>NW_003852399.1:38757129-38759912 GCF_000181295.1 Otolemur garnettii
AAAAAAAAAAGTCCTCATACATAATACTATCTCTGGTAATATGACGTCTTAAACTCCTTAATATTGGCTCACAATCCCTTATCTGAAACCTTTGGAGCCAGCTGGGCTTCAGAATTCATAACTTTTCAGAATTTAGAAAAGTAGTGGCATATACAAGATCTGACAATTAAGTTTATATTTGTGAACCTATCCTAAGAAAAATGATGCATACCTCATTGCTCAGTATCACTACAGCCACCTTCAAAGTACTCCCTTTGAGAAGCCATGCACTGACACCAGCACCCAGTTTACCCTTCAAAGTAATTTTGAAACTCTTTTCCTCTGGAATGGCTACCATAGCAGTCATTGTATTACCCTTCATGTCTTGAGTGCCATCAAAATGTCTTCCTTTCAATATTTCCTTTATCTTTAGGTAAAGAAAAAAGTCACTGGGGACCCATCAAGTGAGTATGGAGAGTGTTCCAATATAGTTTGTTTACTGGCTAAGAGGAAGTACAATGCAAGAAACATCATTTTGGGCAAGATTTTCAGTTAAGATCTTCCTGTTTCTCTATGGATGTTTACTTGATCTGCTATGTTTCTCACAGTCTGCCAATGATTTTGGTGCACAATTTGATAAATTTTTGCTGTTTTCATCAGTTCTGCTCATTACTGTCCACCCTGACCTCTCATCATCAGTGACTCTCTCCCTTCAGAAAATTTAATCCATTTGTACACTGCCATTTTCTTCGTGGCACTATCCCCATTAACTTGGACCAACATGTCCCTGATTTCACTTCCACTCTTCCCAAATTTAAAAAGAAATTTAATGTTTGTTCATTGCTGTAATCATGCTCTGATAATCTCTTGACAGCATACAAAAACACACAATGATAATGTCTTGCCACTTATCAAGACACTGCCACACAGACACAAGCTGTGAGACCTTGATATATGAAGGTTACAAGACCTTCCTGAGTTGTCTGTACAGTGCTGCCAATGCAAGTACACAAAGGCAAGTTCACAAACTTAATTTGTCAGACCTTTGTATATCTTATATCCACTACCTGAGGAGGTTTGGGGACCACACATTATGAATAAATACATTAATACTGTGACTGGTTTCATAACAAAATTTTACAATTCTCTAGTGTCTTAGTTCCCTCGTATTCCAAAGGAGTTTCTAGTGTTCACATCAGAATTGAAGCAGGTAGCTAAGTTGCCTGGACTTGACAGGGATGAAACATTGAGTATTACATCAGCTCCAGTGGCCTAGCAACGGCAGTCTTAGAAAAAGCAGAGAAGAGACAGAGAGTAATCAGTATAAACTGCTAAACAGAACTTTGTAATTCTATGTACACTGATACACCTTACTCTACCAGAGTATCTGGAGAAAGTCAAGATAAGCAATACAAAAGCATAGATTGCGACCAAGAACCACTGAGCCTGCGTGCAAGGCTAACAGAAACAATATTAACTTCTAGCTTATTATAATACTAAAATCCCCATCCTGGAGAGGGACCTGTCCATCATTTTTTGTTCATGGGATGTATGAACTAGCATGATTCCTCACTGCACTTGTGTGCCCTGCACTCCACCACAAACACGCAATGGGGTTCACTCCCTTTATAAAAAATCCCTTAACCCTGCTCATCTGGGAGGTGGATCTGAGGTAACCTGTGCCTGCCCCTTCCAGTTGACACATCCTCTAAATTAAATCCTGTCTTCCTTAACAATTATCATTGTCTCAGAACTGGCTTCCTGTGCGGCGAACAACAGTGAACCCCCTTGTGGGTTCATTCTCAATACTTCTCCTGCAACATGTAGAGATATGCACAGTAAGCAAGATAAATAAAACTACAAATATCCCTGTATCAGTTCCAGTCACTTTGCCATCAAATGAGTATTCAGTATACCCTCTCCCAAAATTTCAGGATTTTGGAATTATACGTTAAGAGATTAAAGACATGTAACATGTTACACATGGAATATGCACACCCCACCCCCACCATGCCTCCAATAACCAAAACCAATTTTTGAAGTCCTCAATTAGAAAAAGGAATGCCATTAAGGAAACACCTTAAAGAATAAGGATTACCCATTCCTTGAAAAGATACCTGAATTCATCCTACTATTCAGGATGAGAGATCATACAAAAAGACATTGGTTAAATGGTTGCTATGAACAGCACAGGTTCCAGAAGTCTCTGTAAACTGGCCAATGGAATGATGACAGTTGATTGTTTTGTCAGATGTCACCAACAATGAGGGAAGGTAAAAAGATTGGAGGAATACTATTTGAAGCCTATCATAGCATGAGATGAACAGTACACCTTTGAGACACTATTAAAAAACACTTTTGAATAGGAAAGCAAAGTTCACAAAGTCAAGAGCTGGATGTCAGTTTCAAGTCTTCTACTTCCTGCCTGTGATGGGTCTCTCAGTCTCCTGATTTGAGAAAAGTAAAAATACCAGTACCTATGTCAATGAGTTACTATGAGAATTACATTAATTAATGGACTGATTTACAGTTATTATAAATATCACAGGAATTATATACCATAAAACCTTTATTTCTGGTTCCTTATGTTTTATTTTCATCTGAAAAGTTAAGGCAAGATAAATAAAAGAGAAATGTAAGAACTGAATTTATTCCAATGAAAAGAATCTGTAATTTGACAAGCTACAGAGTATAAATAAGATTCTACAATAAGGCTCGGCGCCTATAGCTCAACCGGCTAAGGCGCCAGCCACGTACACCTAAGGTGGCGGGTTCGAATCCCCAGCCCGGACCCGCCAAACAAC
>NW_003852399.1:38760131-38771640 GCF_000181295.1 Otolemur garnettii
AAGAGTCTCAGTTAAAACATTCTCCCTGTTACATTAGCATCTAAATATGCACAAATGCTAAAATATCCAACTAACTAGTGGCCAATGGATACTTTCACCAATCTACTCAAATACTTAAATGTTTCAGGAATAAGAGATAAAGCTCCAAGTTGCATAAATGTACATACATTTGAATATCTCTTATCTAAAATGCTTAGAATCAGAAGTGTTTCAGATTCTGGATTTCTTTTTTTGGATTCTGGAGCATCTGCACTATATTTACCAGTTAAGTATCCCTAATCCAAAATCCCCAAATCTGAAATGCTTTAATAAGCATTTCTTCTGAGCATCATGTAGATTTTGAAGCATTCATGTTTCTGATTTTTAGATCAGGAATACTCAACCTGTATTAGGAACAGAAACTCTTTTAACCGGTCTGTTCTTATTTAGAGATAACTCTGAATAATCTAAGATGATGGTTTCTTTTTTGATTTGGTAATAGAAATCTCAAAAACAAAAGTTCTCCCTAGAAAGTAGGTTAGAATCACAAAACAAACTTTGTTCATTAATATTACTATGATTATATCTATTCTTCTCTGTTATCTAGTCACTCTGAATTAAAGACAAAATTTTCATTTATTATGAGTAATTGGAAGGCCATTTTTAAGTCCACTTTTTTAAGGGGAAAAACATTTTTTATTAAATAGATTAAGCTTAAAAATTAACATTCATATGTCAATTCTCATGTTTACTAAAGCTCTCCTTATAACTATCTGCCTATTTTAATATAATTACTGAACTGCTTCTTTACATGTTTCTATTTTTGAATACTTTCGCATAACAGACAAACAGAAAATAACATAGGCTCTGAAAATCAAAAGATCAGGATTACAACTCAATTCTCAACACAGGCACTATCAATCTTAAACCCTAAGATATTTGAGTTTCAAAAGACTCATCTGAAAGAGTGAATATGTAAAGACCAAACAAGAAATAATTTATGACTTTGAGAGCTGAGTTCATTGAGAAACAGAATTATAAAGGGTATCTTCCTCAAGCACTCCTTTTATAATAGAATAATAATTGCTTTTGGAAATATAAAACGTTCTGGGAGATATTCAACTCATTGTATATTTTACTATAAAGTTAGATGCTAAGAACAAAAAATCGGTATACCGAAACAGAGATTAAAAGAACCATTCATTACTAACTTGCACTAACAAATCAATTTGTTGATGTTCTTTCAGAAATATATTTTGTATCATAAATTAAAATAGCATTTTTTGTGGCATAAAGCCTAAGAATCTAGTTATTATATAAGCATTTGTTTAGTAAAATGTGGTATGATTTCTATTTAAATTAATATATTTTTGCAATATCTTCCTAAATAATCTAGAACATTTCAAATTATTAGAAAAAAGTTCCAGACATAATAATTTTTAAGATTCTATTTCAGGAAAGAAGATTAAGAAAGACTGAACAGAAGGGATACGTAGGTCCAGATAAATACAACTTAGTTTTCACTTAAACAAGGTGTCATAAATAGCCATGTTTACCAGTGTCATTGGCAGGCTCAGATGTGAGTGGTTTGGGAGCTGGT
Organism: Otolemur garnettii; assembly: GCF_000181295.1. Classification (NCBI taxonomy): domain Eukaryota; kingdom Metazoa; phylum Chordata; class Mammalia; order Primates; family Galagidae; genus Otolemur; species Otolemur garnettii. The sequence continues at coordinate 38,761,711 of NW_003852399.1, forward strand.
GTATTTTTGGGTCTGGCAGCAACCTGAGACAGAGAAGAAGATGTGGTGTCTCCATTAACTACACACGAACTGGATGAGTTTTGGACCGACGTGTTTGCAGGTACATGGTTATCTATTCCACTAGTACCCTCAGCGGCCAACCTTAAAAAAAAAGAAAGCCTTATTTCAATGAGTTAAGTACAATTAACTTTTCACCAGAATTTTTATTAAAAATGTTTACTGAATTCTTAACATTCAATTCAAATAACAGGTACAAAACAGTAATCAACAACGATATGGTATGCTTTTACTACATTAAAGTTTAAATTACTTTCAGTTTTAAGTGTTATCTATACTGGCAAATTTAAAAAATACTGAAATACGCATGTGTACTAAGTCAAAGTAAATATATTCCCTCAAAATAATGTTTAAACTGTACATTTTAAATATTTATGTCTAAGGATATTAGTTTGTTTTAAATGCTCTGAAAATAGTTTCAAAAAGCTTATGAAATTATTATGAAACTCACAAAAGTCATTTCCGAGCAACTACTGTAATTTTATTAAGTACTAAAAAATAACCTGAAAAGGTCTACAGGTATTTGCATTACAAATTATTATGTGCTGGACACTAAAGTTATAATTACACAATGAACAGAAAAGGCCATTTTTTCCCAGAATTATAAAAATTTATGTTTGTAAGTTAACTGCAAGTAAACAAGTAAATAAAAATTATAACTACAAAATCAAACATTTTAAGTCTTACTGGCATGGGGTAAAAGTTAGGCAATACCATGCAAGAGAACAGGAGAGCTTTTCCAAACATATAGGTCACCCTACATCTGTTCTCCACAGCAACCTGAGTATTATTTTAAAAATATAAACAGATCATATCCTCCCCTGGTCAGTGCACTAAGCTTCTGGAAATTAGCCCAAGCCCGACCCCATCTCTCTCTCTGATTTATTCTCTCCAAGCTCCTTCTCACTCACCCTGCAGCACATATACTAAAATCAGTTTTACCGAATATGAAAAACACGATGAAGTCTTCAAGTGTTTATAACAAATTTTTATAAGGTAGTAAAGTTATGCTGACTACGAGATTAACAGAAAGGTTAAATATTATATTCTGGAGTTAGAAGAATTTGTGCAGTATAAACTAACTGTAAGTCAACCTCAGGTCTTTGAAGTTGCTATTTCCCCTGCCTAGAATGCTCTTCCCTCAGAACTCTACTTGTACACTTCATTCTTGGCTTTTTAATTTTAGCTCAAATAGCACTTTGTTAGATGTGATTCCCTGTTCCCTCCATTCCTGTCATCTCATCCTGTTTTAACAACTTCACACTTCTTGCAACCATGTCCAATGAGCTTATTTATTTCTTCTGTTGTTTATCATCTACCTTTATCCCACCAGAATATAAATTTCATGGGAACAGGGCTTTGCTGGGATTAGAGTCTGGCAACAAACAAGTACCCAGTAAGTATCTGTTGAATAAACAAATGATTAATGAATTTCACCCCCCTTTTCTCTGTCAGTTCTATTTTTAGAATGAGATGTATTTAGGAAGTTTGGGCAGGTAAAGTTTGAAAAATGCTACCAAGTAATTCTGATTTGTACAGTCCTCCCCAGTCACCCAGCAAGAATCACTGACTTAGGAGTCCAGGTAAAGGAACCATCTGAAGTTCTCCTGGTTCTGTAGAACTAATCTTTAATGCAAAATATGCTACTACACAATAAACAATGTTAGGTTTCCTACTGGTAGTAACTCAAGCCCCCTTACCCATCTAAAGTTGTACTTTAAACATTAAATAGACACTGTATTTATGTGAACCAAATACATGTTCAGAAGACATATTTATCTGTGCAAGTTCTATGATGAAAATCCCTTAATGACAATTTAGGAGTAATGCCATTAATAACTTTGTATATTAATAAAGGTCATACTTTGTTATGTACCAACATGCTTGTTCAAATGTAAAAAGTCAATCTTATAACAATCTATTTTTATAATTCCACATGTTATTCTACTATATCTACTATATTCAATCTATTATACATTGTATTTCAAATTATTTCAAACAGAGAGCTTCCATTAATTGTCATGAAATGTGAATGCCAGGGAGTTTTTGAAATGGCGGGATGGTTTTTGAGGGAAAGACCACAATTTGTGGAGCGTTTACCTTCTGATTATCTGTAGAAAAATGCCAATTCAAACACAAATATGGATGCCTACTTTTTCACCAAATCTAATTTTATTTACCAATAAAATATGCCTAAATATAATTTTTAAAAGCCATTTTCAATTATGAAAAATGAACCATGGTACATGCTACAACATAGATGAGCCATAAATCATGCTAACTGGAAGAATTAAAAGAAGCTAGTCACAGAAGGTCACGTATTGCATGAATCTATTTATATGAAGTGGCCAGAATAGGCAAATCCACAGAAACAGACAATACATTAGTAGCTACTAGGAGCTGGGAACAGGGAAAAGTGGGGAGTGATTACCCACGGGTACAGAGTTTCTTTTGGGGATAGAATGCTCTAAAATTAGAAGTGATGGTTGCACAATTCCATTAATTTACTAAAAACCACTGAAATATATACTTTCAAAGAGTGAATTTTATGGTGTATTATATCTTCATAAAGCAGTTTTTTTAAAAAAAAAAAAAACTACTTTTACAAGAATTGAGCCAAATGTGTTTAGACATATACCTTTAAATTCTGTGGCAAATTCTGAACTCAGGTAAAATTTAAAACTTCATTATGGGGGAGATACATTACATTGTGTTGCCACAAATACTAAAATAAAATATTCTACCTGGTAGTTGTCCTTGCTGAAGGCTCTCCATTTTCATGTAAGGCATCACCATTTTGCTGTATTTCTACTAAACAATAAGAAAGAAATAAACTAGGTTTTTATATACTTCTTGCTGATTCTTTTTCCTTTAAACTTTACAAACACATAAAGTTAGCTTACTGGTTGGAGATGAGCTGCAGTTTGTTAGATTTTCTTGCTCAATCACCAATCCATCAAGCACAACTGTCAATTCACCCGTTTGCACTATGCCATTCTTGTTTTCCAAGGAAAGTTTTAATTGTTCTTTCACTCTTTCCACTAGAAAAAAGAATATCCTAATTTAAAAGCTTTTGCTACGAACAAAAATGTTTAGAAATTAAAACTACAGTTCAAAAATTACTCTAATTCAGTACTTGACCGTTACATTTCAAAGACATTCTTGGCATTTTAATCTACAGACCCTCCTATATCATACCAGGACGAATCCCTTTCATATCTAGTAACTCCTCTTCTCCAACCCTACACCTTCAATATCATCTTTGTCTCTGTGCATATTATAAACTTCAGATAACATATCAGCATATCTAAATAGTAAGTACGGCAATTGCCTCGACTTCCTCTTCAATCCAAGGAATCACAGAGTGTAAGAGTCAGGTGGTCTGGTTACAAATTCTAGCACTGCTACTTACTGGCTGCCCCTTGAGTAAGTTTAAGTTATTCAAACTTCTTTATGCCTCCATTTCATTATAAAAAGGAGATGGTAAGAGCTTCAAACTAAAAGGACTGTCTTAAGGACCAAACTCCAAACCTACCCAGAAAGCACTAACATCACATCTGACTCACAGGAAGTGTTCAAGAAAAGGTAAGTAGTGTGACAATAGTTTATTAGTATTTGTTTTATATAAGGCCAAATACTTCCTTCTCATTATTAGGACAGCTAGTTCTTATTTAAACTCAAGATCATTTTACTTCAATGTTTATCCTGTAGAAAATATATTTAAAGTTACTAGGCAAAGGGTTAGGAGAGTGGGGAAAATAATGATCAAAAGACCCAAAGCCTCAACTAGACAGGAGAAATTTTTTTCTTTGAGATATACTGCATAGTGTGGTGAATATAGTAAACAATTATCATACTCCTTGAAGATAACTAAGGGTCAGCCAGACAAGGTGGCTCACACCTATAGCCCTAGCACTTTGAGAGACTGATGCAGGAGGATCGCTTGAAGCCAGGACCAGCCTGAGCAAGAGCAAGACCCTTTCTCTACAAAAAAATAGAGAAACCATGTGAGCTTGGTGGTACACACTACTTGGGAAGCTGAGGAAAGATGATAGCTCCAAAACAGGAGTTTAAGGTGGCAGTGAGCTATGATGGCGCCACTGCATTCTAGCCCGGGCAACAGAACAAGACCCTGTCTTTATAAAAAAAGAAACTACTAAAAGTAAACTTCAAATGTTCTCATCATAAAAAATTAGTATTTGAAGTGATGGATACATTAACATTTCATTACTCTACACTGTATTCATGGATCTTAACATCACCATGTGCCATATACAATTACAATGTTAATTTATAACTTTTTAAAAAACTAAAAAAGAAAGCTAACAGTGATCATTTTATTATTCAAAATGAGGCCAATTATTTCCATTTGATCTTCAGTGGCTTTCCGCAGCTTTTGAAATCACAGCATATTTCACATCTTAGATGAAGTCCTTGACTTTTTCTTATATTTAGCAAATTTGGGCGCTCCCCTGCCATTTACCAAATGTCCAGCATAAAAACGTTAACTAATTATCCAGATACAAAAAGACCAAGAAGGCTCGGTGCCTGTGGCTCAAGCAGCTAAGGCGCCAGCCACATACACCTAATGTGGCCGGTTCGAATCCCCAACCCGGGCCCGCCAAACAACAATGGTGGCTGCAAAAAAAAAATAGACAGGCGTTGTGGTGGGCGCCTGTAGTCCCAGCTACTTGGGAGGCTGAGGCAGGAGACTCGCTTGAGCCTAGCAGTTGGAGGTTGCTGTGAGCGTGATACCACGGCACTCTACCTAGGGGGATAGCTTGAGGCTCCATCTCAAAAAAAAAAAAAAAAAAAAAAAGACCAAGAAAAACCTGGAACTACAATCATTGGATACAAATTCTTAGCAAAAAAATTTTTAAAACCATGTAATAAAAGACAGATTTGGGGGGTTTTTTGGTTTTTTGTTTCTCTGTTTCTTTGTTTGTTTGAGACGGAGTCTGTCACCCAGGCCATAGTGCCATGGCATCAGTCTAACTCAAAACAACATTAAACTCCTGGGTTCATGTAATCCTGCTGCCTCAATCTCCTGAGTAACTTGGACTACAGGAACCCGCCCGAACACCCAGCTAATTTTTCTGCTTTTCAGTAGAGACCTGGGTCTTGCTCTTGCTCAGGGTGGTCTTGAACTACTAAGCTCAAGTAATCCTCCTGCCTTGGCCTCCCAGAGTGCTAGGATTATAGGTGTGAGTCACTGTGCCTGGCCTCAGAGCTGAGAGACCTTGTCCATCTAATTCAGTGATATATCCTCAGTATCTGACAAAAGGTAGACAATTTAACGAACATTTAACGTAAGTAATTTAGTCCTGTCCTCAGGGAATTTATTCTTATAAGGCCAGTTGTAGGTTATATTTACGGTTATTGACAGCAGTAACAACTCGTACTGTACTATGAAGGATGAAAAAATGAAATACTTCAAAAACAGTAGAAATATCTACTCAAATAAGTTGGCTCCCCACTATACCCAAAGTATTTCATAAAGGACAAGTAAAAAACATGAATTTATGAGAATACGAGTGTCCCAAAGTCACCATAAATAGGAAAAATTAATAAACTCATATTTTATAGTTTTTTATTTTTTATACAGTAGAATCTCTGTAACTTGACCACCCAAGGGAAGAAGCTAATCAACACAGAAGGTGGGCAACATAAGGACCTAGGCCCACTGTACTGAGATGCACATGTCCTTTACTTTCTTGTACAGCTTTTAACAGACAGTATCATATAATATACATATTCAAAACACAGTAAAATCATACATTCAGCATCACGCAAAATCAGTACATTTACTGATTTCTCATAGTTTTATCATTCTTTCTGAAAAAAGAGTCAATCTTATCTGTTCCTTATTCTTATTACTAAGTAAGTAGAGAAAGCACTCTCTACTGGCTACACCGCTCGGCATCCCTGGGCATTTTCCCACAGTGAGTGCATCATCACATGGCTCACAGTGCAGTTCCTGAGCCGTCTCACTTGCTTCTTCCACTTTATCGGCTGCTTCATGCATTTTTACCCTGGTCTGTACTTTGGTCAGTGTTGCTTGGAAAACTGCTTCTGGCTCAGGTTCATTACAGGTTGGCACCTCATCATCCAGTGCAACAAAACCTTCAAAATCTACTCCTTCGAATTCTGCCGCGGGAGATGGACCACCTGACAGGGACAAAACATCACGCTCTTGGGTTGTGACAAATCCAATTTTTGAAACTCTTCTCTATCATTTCTGGCTGAACTTTATTCTGAGCAGAAATGATCCAGAGCAGTTAGTGACGCAGTGAAGTTGCTTCCACAGACATGTTTATATTTTGGTAAAGACCCACTGCAGGAGCTGGCCTTGGTAGTGGACCATAAAAAGCATTTTCAATGTTTTGATAACGTCTTGGGCAAGAAGTTAGATTTCTGCAGTTGTAGTGTCACATTTCTGAGATGATTCCCTTGCAGGTGGCCTGTCAGTAGAACAGGCCATTTCTTCTTCATTTCTCAATTGACACCCCTTACCCATGCCTCAAATAGGGCACCAGTCATTCATGGAGGTCTTTGGGCATCAAGTTTTTGAATACGGTAGCTTTACTGATTTACCAATCACTTAGGGCTTTAGTTTTCCTCTGGGTGAGAGTGGCACAAAGCAGAACTGTGAAACATTCTTTGCAAAGTTTTCTGTTCTTACATTTGTCACCCTTTACGATGAGGCTCCTAACAGGCACTACCTTGAAAAAGAGTCTGCAGTATTAAAAATGTCATCATCAGGCTCAGCACCCATAGCTCAGTGGTTAGGGTGCCGGCCACATACACCAAGGCTGGCGGGTTTGAGCCCAGCCCAGGCCTGGTAAACAACAATGACAACTGCAACCAAAAAATAGCCAGGTGTTGTGGCAGGCACCTATAGTCCCAGCTACTTGGGAGGCTGAGGCAAGAAAATCGCTTGAGCCCTAAGAATTTAAGGTTGCTTGCTATGAGCTGTGACACCATGGCACTGTTGCAAGGGCAACATAGTGAGATTTTGTCTTTAAAAAAAAAAAAAGTCATCATCATTGAAACCTCTGGCAAAGCTCAGGAACTTTTTGATGAACTCTTCCAGAACTTCTACTGGAACTTCACTGTATTCACCACACAAGACTTTCTGGGAGATCGTGTATTGCACTCTAAATTTCTCAAGCCAAACACTTGATGCTTTGAAATCTGTAACTTCTTGGATCATCAGCCCAGATATTTGGGTATTAGCTACCCTAATTTATTTGATCCAGCTTAATGTGGCTTCATAGTCTTCACTGAGGGAAGTTTTCCTCCTTTTCTGCTGTAGGTCTCTACTTTCCTCATCTCTCCAAGCCCTCATGTTTACATTTTTTGGATTTGCTAACACCAAAATGTTCGGCTGTCTTTCTTTGGCTGCTGCTTTCTAGAAAATGTAAATGACCAACCTTTTCCTATAATGTCAGCTCTTTGAGTTGTCTCTGTGAGCCCATTATTTTACAGTTGTCTTGACTAACTGTAAAACTTTTCAGTAATTGTAGGATGTAACTAAAATTCAGACCAATCCTTTAAGTGGTAAATATCTTCCATAACACATAATGATAGGATGTTAGCCCTAATCCAATACGTGGAAATAGTAAAACATTAAAAAAAGAACATAGACTAAAGAAAAAATAATACAACCAAAGGGCAGAGCCCACATTTTCTACCCCTTGGTGTAAAGTGGACTCAACTGGTCAAGTTATAGAGGATAAATTAATATTGTCTATCACAGTCCAAGTGGTCAAGATACAACTTACAAAGATGGTCAATATATACAGATCAATCTTCTATAGAGTACAGGTAGTGAATGTTCAGTACATGAAAATTAGGTCAACTTAAGGAGGTGGTCAACGTAAGGAGGTGGTCAACTATAGAGGTTCTACTGTATTTATATATCAACATGTAGAGAAATGTTTTGTAAGTATCTTGTAAAATTCTGTAATGAATATTTTGTAAATAAAGGTACATTTGGCTATAATTTCCCATTTTCTCTATGTATGGAGGAATGCATGTGTGATGATCATTAGGAAACCCTACAGAACAGTGGGGCCTTCAGTAAAGGAAGAAATCAGCCTCATAAACTTGAAGAACAAATCATAAACTTGAAGAGGAAGAAATTCAGTATAATTAATTCATAATGAGAGAGAAACTTGAAAATTTCTAAATTTAGCCAGGTGCAGTGGCACACACCCATAATCCTAGCACTTTGGGAGGCCGAGGCAGGAGGATCACCTGAGCTCATGAGTTCTGAGACCAGCCTGAGCTAGAGCAAGACCCTCGTCTCTAAAACTAGTCAGGGATTGTGGAGAATGCCTATAGTCCCTGCTAACTAGGAGGCTGAGGCAAGAGAACTGCTTGAGCCCAAGCGTTTGAGGTTGCTGTGAGCTATGATGCCATGGCACTCTATCAAGGGCAACAAAGTGAGACTCTGTCTCGGAATAAGAAAAGAAAATTTCTAAATTTAGAGGAGGCCAAGATGAGATTTCTTGAGCCCAGTTCAAGCCTGCAGTGCTACCTGTGAACAGCCACTGTGCTCCAGCCTGAGAAACATAGAAGACTCCATCTCTTAAAAAAACCTAATGTGATTAAAAACTAAAGCATTAAATAAGAAAAAGATAAAAATAAGAAAGAAGAAATACTATTAAAAACAAAAAACAGATAAATTCTGATTTTGCAACTAAAAATAAATTCTAATTTTTGCAAGAAAAAGGTTCAAGGCTCCATTGTCCATTATGGTAGCCATTGACCACATGAGGCTATTTAAATTTAAATTTAATTAAAATGAAACAAATTTAAAATTAGGCTCTTTAGTTGCACCAGCCACATTTCAAATGTTCAACTGCCATATGTGGCTAGTGGCTACCATATTGGATAACACGGATATAGAACACAACCATCACTACAGAAAGTTCTATTGGACAGCAGCCCTTAGAAAACTGTGCTAAATGAAGCTAACTTTCATTACAAAGACAGAAAAAAATTATATGAAAGTATGAAACACCAAAAGAACGTGTCAATAAAATTTAATGATGCTAGTGTTCCATGGGAATATATTTTAAAATATTAGAAATCAAAATTATGGTGAGGACAAGTGCAATTTAAAGTATCATCTGTGCTATTATTCACAGACCATTTTTTTATTCCTTTCTGCCTTCTTCACAAGACTCTCACTATTTTATTTAACACACAGCACCATTATTAATGAAAGGATAGAAAAGTAAGAGTCATTTAAGATATACAGGGAAAACATTAAAAAGTTCAGAGTAAAGTTAGACCATATCTGCTATGGTCTAAATGTACTTATAAGGCGGCTTGCAGTTGTAGGTTTGCCCATTTCTGAGCCTTCTGCCATGTGAAGACACAATATCCATCCCCTCCAGAGGACACAGCAACAAGGTGCTACCTTGGAAGTGAAGATTAGGCTCTTACCAGACACCCAACCTGCTGGTGCTTTGATCTCAGACTTTCAGACCCTGAAACTCTGAGAAATAAACTGTTCTTCTTATCCTCCCCAGCCTCAGGTATTTTGTTAAAGCAATAGCAAATGCAAAAACCCACTATCTATAGGAAAAGTCTCCTCCCTAAATCAGAAAAATAGTTTCTTCAGTCATACACAGTGTATAACTAGTTTATTTACGTTTTTACTTGTGGAACTATTTATTCTACCTACCCCATTTTGAAAAGAAATTTAGGGCAAGTCCAAATAAGTTTATGTTGAAAGATAAGGACAGATAAAAGTCATAGTCCAGGCTCGGCGCCTATAGCTCAACCGGCTAAGGCGCCAGCCATGTACACCTAAGGTGGCGGGTTCGAATCCCCAGCCCGGACCCGCCAAACAACAATGAC
>NW_003852399.1:38771747-38783200 GCF_000181295.1 Otolemur garnettii
TTGCTGTGAGCTGTAATGCCAGGGCACTCTACCCAGGGGGACAGCTTGAGGCTCTGTCTCAAAAAAAAAAAAAAAGTCATAGTCCAATAGCACTTAGATAAAAAATAATGAGTACACCGCAAAGCCTGCATTACTGTCAAGACAAAAAGAGAAAAGAAAAAAACAGAAGCGGAGGGGGAGACAGCCAGCTATATAACTGGAACATTCAATGCCACTGGGCCAAATTCATCCATGTGATAAAAACAAACACCATTTTAAAAACTGGGTAGTAACAAGAGGAAATTATTAATTCAGATGTACTTTCTTTTAGGGATAGAGGTCTCACTAAGATGCCCAGCCTGGAGTGCTGTGGCTAGTCATAGGCAAGATCACAGCAGGCTACAGCCTTGAACTCCTGGCCTTGACCAATCTTCTCACTTCCATCTCCCAAATAAAACCAATTTAGGGGTACTTTTTACACCATTTTCCATAATATTCCATCTATTATTAAAGAATTAAATATAAAAACAGCAAACAAGTACATAATTAGTGACAATACCAAGGAAGTGTTTAGTAACAAAGAGACTACTTTCAACAAAGAAGAATTAGCAAAACATACTCAAAAGATAGTAAGAAGCCGAGGTGGGCAGAGCAGGTAAGCTACTACAAATATAAGGAAGAAATGAGACAAACTGAACTAACGCTCTGTAAGTTACTTAAGTCATAGTTAAACTTGATCTTATAGCCAAGTGCCTTTCAAAAGTTCCACAAAAGTTAATTCAGGCACTAATGGCGGTAAGAAAGAGTATAGACAGACCCACGCTTGTGTGGGTCACTGCTGTTGTGTGTTTTACATACAGTAGGATCTTATACAGAATAAGAATCCATAGTAAGGTATTATTCAAATACCTTACAAGTTTCTCTGTTACAATTTTTTTAAAAAGTCTTTGGCTTTTGACTGTGGGAGGTGCTGAAATAACAGATGTGTTAAGACAGTCTCTACCTTCAAGTTGCTCATTCATTCCATTTTGTTTATGGTTTATAATTTTTATAAATGCCATCTAAAATTCCTACAATTCTCCCACTATCACCAGACCATGTTCTTTTAGCCTTCAAAATGGTCCCATAAATATTTCTCCTGGTTCCAATCCCCTCTTCCATATTATAATCTGCTTTTGAGGACTTTATCCTATCTGCCATTCTCACCACAAACTTTTTTTTTTTTTGAGACAGAGCTTCAAGCTGTCCCCTTGGGTAGAGTGCCATGGCATCAAAGTTCACAGCAACCTCCAACTCCTGGGCTCAAGCAAGTCTCCTGCCTCCGCCTCCCAAGTAGCTGGGACCACAGGCACCTGTCACAATGCCCAGCTATTTTTTGGTTGCAGTGTCATTGTTGTTTGGCAGGCCTGGGCTGGATTCGAACCCGCCACCTTAGGTGTATGCGGCTGGCGCCTTAGCCACTTGAGCCACAGGCACCGAGCCACCACCAAGTTTTTGAAGTGCCTTGCCAGAAACCATAATGGAACTTCTCAGGCATGCTGGACAGATCCTGGGTTCTTCCTTAAAAGCTAGACTGGCTTTCACTGCCTCTTTTGTTGTCACAAGACCTAAAACCTGAGTTTTGCTTTTCTCTCAGGACATTCTTCTTTCACTCCGTCCCTTAAAAATCTATTCTCTGGGCCCGGCGCCTGTGGCTCAAGCGGCTAAGGCGCCAGCCACATACACCTAAGGTGGTGGGTTCAAATCCCCAGCCCGGGCCTGCCAAACAACAATGACGGCTGCAACCAAAAAATGGCCAGGCGCTGTGGCGGGCGCCTGTAGTCCCAGCTACTTGGGAGACTGAGGCAGGAGACTCACTTGAGCCCAGGAGTTGGAGGTTGCTGTGAGCATGATGCCATGACACTCTACCCAGGGGGATAGCTTGAGGCTCCGTCTCAAAAAAAGGAAAAAAAAAAATCTATTCTCTGTAAATAGTGAGAAAACAGGCATACCCCAGAACATCCCTTCATTAAAGTCTTCCAGACGAACACACAGACTCTATTCATGTAAGAGGCTGATTATCACTTTGTGTATATAACATACCTTACAAATGTAATACCTATCACCAACCTTTTCAGTGAGTGAATTCTTGTGTAAAGACAGGAGGAAAGACTGTTTTTAGTATCAAGTATCTTTATTCGTCACTAGGTTATCATGTGTATTTTGTTCTTAGCAGTGTTTGTTTACTTCTTTCTAAAGATAAATACCATAACATCCCCCAAATTTAACTATCGCTCATTCAACTGATACTAAGTAAAACTCTAACTCAAAATGCTAAACCAAAAGACTGCATCAAAGGCAACCAAGAATTTTATCATTTATAACATGTATTTTAATTGCTTCAAGGCTGTCTACAACAGTATTAATTTTATATTATATCTAATTAAAGTTAAGCAGCTAAGAGAAAACTTGTGTTCTATCACAATCCTGCAATTACTCGTATACACTTGAGCAAGTTACTTAAATTAACTTATTGGTAAAATGAGTGGCTAGGACTAATACTCACAAGTTTCTTCTACTTTTAACTAAAAGCATCATGATCCTATCACAAGACTGAGTTCTTGAAAGGCACTTACTTTTGTTACCGGTAGAACTGAAACTCCCTCCCTCACCCACCAGATTCATATGTTACTGTCTTAATCCTTAGTACTTCAAAATAAAATACTGTATTTAGAGACAGGATGCTTAGTACTTCAAAATATAATCCTGTTATTTAGAGACAGGATCATTAAAGAGGCAGCTGAGTTAAAAGTGGTACCATTAGGGAGGGCCCAAATCCAAATGATTGGTGTTCATTTTTTTAAATGACTTTTTATTTAAAACATTTCTGATTCTTTTGGCTTTGTTTTCTAGAGTCAAGCCAAGTATCAAGTAAATAGGAAGTTGACCTGCTGTTTCCAGGATTTAAAACTACTGCATCTCACCAGGGCCAGCCTGTTATTCACTGCCAACACGCCCTACTACTAAAAATACAAACATCCTCCCCCAGAGACTATGATGGAAGAGGTAGGCATGGGAGATTGTAAGGGAGGATTTCAGGGAATAGAAGACTCTCCAGACCAAGGATGGGCACATAGATGTCTAAATAAGCACTAAATAAGGGACTCTGCCTTTTCAGGCCATGCGGTCCAAACATCCATCGCAACCATGAAGAAGTTCCTGCTTCCCACAGACTCAAAGTTGCCCGAGTATATAACTGCTCCCAGTTATGGGGTTTAAGCAAGCAGAGATAAAACAAAAAAGTCTGTAAGGCAACTTAGGACCACTAAAGAGACCAAAAATTCTATGACATAACGAAAGTCTCTGAATTCTTTAAATGGTTTAACAATGCTTGCTTTATGTAACAAATTTTTACAAGTCTGCAAGAATACTGCAGCTTACTTCTTACAGATGAATTAATTTTGTAACACTGCTGTTGACATTTTGGGGTTTTGTTTTTGTTTTTTGAGACAGTCTCGAGCTGTCACCCTGGGTAGAGTCCTGTGACATCATAGCTCACAGCTACCTCCAACTCAGACGCAAGCAATTCTCTTGCCTCAGTTTTTCTATTTTTAGTAGAGATGAGGGTCTCACTTTTGCTCAGGCTGGTCTCAAACTTGTGAGCTATCCACCCGCCTCAGCCTCCCAGAGGACATTTTGGTTTTTACTCTCATGTTACCTAGAATGTTTTAAGATGTTGATGAGTACCTATCCACCTCCAGTCCCACATGGACCAGAACATTTAACTGACTATAAGGCTTCTGACTATAAAAACAGTCTCCTCCTATTGGGGGAGGGGAGGTTAGGGATTGACCCCACCAACATTTTGTTTTTATATGTTTATTGCCCTGCACAAACAAATAAACAACAACATAACAGACACACCCCTTTGGAATGCTACTGTTAAATCCCCTTGGTGACAAGCCTCCAACTGGGGACCTAAACGGACCCAAGACAGGTAGTTGCACTATCTTGGCAACTAAGGGGGAAAACAACAAAGTCTGGCCATCAGTGCTGCTTCTGGCAAATCTTGGCCAAAAGAGAACTGTGAACCAAAATAACTGTGAGCCAAAGTAAAATCTGAAGCATCACCTCCCAGCTGACTGAATGGGCCCCCTACTGGCCAAGGGGACCTCAGAAATACCCTAAAGCCAGTCACGAGAAGAGAGGTCAGACATGCTCCCTCCTGGTGTTAATAACAACCAATTATTTGGGCTGAGGCAGGAAGATCTCTTGAGCCAGCCCAGCAGTTTGAGGTTACAGGGAGCACCACTGCACTCCAGCCTGGGTGACAGAATAAGAGCATATCTTGTTCTATAAAAATTTTTTTACAAAGGAAACCTGGACAGAGACACATGCGTGGAGGAAGATCATGTGAAGATACAAGGGAAAGATGGCCATTTACAGGGGAGGCTGCAGAAGAAGCCAACCCTGCTGAGACCTTGACCACAGAGGTTCCTAACATGGGAAAACAAGTTCCTCTTGTTGAAGACACCCAGCCTGTGGGGAATTGGGTTATGGCTACTCCAGCAAACTTATATGCTTTTTGATTACTAAAAATAAATTTACCAACTGACTTGGGTGTACAGGACACTACTACTGTAACTGCTGAAGCCATCTACTCATTGTACAAATGTTCGTAACATTTTATTTTCTCGGTGAGCATATTCTGCTAAATTAAATCTTAAGAGATAAAGTTTGTACAACATAAGGTTTCATTTCAAAATGTATTACTATTACAACTTCCTTAGAAGATCATTTTGTCAGATAAATATCATCTTTGTACGGAAGATGTTTATAATCCTTACATGGAGGTTCAGTTCAGTTACATTACACAGAATTGTAAACAAACTAACTGTTCAACAATGGGGGCAGGTTACGTACTAATAGTAACCCAGGCAGAGGTACTGTAAACTCACTTACCGAATGTATCACTTATCTCTGTAGCAAAATGAATTGCATGAACCATCCCCAAGCCCCTCAAAAGCCACGGCACAGCAGAAAATCAAACTTACAATAGGAAGTTTACAAATAATTAAATATTAAACTACCTTAAAAACGTCTAGCCTAGAAAAATTTACTATCATGAAAACATGATATTGGTAATATAATGTTACATGAAAAAAAAAAAAAAAGAGTAGATCTACACCAGCAGATGCAGAAAAGAAAAAAAACAGTAGAACCTCTGTAAGTCGACCACCCAAGGGACTTTAACAAACTGGTGAACATATGGAGCTGTTCGACATAAGGAACTAGGCCTACTGCACTGATACATACATGTGGTACGTGCCTGGTCTATGAACTGGAGGTTAACTAAAGGAGTGAGCAAGGTAGGGAGGTGGTCAGCTATGTTCTACCGCATAATCTTAGTGTCTATGAGAAAGAAAGAGAGATCAAATTTCTAAGGGTGGTTATAACTGGCTAGTAAATTTAATGATGTTTTACATTTCTATGATTTTTCTATATTCTCTATATTTTCTATGATAAACTAGTCAGGTAGCAAAAGAAAATTTAACAGAATTGATTTTATCTAAATAAAATTCTTATTAGTCAAGTCATGAAATAGGGTAGTTCGCATGATTTTGTTCCCAAGCTGTAAAGTACTTAATAGTGAGAATATAATAAATGACTGATGATCACAGTTAATTAAGTACTTATGGATAACTGAGACGCTTTGCAAACCTCTGAATAGAGAAAGAGCAGGGTCAATATTTTCTACTTTATATAATGCCACAATCTTAAAAGTGATCACAGACAATGACTAAAGTTCTCCTTTATAAAGATGAAAGTATTTTTTTGCTTTTATACTTCAAGACATGTTTATAGGACCTAAAATTAGTTTAAAAGAAACAAAAGTTAGAATAGAAGACTTACATTTTCTATTATGTTTTAACAGAGCTTGTTTCAAATCTATCACTGCTTTTCCTAACAAAGCATCTGCTTTTAAAGTGTGATGACTCCAAACTCGAAATTCCAATTTAGTCTGTGGGGTCACATTTCTGTAAGGGTAAAATCAAAACAAAAATACAGGAGTATATACATCATCACTCTAAATGGCAATTTCTATTAAACCATTTATTTCAGGCCCTTTTTTAAAACCATAAATTCAGTTTGAAAATACTATATAAAAGAGTATTAAAAGGTCTAAATTATAAATAAAAATATTTACTTTCAAACACATTAGGACTTTAAATATTACATAAGAATTTTTGTAATTAGCAAACCAAAAAACAGCAGTACAAGAGTTTTACTAAAGGCTAGGTACAGTGGCTCATGTCTGTAAGCAGTCTAGGAAGTAAAGGTGGGTGTGCTATCTGAACTCAGGAGTTCAAGACCAGCCTGAGCAAGAGCAAGACCCCATCTCTACTAGAAACAGAAAACCTAGCTGGGCGTTGTGGCAGGGACCTGTAGTCCCAGCTACTCAGGAGGCTGAGGCAAGAGGATTGCTTGAGCCCAAGAGTTTGAGGTTGCTGTGAGCTAGGAGCCCATACACTCTATCCAGGGTGACAGAGTAAGAGTCTGTCTCAAAAAAAAAAAAAAAAAAAGGCTGGGCGGGTGGCTCACACCTGTAATCCTAACAACATGGGAGGCCAAGGCGGGTGGAACCTGCCTAAGATTGCAGGTTCGAGACCAGCCTGAGCCAGAATAAGACCTTGTCTCTAAAAATATCCGGGGGTTGTGGTAGGCACCTGTAGTCTTAGCTACTTGGGAGGCTGAGGCAAGAGAATCTCTTGAGCCCAAGAGTTTGAGTTTGCTGTGAGTTATGATGCCATAGCACTCTACCAAGGGCAACAAAGTAAGACTCCGTCTCAAAAAAAAAAAAAAGTCTTACTGAGACTTCACAGCAACATTGTTTCTATTTGAACAAATTTTTAAAGACTTAAGAAAATTGATGGTATTAGTTATAATACTTTTCTGTATATAAATTTTGTATCATTATATTCAAAATGCCAAAATTAAGGATGCCTAATTTTTGGTCCTATTTCAACACCCAGACATTCAAAGAAAATAGGGCTATATGGAAATAACTTAATTTATAAAGCAAAAGCTCTCTAAAAATAAATGAAATTAACCAAAAATTCTTCACTCTTTAAATTGTCTATTCACATTGGAAAAAACATTCGTTATTTTGAAGTCACTTTACAAAATAATTGTAAAATATTCAAATTTCAAGATGCACACTTCTTTTTAAAGATATGCATTCTTTATACAAGATACTTACACAGTTAGCTGTTCATCCCATTTTGGATTAGAAGAACTACCGGATTTTGCTGTTTTCTTAATTTCCCCATCTACAACCACTTCTGTATATATTGCTGTTCCAAACCAGTTCTTTTTTCTTTTTAGTTTGGCACTAGAAACTAAAAGAAATACGACAGTCTCTGGTGAATATGTGTAGCCAAAACCAGTACTGCATGCTAGTAAATTAATAAAATGGAACTTTGTTGCTTACAATTAGAATTCTTCTCTTTGGCAGAATAAAGAAATAATACAAAAGGACTATTATTAATAACGCCTGAGAGCGATGTGAATTTTTTTGTAACAGCAGTATTGAACTATAATTCACATACCACATAATTCACCCATTTAAACTGTACTATTCAATAGTTTTAACATATTCACAGTTAACACAATCATCATCAAAATTATTTTTAAAATATTTTGTTGTCCCTAAAAGAAACCCCGCATCATTAAGCAGTCACCCTGGTTAACCACGTCCCTCCTCATCCACAGCTCTAGGCAACCACTAATCTACATTTTGTCTCTACAGATTTGCCTAGTGTGGATTTTTCATACAAATGGAATCATATGACATGTTGTCTTTTTGTGATGGGCTTCTCTCACTAGCATGTTTTCAAGGTGAATCCTTTCTTGTAGTAGGCATCAGTATTTCATTCTTTTCTTGCCGAATAATATTCCATTATATGAATATACCACATTTTATTTATCCATTCATGATGAACATTTAAACTGTTTCCACTTTCTGGCTATTGCAATGATACATAATGTTGCTGTGAACATTTGTGTACAAATTTTTGTGTTAACAGATGCTTTCATTTCTCTTAGGCATACACTTAGAAGCAGAATTGACGGCTCAGATGGTAACTGCTGAGTAATGGCCAGACTATTTTCCAAAGTGCTACACCATTTTATTCTTACCAACAGAGTAAGAGGGTTCTGATTTCTGCACATCCTCACCCATCATTTGAATTTAATACTAACTGCATGAAGGTCAAGAGAAAAAGTGCCTTCATATTCAACAAGCCTATTAACCCTCCTACCAAGTGGTATTCATAACTTATCTTCTGGAAATTGCTTAACAGTGGCACTTTTTAAAAAAATGCCTTAGTGTTTTGCCCAGAAAGATGGTTTCAAAATAGGTAAAGTAGTATTTGCTTTTACAAATAAAACCTTTAGTATTAAAATATCATTAAAATCATAACCCTTTATATAAAGAAAGTGAATTTTAAATCTAATTTACCTCAGACTTGAAGAAACTAATTTGGGCTAAACATATGAATCTAAATAAGAAACTACATGCTTTCAGGGCAAAATACTGACTACCAAGCCCCAACTTATCAAGATCACCTCTGTAATCAACTACCTGTGAACAGCCTAAGTCTGAGGTAAGGAAAAGGAAAGCCCCTCCCTGTCACATGCACCTGATGCTGAGGATATGGAAACAAACAAAGCTATGTCAGCATCCTTTCCATAATGAAGGGATACTAATCTCAACAAACAGCAGCACACATAAGTCACTGAGCAGCAATGTGAGAAATGCTTCAGCAGAGGTACAATGTCTGAGACACACTGTACAGTCGTCCTCAATTAGGACTTAAGGAATAACAAGAGAGCAAATACTGTATTTTAGCACTGGCAACATAAAGCAATCAAAAAGTTTTCAATGTTAATGACTGAAGTGCTATCAGGGTCACAGCAAAACTCAGTTCCATCCTTCACTGTTCTCAGCTCCTCAATAATCAATGTCCAGACTTGCTCTCTCCCAAGAAATTCCCCAACCAAGACTCTACTCAGAATAAAAATGCCATTGCCTCAACATATGCCGGCTTATCTGTGCACAGGAAGAAGCCTGAAAGAAAAAGAAGGCAGTATAGCATGATGGCAAAAGCACAGGATTGGACACATCTGGGTTCGTATTTTAACTGTGCCACTTAATAGGAGCCTGACCACTATGTAAAAGTGAATTAACCTCCCTGTCCCTCAATTTTCTCATCTGAAAAACAGTTAAACAATAGCACTTGTTTCTTAGGATTAATGAGTTAAGGCAAGCAAACTATCACTCTGTTTTTATTACTGACTGTATACTACTAATTCTTCAGAGTTAATTGTAACGCACTCAAATTACATCCATTGTATACCTTTAATAAACAAAATGCTCAATATTGCTACAAGTTGGCATGGTAAGAAAGATTTTTAATAAAAGATAATAAACTTTCATCTCAAGAGGAATTTATAATATTCTGACAAAAATGTGCACATAAATAACTATAATACTGTAATTATAAATAAGTAGGAAGACAACTTCATTAATATTCCAACAATTGTTCTAAATTTTGGAATAGATTTCATTTTCCTATTTAATAAGCTTCTACTGGTGTTAGACAGAAAATGTCCTCTACTGAAAGGTTACATATATATTTTTAAAGCCACAATAATTTTTTTTTTCATTCTGTAGTTAAACTTGTGCTTTATTAAAATTGCTCTGAATAACTTTGGGGTGAAAATTGCATCCGTCTCCATTCATCTTGAATGGCTTTTACACCTCACTCGACATAACTGTCTCCTTTGATTAAATCTCCATTAGGGCTCTGTTCCATATTCAGCAGCCCTATAAGCCAATTAACCCCCCCTTCCATAGGTTAGGACAAAGAGCACTGCTTTTCCTTCAGAGAGAAGGAAGAGGAAGGGAGGGAGGAAGAGTGATACAGTAAAACCACAATAATTAAAAATTAAAAACATATTAACATCCTCTCCAAAATCTAGTAATAAGAAAACATGCATGACTCACATAAAGATAACTAACCATAAAACTTTACTGATAGACAAAAAAGATTTTAAAAATTAAACATAATTATTTTCCTAGATCTGGAAATTTTAACACTGAAATATTGCAATTATTTCCAATTTGATATATACATACATATATATATATATATATACACATTATATATATATATATATTTTTTTTTTTTTTTGGAGACAGAGCCTCAAGCTGTCCCCCTGGGTAGAGTGCCATGGCATCACAGCTCACAGCAACCTCCAACTCCTGGGTTCAAGTGAGTCTCCTGCCTCAGCCTCCCAAATAGCTGCGACCACAGGCACCCGCCACAATGCCTGGCTTTTTTTTTTTTTTTGGTTGCAGCCGTCATTGTTGTTTGGTGGGCCCGGGCTAGATTCGAACCCACCACCTTAGGTGTATGTAGCTGGCGCCTCAGCCACTTGAGCCACAGGCACTAAGCCGATATATTTATTTTTAAATAAAAACACCAACTGAGGCTCAGTGCTTATAGCACAGTGGCTACATGCACAGAGGCTGGTGGGTTTAAATCTGACTGGGGCCGGCTGAACAACTGACAACTGCAACAAAAAAATAGCCTGGTAGCTACTTGGGAGGCTGAGGCAAGAGAACTGCTTAAGCCCAAGAGCTGGAGGTTGCTGTGAGCTGTGATGTCACAGCATTCTACGGAGGGCAACATAGTAAGACTCTGTCTCAAAAAATAATATAATAAAATAAAATAAAATAAAATAAAATCACCAACTGAGTGGTTCTGAATGCTTCTGGTGGAAAAAGAGGACAGGCAAAGAAAATTAGAGAATAGCAAAGGTACATTTTTAAATGCAAAGTAATGAAAGATTTCTCTCAATGTTTTTTAAAAGTATTTTTATAAAATAGTTTCATCAAACAAAATAATTAAAATATTCTGACAGTCATATAAGAATAGAGGTGAATAGAATAAGATAGACGGTATATAGTGGCGGCATTTCAAATCAACAGAGAAAGACATAAATGTAGAAACATTACAATTCTCTCACTACTAGAAAGGATATGTCTTCTCTTTGTCTCGTCAACAAACAGAACAAGCAAAATACTTTTAGAGGGCATCAACCTTTAAGGCCTATTGCAATAAATATACCATAGCATAAATCTAAAAGAAATTATATTTATGGAACAAGTCCACTGAATTAGGTATTCAAAAGAAAGCTTTATTAGAAAATCACCACATTAATAATAAAAACTTACCAGTTACTTGTAACTGTAACCTTCCACTGTGGTTATTACTAGTCTCAGACCTTGGTGAAGCAGTGGCCATGTCCCAAAATTCAGCTAAAACCTATAAAAAAATTTAATGTATTCATGATTTAGGTAAGAGATTATAATTTTAGCCGGGCGCGGTGGCTCACGCCTGTAATCCCAGCACTGTGGGAGGCTGAGG
>NW_003852399.1:38783375-38836470 GCF_000181295.1 Otolemur garnettii
AAAAAAAAAAAAAGAGATTATAATTTTCAAGATGATCAAAATTTTCTGAATCAACTAAGAAACAACACCTATTTTCAACCCACGATAAATTGACAAGTCCAGAGTTGTTATCCATTTAAAAGTAAGACTTATTATGAACAGTATCAAAGAATACAGCCAATAAACCACATGTGAGTCAATTTGAGCAACAAAATAAATGATAACATACTAAGAATCCAGGGCCACACATTGCTTTTTTAATAAAATAATATATAGTTATTATATTATGTACCATATACTTATTATCTGAACACATGAGTATTGCCCCTTCACCCTTAAATCCTTGAGTGTTCATTTCATAATAAAAATATTCTCTTAAATAACCACAGTGCAATGATCAAATTCAGCAATTTTAGCAGTATATCATTATCTAATCTACAACCCATATTCTATTTTCATCAACTGTCCAAACAATGCCCCTTATCAAAATATTTTAAATGCAGTTATCTAGTCCATGCTTATATACAGTATCGGTTATCTCAAGGCTCAAATTCTATCCACCCTTAACCTCCTAAAGTAAAACAGAATAGTCTGAGGAAAACTGAAAAATGTTAATGAATGTTAATGTTTATCTTATTTATCTATTTGTAGTCTTTTCTATGTTCCATTTAGATCCCACAAATTCAGGGATTTAATATTCTAAAATCATTACACGCTCTTCACTTATTTATAATTACATATATTGTGTCTGAATGTGTGCATGTGTGTGAATATTAATTTAAGCCATTGGGATTATCTAAGATAAAGTACAGCCAAATGTGAGACACTAATTAAAAAAATCAAACTTATAAAAAAATAAGCTACCGTGACTGAGAGTAAGCAGACACACACAGAGACACACCACACACACAGATTCTGATCTCTAAGAACTTTAAATATTATATACCACATATATCCACATCCCTTTTTAGAGACAGAGTCTTGCTCTGCAACCCTGGTGAAAATACAACAGCATCATTATAGTTCACTGCAACCTCAAACTTCTGGGCTCCAGCAATCCTCAGCCTCCCAAATAGTTGGGACTACAGGGGCCCACCATGACACCCAGCTAATTTTTCTAACTTTTGCAGAAATGAGGTCTTTCTCAGGCTGGTCTAGAACTCCTGGCCTCAAGTGATCCTCTCATCTCAGCCTCCTGAAGTACTGAAGATTACAGGCTTGAGTCACAGCACCCAGCCTCAAATACAAACTTTTAAAACCTAGTTTTAGTTCTTAAAAGACAAAAGGTAAAATTAAACATGATTGAACATGGCCAAGCAAGAAGAAAAACTAAAAAATGACATTGTTGGGCGGTGGCTGTGGCTCAAAAGAGTAGGGCGCTGGCCCCACATGCTGGAGGTAGCAGGTTCAAACCCAGCCACGGCCAAAAACTGCAAAAAAAGAAAAAAAAGACATTGTCTATTTTAAAAATAACTACATAAAATGTTTTAATATTTTATTTTAGGGCAGTGCCTGTAGCTCAGTGGGTAGGGTGCTGGGCACATACACCCAGGCTGGCGGAGTCGAACCCAGCCCAGGCCAGCTAAACAACAATGACAACTGCAACAACAACAAAAAATAACTGGGTGTTAATGGTGGGTGCCTATAGTCCCAGCTACTTGGGAGGCTGAGGCAAGAGAATCGCTTAAGCCCAAGCATTGGAGTTTGCTATAAGCTGTGACACCACAGCACTCTACTGAGGGCGACACAGTGAGACTCTGGGTCCAAAAAAAATAAAATAAATATATATATATATATAATTTTAGAATAGTTTAAATTTACACAAAAATAGTGTATTCTCATATACTCCACACCCAGGTTTCCCTATTATTAACATCTTACTTTACTATCTTACGTGTCAAAATAAATGAACCAGTATCAGTATATTATTTAATTATCAAGTTTTCTTACGTTTCTCTAGGCTGTGACAGTTTCTTCAAGACTTTCCTCATTTCTGATAACTGGGACAGTTCTGAGGAGTACTCTTTGGGTCTTTTGTAAAATATCCTTCAAGTGGGATCTATCTCTTGCTTTTCTTTTTTTTTTTTTTTTTTTTTGAGACAGAGCCTCAAGCTGTCCCCCTGGGTAGAGTGCCGTGGCATTACAGCTCACAGCAACCTCCAACTCCCGGGCTCAAGCGAGTCTCCTGCCTCCGCCTCCCAAGTAGCTGGGACCACAGGCGCCCGCCACAACGCCCGGCTATTTTTTGGTTGCAGCCGTCATTGTTGTTTGGCGGGTCCGGGCTGGGGATTCGAACCCGCCACCTTAGGTGTACGTGGCTGGCGCCTTAGCCGGTTGAGCTATAGGCGCCGAGCCTATCTCTTGCTTTTCTCATTAAATTTGGGCTCTTGGTTTGGGGACAAACACTACAGATGTAAAATGCTATTTTCATCACAGTGCACCCAGGGGACATGCTATCAAGACAGTGTATGACTTGACGCTGACTTTGATCCTGTGGCGGAGGCGACGTTTGTCGGATTCCAGGGCTGTGAAGTTACTCTTTCCCCTTCCGCTACACTGGACTCTTCAGGAGGAAATCGCCATGAGCAGACTACACTGAATGAGGGGGTGTGATGCTCCCCTTCCTTGCAGACGAAGTATCTATGTGAATTATTCCTCCAGAAGAGAATTTTTAAAATGAAAAAGTATGATACCTAAATATTTTAAAATTAAGACAGAACTTGAGAGTACCAGTAAACTTAAATATAAATCAGAAAAAATAATTTAGAAGTAACACCAAAGTAAACAAACTGAAAATACCAAACAGATGTTGGAAAACCTGAAGGACAAGATGAGACCTGCCATGTATTTCTACTCAGAATCCCAGAAAATGAAGAAAGAAGGTCAGGCAAGGAGAGAAAATGACTTAATTTTAGAATCAAAGACAGACAGCTATCCCCAACTCTAGGAAACACAATATAGCAGAACACAGTCGACCACCTCAAGTTGATGAACTCAACCAGTAATGTACCATGTATGTGTCTCAGTACAGCTGGCCTCGTTCTTTATGTTGACCACCTCAGTAGATTGATCAGCCTTTTAGTCCTGTGGGTGGTCAACTTACAGAGGTCCTACTGCGTATGTAAAGGAAGCAGGATAAGTACAAAGAAATTCACACTTATAAACAGAGCAGTTAAAACTGCAGAAAACCAGCAACGGAGACCAAGTTACAAGCAGCCAGAGAGAAGAGAGATTACATGCAAAAGAACAGAGTAAAATAATAGCAGTAACAATGAAAGTATAAAAGGTAGAACAAATATCTATAAGGAACTGAGAAAATTAAAAATTACATAATCACCAAAATTCTTTTTTTTTTTTTTGAGACAGTTTCACTTTGCCGCCTTCAATAGAACACCATGGTATCACAGCTCACAGCAACCTCAAGCTCTTGGGCTCAAGCGATTCACTTGCCTTAGCCCCCAAGCAGCTGGGACTACAGTGCTTGCCACCACACCTGGCTAGTATTTTACAGACGGGGTCTCGCTCTTGCTCAGGCTTGTCTTCAACTCTGAGCTCAGGAGACCAGCTCACCTTGGCCTCCCAGAGTGCTGGGATTACAGAGCCACCGCACCCAGCCTCTCATCAAAATTCTTTGGAGGACATGAAAAGCATTAAAACACTGCCAGATAAACCATAAAAACAGTTTATCAACAGGACACCTTTACTTCAAAAAAATCTAAAGGACTTGTTACATAAAAGTAAAATTACCAGGGAACGCTGATCTGAGACACAGAAGGGAAGATGAGTGAAGAAACCGCTGAGCATACAACCAAACGCAAATAAACGCCGGCAGAATAAAATAACAGTAACACAGCATTATGAGGTTTAAATAAAAACACTGCCAACACTAAAATACAGAACTGAAGACAGCATAGAATAGAGAGGGACAGGGCAGAGAGGACGAAGACAGACTGTACAGAATTCCTGGTAGATGTCGTAAAGGAAAAGAAATAACACGGTGTAATTCCCAAACCAGCAGAGAAAAGAGAATAAATAAACTCAATCAATCCAAAAAAGGATAGAAAGGAAAGAGAGAAAAGTAAAACATAAATAACCAAGACTATCAGAAAACACGTAGGAATAAGAAATAAACATGTAGACAAAATGAAAGCAAAACTAAGGGAAAGGACACAGCAGACAAACACAAACAAAAAGAAAGCCAAATTAGTTATAATACCAGACAAAACATCACTAAGGAGAAAAAGAAAATGTTCACATCAGTAAGAGTGGACACGAAACCTTAAATTCACATGCTTTAAAAACATGCCTAACTTCCTATCCTCTCTCTCCCCCCCAACATGGCAGCCTCTGTTAAAAAAAAAAAAGTAGTTGTGTTCTCTTCCTAACAGAGTCCCTAGCTGAGTACCATAGTAGTGGTGAAGAAGTATCTATGTCCCCAAACTAGTCAGCTGAAGTGATGAACCAGAGGACCTGGAAAGGAGGTGCTTTAACCAGTGGGCACAGCAATGACGACAATGTGTCCAGGGCATCTCCAACTGACCACTGCATCCCACCCACTGTGCCACCAGCTGCTCGGGAATCCACTATCAACCAGAGCTATCTTTCCAAATTGCCACTAGACACTGCTTTTCTAGGGAGCCCGGCTGGTGATGTGATAAAAAGCTCCATTAAGGAGCCAGGAGTTGTGGCGGGCAACTGTAGTCCCAGCTACTCAGGAGGCTGAGGCAAGAGAATTGCCTAAGCCCAGGATTTGGAGGTTGCTGTGAGCTGTGTGATGCCACAGCACTCTAATGAGGGCGATAAAATAAGACTCTGTCTCTAAAAAAAAAAAAAAAAGCTCCATTAAGAAACTCCTTATAGAGGATTAAATGTCAGTGCATTTACCCCATCAACCCAGCAACCCACAGAGATTTTCAAAGGCTTTGATTATGTGATGTCTAAGGACCTGGATTTCCTGTTCAATGCCCTGAGCCACAGGGAGGAGTCAAAATGAGTGGCTGTTGCTGACTGTACATAGGATAAAGACAGAGTGATTGTTCCTTTGGTGGAGACAGAAATCAAGATTGTGACAAAACAGCAAGTCTACCCCGCCACAAACAGCTTTGATGACTACCCATCCACCTATAAGAGGAGAAGGTCACTTTGAAGTCAAGTGCCATGATTACGATGGACACCAGGACTGCTAAAATGATGAAGGCAGCAGAGACCGTGATAGAGACTGTGACCCCAAGAAAGGCATCTGGTAGTGGAGAGCACGGGAGTAATGACTGCAGATGAAGCACACAGCACACGGAGACCAGTAAGGGAGGGGGGACAGCAGTGTTGTGGAGCGCCAGAGAAGATTATTCTTAGGATGATTTTAACAGTGATGATGGTGATCCCCACACACAGATCCAAATTGAATCTAAAGCATCAGATACGCCTAAGAAACATGACTCCTCTGCTGGCCCCTCCCAGTCCACCTGAGCAGCTTCTATCTTTGGAAGTAAAGAGCCTGTTGATCCAGCCACAAGAAAAGAACCAATAAAAGAGCTACAGAAGGAACAAGAGAAACTGTGATGTCAGCCAGAAGAACCAGAACAAGGAAAACAGCCTCAGGAGAGACACAAACAACAAAGTAAAGAAATGTCAAGGACAGAAGTGAGTCACCTCAGACGTGGACCTCAGCCACTCCTGGCAGGGTCAGACTCGGCTGCATAAATGAAAGAAAGTCATCTCCAGAGAATGAAACTCTCAGTAAGGTGGATGACTGTCACTAGCCTCACAATTGCCTCCCAAATTCTCAGCTGCTGCTGGAGGCAATGCTGCTCCTCCACAAAGACAGTGGTTGGGTGAAGCAAAGTTTTCATCCTTCTGCTTGAACTCAGCACTCTGACAGGGAGCAGCAAACCCCTGCAAGCAGTGGGAGGAAAGTCGCTCCAGCTCCATCATCTCAGGAAGAATCAGCAAGTAAATAAAGATGAAAATAAAGTAATCGGTAAGTGTCCCAAAAAGGGAAAGTAAGCTTCAGTGTGGTCTAGTGGGTGGAGAGAACAAAGACCATGAAAGGAGTCTGAACGGAAGGATCAAGACTCCAGACCTGGCGTGGCGCCTGTACCTCAAGCAACTAAGGTGCCAGCCACATACACCAGAGCTGGCGGGTTCAAATCCAGCCCAGACCCGCCAAACAACAATGACAACTACAACCCAAAAATAGCCAGGTGGTATGGCAGGCGCCTGTAGTCCCAGCTACTTGGGAGGCCGAGGCAAGAGAATCACTTAAGCCCAGGAGTTGGAGGTTGCTGTGAGCTATAATGCTCCAACACTCTACTCAGGGTGACAGCTTGAGGCTGTCTCAAAACAAAACAAAAAAGACTCCAGATCTGCACCTGAGCTACAGAACCCTGAAGAAAATCCAGCCTGTAAGTTCAGTACTGTAAATCTGCTCCTCTCTCAGTTGACAGTGAGGGGGGGAGACACCAAATATATGTTTGTATCCTATGCTTTCTTCTAGTCTGCCTCTACACTGGAACATTCAAAGAAAATCAAATCTCTATCTCAGGTGCTTGGGGTGGGGAGCTTAAAAAGATGGTAAGACTATAGAAGAAATCAAGAAATTGGTCACTGTCGTGGACAATTTTGATACATCCCAATTAATCATAGGTCAAATGGACAAAAAATAAGAAAAAAGCATCATTTAATAACCTCACCAGACCCTATTATTAGAACACTCACTATTAGAACATAAACGTTTTTCTGAAACACTCATAGGATATACCAAAAAAACAACACACACACTGAAAGATAATGAAAATCTCATAGAATTTCAAATAATGTTCTGAGTACCTGACCATAATACAATTACATTAAAAATCATTAACGAAAGATAAATTTTTTTAAATGCTAGCAGAATTTAAAAAACACTTCTGGGTTTTTTTAACTTTCATGGGTTAAAAGAAACTACATTGGACATTTTTTTAAAAATACTGTGGGCAGCGCCTGTGGCTCAAAGGAGTAGGGAACCAGCCCTATACCAGAGGTCGCGGGTTCAAACCCAGCCCCGGCCAAAACCTGCAAAAAATAAAAAATAAATAAATAAACACTAGTAACTAAATAATAAAATACCACATATAAAACGTGCCGGATGCAAAAAAATTTACTTAGTGGCAATTTTATAGCCTTAAAGACTTATACTGGGAAAAGAAAGGTTGATAACTGATGCACTGATAGATTAATCTAGTAAGTTAGAAACAGAATAATAAAATAAACCCAAAGAAAAGAAAGGAAACAAGATTAAAGAGCAGAACCCAGTGAAGTAGAAAACAAAGTTAAGAGAAAGGATCAACAAAGTCGGAAACTAGTTCTTAGAAAACCCTAAAGGGGGAAACATGAAACAAAATAGGAAGCCCTACACTAGACCAGGAAAGGCAAGGAGTTCCCACGTAACAGGTGTAGCCACACAGATCCATGAGAAAGAAAAGACAACTAAACGGTCCTGGATCTAAAAGGAGAAAAAAGGTGAACCCTACCTCACATCATACGTAAAACCAATACAAGAGCACTAATGATATAAATATGACAAAAAACATTAAAATTAAAGCAGAAAATTACTGTTTTGTGTCTTCTCAGGATAAAAAGATTTCTTTTTTTTTTTTTGAGACAGAGCCTCAAGCTATCCTCCTGGGTAGAGTGCCGTGGCACCACAGCTCACAGCAACCTGCAAGTCCCAGGCTCAAGCGAGTCTCCTGCCTCTGCCTCCCAAGTAGCTGGGACCACAGGCGCCCACCACAATGCCCAGCTATTTTTTGGTTGCAGCCATCATTGTTGTTTGGTGGGCCCAGGCTGGATTTGAACCCGTCACCTTAGGCGCCTTAGCCATTTGAGCCACAGGTGCTGAGCCGTAAAAACATTTCTTAAAAGAGAAACAAAGAATAGTAACCAAATAAGAAAAATCAGCAGATATTCTAACTATATAAAACTAAAAACTTCTGTTTATCATAAAACATCATTAAAAAAATTAGAAGATAAGCAACATACTAGGAAATAGCTCAAAATAAAAAAAAACGAATTAAAGGTGAATATTTAAATTACTATATTATAAGAATGTCTACAAATAATAACAAAAAAACAACATAGTGGGCAACTGGACAAAAACCTTCACTGAAATTTTATAGACAAAGAAACTTGTAAGGCCTACAAATCATATGAAAAGATGTAGAACCTCAATGCCCATCAGAAAAAGGCAACTTTTAACCACATGAAATGTTATTTTAAAACTCATTTGAATGAAAAAAACTAAAAATTTCTATACCAAATAATGGCAAAAAACACAGACCAGAGGTGACTCTTATATACTGCTGGTAGGTGTTTTGCTGGAAAACAAATTGGCATTATTATGTAAAGTTAAACATTTGCATGCCTTTCAATAAGCAATTCTGAATTTCATCACAAAACCTTGTGTACCAGATATGAGCATTCTTCATAATAACCGAAAAAACTGAAAAATATTCAAATGGTAGAAACGTAGTCAAATGAATTAGGCTAACTCACTTAGTTGTTAGGCTGAGTGGATAATTCACAAATGTTTGGTTTTATTACTGACTTACAAATGGCATGCTCCACATACTTCATTTAATAACAAAGCTGTGTGGCACTTAAAATATAACATACCATTATATCCCTATACATATATGTGTTTATATATGTAGTCATTAATCTGTGCATTACAGTAATGCTGCGTGAGTAGGGAGGAACTATGTCCATCTAAGAGGCAACAATAGTAAGCCATGAAAGTAGTCTATAGCCATATTTTTATAATATATTACATGGGCTATACAATTAACTATCAACAGGTACAATATCCGACTAGTAAGCATAGTGTTACTTTACTGCTCATGACTTACAATGTATCAGGAACAATGCTACACACTGGGGATACAAAGATGAGTGAGACACAGTTTCCTCTTTCAAGGAGCTCATAGTCTGGTGAGGAGACAACCCTGCGAACAGATAAACAGCTTTTAGTATGATAATTACCAAAATAGACGCAAAACATAGAGTAGTACATCTGGGGAACACAAGAAAAAGTAGATAATCCAACCTCCGGGAATCAGGAAAGTGTTTACAGAGAAGATAATCTTTGAGTGAAATGCATCTTGAAGTCTAATTTTTTCAACAAAGAATTAGAGATAAAATATGGCACAGACAGAATTGTTGTATGGGTGGACAAGAGAACCCAAGGACTGTGTGACGTGCTAAGGCAAACAGAGAAGGTTTAAACCACACAGGATCGATGAACAGTTCACGTGGTGCTCTAAATACACCACGCATAGTACTTTAAAGTTTATCCTGAAGAGAACTGAGAGCTACTAAAAGGTTTCAATAATGAAAATTGCATTTTGGAAAAATAACTTTAGCAGCTATGGGGGTTTGTTTTAAGATAGTGAGTTCAACTGAATTGAAGCTCCGGAAGTAAGAAGAAATTAACTAGAACAGACATAAGATCCTTGACCAGATGATTACAGGACAGCTGGGGTGTTACAAGGAAAAAGAAAAAAGAATCTGAACAACTGAAATTTCCCACTTCACTATATGGATGGATGACAGCTCCAAACTTAGAACAGGGTGAAGAGGAGTAACATTATTTGGATTTTATTTCTCATTCTGCCACTTAAGAGCTATGTGACAAAGTTAACCTTTCCATGGCTCGTTTTCTCTATCAGTAAACCAGGAAGAGCAAACCCATCTGCCTCATGCTCCAACGAGCCCTAAATGACACAATACACAAGATTAAGCGCAAAGTGATCACTCAGGAAAGGCTCGTGATTGCCCTTATCATTGAACTAGGTGAGAAGTAAGTTTCATTTTAAATGTTCTGTTTAATAGAATGTTCTTAACAAGGTATAGTAGACAGCTAGACAGAGAAGTATGCAATTCAGGAAGTCAGTCTATGGAGAAGATTATTTTAAATCCCTAAATTTATAAAATGAGACAGTAAACAGGAAGGTTTATCCCAGCTTGCCCAGGACCATCCAGGTTTTAATCTCACATCCTGGAAAACCTCTCAGTTCTGGGCAAAGTGAGTTATCTGATAACCTTAGCAAACAGTGGAATGGCTCTATCTACCTGGACAGCTTTTGTTATGTACCTCAAAGAAAGGTATTTTTTATTTCCTATCTAATCACACGATCTAATAACCTCATCTTTCTTTTCTCCATCTTTCTGTAGTTTCAGCCAATTTCAAAGTTCTTTTCGTGCACAGTACATGATACTTTAGAAACTTAAATATTTCAGCAGTATTTTTTAGGGGAAAAATGTATTTTTCTTCAAAATACCCAATTTCTTAAGAGAGTATTAGTGCCCATCTCTTGTTATATATTTCTACCCAACTTCAGATTTTCAATAAGGAATTAATATATTAAGTTTTAATCAATGTTAATATATTAATTTTTCTCAAGTTTCTTGGTTCTGCTTTTACCTGTTCTTTAATTTTTACCTCTTCTTTTCCTACAACATCAATCTGGACCTCTTTTCCTTTTCAGACACAGCAGAACCTCTGTAAGCTGACCACTCAAGGGACTGCAACAAACTGGGCAACATATAGAGTGGTCAACATAAGGAACTAGGCCTACTGCGCTGATATGTACCAGGAGGTGGTCAACTATGGAGCAATGGAGCGGCTATGGGATATGCCACATCTTCCCTTTCATTATGTTCAATCTCTTCCTATTTTTTTTACCTACCTCATCTTCTTATGTGCAATATTTCACATCTTCCTTTTCATATGTTCAATCTCTTCCTATTTTTTATCCACCTGATTTTCTTTTTGAGACAGAGCCTCAATCTGTCACCCTGGGTAGAGTGCTGTGGCATCACAGCTCACAGCAACCTCCAACTCCTGGGCTCAAGTGATTTTCCTGCCTCTGCCTCCCAAGTAGCTGGGACCACAGGCGCCTGCCACAAGGTCTGGCTAATTTTTGGTTGCAGCCGTCGTCGTTGTTTGCCGGGCCCAGGCTAGATTTGAACCCACCAGCACTGGTGTATGTGGCTGGCACCTTAGCCACTTGAGCCACAGGCGCCGAGCCCTGATTTTTTTTCTTAACTTTCAAGTATTAAGTCTTGATTAATGTCTAGGTTCCTTTTAATGACAACTTTAAGCATCTTTAACTATATGCACACTTTGCTCTTAAAATTACTCTATGACCCAATCTACTCTAAACCCTCATACAAATTCCCTTCTCTTCCTCAAAGCAACAACACATAAAATTCACTTTCCCTACACTGTCTAACTACTAGTCAAACTATTTAACTCAATTCTCTTCTTATTCTAGTTAATTCCAATAAATTAATTCTTGATTCTTGGATGCTTTAAATTCCATCTACTTCTTTACCTTTTATATAGCCCTTTATCACAAGGCTCCAGCCACAGTAGAAAACATGATGAGAAACAACTTAATTTGCTTTTCTTATCTGTGTACTTGCCCACAATTAATGAGAAATAGTTACAACTACCTACCCAAAGCAAAACTAACCACTCATCCTTTCAGACAAAATGTGTTTCATATAAACTTTGAGCCAGCAAAATTTACAGGGGCTTCTTGTCTATGCAGAATAAAAATTCCTTCCCCAAAAAAGTAATAAATAATTAATAATAGACCTTGGACAGAAGAGCAGAGGCCAGGCTGGCAGTAATCACGACACACAGGACAGTCCAGTATCAAAGACACTTTATTCTGAGCTGACAAAAGGGCTGGTTTTGCTCTTTTCCAAGTCAGCGTTTAGCAAATTAAAGAACTACATTTACTACAAACTTAATGTAAAGCCCTAAACATCTAGGACTAATGTAAGAAATCCAAGTCAAATTCTATCAACAACCACACTCACTCACAGACTTTCAGAGTCTGGTGATAGGCCAATTCCTTGGGACCAGGGACTACCAAACAATTGATGGCAGAAAACTCACTTACCAGAGTCTATTTGGATTTGAAGTTCTGTTCCAACATTTACTACAAAGCAGCATAATAATAATTAAAAGCTAATCCTGCAGCTCATCTGCCTGGGTCCAAAACCCAACTCTACCTGACAACATTTGACTTCCAATGAGCTCCTTTATCTCACAATGCCTCAATTTTTGTATCTATGAGTTAAATCAATTAATATCACAAAGCACTAAAAAGCTGCCTGGCACAGAATAAATACTTAATAAAATCAACAAGATCTCGGACAAGTAATTTAACCTCTTTCAGCAGCAAATGCCTTATTAAACAAAAATTATAGGAGGCCACTGTTTTGAACTGAGCTCTTTCACCAGGAACAACAGATGGACGGAACCAACACTCAGGCTAAATGTCATATAATTAAACTGAAACGTTATGGAAGCAGATCCTCAAACAGGAGATTCCAGTTTACCTGAGTCAAGTTCCCTCTGCTTTAACAAAAAAAAGTTACCTGAAGTAACTGAGATTAGCCAATCCATTTTTTTCTCCTGTTCTGTTTCCTTGTCCCCCACTTTATGACTCCCACTGTTCTGGATTTCCCACTAGGAACTCCCAACTTGTTTTGTAGCATGGAGACTGCCCCGTTCAGGAATTGCTAAAAAAAGCTAATTACATCTACAAGTAACTTTGTTGTAACTTCTTTTTTTGACACCTTCTAGATGAGATAAATATTTATATAAACACTTTGTGAATTATAAAGGGCTATATAAATGCTATATCAAGAACATGAGAAAAACAATATTAAATGAGAATTTTCAAAAATGAAAATTAAATAAAGGATTTCCAAGAAAAACAGTCTTGCTATATTTACATATTTATGTGACTATATCAGTTAATTCTTCTGAACACCTAAGCTGCCTTATTTCAACACTCGTGGCCTTTTAGGTTTTAATTCCTTCTACTTTATTTTAAATAATTTCTAATGGAAATTTGTATAAAACATAGTACTAGTACATACAATCCTTTCCTAGTATTAAATATTTGAAAATGAAATATACCCTTCCACACTTTTTGAAGCTGCACCTCCTAGGATACTTCCTTTCCCTCCCCCAGCTCCAATCCATACCCTTCTCTTCAGCCAAACAGATTTGGGGCTCATGTTATTATGAAAAACAAAAGCAATCAACAGAAAGAGAATCTTTGACCAAGCAACTTCTTAAATGAATAGTCAACCTTCTTTCTCACCTCCTACCCACTCCTTTACCTTTGCCATGTGGTTGCTGCCCTCATTAGTCTACTGAAGTATCTCCCTTCTCCCTCCAAGGCCAAATAGTGGGGACCTCATACTCATTTTCTCCTGGACCCCTCTGAACCATCAATGGTTCATCACTTAATAAACAATGGCTTGGCCTCCATGCTATAAGAAATACTGACCTAAGCTTCCAGTATGAAAATCAATTTACCATAGGGTAGGGGTGGGGAGGGGAAAGAAAGCTGTCAATAAACAAACTACATTTTAGGCATTTAACAATTTTTCTGAATGAGGTCTTTCAGCATATATATTCCAGGCATATTTTCAGGTAACGTGTTGTCAATCACAAAAATCATGTAAAATACGCTCTTTGCTCTCAGTGAGTTTATGATTTAGTCACAGAAACAGGTACGTAACTCACCAGTTTTAAGCTCACTACAAAAGAACAAAAGAGGAGCATCTTAGTATTAGATGTAAGAGGTGAAGAGTTATCAGGAAAGGATTCTGAGACAGGAACAGCTGAGACAAGCAGTAGAGGAAAGAAGTGCTCAAGACCATCTATGCTCAGATTGGTGAGACGACCAACACAAGCGAACAAAAAGTAGTTCTGGCTCAGGGAAGGGCAGGGAGCAAGGGTGGGGGACCTGCAGCCTCAAGGCGGTAGGTGGCCTTCTAGGTCCTTCGTGCACCCTTCTGACTGAATCCAAATTTTACAGGATAATCCTTTTCTTTTTATAAATACAATTTTGTTTGCCTTTTCTATTTCTATTTTTAAAATGTATTTATTTAAAATACCAAAGAATAGGGAAGCGCCTATGGCTCAAAGGAGTAGGGGACCATCCCCATATGCTGGAGGTGGCGGGTTCAAACGCAGGCCCGGCCAAAATAAAAAAAAAAAAAGAAAGAAAATACCAAAGAATAATGTAAGCTTCAAGGAAAAATCCTCCCAGATTGACCAACTAGAACATTACTAAGCCATGAGAGCTACATTGACCACTGCTTATGCTCATGATTTAGTTCTAATTTCCCCCACCTGACCAGCACCACTATCCTACAAGGCTGGTTAATTGGGGGGGGGGGTTTTTTTTTTTTTTTTTTTTGGTGGGGGGGGGGGGACACAAATACACCAGCCATGATCAGCTTTTGATAACAGTATGCTGTGTTTCTGCTTGAAGTGAAATCTGTGAATAGCTGCACAGCTCAACAGTATTACTTAATTGTCTGCTCAAGAGCCCATCACGTCAAAGAAAACCAAGAGATGCTAAAGGAAGAAAATAGCTTTTTTAATGAAGACTGCAAATTGCAATATTATCTTGTTTCTGCTAAAGATGATTTGCTTGCTTTGTGATGCTGCAATACCAACATTAAAGAAATTCATTGCTCATCAGCATTGTAACATTCCTAAGGACCACAAATATTTTAAATTAGAGGAAGGGGTAGGCAAGGTTGTACTGTAGAAATTAAATTATGAAAAGCAAAACAAGAACAATTGTTCAAGCAGCAGAAAGACCTGGAAATAAGGCCACTTAAAGCAAGTAGCTTATATACTCAGGAAAAAAGGAAAGTAATTCAGTGATTTACCAATTGTGAAAGAATACACTGCCAAAGTCGTAGGACGCTTAGACCCAGATAACGTTTCAAAGCACAAACAACTGCCTCTTTCAAGGAGAACCATAACTAAACAGCAGCATAAATTACCCTTCAACTTAACAGAACTTCATGCAATACATCAAAAGGAAACTATATACAAGGTCAATTAAGTTCGTGAACCCATCCTATAGAAAAAGTGCTACAAACCCCATTGCTGAGTATCACGTGGCTACCTTCAAAGTGGTGATTGCAGCAATATCCAGGAATGAGGAATGAGCGATATCACTTTTTTAGGATGAGTTCACAAATTTAACTAACTCCGTATAATGCTAGCTCTGACGGCTAGTCCAGAAAAAAGGAGTTCCAAAATTGCTTTGACGGGGAGACGAGGTGCTGGAGTTGGTGCATAGCTTCCCAAAGGGGGTACCTCAGAGGTCACCTTGGTGATATTCAGCAATGAGGTTTGCAGCACCTTTTTTAGGACAAGCTAATTGTCTGACCAACTGCTTTGGATGAATCAACTAACACCCTGACTTAGCGCAGGTTTGATACTTCATTTGGGTCGTAACAGAAGATTGTCTTTGCTATGATCTGCATTCTCCTACCTAACTGAAATCAAGATGCCCTTAAAGTCACAAATGACTGATACCCGTCTAGACGATCAACTGAAACTGCAGACCGCCAGGCTGCAGCCAAACAGTTAAATGCTTTCCAACCAAAAGCAGACACAACCAAGTCCATAAAAGGTTAACTTGAAAATTAAGAGTTTTCTTTTCTAAATAATTAAGTGTAGAGTTTTACAAAATAATATATTTAAGTATATTCAATTAAAGTTAAGTATATTGGGAGGCGCCTGTGGCTCAGTGAGTAAGGCGCCGGCCCCATATACCGAGGGTGGTGGGTTCAAACCTCAGCCCCGGCCAAACTGCAACAAAAAATAGCCGGGCGTTGTGGCGGGCGCCTGTAGTCCCAGCTACTTGGGAGGCTGAGGCAGAAGAATCGCCTAAGCCCAGGAGTTGGAGGTTGCTGGAGCGACTCCGCTGCACTCTACCGAGGGCGAAAAAGTGAGACTCTGTCTCTACAAAAAAAAAAAAAAAAAAGTTAAGTATATTAAGATATTAAGTATATCTAATTCAAGAAACGTGGCCTGGGGGCGGCACCTGTGGCTCAAAGGAGTAGGGTGCAGGCCCCATATGCCGGAGGTGGTGGGTTCAAACCCAGCCCCTGCCAAAAACTGCAAAAGAAAGAAAAAGAAATGCGGCCTTTTTTGATTACTGCTAAATTACTGTGGCCTTCTAACATGAAAGGTTTCTCCATCCCCAGTATAGAGAAAGAAATGTAAGAGATGAAACCATTAAGGCAGAAAGATGCCATATCATTAAGAGCACTAAGGAAGCCAAACAAAGCCAGCAAATTTTCAGCAAGGAGGGAACATGCCTTTTATTTGGAAAAACCCTTCTGGCCGTGCTATGAGGGTAGCCTGAAAGTGGGCTAGGCAGCAAATGGCTTGAGACCAAGGAGAATAGAGAGGAAACAAGCATAAGGAGCAGAATCTGTAGTAACTGGTATATGAATCAGATGCAGGGGCAAAAGAGGGGAAGACATTTAAGAGGACTCCCAGAGGTCTGGCTGAGCCAATAACTGCTCACCATCTCCACAACTGTCATCTGCAGGGCCCATCATTTCTCATCTAAACTAAAAGTGCAGCTTGCTAAATGGTCTCCCCAGTCCACTCTTCACTCCCACCCTGTATCTAGCCTCAATCTAGCAGAGCGATCCTTCCAAAAACAGGACACATCACAATTTCACACTGCAATGTCCTCCATTTTAACTACAATTAAATCCCAACTTGTGCACAGCTTTATGTGACCTGTTGCCCCCACTTCTCTGGCTCCTCTCCCTTGCTTTTCCCCCTTGAGTACCATTCCACTGGCATACTTGCCATTCCTCAACCCAATTACCTTGTGAACTACCCAGGAGCCTCTACATTCACAGCTCCATCCGTTCCTTGGCTGCTTTCTCGGTCCTAGGACCCGACTTAAGTATGATCTTTTCAGAAGGAATTTCTGATCGGTCTGGGCAAAGCAAGACCCTCACTCCTCCAACTCTACCACCTGGCCTGCCCTATTTTAGCTTCCCCAATAAGTCTCTGTATTAGTAATTATGTTCATACACTTTGTCTTCTCACTTCTATTCTATTCCCATCCCCTCTCCCAAAATAAGATCTTTAAGGACAGGGATTCCATCTTACTCACCATTCTATTCTTACAGAGCCTAGATAGGGAAAGGCCCCCAATAAATAATTACTGACAGAGACAGAGTTCAGAAAAAGACACACACTAGAGGTCGAGGTGTTGATGACATCCCATAAGCAGAGTTCAAGAGTTAACTGAAAGCCAACCCTGCTGGTACAAGTCCTCTGTACGTTCAATCACCCAGGAAACGCCCACTGCAGGCAGTCAGCAGGACAGACAGGACTCAGGCAAAGACTGAAGGGTTGAGCAGCGGCCGAGGACTATGAAAACGGGTGAGGAAAACCACAAGGAAATTTCAAGAAAGAGGAATAGTGGTCAAACTCATCAAGAACTCCAGTTTAAAAAAAAAAAATCAGGTAAATTAATAAAGCTAGAACAGAAAAACATAAAAGAAACAAAGAACCCCAGTAAGAGCAGTGAAAAGAAAAAATTAATTCAAAGAAAAGGAGAGAGAGAACATTGTTTATTAGACAATACGGAAGTTACCCGGCCCTTGGCAAAAGCAATGTTAACGGAGTGGAAGGTCCATGAAGTCTGTGATTTAAAAAGTAAATCAACAGCCAGTAACCTACTCTGACTGTAAAGGAAAAGAGAAAGCTTAAAAGGAGGTGTTGAGAGGATTGTTTTTAAAGATAGGGGAGACCTGGACATGAGAAAGCAGGATTGGCTGAGATTAAAAACAGATACAAGGCTCGGCGCCTATAGCTCAACCAGCTAAGGCGCCAGCCACGTACACCTAAGGTGGCGGGTTGGAATCCCCAGCCCGGACCCGCCAAACAACAATGACGGCTGCAACCAAAAAATAGCCGGGCGTTGTGGCGGGCGCCTGTGGTCCCAGCTACTTGGGAGGCGGAGGCAGGAGACTCGCTTGAGCCCAGGAGTTGGAGGTTGCTATGAGCTGTAATGCCATGGCACTCTACCCAGGGGGACAGCTTGAGGCTCTGTCTCAAAAAAAAAAAAAATAAAAAAAAATAAAAACAGATACAAACAGGAACAGCTCTTCCTAGGAGCACAGAGGAGCAGTGATTTTCAGCTAGTATGCCACGGTTGAGAGGATCTTAGGTGTGCCACGAAAATTTTTAAAGACATTAATTATTTTCGAAAGAAGTTCAAAGCACAGTAAGCATATTCTTTCTTTTGAACAACATAATTTCTGTCGCAAGTTTAATTATAGGTTCAAGTGTGCTGTGAGACAAAAAAGGTTGAAATACACTGAAGTAGAGCATAGTAGTGAGTTCAGGTGTCTGAAAATATTTAAAAAGGAAATTAAGGAGGTTTTACCTAATGGCTCCCATTTCCTCAGTGAAGTTAACAGGCACTCTGAGGCACTGGAAAGACAATGGTCAGTGAAAACACAAAATTCCTGGTTTTAACAAGGATGAAGTTAAGGTAAGACCTGTGAGGAAAACAGAGAAGAAACTTGGGCCCTGCTGAGTAGTAGCACCAAGCTACACACACACACACACACACACACACACGCGCGCACGCGCGCGGAGGCTCAGAGGCAATGACACTGGTGAGAGGTTTTTAGAGCTCAGGGTCCAGAAGAGAAAGGGGCACAACCCAACAACCATCAAACTAGTTCTGATTATTCAATTGCATGACTTACACACACACACACACCAACAACACACACATATTCTCAACCTTCATTAAAATTCAGACAGAAAAAATCAGACGATTCTGCAGGCAAGCTCTTTACCCCAGGCTCACGATTCACACATACTTCAAATGCACTGCCAATTTGCCTACAAAGGAGTATCCTTCTGGAGACCAGGATGGGTGGTCCAGGTGATTCTCATGCATAGATTTGGATACAATAGAATGCTGATCCCACCTCTCCTCTACCTAATTTCTAATTACATTTCAAGATCCAGCTCAGGTGTAATCTCTTCAATTCTGAACTAGGTGCTGTGTCATCACAGCACTGTAGCCATGTCCTGTTCTCTCTCTTCCCCTAGTACACTGTGAACTTTGATTAGTACTCAGCTTTGTTTTTTTTTTTTGTTTTTTTTTTGAGAGGGAGCCTCAAGCTGTCCCCCTGGGTAGAGCGCTGTGGCATCACGGCTCACAGCAACTTCCAACTCCTGGGTTCAAGCGAGTCTCCTGCCTCAGCCTCCCAAGTAGCTGGGACCACAGGCGCCCACCACAACGCCTGGCTATTCTTTTGTCGCAGCAATCATTGTTGTTTGGCAGGTCCAGGCTGGATTTGAACCTGCCACCTTAGGTGTATGTGGCTGGCACCTTAGCCACTTGAGCCACAGGCACCTAGCCAGTACTCAGCTTTGTAATTCTAACCCTAGCCTAATGGTTGGGGTAGAATGATTAGGGTAGCTACACAAAACAAACTAATAAACAAAATTCTATATATAGACAGATCTAAATTTTTAAATCCAATTATAAACACTATGCAAGTAGCAGAGGTTTCTAACCCTTTTTTTTTTCTCTGCTACACACTGGAAGAACAAGAGTTGTCTCGGGCCACACAGTAAATATACAAGCATGAATAAAAATTAGCAGAAAGAAAAAAGATCCATGCATACTTTTTGATATCCACCACCACAAACATCAGCACTAAACACCCCATCATTGCCCTGCTAATTCTGAGCTCCAAGTCCATGTTCACCTAACCAGTGTTTCATCTCCACAGCCCAAAACACTCACAAGCAAGTCCAATACAAAAGTAAAGGACCTAAAATGCTAATGTGACTTCTTAAATACTCAGAAAGACAAAAGTATATAAATAAGAAAAAAGCTCATTACAGTTGGATACCTACCCCTAGGCTCTAACTAAATATTCAAAACAGGCTTGGCACCTGTAGCTCAGCAGCTCGGGCGCCAGCCACATACACTAGAACTGGCAGGTTCAAATCTAGTCCAGGCCTACCAAGCAACAATGACAACTACAACCAAAAAACAGCAGGGCGTTGTGGCTGGCACCTATAGTCCCAGCTACTGAGGCTGAGGCAAGAGAATCACTCCAGCCCAAGAATTTGAGATTGCTGTGAGCTGTGATGCCACAGCACTCTACCAACATAATGAGACGCTGTCTCCCAAAAAAAAAAAGATAAATAAAATGTTCAAAACACTTCAAAAGTAGTATGCCAAAGGGGTTGGGGGATCTTGGTATATGGCACATCTCTTGGGGGCAGTACACAATTATAAGAGGGACTTTACCTAACAAATGCAATCAGTGTAATTAATTCTTTGTACCCTCAATGAATCTCAAACAATAAAAAAAAAAGTAGTATGCCAGAAGTAGCATGCTAACCTCCAAATTATATATCAATTGAACTCTGACAGATTGAAGGAAAGGTATCTTGGGACACAGTACAAATTTTCACAAAGAAACAAAGTTGCAAATGGTGGTAAGATACCAAATCCAAGCCACAAAAGCCTACTAGACACATAATAGCCCAAACACTAATACTTTATAAAGAAAGCTATCACTCCACAAAGGTATGTCCAGGCTTCCACAAATACTTATTTGTGTGCATACACATTGTTTCTGCAAAATCAAAGCAAAATTCTAAAATAAACATGAGACTGAGAAAAAGTACCTAACGTACCTACAATGGTATCTGACACAAAATCAATTATAGTTACTTGTATCCAGAATCCCCAATCACCAATGGTTTTGTGGTTCAGGCAACTTTCTCTCACTGAATTCTAGACTAAATTTCTAGGGTGCCAGGACAAATCCTCACCATCATACTCATCTTGCTACCTCAAAGCCTGGCACAGAGGAGGTGTTTAATACATATTTGCTAACAAAGGAGTCTTAACTGTCAACGAAACAGAGGAACCAAACAGCCTTATTTATTTGCATGCTTTTAAAAATGAATCATACTTTACACCTTTTTTTTTCCTTTAAAATTATCCTCGGGGTCCAGTATTGTGTGGTTCTCACCTGTAATCCCAGCACTGTAGGAGGCTAAGGCAGGACTGCTTGAGGCCAAGAGTTTGTGATCAGCCTGGGCAACATATTGGGACACTATCCCTACCAAAAAAATTTTTAAAACTCAGCCAGGCCCAGTGGCATGCACCTGTAATCCTAGTTACTCATGAGGCTGAAGCAGGAGCATCACTTGAGCCCAAGAACTCAAGGTTACAATAAACTATGATCAGACCACTCCACTCTAGCCTGGATGATAAAGGATAACTTATCTAAAAAAAAAAAAAAAAAACCTCAAAATGGAAAAAAAAGTTTAAAAATACATACACAAAATACTCTAAGAATCACCAGTTTAGAAAACAGTTTTAGACAACATCCAGTCCATACTGAATGGCTAAGTGAGACAGTGCATATAAATTTCTCAGGGCCTCAGTTTTCTTATTCAATGAGAAATGGAGCACAGAATACATTGAGTTTTTTTAGCTTAGAATTACATAATTGAAAAAACTATATATTTCATGAAAACATGAAATACATAATAATAAATCATCCAGAATTGTACCAACTAACAGCTACTTTCATTATGTTCCTCAAATATACATTTCTTACAGAGTTGCAACATTAGTGCACAAACTACTTTGCTTTCTACCCCCACCTCCATTCGTCGTCAAAACTGACAGTTACAAATTGGTGGCGCCCTTGGTGGACATCAGAGAACATTTTAATTTACACGTATAATTGTGAAAACGTAACTTTGGCAACGATATTCTAGAGGGCCACAAGATGGTGATGTTGTTCCATAAAAAGAACCTGTAATAAATAAAATTAAATATACCAACTCCCACAAAATTAAATTAACAGCTTTTCCCACACTGCAAGAAAGGGTATCCAAAATGTCTCTACTTCATTTGCTGGAAACCATTAGTAAGAAAAGAAATTGTATTCATCAAGTTTAGCAGCATCTATTCCAATTCTTAACCTAAACTGCATGGTCCTTTCAAAAACCGACAAAGACACAGGACCTGGCAGCATTACTCTTCTTACCACACTCATCTTTCCTTCCCTTTCTGCTCTATTTCCCTCCCCATCATAATAAAAAACTGAAATATAATCTTAAGTTTCATACATAGATGAATTTTTCTTTTCCTATCCTCAGTTTAAGAAGATAATTCTTATTTCTCTATCTTAAAAGAACTGATACTGGGTGGCGCCTGTGGCTCAAGCAGTAGGGCACCAGCCCCATATGCCAGAGGTGGTGGGTTCAAACCCAGCCCTGGCCAAAAAAAAAAAAAACTGCAAAAAAGAACTGATACTAAAATTTAACTACATCAACAAAGGATCACTATATCTAAATGGTACCATTACTGAAAACAGAGTAGTGTTTTTTCTTTCTAATTTTCTATAATTTATCAATCTCTTATAACATGTTACATTATACTTACAATGAAAAAAATGCTAAAACTTTCAAAAAATCCATTTGGTAATATTTCCCCTTGCCTTAGTATAAACTTCAATAGAAAACAAGTTTGCCAATTCCTGTGCTGCATAATGGCAATGAAGAAAAATATAATTCAAAGTAACAGTAAGCACATTAAAATTTGGGTTCCAAACTTCTAGAATCAACCTAACACACAGCCAGGGTAAGATGATAAAGCCTAACTATCTGGGACTCACTGCACTTACATGGATGGGGTCTTAAAGTGATGAAGAACCATAGGCACTCTAAGAATTCGAGCCCAATATGAATAACAGTTAACACTCATTGGGCTCCTATTACGCGTCAATCACTTCACAAAAAACATTATCTCTAATGTTATCAATTATCCTTCAGAGTCATCA
This sequence comes from Otolemur garnettii, assembly GCF_000181295.1. Lineage (NCBI taxonomy): Eukaryota > Metazoa > Chordata > Mammalia > Primates > Galagidae > Otolemur > Otolemur garnettii. Next base: position 38,806,101 of record NW_003852399.1, read on the forward strand.
TTATTATTCCTGCTAACAGATGAGGAAAATTAGGTTTCAGAAATTTAAGTAAATTGCCCAGGGCCACAAAACTGGATTTGAATCCAGATTTCCTGGGCTCAAAGCCAAGACACTTTTTACTACATTTGTGCTGCAAAAACAGAACATAAACAAGAAATGCTGAGCGAAACCCCTGCCTTAAAATAAGAAGTTTGCTGTTATCAGTCTAACCTTACTCTTCTCTTATTTTATCATCTAAAGTTTAAGTAACTTCATAGTCAGGTTTTGTGAGGCTTTTAAGCTAGTCATTGAGAAAGAACAACTAGCCTTAAAAAGATAAATATGCAAAAGCACAAGCTGTTAGAGACCATGTTTAATAAATAATTTCTATGTATTCTGGGAAAAACGTTCAGGGCAATATGACAGCCTTACTTTATAAAGATCAGATTTCATATAATTATATTATGCATAATCTCATATTCCAAAATGACACACACACTGGTCACTTGATTCAAAGTGTGGTATTTTAGCATATTTGCTTAACATAATTTTTTCCTTAAAATTCAGAAATTTTTAATGGTTTCGTATTCTTGAAATACACATATTTGGTTCATTTTATGAAGCAGCAAAAAGCAGAGTCATGAACATTTGGACCCAAAGCTGAGTCTTAATCAGAGAAAACAGTCTCCTAACATCAGGCCAAATTCAGGTCTGCTGACAAGGCTGGTATTCTTCTATACAGTGCTAGTCACTAGGATATCATGACCCAAAGTTACATATGTTCACCCCAAAACATTCTCTAACTTTTTCTGAATACATTATTAATTCTCATTTATAGCATTTAAAGTAGTTATAGAGGTACAGTGTCTGTAGCTCAAGGGGCTAAGGCGCCAGCCACATACACCAGAGCTGGTGGGTTTCGAATCCAGCCCAGGCCCACCAAACAACAATGACCACTACAACCAAAAACAGCCAGGCAGTGGGGTGGGCGCCTATAGTCCCAGATACTTGGGAGGTTGAGGCAAGAGAATCACTTAAGCCCAAAAGTTGGAGGTTGCTGTGAGCTGTGACAGCACAGCACTCTACCAGGGTAACAGCTTGAGGCTCTGTCTCAAAAAATAATAATAAAGTAGTTTTGGAGACTTCTCAACCCTTCTCCCAAGTACAAATTTTGTGGAATATAACAGAGGAGTTTTAAAGTCAGACAACCTAGGTCCAAACTTAATTCTCTACTGTTTGTGTAAATTTAACTTGAGTCCCGGTTTTCTATAAAATGAGAATACCAACAAAAAACTAACATAGTCCGTTATGGTGATTTAAAAAAAGTGTTAGCATTTATGCTAGGAAACTAGATCTTTTTCTAGAATTGGAAATACAGAATATGCCCCATAAGTGTTGATTTCCTCGCCCCACCCTCATCACCACCACTACCACCACTCTGACCACAGTATGAATTACTCTCTGGTAAAGAAACTAATTTTCTACCATATTTCCACAACAATATAGAGGACAGTAGGTTAAGAAAGGCATTTCAGTCACGTAGTCACACTGCAAACTTACATAGTACGCACAGCACAGGCTCCCTACTGCAGAGGGACCCACTCAAATTACATTCAAACACTTCAGGGGAATACGGGATGGCCACTTTTTTTGTTATCAATATACAATTTCAAGATATTTTAAAGCTACTCATGTAATAGACACAAAATGTTTATTTACTATTTACAAATACTCTTCCTAAGAATTTACTATTTACAAATACTCTTCCTAAGAATTTAAAAACATAAAGTATAAATTTTCATCAGCTATCCCTCATTCTTAAAGCAAAATACATAGAAACTTTCCAAAAAGTACAAGCACTGCTCTTGAGGTTTTTAAGTCACATATGTATATGAAATGCATTGTACATTTCACAGTATATGAAATGCATTGCTTTTCTAAAATTAAAGGAAATTCTGAAATTGATCTGACATCAATGAAAAAAGCATTATAAACCTATCCTAGTAAATAAACTGAACACTAAGTGTCAGGTTTAAGTCAAGCAACAAATCTATGAATTAGTTATTATTATTCCTACTTTACACATGAATACCTAGCCTACATATGACAACACTGGGGCTTCAACTCAGGTTAACTTGATCCTTGATTGGTAGCACTTAGCCAATAAGGGCCAAAAATCAAATCTAGGTTTGTCTATATGTAAAGCTTAAGCTTTTAATAGCCAATACTTTAAAGGATAATTAAATCACAAAGAAAGTTCTAAAATAAGTTATAATTATCAGCATTTTTAACCTAGAAAAATGAAATTCCCAAGTATAATGTATACTCCCATTCTGGGTCTTCCCATCTAAGCACTGACACCATATTTCACAGGACAGGACAAAAAGGGACAGTCTATTGTTGTTTTTCCTCTAAAGAATGGGTTTGCAGAGGCAGTGAAAATACACTCAACTACAATAGGCTCCTCCAACAGAAATGCCAACTAATCCTTTCTACCTAAATTTAGAAAAATAATCATGTATATTTAATCACAAAATGTACTAACACAGTATCTTTTACCCACAAAAGACAGATCATGCCCCCAGCCAACCTACTTTCTATCCCAAAGACCAAATTCCAAATTTGACATACTTTATTCAAAATCTCTATTTTTGAGTGGCTTATCTTAGCTAAGTAAAAAGAAACCAGACTGTGATAAATAATCCTAATCTCTAACTTAACTCTTTAAGTAGGCATTTTTAAAAAAGAAATGTCTTCATTCAAAAGAACTTCTATGCTGGGCCTGGTGGCACAAACCTGTAGTCTCAGTCACTTGGGAGGCTGAAGTGGAAAAGTCATTCGAGTTTAAGGCCAGCACGAACAACACCCAACACAAGACCCTGCCCCTTCCAAAAAAAAAACCCAAAATTCCTTTGTTTTTTGTAGCCGTTATTGGAGAAGAAAGCCTAATGGTTGCCCTTACAGTACTGTTTCTCTGGCCCATTCCTCACTGCAATGCCCTGTATCTAAAGTTTGTCTGGATCAAGTCCGTAGCAATTACCTTAAGCCACTTTATATACCTGGAAGTTATCTGGTCGTTAAACTCTCTTTGTACTTACATTATACATTCTGAAGGAATACTGTAAATAGAAAAAGACTCTGACACAGGACACTAGGACCCCAATTAACCAACTGGGTTTCTACGGCAGTTCTCAAACTCATGTGCATAAAATCATCTGAGATATCTGCTGAAAAGGAAGATCCAGAGCTCCACTCTGAAGGATTTCAAAAGATAATCAAGAATCTACACATTTAACAGGCAAATTCACCGATAACGGTGATGCAAGGACTGCACTTTGACAAACACTAGTCTACACTGTATTTCATGTAATGATAGTGTTGACAACTTCTTGCTCCCAGGTTACACAGCGAAACCATCACCAGCTGATATACCCTCGCCAGGATGAATCAGAATTTTTTCCCTAGATTCAATCTTACCCTTTTACCCTTTTAGCACTGTATTTTTTAAATTAAGAGGTTTAAGATTTGATAAGCTAAAACTAAGTTATAATCGTCCTTGAGAAGCATGTGGCCCACAGGAAAGTGACTAGCTGTTCTAAATCCCAACTTAATAATAATGAATTAAGGACAATAAAAATGAACTTAAGAGTTCATGTTCTAGCCACCAGGAAAAGCCATCCTTTCTGCTTTAAAAACATTATTTCAATTAATCTTTACAAAAATCCATTAAGGAATATATTCCTTATATCTCCAAAAGAAGAAACTGAGGCTGTAACAGAAGTCAGATTTTCCTGACTTTGAACTATGGCTCTTAACCCATATGCCAAGAGTGCCTCTAAGTTTGTTTTCTTCTAAGATATTATTTCTAAGTTAAAAATACCCTAATTTATATACAAAGTAGGTTCATTTAACTAATTCTCTTCCCCCACCCCAACTAAACGAATTCAAACTAAACAACTAAACATATTCATTCATCTTGGCAAGTTGGGTCTAATATATACTCACAGTATCCTACTTCAAGTCAAGACTCAACAGTTTGCTCCTACCCAGCCTATTTAATCATAATTATGGGCATACCAAACAACTATAAAAATAACTTGTTTTCTTTAGTTAAACAAAAAGCTATATTATCTACATTTCTGTTGGTGCTAGAACATGTTTTAACTGCACAAGTTTTAAGAAAGAGAGGGACAGACTTTAAACAACATAACTCTATCCATCCTATGCTTAATGCCCTCGCCTTTCCTGTTTGTCTATATCTCTCAGTACATTCAATCACCAAACTCCTCTTCACAATAGCCAATGTACTATTTTCAAAAATTTGCAAAGGGATTTGCACTAGGATGCGGGGCCAGCCTATTTTGAGTGTACGTGAAATGCTTCCAAAATGTTCCAAAGCTATACATTAATAACCTAAATTCTCAAAGTGAAACATATTAATTTGCTATACATTAATAACCTAAATTCTTAAAATGAAATGTATTAATTTACTATTCCACTCAGAAGCTGTAACACAGTTAAAGCTAAACACTCATTTTTTTCATTCCACAGTTAACTAGCACATATTTAGCAGATAACTTGAATTAAAAAAAAGTTTTACTAAGACTAAAATAAGACAATAAGTGAGTTAAGGATAAGTAATAAAGTGAGAAATCAATGACTCTGTAGTTGGAAAGGAGCAGTACCTTATTCTTCCAAAGGAGAGGACTTCTAATCTCTAAGAGGGAAGGAGTGTTCTCCCCACTGAAATGATGCCTCCCCAAAGAACAGCGGCTCATCCCAACCTTTCTTAAGACACTGCAAACATCACTTGTGAGGCACAGGTTGCTCAAGGCTGGTCAAGGGCAGTGAAAAGCAAACTAGGGTTGCTCCCCAAGGTCTCATATCCAATCCCCTAGTGCTGAGGGGATAGATCGCCTCACCTGTGGCCCATTATGTGCATGGGATGCAGTCAGATCAAATTCATGAGACTGGGTAAATCACAGCTTCCAATCAACATGGCTCTTGAGTTCCACACTATCTTAGTCCCCACTGCCCTCAAATACAGTAAGTCCCTCATGCCCCAGGTGGTAGCATATTAGGCTGAACTGCAGAGACCCCAAATTTCCTCTCCTTTGTTACCAAAAAGAGGACTGGCTAATCCATTTGTGTAGTATAAGCCAAATAAATGTACTGATATTTGCCCTTTAGCCTGGGTTTTCCGTCTGGCAGGTTCAAACTCAAAGTCTAGATTAGGGGAATCTAGTCAACTGTCCAAGCTTCAGCTTCCAAAATAGTTTTCCCAAAGCCTTGTTTTGGGGTAATCCAGCTGACACTGTACTTAAACAAAATTTGTGCTGAAGTTACATTGGTGGCCCCAAAGGATTCATCGGTTTGGGTAATCCCCTCCCCTTGAATCTAGGTTTAATCAACAAAAAATGAGGCAGAAACAATGCTGTGCCAGGTCTAAGCCTGTCCTTAGGAGCTTTGGTGGCTTCTGCTTTTGCACTCCAGTGAGCCCTAAGCCTCTAGCAACCAGGTAGGGTTGGCAACCTTACTGAAATGGCCACATGGACAAAAAAGGGCTGACAACTACAGGGGGAACAGAGAGGAAGGGAGGAAGGGAGGGAGAGAGGGAGAAAGGGAGAGAGGGAGAAGGAGAGAGTATCCAGACATTAGAGCAATAATTTTCAATCAGCATGCAGTGAGAGGATCTTAGGTGTGCCGCAACATTTTTTAAAGAGCATCAATTAAATTATTTTCTTTTCCTTTTATTTTTCTTTTTGAGACAGAGTCTGACTTTGTCGGCCTGGGTAGAGTGCCACGGCATCATACCTCACAGCAACCTCAAACTCTTGGGCTCAGGTGATTGATTCTCTTGCCTCAGCCTCCCAAATAGCTAGGACTACAGACACCGGACACAATGCCTGGCTATTTCTTTTTTTTTTAGAGCTTGAGGTCTTGCTCTTGCTCAGGCTGGTCTCGAACCCATGAGCTCAGGCAATCCACTCACTTCAGCCTCCTAGAGTGCCAGGATTACAGGTATGAGCTACTGCACCTGGCTAATTAAATACCTGTCAAAAGAAGTTCAAAGCACAGTAAATACATTCTTTTTATTATTCTTCTTTTGATCACCATAATTTAAGTGTGGCATGAAAGTTCAACTATAGGTTCAAGTGTGCCATGAAATAAAAAAGGTTAAAAAACACTACATTAGAGTGTGATCACCAGCAAAACAGGACAACTGCCCATTGAGCCTAGCCCAGAAGAGCCTCACTGTGAACAAATAAAATGGTCGTTTTAAGTGACATACAGTTGTTTATTCACAGCCCTAGATAACTGAAGCAATGCTCAGCTAGTTCCTTGTGTTTTTCTGTAATTTGTTCAAATCTCAACGATAAGGAGGGGTATAATTAAACGCACACCACAAAATTCATACAACCTCAAAAGATGAAAGTCTTATGCCCTTCTCGATATTACTGATTCTACTAAAGTCCAAGTTCCACAAGGACAGTCTTCATGTCTGTCATCTCAACACTAGACCCCAGCACCGAGCACAATATCTGGCATCTAGCATAACACCAGAATGTGTTGTGAGTGAATAGTAGGTTTAAGAAATGTCAAGATTAAATCAACAAATGCTAGTCTTCCTTTTAAAACTTAGAAACTTTGGCTCGGCGCCTATAGCTCAACTGGCTAAGGCGCCAGCCATGTACACCTAAGGTGGCGGGTTTGAATCTCCAGCCCGGACCCGCCAAACAACAATGACGGCTGCAACCAAAAAATAGCCAGGTGTTGTGGCGGGCGCCTGTGGTCCCAGCTACTTGGGAGGCTGAGGCAGGAGACTCGCTTGAGCCCAGGAGTTGGAGGTTGCTGTGAGCTGTAATGCCACGGCACTCTACCCAGGGGGACAGCTTGAGGCTCTGTCTCAAAAAAATAAAAATAAAAATAAAAATAAAAATAAAAAAAAATAAAAAAATAAAAACTTAGAAACTTTATGACATATGGTTTTACATCATACATTTCCCAGAAAGTTGCTTAAACATATTAATTTAAAGTGTATACTGGCTCGGCGCCTGTAGCTCAGTGGCTAGGGCGCCAGCCACATACACAGGAGCTGGCAGGTTCAAATCCAGCCCAGGCCTGCCAAATAACAATGATAACTACAACCAAAAAAAAAAATAATCCGGCATTGTGGTGGGCACCTGTAGTTCTAGCTACTTGGGAGGCTGAAGCAAGAGAATCGCTTAAGCCCAAGAGTTGAAGGTTGCTGTGAGTTGTGACGCCACGGCACTCTACCCAGGGTGACAGCTTGAGACTCTGTCTCAAAAAAATAAATAAATAAATAAAAATAAAGTGTATACTAAGAAAATCTTCTAATGGTTTATCTTTGATTTTTTTAATGGTAGCGCTTATTATGTAATGGCAAAAATCATGAAATACCATTATACAGGTTGAGTATCCCTACCGAAAACCTAAAATCCAAAATACTCCAAGAAGCACCTCCTTTAAGAGTCATGTCTGTGCTCAAAAACTTTCAGAATTGGGAGCATTTTGGATTTCAGATAGGAATACTCAACCTGTATATGCTTAGATTTTGATTTCTATGTTCAAAAGAATACAAATTTTCAAAGACTAGGCTTTTAGAAAAGCTAAACTTCATCTGTAAAAGTAGAATTAAAAACAAATTTTCAAAAGGAAATTAATACCTACAATTTCACCAATGTACTTTTCTAGACAAGAAATCAACTTTCGCTCTATCCTTGACAAAAAGATAACTATTCTGTTATCCTCATAAAATAAAATGAGGAAAATGCTCATATGTTTCCAAATCACTTACCAATAACCAATAAATGGCAATGAGGTTACCATTTTATCACAAAAAGAGGAAACAGACAAGGGCCAGGAGTGGTGGCTCACGCCTGTAATCCTAATACTCTTAGAGGCCAAGGTGGGTGGATTGCTTGAGCTCAGGAGTTCAAGACCAGCCTGAGCAAGAAGGAGACCTCCATCTCTACTAAAAACATAAAAACTAGCCAGGCATTGTGGCAGGCACCTGTAGTCCCAGCTCCTCAGGAGGCTGGGGCAAGGGGATGACTTGAGGCCAAGAGTTTGAGGTTGGGCTGGGTGTGGTGTCTCATGCATCTAGCACTCTGGGAGGCCAAGGCGGGTAGACTGCTTGAGCTCACAGGTTCAAGACCAGCCTAAGCAAGACCAAGACCCTGCCTCTAAAAATAGCCAGGTATTATGGCAGGTGCCTGTAGTCCCAGCTACTCAGAGGAGGCTGAGGCAAGAGAATCGCTTGAGCCCAGGAGTTTGGGGTTGCTGTGAACTGTGATGCCATAGCACTCTACCGAGGGTGACAAGTAAGACTCTGTCTCAAAAAAAAGTTTGAGGTTGCTGTGAGCTATGACGCCACTGGCACTCAACCCTAGGGTGACAGAGTGAGACTGTTCTCAAAAAAACAAAAAAAGGGGAAACAGTCAAGTTCAAATCAACATAGTACAAAAGTTTAAAACATTCCAAACAAATGCTAATTCTTCACATATAGCCTTCAACTAAAGTTCTACTACAGATGAAGTCAGAAGTTGACCGGGAAAAGAACACTGACCTAGTAATAAAAACTATCAGTCTTAGTTGTGGTTCTAATTTTGTCCACTAACTGGCCTTAATGTATTCATTTAAAAAGCAATAATTAATCACCTCCTGACACATACTTTTCAGTAGTCATGAGAATCAAATGATAAATACATACACCCATTATAAAAAATATATAAAATGCTATACTTACATAAAATGTAGGAGATATTCCTCTTAATGCCAGCAAAAAAAGAGTAAAATTCATCTATATACATGTTTTTGTCAGACATTTTTCCTCCATTAAGTATCAATAACTAGTTCCTTGGACACCATTATAAAGGTGAGTTCCCCACTGTTCATAATAACACCACATTGTTATTCAAAGAGGAAAAACAGACCCCAGTCTTTGTAATAACTATGAAATCAAAGTTTCTAAAGCTATTAAAGGTAACAAGTAATAACCTGCTCTGGTTTTCTACCAGGAAGAAAATCTTATAAGTATGGAAAAGTCCACTGTTTACTAATCAAAAATAGTTAGCTACTTAATCCTTTAAAAAAACTGAACAGTCTCCATTTCATTTATTTGGTAAAGTCTCTATTTGTATTTGATAAAGACTTCCTGAATGGAGGAAAGGAGTATTCTGACATAAGACATCACTGAATGGAAAAGATAAAAAAGTTTTTGAAATTTCCAATTTCACTTATCTCACCTCCCTCCTCCCTTCCCCCAACCCAAACTGAACAACACAAAGATAGTAATAATCAAAATGATGGGTCTGACATTGCTACTGCTCTCCAGCCACCCGATTCATTCCTCAGACTTACGAGCTCTCACGCACATAGAAAACAAGAAGGGCACCAACATTTCATTAATATCTAAGACACCCAAATCACAAAGTGTTAAGAACTGGAAGGAACCTCCTGGGATCAAGTCCTTACTGACGAGGTCACTTACAGGCAGTAACTATATCCAACTGATGTTAAATGAGTTGCAGTATCTTCATACCAGAAGGAAAACCATCATACTAGCCAACTCTTGATTCTACTTTCCCTACCTACTTACACGGAAACTTAGGGCAAATCATTCAACCTCTTGGGATAGTTCGTCCTGTAATACAACAGCAAATAACAGAAGTTAGTCAAAATTTTCTGTACACCACAAAACAAATCCAATAGTGTATCTCTAGATGTGTCTACATACTGCAGGTCTACCGTAGGTGTTCTAATCAGTGAATGGAAGAATCTGAAGGTTTCACTGTTTTAAAAAGCTCCCGGTAATTCTGAGGACTGCCCCCAAATGAACTGATTAGCTCTTGAGTTTCATGAATGAGCTTCATGTGGTCCGTAGACTCTCCTAAAATTATATCCACAAAGTATAGGTACATATGGAAATTTTCCAGGCCAGCACATTTCTTTTAGTTTTGCCCAGAATTAGTAATCCTCAAAACGCTAAAAAGTAGCACACATCTGCTGAGTGTAAAGCTTCCATGGATCTTCCCCAAAATGGTACCACCATTCTCCTAACCAACTTGGATCGCAGTCACTTATTCTTGCTTCATTTTCCCTCTCATCAAATTTTGTCCATTTTATTTCTTTTCTTTTTTCCATTCCCATTACTACCACCATACCTCAGACCCTCCCCACCTGTGTGACCACAGCCATTGGGAAGTCTCCAATTCACTTTGTACACCTCAATTCCAATTCATACTACATACTGCTACCTGCTTAATCTTCCTAAAACAAAGTCTTAAAAATTATTTCCCTCTCAACTCAAAACATCTGTGGGATTTTCACTGCCTGATAAATCTAAGGTTGTTAGCCTGGCATTAAAAACAGTCCATAAACTGGTCCAAATTTTTACTTAAGTTTTATCACCCTTTATCCTGGCATAAGTACTTTATCTTCCACCCAAATCAATTACTTGCCTCTCCCCAAAGATATGAACTCGGTGCTCTCTTAGATCCTTCTGTTTGGATTACCTTTGCCTGTTTATTAAAGTTATAGTTATCCTTCAAAACCAAGAAGCCAGAAGCTCCCTCCTAACCCTACCTTGCCAAAAGAGATCCAAGCTCTAGCTCTTTTGCATTTGAATTCTGAGAGGATTTTTGTGTTGTTTAGGAAACTTAACTAGGTATTGAAAGGTAAATGGAGCATTTACGTGTAGTACTACCCACCTAGCTTGTCTGTGAAAGCAGAAACTTCTCATCTTTGTATTTCTCAAAATACCCTACACAGTCATGCAGTAGATGCTTAACAGTTATGCAAGGAAGTACAAGAAATTTCAGCCATCATGGGGTAAACAGCAAAGATTACTACCTCTTTGAAGGCAGAGGCCTTACTTGTGACATCCTCTATCATGCCAGGCTTCTAAAAACCATTAACTTTTAATTACTGTTTTTCAAAACCATGATGTTGTATCAGCAGTCCTGTATTTTAAAAGGAAGAACTATCTGAAAATGTATTGGAAATGTTAAGCTGTGTCCCAAAGAACTATTTCACATGCTTTAGACTTCTGAATTTGAGTACCTCCCAACACTTAGCTGCTACATTTTCAATTTAAAAAATATTAACTATTCATGAAAAGTGTTTCAGTCACAGCTAATTCACTACTTTAGGGCTAAAAAAGTCACAGAAATCAAAGAATGCCTTTATTTTACAAAAGGTGTATTTTACTTGCATAATACACACACAGTCGGTGAGACAGGTAACGCAGATTTAAATGTAAGAATGCACTCTTGCAAAAAACTCTAATGTGTATTTCAGGTAAAAACACCAAACGAGGAAAACAAAGATTAGTTTGGACATTATTTTCCCCACTACTATTACCAGTAGTATTTTAAAGCAGAAACTCAAATCTTGCTGCACAGTAGCCCACACAAAAAGATAAAAACTTACAAAATAGAAAACTAAATCAAGCCCCTGGGAAATATTTTATTCGGAAGGAGTCTACACAAAAAGACAAAAACTTACGAAACAGAGAAAGAAAACTAAATCAAGCCCCTGCTAAATATTTTATCCTGGAAGGGTAAAAATATCAAAACTGCAATAGATACTCCTCTTCGTTGGTTCATGAAGGTTTCATATAATTACCAGAGCAAAAAAAACCTCAACTCGGAATCGACAGAGAAAAGAAAGGACTAGGGACGAAACTGATCATTTACACGTTGTTAAAGCAAAGGGCAAACTACAAAATTAAAATTTGGGGACAAAAAAAGAGAAAAGATAACAGGAGAGTGTCCAAGTCACAAATGATAAGGACTGGTAAAATCTGCAAGGTCACTGGGACCTACCAGGTCATAAAAGGTGGAGGTGGGGGTTGTGTTGGAGGGGTGGGCTACAGAGTCAGAGAAGAACAGGGAGTGACAAAAACATAGCAGAAAAAGACATTCGAAGGCTGGAGTCCTTGGTTTGGGACACTGAGACTGGGGTGAAAGTCAGGGCACGAGGAGTGAGTCCATATATTTGGGTTTTGAGGGAGGTGTTAGGCAAAGGCAGAAAGGAAGAAAGAAGGCGCAGAGAAGACCGAGGAAGCTTGAGATCTGCGGCTGCAGAGTCACGGAAACACTTCGCTCCGCTCCAGTATCATTTGCACAGGCCTGTGCCCGGGCCAACTTGGGGCAAGACCCATGACCCCACCCCAGAAAACTCCGGGCTCTCGGGCTGGAGAAGGCAGCCCAGCTGCGCGGACGGACCCCCGGACCAACCTCGGCGGATCCCGTCCGGGGGCGGACCGCACCGCGGCGAAGGCTCCGGGCCCGCGCCCCCCGCCCATCCCCGCCCGCGCCCCCAGCCCCGCGCCGCGGCGTCCTTACCCGGCGCGAAGCTGTCGACTCCCGGCAGCCGGGCAGCCACGGCAGCGGCACCTCCTCCTGCGGCGGGCGCCCTCACCCTTCCGCGCCCAAGATCGCCATCTCGTAGGAAGGCGCGGCGGCGGCAACAGCCACCCAAGTGTTGGCCCCGGCAGCCCAGGCCGCCGGCAGACACTCGGAACCCGCACGCTGATCCAGCGGACACGCGACCCTCCCCCCACCCCCACCCCGGCCACGCGCCTCCCCCAGCCGACCCCACACCTCCCTTCTTCAGGAGCGCGCCGCGTGCTCGCCTCACCGGCGCCGCGCCCCGAGCGCGCGCCTTCGCGCTGGCCCCGGAACCGGGCGCTGCGCCGCGGCCGCCCAAAGCCTCTAACTCAGAACCCGGATCCGGCTTCCCCCGAGCATGCGCAGCTAGGGCGCTCCGATGCCGCAGGAGGAAAGCTCCGCTCCTCCGGGTCTTAGGGCCGTTCGAGTGGAGGGGGAGGGCCAGCCAATAGGAGAAGGGGGCGGGGCCCGAAGCCGTGGAAGGGGCGGGGCCGTCGCCGAGATTTGGGAGGAAGCTGCTCTCAACTCTAAATTCTAAACTCCGGCTGGGTGCTCCTGACTTGACTTTCTGGCCTAGAGCCAAACTCCGTGCACTATCTCGTCAGGTCCTCGGGGCACTGGCATTCTTCTCTAGAAGGGTTTGCAGCAAAAGTAGACTGTTAATAAATACTCCTTGATCTGAGTGTTTGACTTAGAACCCATTGCAGGAGTAAATAATGGCATTCAACAGATGGTCACAGGCAAGACTTCTAGCGCACTTTTATTAGTTATTTGCAAAACATTCACTCCCCCCAGCCTACCTCAGCCCAAAGCTAAAGCTAAGAGGAATTGAGCAAGTACATGTGTCAGCACGATTAATCATACTATGACGCCATAAGGTTGTGTCTATTATATCCATTATATTAAACAAGAGTTAACTGGTTTAGAATTGCTTTCAGAAGAAAAGCAACGCTGCAAAAAGTCAGTGGTGGCCACCTTATATACCAGATGACCCATTCTTCTACCTTAAAAAGACAAAGGCCTTCAGGCATGGATTTCTACAATTTTTGCCCAACCACCTCACCAACCCCCACAAATTATACCTGTATCTACACCCAAGCTTGCTAGTTTTCCTGATACTCGGTGGTTGGATGCCCTTGCTCCTCAAAGCAACCCTCTCTACTGCCTATTCTCTCCTGTGACCCTTCCTTGGCTTATTTCTAACTTTACTCTCTCTAATGGCTATAACTTCTCAGCATAATAACATTTTAAGAATTTTCCCTTAATTTTAAAACTCCTTTACGGTTCTCTTTCTCTTTCCATCATAAGATTTCTGAAAGAAGTGTGTGCCAAGGAGGGCACTGACACTGCATGAGTATTTGTAGGATTGAACAATGATGTCTTACCCAACAAATGCACATTCCCTACCACTCCAGGCAAGGTCTTGCCTTGTGACTTCACACCTGAATTTGGCGCACATTATATCCACAAAGATCATTCTAAAAATATACATCTGAGTATGTCATTCCATTACTTAAAAATCCCTTATTGGTTCTTCAGACCTTTCATGGCAACAATTAACATGAAGTTCAAGGTTCCTTTCGCGCTCATATGTTTTGTCTCTCCTATTTTGAAAAACTCCACACCTTCCTGTATGTGCTCACTCATTCTGTGCTCTAAACAGGTACTGTTTATGCTAAGTCTTATTTTACCATTTTTCTATCTGGTCCCTTTAAATAAATGCAACAACCGTGCTTACAAACACTCCTCATCAATTTCATAGTATCCCCAGCAGGAGTCTGCACTCCTCCTCAGTGTATGTTGGCTACTGCCCCTGACCTACTGTGTCTCTCTTTCAGGTCCCCTGCTTGCTCAGTTTCCCCCTCAGCTCAGCTCTATACAGAAGCTCTTAGTATTTACCTAGCCCCGGTCCCTAAACTGGCACCCAATATTAAACCAGCCTTTTGTTGGTGACTATTTCTTTAGTTTTAAGTGAGCACTATTAATAATAAATACCTTTTCATGTATCATTGTCCGTGACCTTATTTACTGTCTTAGGTTAAATACTTCAAAGCAATCAAAGGGTTGAACAAGTTTAGCTCTTTTGAAACTCATTGGCAAGTTGCCTTCCAGAAAGAACATAGACTCAGGTGTCAAATTGCTTGGGATTAAAACACAGCTCTGCCACCCAGGGCCACATTCTGACTTTTACAGGCCCTAGGCACATTTACCTTTCTGGGCTTCTTTCTCCATAAAATAATACTACAAGTGGTATTTTATAACTTTGGCTATAAAAGATTGTATTGGTATAAAGACAAATATATTGACATTATATATTAAATTTCCTTTAAACTAAACATTCTTTTTTTTTTGCCTTCTGATTTTATAAAGCAATCAAAACATTTCTGTGGGCCTCTATAAGTATCGTTACCCCAAGGCAACGTGCCTACTATGCCTAATGGATAACCCTATCCTGCTGCCACTTACGACCTATGAGATTTAGCCAAATTACTCAATCTGATTATACCTCAGCTAGAAAATTGGTGTGGTGCTTCCATTTGAGGTTCTTAAAAGTGAATAAGTTGCTATAAGTAAAATGCATAAAGAGACTTAACACCTAAGAATGGCGCATAATAAATTGTTGTTGTTATAATAGTTACAAATTTTCCCACAGCCCTATCTAAGACTATATGCCTGTGCTTCTTCAGTGTGCCCAAGTCATCAGGGTATATTTTCATCTGGGTAAACATGGTAGCTTATTGTTGGTCCACTGTCCATTTTCTTACTAAGAGTATTTACACAAGGGCACTTTGTACAATGTAGATATTGATCCTATGTAAAACTATGGGTCTTTTCATTTTTGTTCTCGTCCCTTGTTTTTTACTTTATAAATTTTTACCACCCTGAGATTATATAATTTATCTGCCTTTCTTATTTTTACTTGTTTGACAATTTTACTTTTTCCATTAAATAATTTAATGCTTTAAGATTTATTTTGGAGTGATGCTCGTCTATTTTTCATAATAACTCATAGTATCCCCAGCCCATTTGCTTAAAAAAAAAAAGTCTTTAACTGTAGTGGTTTTATTTTATTTTATTTATTTATTTTTTGAGACAGACCCTCAAACTATCCCCCTGGGTAGAGTGCTATGGCATCACAGCTCACAGCAACCTCCAACTCCTGGGCTTAAGTGAGTCTCCTGCCTCAGCCTCCCAAGTAGCTGGGACCACAGGTGCCTGCCACAGCCCGGCTATTTTTTGGTTGCAGCCGTCGTTGTTGTTTGGCGGGCCCAGGCTGGATTGGAACTCACCACCTTAGGTGTATGCTTAGCCACTTGAGCCACAGGCGCGGAGCCAACTGTAGTGGTTATAAAGGATGCTCACAAATTTTTTGATACTCCTGCCCTTGAAAAATGGAGCCTAATTCTCTCCCATGTGAATGTGAGCTGTAATTAGTGACTTCTTTTTAATAGATACAACATAGCAAAAGTGAGTGTATCACTTCCAAGGTCATAAGAAGGCACTGTGGATCCTCTTCCTCTCTTGATCAGATCATT
This sequence comes from Otolemur garnettii, assembly GCF_000181295.1. Classification (NCBI taxonomy): domain Eukaryota; kingdom Metazoa; phylum Chordata; class Mammalia; order Primates; family Galagidae; genus Otolemur; species Otolemur garnettii. The sequence goes on from NW_003852399.1 coordinate 38,822,032, forward strand.
CACAGCTGCTATGTAGCAAAGTTACAGCAAGCAGGCCAATGAAGAGGCCATCACAGCAAGGATCTGAGATATCTTGCCAACAACCAGTAAGGTCTGAGGCCTCCTGGAAATCACCATGTGAGTGAGACATCTTAGAAGGGCATCTTTCAACCTAAGTCAAACCTTCAGATGATTGCATCTTGACTACAACCTCATTGTAGACCTTGGACCAGAACCATCTGGCTAAAATACTCTCAAATTGTTCACCCATAAGGCTGGGCATGGTGGCTCATGCCTGTATTCCTAGCACTCTGGGAGGCTGAGGGAGGTGGATTACTTGAGTTCAGGAGTTTGAGACTAGCCTGAGCAAGAGTGAGACCCCCTATCCCTACTAAAAATAGAAAATCCAGCAAAGCGTTGTGGTAGGCACCTGTAATCCCAGCTACTTGGGAGGCTGAGACAAGAGAATTACTTGAGCCCAAGAGTTGGAGGTTGCTGTGAGCTATGATGCCACAGCACTCAAGCCCAGGGCAATAGAGTGAAACTCTGTTTCAAAAAAAAAAATTGTTCACATATAGTAACTATAAATCTAAGATAATATTGATAAGTGTTTAAGCCACTAAATTTGGGGAACAATTAGTTATACAGCAACAGATAATAAATACACTATCAAGTGCTTCTCAATCTGGGACAATTTTGCATCCCAGGGAAATTTGGCAATGGCTTAAGATATTTTTCTTAAGGAGGGGTTGGGGGTGTTCTATTGGCATCTAGTTCAGGGATCGTCCTAAACATACCACAGTACACAAGACAGCCCCTTCACCCCACTCAAGCAACAAAGAATGATCAGGTCCAAATGGCATTAGTGCTAAGCATAAGAAACTCTGCCCAATCTATCTTCTCTTACACCTTAAAAGTTTCCTTTTCCTCATGTACTTGTGAAAGAGTTGAGGTTTGCTTCATTTCCATTACTTATTTGAATGCTATTTCACTTGTCTCTTAAACCTCTTTACTATTCTCATGCTCCCCTGCTGGTCAAAGCCTGAAACTTGCAGATGGACAGAATACATAGCAGTGCCTCTTGGACAACCTGCTGCTTCCTTAAGCACTCCTTTGAGAGCAGTGAAGTATCCTGGGTTCTTTTGATGGCCCTCTCTCCTATTTACTTTCATACAAGTATTGCCCAAAGTAATTATAGATGTCAGACTCAAGGGGTGAAAATAACTTAAAGCAACAATATTTGATAAAATTATGAAATAAGTCCAGGCACTGTGGCTCACACTTGTAATTCTAACTCTCTGAGAGGCCAGAAGACTACTTGAGTTCAGGAGTTCAAGACTAGCCTGAGCAAGAGTGAGACCCTCTCATCTCTACCAAAAACAGAAAAAATAATCTGGGCACAGTGGTGTGTACTTGTAGTCTAGCTACTTAGGAGGCTGAGACAGGAGGATCACTGGAGCCCAGGAGATTGAGGAAATTATTTTTGGTGACACTTGTTAAAAATTTGCCTAATTGAGGTATTGCTTATATACACTAAAATACCTCACTTAAATGGTAAAGTTCAATGAGATTTGACAAATGACTACACCAGGGTCATTACCACCATGATCTCATGACCATAGAACATAAACACTCTCAAGGCCTTCCTCAATCCAGCTACTCCTAGTCCTAGGCAACCCCTGGCCTGCTTAATGTCACTATAGAATACTTTTTCAAAAATTTGACATAAATGGAATCATCCAGTACGTACTCTTGTGATTTCAGTTCTGCATATTTTAGAGATTCATTCATTTTAGTGTGTGTAGCACTCACTTCCTCTTTTCTATTGCTGAGTAGTATTCCTTTGTATGGATTTGCTACAGTTTGTTTATTTTTGCCCTGTTGATGAATATTTACTTTGTTTCAGGTTTGGGGCTAATAGGACTAAAGATTTTACGAATATTTAGTTAAAAGTCCTTGTGTGGACATCAGTTTTTATTTTTCTTGGGTACATAATATGTGGAAGTGAAATAGCATGGTCATATAGGCACATATTGAACCATATAAGAAATTGCAAAACTGTGTGCCAAAGTGATTATACCACTTACATTCCCACCAGTAGTGTATGTAAGAGTTCCACTTGTTCCATTTCCTCTCCAACACTTGGTAAATGTCAATTCTTTCTAATGTTACCATCTGGCCGGTGTGTAGTAGTAACTCATTGTGTTTTAACTTGCATTTTCCTGATAGCTAATGATATTGAATGTCATTATGGGTCATTTGCATATTTTCTTGCATTTTCCTGATAGCTAATGATATTGAATGTCATTTATGGGTCATTTGCATATTTTCTTTTATGAAATGCCTGTCCAAGTCTCTTATCTATTTCAAATTGGTTTTGTCCTCTTATTACTGAGGTGTGAATATTCTGAGTAGATTCTATCTTTTATACCTGTCCTTTGTCAGATATATACATTGTGAATATTTTCTCCCACATTGTAGCTTGCTGTGGCAGTCAGCCTCCAAGATGTACCTCATTGATTCTGACCTCCTGCTCTCTACATACTCTTGTACATCCCTTCCCCTATGGAGCTGACCTGTGTAACAAAGGAGAAATTGTAGAAGTAATACTATGTAGTATCTAAGGCTAGATCACAAAAGACATTGCAGCTTCTACCTTGCCTTCTTGGGTTGCTTATTCTAGAGAAACCCAGTCCTTCATCAAGACCCATGCAGGAAGGAACAGAGGCCTGTTGATAAATAGCCAGCAGCAATTATTGGCCAGCCATGTGTGGCATCTTGGAAGTGGACCTTCCAGCCCATGTCAAGCCTTCAGATTATTACAATCTCATTTCGTACCCTATTCCAGAACTGGCTACCCAGGCAACGCACGTATCCCTGATCCCCCAAAACTATGAAAAGTAATAAATGTGTATTAGTGTATTCAGCCACTAGGTTTTGGAGAAATTTCTTACACAGCAGCAGATACACTGTATTTTCTTTTTCTTAACAATGTTTTTTAAAGAGTAGACATTTTTATTTTGATGCATTTCAAGTCATCATTTTTTTTTTTAAGGTGGTCTTACTCTGTGGCTGGAACTAGAGTACAGTGGCATTATCATAGATCACAACAGCCTCAAACTCCTGGGCTCAAGAGATCTTCCTGCCTCAGCTTCTGGAGTAGCTAGGACTACAGTGGTATGCTACCATGCCTGGCCAAATTTTCTATTTTTGTGTAGAGCTCTGGGTCTTAAAGACTCCTCCCACCTCATCCTCCCAAAGTGCTGGGATAACAGGTGGGATTTGTTTATTTATTTGTTTGTTTATTTGTTTTTTGTAGAAATGAAGTCTTGCTCTTGCTCAGGCTGGTCTCAAACTCCTGGCCTTAAACAATCCTCCAGCCTTAGCCTCCCAAAGTGGTAGGATTACAGGTTTGAGCTTCTACATCCAGCCTTGTTTTGTTATCCATGCTTTTTGTGACATATTTAAGAAATTTTATCTACTTCAAGACAGTGAAGATGTTTAATACCTTTTCTTCTTATAGTTTATAGTTTTAGCTTTTACATTGGAGACTATTATCCACTTCAACTTAATTTTTGCATATGGTAAAAGGAAGAGTCAATGTTCATTTCTGTCTAAATGGATATACAGTTATTTCAACACCATTTGTTGAAAAGACAATCCTTTCCCCGTTGGTTTACTTTGGAACGTTGGTGAAAACTCCATGTCTATTTCTGGACTCTGTGTTCCTTCCATTGAACCATATGTCTATCCCTACACAAATACCACACTGTCTTGATTACTACAACTTCAGAAAGTCTTGAAATTGGAAAGCGTAAATTTTCCAAATTTGTTCTTTTTCAAAATGATTTTGGATCTTATAGGTTCTTTGCATTTTAGAATTAGCTAGTTAACTTTTATTAAAAATATAAGCCTCCAGGAGTTTGATTGGGATTTTGAATACACAAATCAATTTCAGAGAAATTGACGTCTTAATAATGTTTAGTCTTCTGATCCATGAATATAGTATAGGTCTCAGTTTATTTAGGTCTACTCTAATTTTTCTTAGCAATGTTTTGTATTTATTATAGCATTGGTTTTGCATGCACTTATCCTTAAGTACTCCCTGCTTCTTAATGCTACAAGGGGTCTTCAACAAGTTCATGGAAAATGATGGAAAAATTATGCACGGAATTCAAAATTTCTTTGCACCAAAATAAACTCATACTAACTTATTATATATAACCGAGTTAGAGGCACTAAGGAGTATAAGATGCCAGTTTGAAAAGAGCCCCTATCAGAGCAAGATGATGTCTTCTAAAATTGAAGCAAGAACACACAAACCTCAAATTTATGAGGAGACTTGGATAAAATAATGGTGAAATCACTAATTCTTTACAAAATGTGTATAGGGACAATGCTCCAAAGAAATCAGCAATTAAGAAATGGATAATTCACTTTTTTTTTCCTTTTTTGCAGTTTTTGGCTAGGCCAGGTTTTGAACCCACCACCTCCTATACATGGGGCGGCTCCCTACTCCTTGAGCCACAGGTACCACCGCATGAATAACTCATTCTAAGAAGGAATGAAGCAATGTTGAACATGGAGCCTGCAGTGGTAGATCATCCATATCAATTTTCAAGGGAAGAATTCATCTTCTTCATTCCCTAAATTGAGAGTACCAACCATTACCAGCAGCCACAATAGCCAAGTCTATACACATCTCAGTTAGTTCAGCTTATACAATTCTGACAGAAAATTTTAAGTTGAGCAAATTTTCCACTCTGGACACCAGAACCATTACACCCAGATCAGCTGTGAACAAGAGTGGGGATTACAATTAACATTTTAAGCAAGTGGGATCTAGATCCTTAGCATTTCTTCTAAGAATTGTAACAGTGGATGAAACATGGCTTTACCAATATGAACCTGAAGACAAAGCACAATGAAAGCAACGGCTACCAAGAGGTAGACGTGGTCCAGTCAACATCGAAAGAGGACAGGCAAGAGCAAAAGTCACGGCAACAGGTTCTTAGGATGCTCAAGAATTTTTCTTTGTTGACTTTCTGGAAGGTCAAGACATGATAACTTCTGCTCTTAATGGGAGTGTTGTGAGAAAATCAGTTAACTCTTAAGTAGAAAAATGCCTGGGAAAGTTGCACCAGACAGTTCTTTTCTGCCTCGCAACGCTCTCACTCAATCCTTTCATCAAACAAGGGCAACTCTCTTGTGTGAGAGTTTTGATGAGAAATTATTAAGCATCCACTTTGCAGTCCTGCTTTGGCTCTTTCTGACTTCTTTTTGTTTTCTTTCTTTTTTTTTTTTTTTTGGAGACAGAGCCTCAAGCTGTCCCCCTGGGTAGAGTGCCGTGGCATTACAGCTCACAGCAACCTCCAACTCCTGGGCTCAAGCGAGTCTCTTGCCTCTGCCTCCCAAGTAGCTGGGACCACAGGTGCCCGCCACAACGCCCGGCTATTTTTTGGTTGCAGCCGTCATTGTTGTTTGGCGGGTCCAGACTGGGGATTCGAATACCCCACCTTAGGTGTACGTGGCTGGCGCCTTAGCCGGTTGAGCTATAGGAGCCGAGCCTTCTTTTTGTTTTCTAATCTGAAAAAATTTGCAAAGGAAACCCACTTTTTCTTCAGTCAATAATAAAAAAAAAAGACTCATTGACCTGGTTAAATTCCCAGGCCCTTCAGTTCTTTAGACATGGACTGAAAGTCTGGTATCATTGCTTTCAAATGTGTCTTGGCCTTGATGGGGTTTATGTTGAGAGATAAAGTTTGTATTTTTTATTTTTATCTTCTAATTCCATTTTTCCATGAACTTTTTGAAACTTCCTCATACTGCATATAGTATTTTAAATTTCATTTTATAATGGTTCATTTGCTAGTGTATTTAAATACAATTGATTTTGAAATATTTGTTCTGTACATGGGGATTTTGTTAATAAATTTATTAACATATAGTTCTAATAGTGTTTTGTGGCTGGATTTTCTATGTGCACAATTATGTTTCTACAAATAAAGACTTTATTTTTTCCTTCTCTATTCTGTATGCGTTTATTTTCTTATCTTATATTATTGCACTGTCTAGAGCATCCAGTGTGTTGAACAAAAGTTGTGAGAAAAGACATCTTTAACTTATTCCTGATTTTTAGGAAAAGCATTCAGGGTTTTATCATAAAGCATAATGCTATCTGTAGGTCTTTTGTATGTGCTATTTACTAGGACCAGGAAATTCACTTCTTATTCCAGTTTGCTGAGAACATTTTTGTTATGAATAAATGTTAATTTTTATAAATTCGGGGGGTGGGTAAATCTGTTGACATCATTTTCTCCCATTTTTAGACTGTTTATCTGAAATTTACTTGCTGTTGTGACAATATTAAGAGGTGAAACATTTTAAGAGGTGATTATGCCATGAGGGCTCTACGCTCATGCATGAGATTGGTGCTGTTATGAAATGGTGAGTTCAGGGCCCTCTTGTCCTCTCTTTGCCCTTCCTTCTTCCACCATGTGATGACAGAGCAAGAAGACCCTCCCTGCTCTAGTCAGGGCCAGCACCTTGTTCTTGGACTTCCCAGCCTCCAAAATCATAAGCCAAGAAATTTCTATTCAAAGGTAAATTACTTAGTCTCGGATATTCTGTTACAGCAGCACAAAATGGACTAGGACATATAGTTTATGTATATTCATGACCATTTCCAGCAATTTGAATTAAGTGTCTTTGTGTGATTTGCTATGTATTTACATAGATAAGCCTATTCCTTGAGATTTAAATAAAATTGGCTCCAGCTCCCTAACCAACATTCTATGGGAAGTCTAGTCTCCCTCCTTCCTACAGCCTTTCTGAATTCCCCAAAACATATGTTCACATGGTCTCTTCTGGCTGTGTGAATAAGCACCCAATTAACTTTTGCTTTCACACATACACATCCCACATGGCTGGTCTCTTCTCTGTTCTACAGTAGACACAAATCTCAAGACTCTTAAATTTCTCCTCACTACCCCCTTCCCCCCACAAAGAAAAAGCTTCACTCATAAAAGAAGTTCTTTGTGTGCATCATTCCTCACTGATGGAAAAACAAGGGATTTGCATGCAGCAACGAAAACAATTTAAAATCAATCCTTAAAACCTCCCTGATTTCCAAAGTCCTTCAGCTAACCTATGGCCAGGAATTTCTCCCTGGCCATTTCTCTCCCCAATCATTGCTCCTTCTCTTCACTCTCTCTTCATACATATTATTTTTTATTTCTTAAGTAGAGTGGTTTGTTTATCTCTTTTCTTCATTATCTTCTTCCAAACTTTGCTCCCAGGGTCTTGTCTTTTACTTTCATGCAATATATTAAGACATCTCTCTCAATAAAATGATTTCTTTCCCAAGGGAAACTGACGTCAAATGGCAAAATCATTTTTTTTTCCACTCCAGTATACAAAGACCTATTTCTAGATCATCTATTATTATTCTGTCCCTGCCCTTTGTCTTCATTTTTCTTCATCAGTTAGTATCTTACTTTTAATTTCTGTAGCTATACTTTGTGGTTGAATACCTATAAGCAAGGCTGGTATGCAAAAAATTAAAAAACTGGTAAAGTACAAGCATAAATCAATCAGACCCAATGAACTGACTAATCATAAAAGGGCGCTGAGCACGACCCCCAGGGTCTGATCATAACAGAGTGTGCACAGACTGCCATTACTCTCACTTTACTAAACTTTCTTGGTGATTGTCACATGATTCTTATCACCAGTTATATTAGTTATTTTGTTTCATTTAAAAACTACATCATTTGGATGGTGGTTGGAATTAGACTGAACCTCTAGATAATTTGGGAAGAACAGGTATTTTAACAGTACATGATTCTCTCTATTCAGTCATTTTTCCTCTCCCTTCCTTCCTCCTGATCCTGGAAAAAAGCAACTAATGTGTTTGATGAAATTTCAGGACACCAGATAGGCCACACTCACTAGTAGAAATGGTGACTGTGTGTTCAAAGGTTGGTGCACAAGTGTGGCTTCCTTTGAGCAGGCGTTGATATGATTACGGCAGTGATTTTCAACTGGTGTACCATGAAAGCTTCTTAGGCAAGTCGTGAAAATTTTTAAAGATTATGAATTAAATTATTCTTGAAAGAAGTTCGAAGCACAGTATTTTTTTACTTTTTTTTTTTTAATCAACATAATGTAAGCGTGTCACAGAAGTTTAACTATAGGTTCAAGTGTGCGGTGAGATAAAAACAGTTGAAAACCACTGCCTTACTGGTGGTGCCTGTGGCTCAAGGAGTAGGGCACTGGCCCCATATACCAGAGGTGGTGGGTTCAAACCTGGCCCTAACCAAAAGCTGCAAAAAAAAAAAAAAATACTGCCTTACTATTCTGTTCTGTCTTTCCCCACTCTTCTTTTCTCTCTTTTCCTTTAATGCATCATTAGTGGTGGTCCGAGTTGTAGGAAACAAAACATGACTGGGACCTGCTGTCACAATAAAGACCTCTAGTCACGCAGCACTTCTTCGCTCATCTTTGTCATTGCTTCCTGTATTTATATTCCTCGGGGAGGAGAGGTGTCTGTACCACAGCTAGTTTTAAATATTCTTAGATCCTGTAATGCCACTTGAATTTCACCATCACTTCTTATATTGTCTTCATTGAGGAATAGACTATTCTTGGGTTTTATAAATATATACTTGTCTTTCTCCAGCAAAAAGTTATAGTTTTCTTTATATAGATCCACTGGATTAAGAACTTAACTGGAAAGCTATATTAAATAATATTAAATCCATACTGGCACCTCAGTTGCTTATTTCTACACAGCTTTCAAGATAATGTATAATCTTTCCCTTTTGAATCATTTATAGGGTGTACTAATAGGTTTCCTCTAATGATTTATCCTTGCATTCCTGGATAAGTCATAGGCTTTCCTTGTTTTTACTTTTTTTATATTAAACAATCTACAAAAAGCCCCTGACAGGTAGGCTGTCCCCTTCTGAGGGGACTTGGAGTGACTGTAATCTTTATACTGAGATTTATTTTTGCCCAATAACACCAACATTTGACAATAGCTGAACAGAGGAGTGATAAATTCTTTCTTCCTTTCTTGAGACAGAGTCTCACTCTGGCACTGAGTACAGTGCCATGGAGTCACAGCTCACAGCAACCTCAGGCTCTTGGGCTCAAGCGATTGTCTCACCTCAGTTAATCTATTTTTAGTAGAAATAGGGTCTCCCTCTTGCTTTGGCTGGTCTTGAACTCCTGAGCTCAAGCCATCCACCTGCCTTAGCCTCCTACAGGGTTAGGATTATAGGTGTGAGCCACTGCACCGGGCCAAGTGATGAATTCTTGACCCAAAGATAACTCATTTAAAAAATTAGCTTGTAGTCTAAGACATGGCCAGGAAGAAGGGCCTGCCAAACCTCTCCTGAAAGGTTAAGAGTCTGGCAGCATCGGACACTCAGAGTGACATACAGATAGCAGAAGGGCACGGAAATAATGAGAAAGAAGCAGTAATTAGATGCCATGAGATAAAAGTAAAAACAGATTTAAGTGACAATAAAACAGAAACAGACCCTATAGACGCAGAGATAAGTTTAGCTACAAATATGGAAGAGTAACAAGAACAGACAGCAACAGGTACTTACTGGGAGGGGTCCCAGGATGAATGGGATTCCCATCTGGATTCCTGCAGCTGTGGATCCTCAGCAGCATTCCAGTTTGCCCGGAGACCTTACCATGCGACTATTGAGAGACTATTTTTGCTTCTGTCCCTTATATCAACTGAAGTTACCTACATGTGCCTTTTTTTGCTGCATGAAAAAACACATCCAGTGTCAAATCACTCCGAGATTCACTCTTCAAACACTACTAGATTCAATTTTCTAATATTTTTTTTTTAGAATCTGGAGGATTTGACTACAGTTTTCTTGTGTGTATTTGTACACATCATCTTCGTAGGTTGAACTTTTTTCTTTTACTTCCCGTTTCTTTGTCTAACGAATCCTCTGTATTATGAGCCTCCTCAGTTACACTTTGCTAGATGTGACAAATTACTTGCAATTTATAATTGTTATTCTTGCTTAGCTTACCTTTACTTTTATAGTTGATGAGTATACTTCAAGTCCTGAACCTATTTCGTTTTAATACATGGTTTTATAAAACTGAGTGCCAGATTCCAAATAAAATTTTAAAACTTTTAAACACTGTGATACATTTCTTAGAGTACACTATTTTCTGAGGTATCCAGAATTATATTCATTATATGGAAATCTATGCTATTTCTCCTTTTAAGCTTTAGAACCACTTAGGTCCAGAAATCCATGTGTTTTACAGATTGGTGGTACTAATGATCCCACCAATGGCCTCCATGAATCCACAATGTTTATCTCATAATTTCAAAGTTGTCCCCTTCTTGCCACCACCCCCTGCCGCACCCTGGACTTGGATATGTGTTTGCTTTGGTCAATAACACACAAGCCAACAACAGATAGGCAGAGGTTATTCTCATCTCCCATGCTGTGAGAACATTCGCTGGGCTAGCCTGCAGGAAAGTGTGAAAGACAAGCAGAAGACAGCAGAGTTGCCTCCGGTATCCCACCTAGGGTCATCCTCAATCAGTCCGCTGCCAGCTAGCCCCTGATATGTGAGGACTCCAGCTAAGCCCATCTAAGATCATCAGCCTACAGTGAAGTAAATCACTCCTCGCTGATTTAAAGCACTGAATTTGGGATGGCTTGTTATATAAAGCATTACTTGGCAATAGAAAACACGGAGGTGCTCAAATAGTAATGAAGCAATGAGGTAAATAAACTGCCTGTGTTTCTGAGGTGCCAAGTCGGAGACCTTTATATACAGTAGATATTCTCATATATTGATTTATAACTCCTTTTGTTTTCTTCCTATTTCTGAAAAACTCATTTTAGTATTAGAGAAGGGTCCCGTCTAACACTTTAATAGCATTTTAGGCGCTAGATTTGGCAAAAAAGAAAAAAAGAAAAGAAAAAAAGAAGAAAAAGAAAAGCCTGACTTTCTTACCATAGAAGAAAATAAATGGGTTTTCTGTGATCAAGTTGGTAAAGAGAGTGATGTCTTCTGGGTCAAACTCTCAAGTGGATTGAGCTACGGGTAAGAGGAAAGGAAAGGGTACTCAGGCTTGTGAATGCTTTCAGTGATGACCCTCCTGATGACTTAGACTGGAGAATTCCTTTTAAAGAAATTTTAGATATACAGGCTGCCAAGTGAGTCCTTGCCCTTATGTTACACAGGGTTGTAAATAGAAAGTAAAGAGGCTTCAGTTCAACTTCATAAACATTTACTGATCTCTTTTCGGTACCAAGCATTATGAGTACAAAACCATTGAAAATTAGCCTCTACCTTAGTGGAACTTAGAGTTCAGCAAAGAGACAGACAAATCATGACTTCAGTATACTATGGTAAACCCAAGGATGAGATATTACACGCAGCTTATGGTGGCAGTCAAGCGGGTATGAAGTGGCTAGTGGGGGGCAGTATCTGTCCTCAGGAATTTAAGGGACAAATAATTTAGATAAGTAAAAGAAGGACATAGGTGGGAAAGGATTCCAGCAAGGAGTAATAGAATGAATGAAGATCTGGAATATGGAATAGCATAGCTTATATAGTGAACCACAGAGCATAATAGGGGACCAGGAGTTACACTTGCCCAAATATAATCAAACACCTATTAGGTGTTTGCTTATTATCAAATATGCAAGTTTTTGTCATGGAGCTTTTTAGTTTTTTTCCATGTTAAGAATTTAATCATTGAGCCTTCTAGTCCCTTCTGGATTTTTATAAACTCCATGTAGACAGAGACCAAGTTTATCTTTCTTCTTTTTTTTTTTGAGACAGAGTCTCACTCAGTCACCCTGGATAGAGCCCCCTGGTAGCTCATAGCAACCTCAAACTCTTGGGCTCAAAAGATCCTCTTGTTTCAGCCTCTTGAGTAGCTGGGACTATAGGCTGCCACCACAACAGCAGGCTAGTTTTTCTATTTTTAGTAGAAATAGGGTCTCTCTTGCTCTTGCTCAGACTGGTCTTGAACTCCTGAGCTCATGCAATCCTCTGGCCTCAGCCTCCAGAGTGCTAGGATAACAGGCGTGAGCAATTGCATCCAGCCCAAGTTTATCTCATTCTCTCCTGCATCCCAGCATCTAGTATAACACAATGCCTGGCACTTTGTGTGGATTCAACATATACTATTTGTTGGACAAATTACTGAATTCTTGAGCCTGTAAGCCTTTGCCGAAGTCCAGTATAAATTTATCTTTTAAACTATTCTTTTAATTTACATATAGAGACTCATTTTCTTGATAACTTATCCTTCTCAAATTGCCTTCAATAGAAGGTAGCTTAATCTTCTCTTTTATAACTTTTCCTATTTCTTTTTTTTGATTTTTAAATGTGTAACTCTTTCTGTTGGTTTTCTTCCTGCACATCCTCCTATTCACTATTCATTCAGCATATGCTTATTGAATACCTGAAGATATGCTAGCTTTGTGCTACACAACAGAGGTAGAGTAGTAACAAGTCAGACCTGGTCTAGCCCACAGTGGAGCTTATAGTCCAGGGGAGAAAACAGACAGGTACTGAACAAATAATTCAGAAGCACATATTGTAACAAAAGAGAAGTGAATTGTTGTACGGGAGATTATAATAGCTTCTTTTAGCCTCTATTCAGTATGATTATATGATGATCATATAACTTGTTTACTTTATCACAGTTTTTATCTTATGTTCTCTACTTTCTATTTTTTTATCCAACATTTATAGTTAATATGTGGCACGTAGTAAGTACACTATAGCATTACTTGATTTAATGAATAGAAGAGTAAGTGAATATTATCTCACAGAATTTGACTTTTATAATCTATTATTTTGATACTGTTGCATAAAAGCACATGCCCTTTTTGTGGTAAGATGGACACAAGGATTCTTAGTGATACATCTGTCAGTTGGGGGAAATAATCATAAGACTAGAGCAGGTGATTTGTGCTTTCTCAAATTAGCTAGATAGCATTCCATTAGAGCCCTGATCCATAGCCTATTGGCTTAATTTCTGTGTAAAGTGACGTTATTATCCACAGCTACTGGGTTATTGGATTTTAATCAATAGGTACTCATTAACAGCCCGTGTAAATTTTGTAACAAATATTGTGGGGAACTCAAAGAAGAATAAAACAAGGTTCCAGTTCTTACAGAAATTGAATTTAAATTGTCTATGACAAAAGAAGACACTGGTCATCTTTGCTTTTAGGGAGGAATGTAGGCCCTGTCGGAAAAGGCTTTCGGGAAGTGGTGGTTTATCTAGGTCTTGAAGAATCAGCAAGACTTTGTCAAGAAGATGGTGAAGGAAAGACATGCTAGGGAGAAAGAAGAGCAAATGCCGTGACCCCTGGCACTGTTGTCTAGCCCTGTATGAAGTATTCTTTATTCACATCCTTGTTTACTATTACTTCACAAGCTCTTACTCTACTAATCTAATTCATCATGTCAAGATTTATGTCTATCTTTAGCTGTCTACAATCTGAATTCCCTTTGGAACGTGGACAATTCTAGAACTACATTTAGACAAATTTAGGAAGTAGACATATTTAGAACTAAAATGGGCAATTAAAACAGTCACATAAGTTGGAGGCATCAGAATCTTTATGGCTACCACCTATCAAGCTGTTGGCCCGAAAAGAAGGGCCTCTTTGGTAGTTCCAATGGGGGCTGAACTTCATAGCTTCCCTGCACCTGTGTGCTGGTCCTTGCCTCCCTTCTCTCCCTGCTGGCCATCTCAGGAAATCTTCCCCCGGACCACACACATGGCTGCTGCGTTTGCAGCACAGCTTCAGAAGATCTCCAGCCCTAGGGCTTGTCACAGCTGGGTGGACATATAACCCAGGGGGAAAAAAGCCCAAGGCCCAGTTGGGTCTATCAGATTCTCCTTAACAAGAATTCAAACTAAGAGACATAGAGTTTGAGTTGGTAATCAGCGGTGGTTGGAGGTGTTACATCTGGTCAAGTTCGATTAAGATGGCTCCACAGCAGGGCAGGGGCTCTGCGGACGTTACCCAGGAACTGAAACCAAGTCTAGTAAAAAACATAAATAAATAAAAATAAAAAATCATGGCTACATAAATGAGAAGGGAATGGAGGTGTAGAGAGATATAGAGAAGGGCAACTGTGCTGCCTGAAACAAAAAAGAAGAGAAAGTTGCTTGTCTAAAGATTTGTTCAACATTTATAAGGCCTAGTGGTGGCATTTACAGTGGGATTATGTGGGATTCTCACAAACCCTTAAAATAAATTCTTTTTTTTACCTGGTCTATTGAAATGTCTTTCTCAGCTCCACAGGCAACTGATTTTGGAAGGAGACACTGCACAGTTTTGTTGGGGTACCTCAAATTCTTTGGTGGAGTGACCACACCCCTGGCCTAATAGGTCTTTTATTTTATTTTATTTTATTTTATTTATTTATTTTTTT
>NW_003852399.1:38837194-38846688 GCF_000181295.1 Otolemur garnettii
AGCTGGGACTACAGGCGCCCGCCACAACGCCTGGCCATTTTTTGGTTGCAGCCATCATTGTTGTTTGGCGGGCCTGGGCTGGGGATTCGAACCCACCACCTTAGATGTATGTGGCTGGCGCCTTAGCCGCTTGAGCCACAGGCACCGAGCCAATAGTATGGATTTTGAAAGCATTGCTGGAACATTTATAAGAATAAACATGTTGGCAAAAATCCTGCTGTTGTGGCAAAGAAAGCAGAAACCAGGTTCTTCCATGGTGTCACCATAGTGGGGCATGTCAGCAGCCTGGTTCATCCAAGTCACAGCTAGACAGAGTTTGCCTCTGGATAAGATCAGGCAAGCTTGACATTACAGAAAGCCAGCAGGATAGTCCAGGTACAGGAATAGAGAAAGGAGGTGAGGCTTAGGATTAAAGGGAGTTTGAGATCAGCCCATATTAAGGCCATAAATCAGCGTGTGCTTGGAAGGAGCAGTTATTTCAGGAAAAGAGCCTCTGCTAAAAAAGGCCTATAATTTCATAGCAGCTCAGAGCTACTAGACAACATTCTTGCTTCTGGGTCATAAAGAGCTTTTTGTAGTCCAGGGAGGTCTAGGACCAGTCCGGAGACTTCAGAGCTATTGTCTGGTAGGGATCAGTGCACTGTCTTTTGCACAGCCTTGCACTTCGACCGGTCCATGATTCAGACTCTCAGCTCTGAAGGCTCAGGCCACAGGGAACCAGTCTGGCTCCTGGAAGAGGATTTTGTTTTGCAGCATGTCAAGGTCAATCCCTATCACATCACTCTGGTTTAATCTCCTCATCATATTATCATCAGCTAAAAATTTTATTTATTTGCTTATTGTCTTTCTCTCCTCCACTCTATAGAATGTAAATTCCTTTAGAGCAGAGACTTCCCTCTGTTTTTCTCCCCCACTGCTGTGTTCTTATCATCTTGGACTATGTCTGGCTCTTAGCATGTCCTCAATAAATACTGAATAAACAAACAAAATCCATGAACTCCGTGACACAGTCAGGGGTCAAGAGCATAGACAACAGTTCCAAGTCCTGGTCATGCTGACAGTCCTTGATTAAAATGCTTATATTTTATTTTTATTTATTTATTTATTTTGAGACAGAGTCTTACTTTGTCACCCTTGGTAGAGTGCTGTGGTATCACAGCTCACAGCAACCTCAAACTTTTGGGCTTAAGTGATTCTCTTGCCTCAGCCTCCCAAGTAGCAGGGACTACAAGTGCTGGCCACAACACCTGACTATTTTTAGAGACGAAGTCTCACTCTGGCTCAGCCTGGTCTCGAACCTGTGAACTTAGGCAATTCACCCACCTCGGCCTCCCAGAGTGTTAGGATTACAGGCGTGAGCCACTGAGAATGCTTACATTTTAAATATATCTGGAAAACAACTGTCCTTGACCTCCTATCCTGTGCACACCCAAATTCTGTCCTTAATTCTGATATACATGTATTCCAATTTTTCCAAGAATGACTGTTGTTAAGGTAAAAAGAATATGCTTGGACAGGCTCAGCGGCTTATGCCTATAATCCCAGCACTTTGAGAGGCCAGGAGTTCAAGAGCAGCCTGGGCAACATAGCGAGACATCTCTATAAAAAAAATAAGAAAAATTAGCTGGGCATGGTAGTGCACATCCGTAATCCCAGCTACTGGATAGGCTGAGGTGGAAGGATTCCTTAAGCCCAAGAGTTTAAGGTTGCAGTGAGCTAAGTTCACTGTACTCCAGCCTGGACAAGAGAATAAAACCTTGCCTCTAAAAATAAATAAATACATGATAAAAATCAAATAAAAATTTTAAAGGAATATGTTATCTGCTTGCTTCTATTGAACCAGCTCTACATCACAAGTGCTTTCTTTTTCCAGCCCACTTCTAAGTGGGCTTTCCAACTCTCTTGTCCTCCACTCCCATTTCATCTCCTTATTCTCAATAAACTAACTTCTCAGTTCTTACAGCTAATAAAACACACCCCTATCAGGGAAATAATAAGTGAGCATATTTTCAGGAGGCAGCTGAAATTTCTCGTGCACTTTTGCTTTTTTTGAAAGGCAGCCATATGTTTACAGCACATTTACTAATTAACAAACAGCCTCCCACTGAGTCAGTTTCCCTTCCTCTCCCCATTTCCTTTTCCATTCTTAGAAAATTGTTTGAATGAGTACAAACTTGCCAGCATTTCTCAACATGTGTTGTGAGTACAATTATTAACATGGACACTACCTTGCTTAAACTATATTTCTTTAGACGGCACAGTGAAAATAGCCTTGTACTAACAAAAATAAGTTTTGAAGCCACTAAGGGAATATATACTTTATATGATGATTGTACACATAATCTTTCTTTGAAACCAAGCCGTTAGAGTGAATTTTATTAAGTGGTAGAATAAAATGATCAGCTTTAAAATCCAATAATGATATTTGTATTTATGGTTAAGTCAATTAACAGATATTTAGGCCTAGCACAGTGGCTCACACCTGTAATCCTAGCACTCTGGTGGGTGGATTGCCTGGCTCAATAAGGAGTTCCAGACCAGTCTGAGCAAGAGTGAGACTCCATTTCTACTAAAAGTAGAAAGACTAGCTGGGTACTGGGGCGGGTGCCTGTAGTCCCAGCTATGTGGGACATAGAGGCAAGATGACTGCTTGAACCCAGTAGTTTGAGGTTGCTGGGAGCTATGACGCCACAGCACTCTACATAGGGCAACAGAGTGAGACTCTGTCTCAAAAAAAAAGAAAAGAAACCAAACAGAACAACATTGACAACAGCAACAACATAACTGCTAGAAGAGTTTATGAAATGAAAGATTATTTCTATTAAAAGTGGTCACTGAAGGTTTCAGAGAGAAGGTAGAATTTTGAATAAGCCTTAGAAATCAGATAACAGAAAATTATGATAGGAGCTACTTCTCCTAAATCCTGAAAAACTTGTGAAAAGATATGCTGATTTGAGTATTAATCAACTTGGAAAGATTAGAGTTTGAGTTGGGAAGGACATTTTGCAATTTAAGATCCTTTAAAAATTGTCATACCAGGCTGGACACAGCAGCTCATGCCTGTAATCCTAGCACTCTGGGAGGCTGAGGTGGGTGGATTGCTTGAGCTCATGAGTTTGAGACCAACCTGAGCAAAAGTGAGCCCCCCATCTCTACTAAAAATAGAAAAACTGAGGCACAAAGATTGCTTGAGCCCAAGAGATGGAGGTTGCTGTGAGCTATGATGCCACAGCACTCTACCAGGGGTGACAGCTTGAGACTCTGTCTCAAAAAGGAAAAAAAAATTGTCATAAAAATTATCTCTTTTACCTCTGGAGTTACAATTTCTTTCTTTTTTTTTTTTTTTTTTTTTGAGACAGAGCCTCAAGCTGTCTGCCTGGGTAGAGTGCTATGGCATCACAGCTCACAGCAACCTCCAACTCCTGGGCTCAAGCGAGTCTCCTGCCTCAGCCTCCCAAGTAGCTGGGACCACAGATGCTCACCACAGCGCTCGGCTATTTTTTTTTTGGTTTCAGCCATCATTGTTGTTTGGCGGCCCGGGCTGGATTGGAACCCGCCACCTTAGGTGTATGTGGCTGGCGCCTTAGCCACTTGAGCTACAGGCACCGAGCCTACAATTTCTTTCAATGTTGTTTGAGTTACTACTGCTGTGCAGTAAATTGCACCAACATTCAGTAGCTTAAAGCACCAATTGTTATGGTCATGGGTTCTGTAGACCAGAAATAACGCTCAGCATACTGCTTCACAATATCTGGAACTTTAGCTAAGGAGATTTGAAAGCTGAGGGTCTCTAGGGACTGCAGTCACCTGGAAACACTCCCCTGTCTGATCCTGGGTTTTGGCTGGGACCTTAGCTGGCATTAGTGACCAGAGCACTTACACATGGCTTCCCCACATAGCCTGGGCAGCCTCAGGTAGTTCGACTTCTCACGTGGCAGTGCAGGGCTCCAAAGATGAGCCTCCCAGAAAACAAGGTGGGAGTACGCTGCCTGCCTTTTCTCAGTTAGCCTCAAAGTCAGGCAGCATCACTTCTACCCTGGTCTTCATAAGACCATCACAAGCCCTATAGCCAGGCCCTGCTCATAGCACTTTACTGAAATCACTCTCATTCAGGTGAACTTTGACCTTCATTGTGACAAAATCTTAAACCCTTAGTAGTTTTTAATTTGCATGAGCTGTATTTCACACTCTTGACAAGCTCTCTGGCCACCTTCCTTTTTCCTTGGCTTCTATGATATCATTCTATTACGGTTTTCTTCACATCACTTCTATTCTCTCCTGCTCATGCTCCTACTCCCTTCATCTTTTTTAAGATCACCCCCTTCAGTGTGGATGTTCCTCAGGGCTTTATTTTGAACATTCTTCTTCCCACAAACTTTTTTTCTTTTTTTGAGACAGAGTCTCACTATGTCGCCCTCGGTAGCATGCCACGGCATCACAGCTCACAGCAACCTCAAACTCCTGGGCTCAATTGATTCTATTGCCTCAGCCTCCCAGGTAGCTGGGGCTACAGGCACCTGCCACAATGCCCAACTATTCTTTGTTGCAGTTGTCATTGTTGTTTAGCTGGCCTGGGCTGGGTTCAAACCCACCACCCTCAGTGTATGTGGCTGGCTCCGTAACCACTGTGTTATGGCTGCTGTGCCTTCCCATAAACTTTTTAGAATTTTATTTCTTTTCTTCCCGTAACACCTTTCCTAGTAAATCAGTTCCGTGTTTACTTCCACTACCACCTTGATTACAGGTCTTAACTTATAAACTGAATATTGAACCCAGAGTTCTCCCGAGTTTCAGATTCATATTTCCAAGAGCCAAGTCCTCCAGGAACCTCTGGCTTTACATATACAAGCTTAAACTTACCTGCCTCCATCTATGCCTCAAATGTGCCAATCAGAGGGAATTTACCTAACCAATGCAAACACTGTAAGCTAATTCTCTGTGCCCTCAGTTAACCTGAAACAATAAAAAAAATTAACTATGGAAGAAACAAATCAGCACAGAAAAAACAAAACAAAAACAAAATCTGCCAGTCATCTTCAATTTCCTCTTTTATTAATTCATCCAGATGCCCTAGTTAGAAACTGTAAATTCAATATTAATCTTTTATGTCTACTTGTGCTAATGGGACGATAAATCCTTGCACTCCTGGGCTCCAGTGATCCTCTGCCCCAGTGTCCCAAATTGCTGGGACTCCAGGTGTGTGCTGCTCCACCTGGCTGGAATCTGTCATTTTCTTTTTATGACCACTGCCTAAATCCAGACTCTTAGTATTTGTCCAAAGAACTACCCTACAGCTCTCCTGCCTTATCTGCCTTCCCCAAGCATCCTACAAGTAACTTCCAGGGTCAACTTTCTATATGCAAATCCAATTAGGTTCCTTTCATGCTATATAACTCTTAAATGCCTCTTCTTTGTAAAGTAAGATAAATGCTTGTTGTAGTGAACATCGATCAGTTATAAACTCAAAAGTGCTATTTAAGTGCAATCTGTTATATAAATTCTTAAAGTGTATTTGTAGTGGTGGTAATAGGAAGAGGGCTCAGCCATGCAATCTAGGAAGATTGTATCCTACGTCTTCTTGCCATAGATTGACTTCAAATGTTCAATCTTTCAAGTCTTCCTCATATTTACACCCTCTAATATAAGTCAAGAGAGTCAGTTTTCCCACCTTTTGTGTCTGGGTTGGCTTGTGATTCTCTTTGGACAATAGACTATTGTAGAAGTGACAATATGTAAGTTCTGAGTCTAGGTCTCAGGAGAGCTTGCATGTATTTACTCTTTCTCTTAGACCTCTGTCTCCACCTAAGAACAGATATACACTAGCATACTGAAGGAAGAAGGATGAAAGAACATGGGTAGCAGAGCCAAGTCCTCCCAGCTGAAGCCATTCTGAACTAGTCATTCCCAAGCAGAACATATGAGATGACTACAGACAGCATGAGTGAGCCCAGCCCTGATCAACCAAGCCCAGTCTAGGTCAGCAGAACTGAGGTTATCCAGAGACGTGAGAAATTAAAAAATGTTCATCGTTTTAAGTCATTAAGTTTTAGGATGGTTTCTTATGCAGCATTATACGGTGACAGACAACTTTCCTGTCCCTATAATGCTTGACACTGCCATAAATTTCACCTTTACTAAAATCTTGACTTCAAACATGACTCTCCTGCCACCACTTCCCATCCTGCCATTGGCTTGCTTTAGTACCCTCCCTGCTATAATCCTTCTAATGCCTTGAGGCCTCTGAGCCTTGGATTTCACAGTTTATATGACTCATCTCTCTCCTCTTATATTCATATTGGAAGGAGCTTACACTTCATGGTTCATCACTAAATTTTCTCCCCAGCAAAAGTTACTCCACAGTCTTCTCTGCTTATTATAATTGCCTGGCAAAACCCCAGCCTATGCTGAACCCAATTATTTGTCTTCTCTGCCTCTAGCTGAATAGCAGAATATTGCAAAAGAACATCACCCAACTGCACTGACGAACTTCACCTCAGTTCATGACTGTACATGCCCAGGGAGAACTCCGCCCAGACAGCTGCTACGCTTCTCTAGGAACATTACTTTCCTTGTCTTATGGATGACTATTTCTTTTTATTTGTTTTTTGGTGACGATGTTATACTTCCTCTGCCAACTCTTTTGTTCTTGACTAATGACCTCTTCATACTTCTTTGAGAAAACAGAAGTCCGTAATCTAAAGCATCGTCATTTTGCCCTATAAATTCTGCAGTTTCTTTTGTATTTTCTTCTTCCCTCTTGTTACAATGGAGAAAAGTATCTCTCTTCCCCATGGCCAATGTCTCTACTTGTGAATGAAGTCTCTTCTCCTCAAGGATGTTTCTTCTCCCATGGTATCTTCTCTTTTGACCTTTATCAGTTTCTCTTTGTCTGCTATATAAAGTCCATCAGGATATATTAGCTTCTCCAGATCCCTCTGTTCTCCTCCGTAGCAAAACCTTTCTAGAGAGTTATCTGTAAATGCTGCCTCTACTTTCTCATTCTCCATTCTGCCTTTAACACATTTAGTCTGATGAAATTGCACCTGTCAAGGCCAACAATGGTGGACATTTTTCCAAACCCAGTAGATATTCTTCTGTTTTAGTCTTACTTGACCTCTCAGCAGCATTTGACCCTCTCTGTGACTCTTTTTTGAAATGTTTTTCTCTTATGACTCCAGAAATATACTACATCCTCTTGATTTTCCTTCTGCGTCACTGACCACTTCTGTTCTTTGTTGGTTCTTTCTTCTCTATGTTACCTCTAAATGCTAAGATTCTCTAGAATCCGATCCAGAGGCACTGTCTATTAACTATCTATACTCTCTCCTCCTCTCACTTACACCCACTGTGATTCATGGCTTTGCCCATATTTCTCCTCTAATATCCAATTCTAATATCTCAACTTCTTTTTAAACATTGCTGCTTGGATGCCTAAGACTTATGTTCAGAACTGTCAGCTCCTCTTCTAGTATTCTTTATTTCAATAAGCAGTTTATAACCTAATGGAAAAAATATATATTGAAATCAACATTTATGAAACACTATGCTAGAGTTAGTCTCTTATGAGATATAAGATGCTATATACCTTTAAAGGAGGAGCATTTAAAGCAACTAAGTGCAATGGAACATAAAACTCAATATTCCTCATTATCACAGGAGAACTTTCTGTTATCATTTTAAAATGTTCTTTTCAAATGTATCTTTTTTAAAAGAATTTTTTTATTTTAGAGCACTTTTAGGTTCATGGCAAATTGAGAGGAAGGTATAGAAATTTCCCATTTACCCTTCGCCCCCATACATGCATCCCTCCTGCATTATTAATATTCCCCACCAAAGTGGTGCAGTTATTGTGACTGATGAACTTATCTCGACACATCATTATCACCCAAAGTCCATCGTGTACATTGGGGTTCACTGTTGGTGTTGTACACTCTATGGATTTGGACAATTGTATAATGACATTGATCCATCATTAAATATCAGAGTATTTTCATTGCTTTAAAAATTCTTTGTGCTCAACCTATTCATCCTTCTCTAAACCCTATTTGTCCCCAACCTCTGGCAGTCACTGCTTTTTTTTTTTTTTTTTGAGGCAGAGCCTCAAGCTGTCCCCCTGGGTGGAGTGCCATGGCATCACAGCTCACAGCAACCTCCAACTCCTGGGCTCAAACGATTCTCCTGCCTCAGCCTCCCAAGTAGCTAGGACCACAGGTGCCCACCACAATGCCTGGCTATTTTTTTTTCGGTTGCAGCCATCGTTGTTTGGCGGGCCCGGGCTGGACTCGATCTCATCACCTTAGGTGTATGTGGCTGGCGCCTTAGCCACTTGAGTCAGAGGTGCTGAGCCCAATCACTGCTGTTTTAACGGTTTCTGTAGTTTCTCCTTTTTTAGAATCTCATAGAATTGGAATCACACAGTATGTGGTCTTGTGGCTTCTTTCACTTAATAATATGCATTGAACTTTCCTTCATATTTTTTCATGGCTTGATAGCTCATTGGCTTTTAGGGAGGAATAATATTCCATTGTCTTGACTACCCACTTGTCTACTGGAGGGCATCTTGGTTGCTTCCAAATTTTGGAAATTACGTATAAAGCTGCCATAAGCATCCATGCAAAGTTGTTATGATAGATGTAAGTTTTTAACTCCTTAGAGTTGAAGGAACATAATTGCTGGCTCATAAGAAGAATATGTTTAGTTTGGTAAGGAACCACCAAACCGTCTTCCAAAGGGGCTGTACCATTTCTCTACACATATTGGGTGTCTATTTTATGAACTCATAGTCACCCTCCCCCCCCCATAACATGGGCTAGTTGTTGTTGTTTCTGCCTGAGCACTTAGTACCTTATTTATTAATATATTTTTCTTACCTGACTGAATTGTACTTCTAGACAAATGGCCCAGCTGCCTGTGTGATTCTCAGAGTTTAAAGTTTTCCCTTCTCCAGCTACAACTGAATCACTAACTACCCCTGTGGCAACCATTTTAGTGATCACATCAGGTTAACTGCTTTGATAAACTGTCTTTACCTTGCAAGTCCCTTTGGGCTGCATAATTAATGACAGGACCACTAAAACTAAGAAATCAGTTTTCGGGTTTAGTGGGCTTTATCATTTTCCTTCTGTTTGAAAAGACAACATTAGTTTGAAGGCATTTGGAGAATATAATCAGACTTGCAACATGGAGAATTATTTATGACTCAACTGATAGTTAAACATATAAAGATGATATGGTCTAGCTCTAATTTTCCAGTGAACTGGTGTGTATCATATATAAGCCCTATTCGAGATGAGGTCTTTTTAGTTCAATGTCAAAATGTTTTCTCTAATTAGAGAGAGAAGATGGTCCCTGAAGCAGTTACACAAAAATCATTACTAGTCTCTTGACAATATAATTCATTTTTTTTTTTTTTTTTTTTTTTTTTTTGAGACAGAGCCTCAAGCTATCCCCCTGGGCAAAGTGCCATGGCATCACGCTCACAGCAACCTCCAACT
>NW_003852399.1:38847544-38865044 GCF_000181295.1 Otolemur garnettii
TCACAGCTCACAGCAACCTCCAACTCCTGGGCTCAAGTGAGTCTCCTGCTTCAGCCTCCCAAGTAGCTGGGACTACAGGCGCCCGCCACAGCGCCGGGCATTTTTTTGTTGCAGCCATCATCGTTGTTTGGCGGGCCCAGGCTAGGGATTCGAACCCGCCACCTTAGGTGTATGTGGCTGGCGCCTTAGCCAGTTGAGCCACAGGCGCCGAGCCTCCACCAGCTTCTTGACCAGCTTCTTATTTTTGCTGAGTTTCTCTAGCAGCTTGATGTCCATGTGGAGTATGTCCACAGCCTTGGCCTCGTCACAATGCTGCTGTTCTCCCAGGACACATATGGAGAATTAGGGGGTGGACTTCAGCCCAGAGTATCCATATTCACCAACAGCTAGCCTGGCTTTTCAAACTAGACAGAGGACTTGACCAAGGCCTACCCACATGTCCCCTCATATTTTAAGACCCAGCATGGGGATCTGTGATTTTTGATCTTCAAAGACTTGGTATACAGATAGGAAGGTTTTGATAGGAAAAGAATAGAATAAGTGAGTTCCTGATTGTAGAAATATAAATGTACAAAAATTAGAGGCCTGGCTCTGCTCCCATAGCTCAGTGAGTAGGGCACTGTCCACATACACCAAAGCTGACAGGTTCGAGCCTGGCCCAGGTCTGCTAAACAACAATGACAACTACAACAAAAAAATAGCCAGGCATTGTGGCAGGTGCCTATAATCCCAGCTTCTTGGAAGGCTGAGGCAAGAGAATCGCTTAAGCCCAAGAGTTTGAGATTGCTATGAGCTGTGATGCTACGGCACTCTACCAAAGGGTGACATAGTGAGACTCTGTCTCAAAAAAAAAAAAAAAAAGAAAAGAAAGGAAAGAAAGAATTTTAGAGGCAAGAAAAGGGGCATTTGGTAATAGTAGTTGTTTTTTTTTTTTTTGGCTGGGGCTGGGTTTGAACCTACTACCTCTGGCATACAGGCTGTGGTGCCCTACTCCTTTAAGCCATGGGCACCACCTGGTAAAAGTGGTTTTGTTGGATGGTGCTATAAAAATAATTTAATGGCCAATATTTATTATGTAATGATTATATTCCAGGCATCATGAGAATAACTTAACATAGATTATCACATTTAATCTTCATAACAAATTTTTTTGAAGATGACCCTATCTGAAGGTAAAGAAAATTAATCTTAGAAAGATGGAGGTGAGAGTTAAAACCTTAGATTCTTCCATGACTTATCTCTGTCTTTTACGCCCCATATTCAATTCAACAAATTCTTTGTGTTTTACTTTCAAAATATATCTGGAATTGGACCACTTCTGAAAACACCTGATGCTGTTGTCCAAATCATTTTCCTTTTCCACCTGGCCACTGAGTTAGCCTTCAAATGGTCTCCTGTTTTTGTTTTTGCAGTATCCATTTCTGTGTCTCCTTTACAACAATGCATTCTGCATGCTACATTCAGAAACACAATTTCAAGACTGACGTAAGGTCAGAATGTTACAAAGATTTTCCATCTAAACTCCAAGGCTGAGTGAGGTGGCTTACGCCTGCAATCCTAGCACTGTGGGAGGCCGAGGTGGGTGGATTGCTTGAGCTCACTACTTGAGAGACCAGCCTGAGGCAGAGTGAGACCCTGTCTCCACTAAAAATAAAAAAACTGAGGCAAGAGGATCACTTGAGTCCAAGGAGTTTGAGGGTACTGTGAATTGTGACACCACGGCACTCTACCAAGGGTGACAAAGTGAGCCTCTGTCTCAAAAAAACAACCCCTCCCCCCAAAAAAAACTCCTTACCACAGTCCACAGGGCATTACATGCTTGACAGTGTTCATGGAAAACAAGCCATCTCAGCAAAATAATTTTTTTTTCTTTTGAGACAGAGTCTCGCTCTGTTGCCCTCAGTAGAGTGCTGTTGCATCACAGCTCACAGCAACCTCCAACTCTTGGACTTAAGCGATTCCCTTGCCTTAGCTTCCCAAATAGCTGGGACTATAGACGCCGGCCACAATACCTGGCTATTTTTTTGATGCAGTTGTTTAGTTGGCCCAGGCCGGGTTTGAAGCTGCCACCCTCAGTATATGTGGCTGGTGCCATAACCTAAAATTTAAAGGGGTTTATTCTAAGCCAGATCTGAGGATCACGACCTGGAGCCACACCCAAGAAGCCTTGAGCAAGTGGCCCCCAGGTGGTGGGGTTAATCCTTTGGTTTTACACATTTTAGCGAACCAGGAATTACAGGTGAGGTCATAAATCAATACCTGGAAAACACATATTGGTTTGGCCCCAAAAGGTGGGACAGCTGGGTGGGGGGCTTATAGGTAATAGATGAGTTTAAAGAGTCTCTAGCTGACAGTTGGTTGAAAGGTTAGATTTTGTCTAAAAGACCAGGAGCCAGTGAAAAAGAAAGGTTAAGATAAAGGGCCTGTTAATCAGAGAGAAAGTACCGGCCAGACTCAAGTGATTTGTTATGCATATTGAGGACCAGCAGGTAGGGCTTGCATAGCCCTGGCCTGTTAGTGAGTCACAAAGGATGTCTCTAAGATGGGGAGGGGGCAGGATGAGACCGGTTTGACCTCCTTAGCATCCCAATTTTAGGGATCATCATGATCAAGAGGGAGTTGAGTGAGTCAGCTGCTTATGGAGAGCCTTAAGGTTTTACTTTAGTTCACAGCAGGTTCTTACATATTACAAAAACACAAAAAATAAATTTATTAAAGGACAACAGCTGCCTATGCCATGGAGAGGCCATTTCTTGGCCTTGGCATAGCACGGCTGCTCTCTAAACATACACTTTTGTAACTAACACTGGTAAGCCCCAGAAAAATGCCTTTCCACGTTTTTTACCCCTGTCTTCAAAATACAAAACAACTGTATACAAATGCTGTGAATATTTGTGGATTGTGTGCTGCTAACTCAGGGACTGACATAACTTCAGAGGGCAGGAGAATTTGAGCAGCGAAAGCACTTAAGTAGGAGAAAAGACAAACTAATTAACTTCTCAAATCCTCCCTCTCAGATAGCAGGAATACAATAAATTCTTGCATAATGAAGTAGTATTTCCCAGAAGTGCTTTGTCTCTATTTTCTTGCCTTTTTGTTCTGTTGTTGTTGTTGTTCTAGTCCACAGTTCTGGAAGTACACAAGAATTAGCTGAAATTCCCAAGAGTTGCACACAGGCCCAAGGAACACTTTACAATGCTAAACAATTGATATTTACTCTTAAATTTGAGTACAAATAGATCTAAACATAACATATGAGGCATACTACCAATTCTTTGCATTGCCAGTTAGGCATAAAATATAAAATTACAAATAGTTTTCTTTGACAAAAATTTTGATAAGACTTGGTTAAAATTGAAAAATAAAATGCAGGCTCGGCACCCGTAGCACAGTGGTTATGGCGCCAGCCACATACACCCAGTCTGGTGGGTTTGAACCCACCCCAGGGCCAGCTAAACAGCAATGACAACCGCAACAGAAAAATGACCTAGCATTGTGGAGGGAGCCTGTAGTCCCAGCTACTTGGGAGGCTGAGGAAGAGAATCGCTTGAGGCCAAAAGCTTGAGGTTGCTGTAAGCTGTGACATCACAACACTCTACTGAGGGAGACATAGTGAGACTCTGTCTCAGAAAGAAAAAAAGAAAGAAAATGCAAATATTGGCTTTATTCAAATAATACTAATTTAATGTCTTTTTTTTTTTTGAGACAGAGCCTCAAGCTGTCCCCCTGGGCAGAGTGCTGTGGCATCACAGCTCACAGCAACCTCCAACTCCTGGGCTCAAACGAGCCTCCTGCCTCAGCCTCCCAAGTAGCTGGGACTATAGGCACCCGCCACAACACCCAGCTATTTTTTTTTTTTTTTTTGGTTGTAGCTGTCATTGTTGTTTTGATGGGCCAGGCTGGATTTGAACCTGCCACCTTAGGTGTATGTGGCTGGCACCTTAACCACTTGAGCCACAGGCGCCAAGCTTGTGCATTTAAATTTTAAAAGACATTGTAAACACTTTCTTTTTCTTTTTTCTTTTTTTTTGAGACAGAGTCTTAGTATGTTGCCCTTAGTAGAGTGTCACAGTTCAGAGTAACCTCTAACTCTTGGGTTTAAATGATCCTCTAGCCTCAGCCTCCCAAGTAGCTGGGACTACAGGCACCTGCTCCAACTCCGGGCTATTTTTTTTTTTTTTTGTCATAGTTGTCACATTGTTATTTAGCAGGCCTGGGCCAGGTTCGAACCTGCCAGCCCCAGTGAATGTGGCCAACACCCTAACCACTGAGTTATGGGTGCTGAGCCTCTAAACATTTTAGAAGAAGGACATTTTTGAAAACACGAGTGAAAATCATTTTAACTTTGGTATTTACTTTATTGTAGTTCTTGATCAAACATACATTTGAATTATGAACATATTAAACACCTTATTTTAAAAAATTCTTTAGGCCATTAAGAATGAAAACATGTTGAAAGCATGACAGGAATTTAAAAATACAAAATAGAGTCCCAAAAGAAAAACACTTGAAAAGAAAAATAAAATAGAAATCTTTTTTAAAAGGAGACTGCGTAAGCATTAGAAACTAGAAACAATGAAAGTTAAATACTTTCCAAATGGTAAATAAAATTCTATGACAGATGCAATAATCTGAGAACTAAAAATCAGAATGGAGAAATTGTACCTCAGAAGCAGGATCCTTTGAGCACCAATGGGGGTATGGTGGGGTGGGGAGATAGGCATTGGGATGGGGCATCCCTTCTCTGTCCCAGGAGGCTGTGGAAAGCATGTTCCTTCCTCTGTCACTGCATCCTCACTGTACATTATTATCAGAGAGAAGATGAGATCAAAGGGGAAGTTGAGAGTTTGTAATGACTGAGATTAAATTTTAAATTTACTTCTTTTAAAATTAGAAGCGTCTGGAATGTCTCAGCACCTGTAGCACAGTGGTTACGGAGCCAGCCACATACACCGAGGGTGTCAGGTTCAAAACCAGCCCGGGCCAGCTAACCAACAGTGAGAACTGCAACAAAAAATAGCCGAGCATTGTGGAGGGTGCCTGTAGTCCCAGCTAACTTGGGAGGCTGAGGCAAGAGAATCGCTTAAGCCTAAGAGTTTGAGGATGCCAAACTCCTTTTCTGAGCTGGGACGCCACAGCACTCTTACTGAGGGTGACATAGTGAAACTCTGTCTCAAAATAAAAATAAAAGAAGAAGAAGAAGTGTCTGAAATTACCTTGGGCAAATCCATCTTTTTCCTCAGTTAGTGAATGTTAGGTACTCATGGACTCATTTGTGCCTAAGTCTATAAAAATGAAGGAAGGCATGCTTTTTGGAGTATCTGAGAGCATTTCAACTATTAATTTCAAATCTGCTTCTTAAGTAAGGAGGTTGGCAAACTGCCACATAGAGTGTATTAAATTTAAATTACTTATTATTACAGACAATATCATGCACGTAAATTTCCAAGCCCTAGAGACAACTGAGAAGTGTTTAAAATTGTCTTCAGGTATATCTTGCTTAGTACTTATCTTCCTCCCAGTGACTTCAGATCTCTCCCTCCCCTATTTAGCAGCTAATTCTCTCTAAAGTGTTAACTGATAGATTTAGTTTTCCTAGGAGTATTTTCCAGTTGCAGAACACAACCAAATTCAAGAGCCCTTTAAGACCAACAAAGGATGCACATATAATTATGGAGTGCAAAATCTGAGACTCGCTGTGGAGATATTTCGGGGTAGAGACGAGGGCTTACTTCTCTCAAATTATATATCAGAAGTGTCTGCCTCCGTTACTCTTCACCCAAGCTGCACAGTTCAGTGCAATATACTCAAAGTGCTAAATCAAAGGAAAAAGTAATAGTGAGGATTTGTGTTTTTTCTGGCAGACTTCAAGGAGAATTATTTTGACCAACTTGCCCAATCCCCCTGCATTTCCCACCCCTTCAAAGGCCTGAAATTGCCCGATCCAGTTATTCCAACTGTGAATAACAATAGACTTGAAGTTATCATTTGTGGTTTTTATCATTGGTATTTTCTTGCCTTGAGATTTGTCAAATGAAACATATTGATACTTATGTCGGCTCTCTGGAAACCATCACAAAGGATTCATTCTACTTTGGTTAGTAGCGTGGTCAGCCTAGCCACCATTGTGCCAAAAGTGGGACACTGCTTCATCAATCTCCTGTAATGCTTAGGTGTTAATTTTCAGACAATATCCTTTAATGAATAACCTACAATAGCTCTTTGAAACTCAGTCTTAGCTAATTGGATTAGCTCATTTCCCCCTCAATTACTCATCTACTATTTCTTATATCTTTTAAAGAAGATGCATAAAAACTTAACTGGATTTTTATAGGTAACTAAAAATTTTTTTATGCTATTGGCCAGATAGCTTGAATTTCTGGTTGGTTTTAATCCTAGTGATCAAGCCTTCATACTTACATTTTAATCTATGTTTTTCTCCTTCTGCTAAAGGGAATTTTTGTTATAATTAACTCAAATGTACTTTCAATTTTATTTCATTTCGTTTGAAAAAAAATCACTTAATATTTAAAATTACCATTGAATGTTTCCCTCTCTGAAGTGTCTGGGAATGGATTCTCCAAATTCTGCCTTAAGATAAGTCCCTGGTGTAACTATCAGTGTGAAATTCTGTGCCTTTTTTTTTTTTTTTAAAGAGTGAGATTATATATCTACATATTCTTAGATATATAGCCTATAGCATATGGTAACAGGCATATTTTTAAAACTGCACAGAATTTATCTTAAAAAGCATTTTCTTTTGTTAAAAAGAAAGCCAAATGCCTTTATTCCTAGGGCTGTTTCTTAAAGATGTCCAGATTAGTGAGGGCTGTGGTCTAGCCAGTTGGCAGGTACCTGCTTCAATGCCCACAAGTGAAGGTTGTACCTGCCCAGTGGGGGTGCCTTTTATAATGCTAAAGACACTCTGTTTTTATACCTCAATAAATTATAAACTGCCTATCCCACTCATCCACTTCTTTTGTTTTCTTTCCCTCTGCAATTAAATCTAGAAGACGTTCTTAATAAATGTTAATGAAAATAAAATCTTTCTCTATTTCCTGGAATCTATTTGGGCCCCGATATCAAACTAAGAAAACAACTCCATTTGCTCTGTTGGCTTTTTAAATTTCTAGTACCACCATCTTTTATTTATAATTTAAATGATTTCATTCTGTGTACATTTCCTGGGGGCATTCTTAAATGCCCGTGGAAAGCTTTCCTATGTTTTTACACAATTACAAATAAGATGTATACTTAGAATGGTTTATTCTTACAGATTATTAACTTTTAGCCCAAAACTATTTTGTGTGATGTAGTTTCATAATAATTCCTATTAACTCAGAATCAAAATTTCAGATTCAGACGTGGAAGTTATTTAGGTAATGAAGAAGAGTCCTTGAGTTGAAGCATATCTGAATTATAAGGATGCTTGTATGCCTGTGTCTGCAGCATGCCTTGTGCTTATAGTCCAGTGATGGGCAGTGCTCTGCCATCAGAAAACTAAAGGATGTCTGTAACTTTCCCAAACTGGTGATCCATACCTCTCTCATTTAAATACCTTAGACAGCCATCATTATGTCTTCTAGTTCATATTTTCTAAGCCGAACATTATAAATTTCTCTGTAAAATATATGATTTTGACTTGATTTATCAACCTGCTCAATTTTCTCTTTGCTACATATTTTTAAAATATGTCATGCCCAAGAATGAATGTAATCCTTTCTCATATCTCTGTATAAAGGTTATGTAGAACAGGTATCTTTACTAATTCTAAATATTAGGTATTTTGACTCTCAAATGTCATAAACCTTTTACCTAAACTAGAGCCTGAGAATTACATGTATGCCAAAGATAGTAAATAAGGCTTCCCAGAGAACATATTCTTCTAGAAAAAGATACAAAAGAAATTAGGTGACAGTGTTAGAAAGGACAAATATAAAATTTGTCTTTAAGGAAAGTAAAATAAATTTGTGACACGAATTGTCTATTGTATTTTGAAATAAGGCCTTAAAGAAAATATGCCCAGGCTCAGCACCTGTGGCTCAAGTGGCTAAGGCGCCAGCCACATACACCTAAGGTGGCAGGTTCAAATCCAGCCCGGCCCACCAAACAACAATGATGGCTGCAACCAAAAAATAGCCAGGCGTTGGGGCAGGTGCCTGTGGTCCTAGCTACTTGGGAGGCTGAGGCAGGAGACTCGCTTGAGCCCAGGAGTTGGAGGTTGCTGTGAGCTGTGATATTACAGCTCTCTACCCAGGGGGATAGCTTGAGGCTTTGTCTCAAAATAAAAAAAAAAAGAAAATATGTCCAGTAAATTTGTTGTTTTCAAATTCTTTCTACACAGACACTGAACATCCATGTGTATTCTGGGACTCATGTTTATGTTGAGTGATGTAAAGTTTGTAACCAATATCTTTTAATGTGTATTCCCTTGAGGACATAAAGTATAAGAGATTTAATTGTTATACTTTCCAAAATGGGGCTAATAACATTTCCAGCAATACCCATACTTTTTGTGTTAGATTATCCCAATGATTTATGTACCACACTTTGAAGATAAAATGCAACAGACATCCTGACTCTACAGTAGAGGACTAAGTAGATCTTTAATAAGTGGTTTGTCAACATATAATCCAAAAAAAAAATGGTGAGTGTCTCCTGAGTTTACAGTTCATTGTTGGTTTAAAATAGCCCAGGGAGAACAGAACTGGGTTTTCCAGTTGGGTTACCCATTGGTTGTTGTGGACCTTGATATCACCCATGCTGCCCTTCATGGACAGGAACTCAAAATAGGGTTTGAACTGTAAATAAAAGATTTCAGATTCAGACTTTAAAAAAGGAAAATATTAAACATGATATCCATAAGTGTGATTTGCTTGCAGTCAACAGAAATTACTCCCAGCTAACTTACGCAAGGTAATTTATTGGAAAGATACAAAAGGAAATCGTCCAGGAGAAATGGGCTTGAGAATGGGAAAGAACTGCGGAAGTTCAGAGGCCACACAACAAGGGGCTCATGGCATTGAACTGTCTTGTCAGGAGTGATTCCATTTATTTTCAGGGTCTGTGTTCCTCTGCTCAAAGTTTTGTTTATGGGAGGGATAGGATCTTGGTAAACATCTTTTAGAAGGGTGGTTTTCAAGCTTTTTGGTCTCAAGAACTCTATTTTCTTAAAGATTACTGAAGACCCCAAAGAACTTTCTTTAATGTGGGTTTTACCTACCTATATTCACTGTGTTATAAGTTAAAAAACTTTCACTTATTAATTAATTTTAAAATATCAATAATAAATGCATTCTACATTAACTTATATAGCCTATGTTTTTTTTTTTTTTTAGACAGAGCCTCAAGCTGTCCCCCTGGGTAGAGTGCTGTGGCATTACAGCTCACGGCAACCTCCAACTCCTGGGCTCAAGCGAGTCTCCTGCCTCCGCCTCCCAAGTAGCTGGGACCACAGGTGCCCGCCACAACGCCGGGCTATTTTTTTGGTTGCAGCCATCATTGTTGTTTTGGCGGGTCTGGGCTGGGGATTCGAACCCGCCACCTTAGGTGTACGTGGCTTACGCCTTAGCCGCTTGAGCTATAGGTGCCGAGCCAAAATTTGAGTTGTTTTTTTTTGGTTCTTGTTGTGTTGTTGTTTTGGCCAGGTCTGGGTTTGAACCTGCCACCCTTGGTACATGGGACTGACGCCCTACTCCCTGAGCCACAGGCACATATAGCCTATGTTTATGAAAATAATGTTTATGAAAATAATGATACCTTCCTCCCAATGAAAAAAGAAAAAATGCAAAGAGTGGCATTGCTTTACAGTTTTACAAAGATCTTTAATGCTTGGCTTGATAGTAGACAGCTGAGTTTTCATATCTACTTCGGCATTCACTCTTGTGCAATATTTTGTTTCAGTTGAAGTATATGAAGAAAATTTGGTATCACACAGATACATAGTTAGAAAACAGAGGAGTACTTTAGTAGCCATTTTAAGGTGATTGTGAATAAACTGTGCTAGACTGTGTCAGAGACAATATTCTGAACGCCTGAAGGCTGGGCTAAGTGAAACTGTATCTCAGTGGAGGCCCCTGAGGACCAGAGGAAGGCGCTGGGATTGGACAGCTCTTCCCATTGTCTCCCCCATCTTTGTCTCATGTCTCTCCTGGGAACAAGATAAGATCAAGAGGGAATTTGGAAGTGTTGTACTGACTGAGATTACTTTGTGTACTGACTGAGATTACTCTCGTTCTTCCTTTAAGATGAGAGATCAGAAGTGTCTGAACTTGAACATGGTTCCCTAGAAGGTTTCCTGTCTTTATAGTAAACCCATTCCAGCACACTCACTTCTCTGAGGCTTTTGATTCTTTCCTCGGCTATTTTGCCATGGCAGATCTGGCATTTAATGCAAGCTGTCCCTTTTTTCCAAGCTGCCAGGAGCTATCTTGGTAGCTTATTGGAACCCTCAGCCAAGGCACTGACTTAGATAGTAAACTCAGTGCTATGGGAGAATGTCTCCATTTTAACAAACGCACCCTTATTCATTTTATATCCCCATCGCTCTTGATCCTACGCTCTCCACATACACTCACTTTCTAAATTCCAAACTTGAGAACCTTGAACCCCCAAAGGAGTGCTGTTTGGCTGAGGCAATTCTCTGGAGAGGGGGACAGCCAGAGTGGTTATCGGTCAGTAATTACGATTAAATAGTTATGGATAACAATATGTACAAAAGCTGGAAGAC
This sequence comes from Otolemur garnettii, assembly GCF_000181295.1. Classification (NCBI taxonomy): domain Eukaryota; kingdom Metazoa; phylum Chordata; class Mammalia; order Primates; family Galagidae; genus Otolemur; species Otolemur garnettii. Next base: position 38,858,274 of record NW_003852399.1, read on the forward strand.
TCAACATCAACTAAAAGCAAATATTGAAAGGAAAGGCCACTCTCTGGGGTTTACACATTGTAATTTTTGAAAGGTCATCATGTTTGAAAACTCTTTCTGCCTCTCCTTTTATTTTTTCCTGCTCTGCACGGCTGTTGTGAGTACCTTTGCAAATAAACGGAGCAAACCAAATGTGTTATTTTACAAACATTCACAGATTTTTTTTTTTTTTCTGCATTGGCCATTTTCTCCAAAACACTATTATCAACCTGTACAAACACTTCCTTTCTGGAAGAACTCCATGAGCTTTTCTTAGTAACATTTAGTAAGGAAGAAAAATGATTTAATATTCTTTTTCTCTCTCTTCCCTATACTGTACCTGTCCTTTTTCCCTCCCTCTCGCCTCTCTTTCTTTTGTTTTCTTTCTACACATTCGTCTTTCTTCTCGTTCTTCCTTCTTTCCTTTATTTTTCTGTTCCTACATCTAACCTCCAGTCTTGACTTGGTTCACTGGATGATGGAAAGCGTCTGTTTTTCTCATGGGGGTGTGTATATATATATATATTTCCCCCCTCCCACGGGGGGCACCATCTGTCTTTGCATCAGACAGGTATTTCTTTTTTTTTTTTTTAGACAGAGCCTCAAGCTGTCCCCCTGGGTAGAGTGCTGTGGCATTACAGCTCACGGCAACCTCCAACTCCTGGGCTCAAGCGAGTCTCCCGCCTCCGCCTCCCAAGCTGGGACCACAGGCGCCCGCCACAACGCCCGGCTATTTTTTTGGTTGCAGTCATCATTGTTGTTTTGGCGGGTCCGGGCTGGGGATTCGAACCCGCCACCTTAGGTGTACGTGGCTGACGCCTTAGCCAGTTGAGCTATAGGTGCCGAGCCCAGACAGGTATTTCTCTCATGAATTGAGGGATTCCAATCAGCATGGAACAGATTCAATAGCAGAAGACTTTCCAGATTTTCAACTTTTTTTCCCCTTTGGATTTTAGAGCCAGCATACAGATTTTCAACTTTTAAGTACTTTCTCAGAATATCTCTCCCAAAGAAAAGTAATTCTTTTTTTGAAGCATATGCTTGATGTTACAATTGTGAATTTTTAGTCTAAATCAAAAAGAAGGCATAAGAGAAGCTGAGATAACGAACTTCTATCACATATCATTTCCTCCCATAATTAAATACAGTTTATACCTTGTGTTTTAATGTTATGATACTGTATCAGTTTGCAAGTTCTGCTATAATAAAGTACGACAGACTGGCATGGCTTAACCACAGAAATTTACTTTCTCATCATTCTGGAGGCCAGAAGTCCAAGGTCAAGTTGTCAGCAGGGTTGGTTTCTTCTGAGGCCTCTTTAAAACGGCGATCTTCTCCCCGTGTCTTTACATGGTCATCCCTCTATGCTTGTCTGTGTCCCAATCACCTCTTTTTATAAGGACATCAGTCATATTGGATCAGGGTCCATGCTAATGATGTCATTTTAACCTCTTTTAAAACCCTATTTCCAAATAGGGTCACATTTTGGGGTACGGGGAATTAAAATTTCAATATATGAATTTTGAGGGGACACAATTCAGCCCTTGCTAGTTAGCAACTACTTAAGACATACTCAGATTCTGGTGAGTGAGAAGGTTTAAGTGTTAATATTTGACATGTTACAATATATTAAAATTGTTCAACAGGGCACTTTTTGCTTCCAGGAGGATAAAGTAAATAACATTTTTCCTATCCTTCTCATTAAATGCAACAAGTCCCCCTGGATACTAAACAAACAAGAAAACCCTGAAAGGTGGGGGAAAGAAGGCAGACCAGGGAGGGATGTAAAGATCCCAGAATGATTTAAAGACAAGATCTCTGGGTTTTCTTTTTTTGTCTTATATATCTTAGACTAGATGCTGGAGAGGCTGGCAACCTGGAATCCAGTGGCCTCCCACATGAAAAGCTCCGAGAGAACCTTGCGCTCTGTAGCCAGAGGATCAGGAAAGGGGCCACCAATCAAGTTAGAAGGCATTTAGAAAGTAACCATTCTACTTTGGCCAAACTTGGCAAAAAGGCTAGAATTGCACACTTGTCAGATCGTGACAAGGCTCTCTAATTCCCTTCCTTTGCGTGAAAGCTCAGAGTTTCATGCCCTCAGTGATAGAGTTCTCCTTGCCGCTCCCTGTCAGTGGAGGCCAATGGGGCACTGAACTTCTACTACATTCCTGTGGTCACGAGGCAAATCTGTACCTCCCCACTGAAGTGGTATGAGAAGAAGTCTAGTGGAGAGCCAGGGCTTTCCCTTTGGGTTTGAGAGACAGCATATAGGTGGTACCAGGCCACCTCCCCTCATGGTACCTGTGGAGGCCACATGGAGGCCCCTCCTAGTCTGGTGGTAATAGGAAAGTCCTTGTGGTGAGCCTGAACTTCCATTCCTGCATAGCAGCAATGAGGTATTATCATCTACTGGGTGATCATAGAAGATGAGTGGAGAATCTGGACTTCCATGCCTCTGTAGCAATAATAAGGAGTGGCCCCCATTACCTAAGCAAGCAATGTCAGAGGCAGCCTGCTAAAACACAAATTTAAAGAAGATACTAAATCTTATTGCATAATACCCGAAATGGCCATGTTTCAATAAAAAATCCCTTGTCACACCAAGAACGAGAAAGATCTCAAACTGAATTACATAAGAAAATCAATGCATGCCCAAACTGAGATGATGTAGATATTAGAATTATCTGATAAGGGTTTTAAAGCAGCCATCATGAAAATGCTTCAAAAGAGCAACATGAACACACTTAAAACAAATGAAAAATAGAAAATCTCAGAAGAGAAACAGAATGTATGCAAAGAAAAGTTTATAAAGAAGAACCAAATATAAATTTTATAATTAAGAATCATAAAAGCCAAGATAATAAAACATGCCTAGAGATGAGCTCAGTATCAGAATGAAGAGGACAGAGGAAAGAATCATTGAATTTGAAGACAGAACAATAAGTTTACCTAATCCGAACCTGTACATAATTGTTCAGAGAAGCATTCTTTGTAATGACCAAAACCTGGAAATGACCAACATATCTCTCAATAGATCAATGATTAAACAGACCATTCCCATGGGACAGCATCGTGGATCGCTACCAAGACCATGAAATGCCCACTCAAATTTGCTTAAAAAGATGTGCCTGTGGAGATCCTTGCAAAGGTGCCTATGGAGGGACAGGGAAACCAGAAAGCTCTAGCAACCGGCCCACCTCGACCTTTTGTTTGACACATTAGTTTTATCCTCTTATCTCTTCTGTTGTTTTCCGTGCCCTCCAATATATAAAATTTCTACTTCCTTATTACTTTGGCTTTCTTTGGCCTGGACTTAGGCTCCAGAAAAAACAGCAGCAAGGCGATGGCTAAGAAGTGCCATCACAAATATATCACAATGGACACTCATAGAAAGGAATGTTCAGTTCCATTAGGAGTTTTTAGGTGGCAATTTGAGCTGAATCTTGAAAAATGATCTTGACGAGAACATTTTAGGCAAAAAGGCTAAAGCTATGGAGAGAGAAAAGAACAGAATGTGTCCTGAAGTTGTCACTGATCCCAAGATGCCTATAATATAGGAAATCTCTAAATGCCGTGAAAATGGTTAAAGTCACCAAAGGGAGCATGCTATAGAGTAGACACAATGGAAGTGGAGTGCCTACCCCTGGGGCCAGGCAAGAGAAGAGAACAGTCAGAAGACTAGAACATCATGTTCAGAGAGACCTACTTCATTTGCCCAAAGGACTGGAGAAAGGAGTCACAAGCCACGGAGAAGTTGAAGAAGGTAAAGCAGAAAGATGTAATTTGGGGACTGCTTTGAGGTTACTAGTGATCTCTGAGAAGGAAAAAGGAAGCCGCATTGCATGAATTGTGTGGTGGAGAGAGGGAGCTATTTCTGTGACGCTTGTAATGAAAGAAAGTCGTGATAGGATGGTAATTTGAGGGGAGAACAGAATGAAGGACACGTCCATAATCACAGTGAAGCTTTCTGCCTGCAACTGGAGTCGATTTTCTCTTGCTCCACTGCTAGATGGGGTAGAACGATAGTCGGCATTACGCATCCTAAAGACAGTCTTAGGAAACTGAACAGGCCTGTTATCCTCCAGTCCTTTCCCCATCAGCAGCATTGCCATAGGAATGAATCTGACAGAGAGCAGCAGTTGGGCCACAGTTCACTGTGGGCCCCAAATAAAAATGTGTGCAGTTTGAAATAATATGTTTCTTGTACAAGGATAATTTCAAGGCAATTCAAATTGAGTTACATAAAAAGCATTCATTCTATTGTCCTTTAGGTTTGAGCCCCAGGCTAGATGATGGTGGTGGTTTGTTTTTTTATTAACATCAGTTCTAATGCAAGTTTAATTTTCTATGGGTAAAAAATAAAGTTTTTTTTTTTTTTTTTGAGACAGAGCCTCAAGCTGTCCCCCTGGATAGAGTGCCATGGCTTTACAGCTCACAGCAACCTCCAACTCCTGGGCTCAAGCGAGTCTCCTGCCTCCACCTCCCAAGTAGCTGGGACCACAGGCGCTCGCCACAACGCCCGGCTATTTTTTGGTTGCAGCCGTCATTGTTGTTTGGCGGGTCCGGGCTGGGGATTCGAACCCACCACCTTAGGTGTATGTGGCTGGCGCCTTAGCCGGTTGAGCTATAGGCGCCGAGCCAGTAAAAAATAAAGTTATCAGGAGGCTACAGGTAACCTAAACAGATACCTTTCTTGCTCCCAGGTCCCTGCACTGTTCGTGTTAATATGGTAATAATGATTTGTTACATATCTACTCTTTTCCAGGGTTATTAATTATATCTAATCCCTACAACAGTAGCAGGGTATATATTACCCCACTCTCATTTTACTTTAAGGAAATTGAAGCTCAGGGAATCCAGTGAAATTTCTTCAGACCATACTGCTAGTAAGTTGAGGAGACCAGAATTTCTTAACCTCATTGTCTATATTGACCAGATTTTTTAAAATAAAAAATGTGAACCCATAGTAAACAATAGCATATCATATCTGAGACTGGTTTCCAATTTCATAAAATTTTCTTTTTCTTTTTTGCAGTTTTTGGCCCAGGGCTGGGTTTGAACCCACCACCTCTGGCATATGGGGCTGGCGCCCTACTCCTTTGAGCCATAGGCACCACCCATAAAATTTTCAATATCATGAAAAATCTATTATGTGTTTGTAAGTTACTATTTCCCTTATATTGCAAAGCATGTCTTTTATAGGCATACTATCTTCCTTAATTATCATAATTAATGAGTAAAAACTAATTTTGTTCATCATTTTTCTTTTTATTTTGTTAGTTTTGGGAACTGAAGAATCCCAGATGATTCCAAAATATATGATTATTGGCAATTCCCCTAGTGATGCAATTTCTTTTCTGGTTAGTTTTTCAGACCCTCTGGGAAGTTCTTTATTCACGTTTGATAGTAAATAACTAGGAGGAAAATAAACTTACCTCTCATTCATCGAGTGCTTAAGTGAATTACTGAGAAATGTTACTTGTTTTTCTAGTCCTCTATGTAGAGGACAATCGCAATTATATAATTATGTGCTTTGAATCTAGACATTTTTCCTTAAAAAACAAGAATGTTTCCAATCAACCAATAGCATCTAGGAGCTATGGAGGTGGCATCTATAAAGTTGAGTGAACTGATCTGTGATAATTTGGAGAATTGTTCAGCAAGTATTCACTCCCTTGCCACTCCCACTCTGGGTGGGATCCATTTCACCCACCTCATGATGTTGGGCTTGGCCTTGTAACTTGCTTTGGCCCATTTGCTATTAGTAGTCATGATGTGAGCAGAAACCTGAAATGTGCTTGGTTCTTAATTTAGCATTCCAGTGACATGCCATCAGGAGAGCATGCCTCAGATAGAACAAAAGGATGCAAAAGAAACCTGAACTTAACCTGCAGTCTGAATCCAAGCCAGAAGCAGAGCCCACTCATCCGAGCCTTGTTTAAATCAGCTGAACTATAGTTGACCTACAAATCCCTGAGCATAAGAACACTGAATTTGGTTTGAATGTTATTGCAGCAATAACTAATACACAGACAGGATGTTTTTCTTGAATAAAATTCAAAGACTTATCCAAAACTATAAAAAAAATAGCTTGGAATAGATTGGGAAGAAATGTATATAGAAAGTTGTTATTCACATGAATTTTTATACCTGGCTTAGGATCTGAACATTGACCTGTTTGCTGACATGTTACTCTCTTGGAAGAACTAGAGTTCTATTTGCACATTATGGATCAATGTGCAAATAAGTTCTGGTGGTAAGTGAGGGCTAGGTTAGGTTAGGTTAGGATTCTATGAAATCATAAAAAGTTGTACGAAATCGTGCAGTTGTCAAGAGTAACCTGCACACCAGGGCTCTCAGCATCACAGTTCAAGCCCTACTTCTGCCTAATCCTGCTGCCTTTATTATCCCATAGTTGTTCTTGAGATTAGAGCCTCTAACACCCAGTCTGTTTCCCAGGAAATCTGATTTAAGGCAGCAAACGATGTGTGGGGTTTTATTGTATATATGTAAAAAATACATAGCGACTACATATATGTTCTATACACACGTGTGCACACTTGTATATTCCTCAAAAAATTCTGCACTGATGCAAAAAGAAGTTGTAGCAATGAAAATAGGAATGGGGAATTATCAATAAGAGGATTTACTCTTTTCTTGATATCTTTAGAAATTTTCTAAGATAAGATATTTTCTTTTGCAACAAAGAACCTTAAAAAGACATTTTAAAGGCAGAAATATAATAAAAATCTG
>NW_003852399.1:38866085-38880973 GCF_000181295.1 Otolemur garnettii
TTCTAATCCCACTACATAGAAATAGCTCTACTCCAGAAATCTTTCTGTATATCTATATACAGATGGAGGCAAAGCTCTATAAATTGGTGGAAATAATTTTTTAATGAGATTACATTCTAAATAAGGAACATTACATTTAAATATATTTGAATTTAAAAGAAATAAAATTGAGGAATTTATGTCCTAAATGATTTTTCGAAGCTTAAGAAAGGAGATTAAAAAAATATTAAGAAGTTGAAGTCATTCTTAAAAATTACTTTTTTCCATTTTAAACGGTATTGATTGAAATCCCTGCTATGGGAAATGAGGGCATTACTCACAAAAGCTAACATTTATTGAGTGATTACAATATTGTCAAGTGCTATTTTAAATGTTTTAAGTATATTAAATTATGTAATCCTTAAAACAACCCCACGAGGTACATATCATTCTATTTTTTCAAAAGAATAAAATACAGAAAGTGTATGTGCTTCCCTAGGGCCACATCACTAAGGAGGCAGCAAAACTGGATTTCAGACCTGGGCCCAGAGCCCCCGGCCTTCTAACTTACATGTTGGTGCCTGCGTTCCCAAATTTGTTTTGTGCTGCCAAATTGTATATTACTTGTATTATTTTATGGGCCATTGTTTTTTTGATCACTATTTTAGTATTTGGCCCATATTTCGGTGGATTTCATAACCATTCTCAGTCTTTGTATATAGATTTTTGATTTAGGAGTCCAGTGATTTGTTTTTTCTTTTCGTTTTATTTTGTTTGCCCCTCCTAGTGAGAGCCCATGAATCCTGTATTCCTGGAGTTCTTTCAGATTGGAGAAGTTTTGTTTGATGTTCTGACATCTTGGTTGGATATAATCTCCTTGGGCCATATGCTTTTTCTTCCTTCAGAAATTTTCTTCTTATATTTCTCCACTGTGTTTTAGACTGGGTCATGCTATGAGGACGTAAAGACAGCCTCAAAGTTTCCTCCTTTGCAGGGGCTTTCCTTGTGCTGCCTGATGCCTGAAGAATGCCGTCTTTTTCTTCCCTTCCTTATCCTTCCCTTCCTCTCCTTTCTCTCCATTTGTTTTCTTTTTTTTTTCTTTTTTTTTCTTTTTTTAAATATTTTATTTAATTACTCTGAATGCTTTTCTTCCATAGAGTTTTAATTTTTTCCCATCTGTTACTTACTTCCTCCACTGTTTTTGACTGAATTTATTTCTTTTTTTCTATTTGTTTTCTTTCTTCCTTTTTTGTTTCTTTTTCTTTTGAGACAGAGTGTCACTTTATCACCCTCAGTAGAGTGCTGTGGCATCTTAGCTCACAGCATCCTCAAACTCTTGGGTTTAAGTGATTCTCTTGTCTCAGCCTCAGGTGCCCAAAATGTCTGACTATTTTTTTTAGAGACAGGGTCTTGCTCTTGGTCATGGTCTCAAACTTGTGAGCACAAGCAATCCACCTGCCTCGGCCTCCTAGAATGCTAGGATTACAGGCACAAACCACCATGCCAGCTTCCTTTCTTTTTACTTAAGAAAGGGTCTTTTATGCAGCCTTAAAAAAAGATGGAGACTTTACCTCTTTTACGTTTACATGGATGGAGCTGGAACATATCCTACTTAGTAAAGTATCTCAAGAATGGAAGTAAAAATATCCAATGTACTCAGTACCATTATGAAAACAATATACAGTCACTCGTCCTTTCATAATAAGATTATGGCCCAAGATGAAGGAGGAAGAGGGGGAAATGGGAGAGGAGGGGGGAGGTCAGATCAAGGGAGGGTGAATGATGGGATCACACCAATGGTGCATAATGCAATGGTACATATCGGATCTATTAGTATAGAGTATAAATGTCTTGACACAATAATTAAGTAAATGAGATGAGATATGTATTAACCAGTAAGCATTCTTAATTCTATATGAAATCAGCACATTGTACCCCATAAATGCATTAATGTATACATAATCTATGTATTTATGATTTAATAAAAAAAATAAAAACGAAATGGTCTCCCTCAGCTGCGCAAGCTAGAGTGCCTTGGCTCAATCACAGCTCACTGAAACTTTGAACCCCTGGGCTCAAGTGATCTGACACCACAGCCTCCCAAGCAGCTGAGGCTGCAGGCATGGGCCACCACACTTAGCCTGTTTGTTTTCTGTATTTTAAAAATATTATTTTTTAATAAGGTATGTCTTCATTAGTGCTGATTATTCTGTATGAAATTTTCCTTTAGGTTTGCATAAATGTTTAATTGTCTGGAATCATTCTATCTTTATTTCAGAGTGTTCAGTCTGCTGGAATTATTCTTTCTGAGGTTTATTTTCTGGTAGTAATTCTTTGGGAGATTTTATTGTTCGACGAGTTAAGCTTATCAACAATGTCTGGTGCGTTCTGCTAAGTTGTAAATATCTGTGCTCCATACTGTTAATTACTTCAATTGTTTCAATCCTCACCTGCCTCTTCCATATTTTGCCTGGTGATTGCTTTTACTGATGAATATCTCAAGCTATTTTTCTGTCTCAGTAATTCAGTTTTTCATCTCTGTCCCTTCTGTTTCTAATTTGTTTGTTACCTCTGTAATGCTGCTGACTTGGCCCTCAGTTGAAATCTCATAATCTGCCGTTTCTTCTCCTTGTGTTCTTTCCTTATCATACTGTTTCTAGCTCTTACTTATCAACATAGTAGATTGTGTTCTCACTTCTTTTCACCTTATTCTTGCTTGGTGAGTGTTGTCCAGAACTTATCTTTGCTCTAGTATATTGACTTCTTGATCCTTTTCCCACTATGGCCAAGAGGAGCTGACTTTCTTTCTGTGACACAATTTAAAGACGTTTTCTACAGCACAAGGACAAGGAGGAGAAGCATAGGAGGAGACGTTTTCTACAGCACAAGGACAAGGCATAGGAGGAGAAAGGGGTTGCTTAGAGGAAATGGTAGTTAGTATTTGTAACAATTCCCAGGCTCCACCGTCATAGCTGATGTTTTCTTAATGTTCTGTACTGGGGCTATCTATTACGGAAACAGTCTGCTGTAACAAGCAATTCTCAAACCTTGGAGATTTAGTACGACAAAAGTTTATCATACTCCACTTATGTCATAACCCAATGAGGACCTTGTGGAGAAGGGAGCCGTAGTCATTCAGGGACTGAATTCCTTCTATCTTGTGAGGCGGCCATTGTCTCCATGTGGCCTCCAGTGCCACCAGGAAAAGAGGAGAAAGTACAAGCTCTCATGTGGGCCTGGACTCTCTGTGACTTTATCCCACGTTTCATTTTTCACGGCTCCAGTGGAGTTGCAAAGTAGCTTGGAGATACAGAGAAAATGGGTGCTGGGGAGGAGATTGGAAGGGTTTGGTAAACCTATAACATTGTTTCTGCCACAGGTTCAGGCACTGCTTTGCTGCTTACAAAATAATTGCAGGGAGTGGAGACTTGCGAGCTGCAGACCAGTGCTCCAGACCCGTGCTCAAGATCTGTGCGGCAGTCCAGTGTGTCTCCCTGAGAGTGAGTCTACCTCACGGTAGGTTCCCCTGTTGAACCAGTTTCTTCCATCACTCCTTTCTATGACAAAAATAAGATGACTCACTTAGATTTACTCCAAAAGCTAAATGTTGGAGTATTAGAGACAATCCTCAGGCATTTGTTTGACTTAACAGTACAGAGGGGTAAGTCTTAACTTTCAAGGGCTATGGCATCTGTGAGCCTCACGGGGGCCTGGAGGCCTGATGGTAAGTTCCTCTGCCCGTGCTCCCCACCTGTCCACTTGCCATCTCAGCTGGACCAGGTTCACCTCACTCTAATAGGTTTTACCTTCATGTCAGCCCACAAAATTCCTCAAATACGTGAATCCCATTTTGCAGTGGGAACCGGCAGGTAGCTTATCTGCTTGTTAGCAAACCCATCTGACTCTCAGCCCTCGCTAATTCTGTGTGGCCCTGCATGGCGTGCAGTGTGCTCTTCCCTTGGAGTGTGAATATATGAGTTCATGAACTCATCCTAGAAAAAGGGCTGCATACATCATTGCTGAACACCACTATGGTCACCTTCAAAGCACTGCCCTTGGGAAGCAATGCTCTGTGGCCAGCTCCTCGTCCACCCTTTAAAGCACTTTTCCCAGAATGAGTTTGTGAACTTAATTGTCTGACCTCATGTGTCGATAGCTCTGCTGACCATTCCCAAAAAGGAGTCCCAAAATAGCTTAATTGTCCGACCTCATATGTAATTAACAGATTGCCGTCAGTCTTATCTGTCCAGTATTGGGCATCACATGTTTGGCTATTTTATACTACAAGGTGAAGGATCCTTCATTCACTGACAGGATGACTAGAAGGTGATCAGAAGAGGAGTTGGAAGGCTTACCATGCTGCGCTCCTCTACTTTGCCCCAGAATTTTGTGGGTTTTTTCCTCTTCTCATTATTTTTGTTAAGGATTTATCATGTGGCACCTGTTTCATTGTTTGGTTTAGGGTTTTTTTTGGTTGTTGTTGTTCCTTTCCTTCACTGTGTGGAGAAAGATTTTTAAGATAATTTTATTTTGTTTCAAAATTCTTTATTGATAATTGTCTTGTAGAGATGTAGAGAAGAACATTATACAAAGGTGTTGAGTAGCATCAATATCATTATTGGATGTGAACGATAGATAAGACGGGAAACTTTATAAAAGAATGAGGTTATTTGTATAGTGGCATTAAAAAAGGAGCAAAAATAACTCATAGACTTTTAAAAATGAATTGAACAAAGCCATTAATATGTTTAAGCCATAAGATGTCATTTTATTTTCATCATGCTGAAAAATATTACTATTTTTGAGAGGCTACTATCTTGGTGCCAACAAAGACAAACTGAAGCTTCTGACTTTCAGAGCAAATGCGTTCCCAAGAACACATCGTATTTTAGGGACTTACGTTAATTCTGAAGATTGAAAAAAATTACTTTAGAATGTCTTATTTCCACTTCTAGAACACTCTGTAGGTCCTACTTGATGCATATCCACATAGTATGTAATAGTTTCCATTATCAGTGCACTTTATCTCTGCCGATCTCCCTTGAGTTGGCAATTACAAGCACTATCTTTCACCTGTAGTAAAAAATAATATGCTAGTCTACGTGTTTGATCTTCAGTGTGACAGAGTTCATAAAATGCCATATGCTTCTGTGATGGCTGAATCAGCTGCCTTCTTCTATGTGACCTGCTTTGATTGCCGACTCTTCTTTTTTATTTTTAGACAGTCTCACTCTGTCGCCCTGAGTAGAGTGCGGTGGCATCATAGCTCACAGTTACCTCAAACTCTTGGGCTCAAGTGATCCTCTTGCTTCAGTTTTTCTATTTTGGTAGAGACGGGGTCTCGAACCCCTGAGCTTGAGCAACCCACCCACCTGGGCCTCCCAGAGCGCTGGGATTGTAGCCTAACACTGCTCTCCTTCTCCTTCCCCTCCTCCTCCGTTCTTCTGTTTCACTCTTCCTCTTCCCTCCTCCTCTCTCGACCTCGCTTCCTCCATTTCCAGCAGTCTGCTTTGTACTATGCCACATGGTCAGTGATCCTAGAAAGTCCTCACATTCATTCAAGAAATGCTTTTTGATTACCTTCCATGTCAAATCAAGGCAGGGACACAACAGAATCAACCTTAAAAAAGTTTAAAATACAGTAGGAGAGATGAAAGAATATCAAAAGCACCATGAATGCAATAATGGATATAGTCAAGGATTTTATGGAGTACAGAAGAGGAGCATCTATTACACTAAAATTCAGCGGAAACTAGAACTTAGTATCCTTCCTTAGTTATTCACAGGACAGCTATCGTCATTTCAAATCAATAAAACGGTTCCATCTCTAGAGAGTCTTCACAAATGCATCTTCTGCATTATGTGATCCCTGGAACATGGCTTGATAGAGATATTACTTCCGTTTGATTTTTAGCACCTTTTTGACCCATGTAGTATTTACAGAGGTTGCAAAAAAATGTATACACATTTTAAGAAAGGAAAAGACTATTATATTTGTAATATTCAAGTCACATTTGACTTCGGCAATTGTAATAGGGCTGTGACTTGTATTCGTCCTTTGTTATCAATATATCTTGAGTATTATAATTTTTTTTTTCAGTTTTTGGCCGGGGCTGGGTTTGAACCCGCCACCTCTGGCACATGGTGCCGGCACCCTACCTCTTTGAGCCACAGGCACTGCCCGAGTATTATGATTTTAATACAGTTTTTCTCCGTCCTTCCTCCCTCCCTTCCTTCCTTCACCTTTCTTTCTTTTTGTTGAGACAGGATCTCACTCTGTCACTCTGAGTAGAGTGCCGCAGCGTTACTGTAGCTCAAGGCAGCCTCAGGCTCCTCGGCTCCAGCAATTCTCCTGCCTCAGCCTCCCAAGTATCTGGGACTACAGGCACACACCATGATGTTGGGCTCAGTTTTTTCCCTTTCATTCAATGTGAATACATTTTTTGGCAATCTCTGTGTTTTAATGTGGTTGAATTCTTGCAAGCCAAGAGGGTCAGATGACTTTGTTCCCTGTCCGTGATGATAGGAGTCCCGTCTTCCTTTACGGATGATAAATGTTCATTGTCTATGTGTTTTGATCATTGAATTAAGCAATCATTTCAATAAAGTAATTTACTTCTGCAGATTTAGAATTTTGTATGACTCCAAAGGAAATGAAATGGAAATACCAGGAACCCAAGTGACCTAGATCTTATAAGAAAAGAATATCTTTAAATAACTCCTCTCCTTAAAATGAAGATGCTGTTATAATGATCTAAGAGATACTCAGAACATCTGGGTGTAGAACTGTTCCTTTACTTAGTCAGTTGTGAAATCATTCAACAATAATGTTATTTAAATTCTAATTTTCCAATTTGTTATTAGACATCTACCTTGTAGGCCCTACTTAATAAGAACTCTCAAGTTTGATGTGTTAAAATAATTCCTTACTAGAGAAAGGGCAGGCAGCTCTTGTAGTAGTCAGACAAAGACCATTACTGGTCTCTAGGAAAGATGGTCTGTTTGAATAATTGTATAGCCAGTCATGCATATAAGTTTAAAAGCCATTAAGGGATCACTCCTGAACTAGCACTTGGCATTTCTTCTTAATCAGATGGTAAGTGGAGTAGGCAACTTAAGTGGTGCTCTGAGAACTCCCACACCAAAATGTCAATCCATCTTCTACAATTTCCATTTTAAAATTTCCATTTTAATTGTCTTAACCTTATTCTTTGGGGTTGGGAAAACTATTTGGTTTTTGATGCCTCAAATGATAAGGAGAACTTTAACAGAAAGAATAAATGGGCAGCAACATTCCTATTAAGGAGAATTATTGGTTGAAAACTTTTCAGCTTAAAGAAATTATTTAGGAAAAGATGTTCCAATTAATAAGCTTGTGCCAAATATCCAAGATGATGATGGTGGTGGTGGTGGCCCTACCATGTCTGAAGCCTTTACAATATGCTAGGCACATTGCTAAGAATTTAACATGAATTATGATCCTTACACTGACAAAATGTTAGACACTTTCATTATTTGTGTTTTTTGGTTAAAGAAATTGAGGATTAAAGAAGTTGAGTAGAGGGCCACAGGTATACAATTAATAGGTTTGGGGGCTGAGGATTTAACCCAGATTTCTGATTATTCTGTCAAAGCTCTTAACCAATACTCCATAAGAGTCCTGGGCTGCAGGAAAGAAGTCCTGGAATAAGGACCAACCAGGCTGTCTTACAGCGTCTTCCCATTTCAACTTTCTTCAAAATGGCTTGTTGCAAATTCTCCTGTAATTGCTAATTTATTGGTCACTGACTATGATCCTGGGGCTGTGCTTGATACTGTTACCATAAATATGACTGTAAGGTCATCTACTCTCTCAAGCAGCTCACAGGCCAATGGGACACACAGAAGATAAACAAAGATTACGGGTACAGCGTATTAAAGACTGTGTAGGGGACAAGCAAGGACTGCTAGGCACCCAAGGCTGGCCCTGAGGAGGCTTTTATGATTGGCAAAGTGATACAGCACTAGAAGAGGTTTACCTTCCTCTAGGAAAGGTAACTGTCAAATACACTTCCTGTGGGCCACGGCAGCAAGATGTCATATTTCAACACATACATGGGGTTTGATGACTCAGGAGTGTGGCTTCCATTTAAGCAAAATCCTGACAAGATACCCTGTTAAATCATTGCCTTTAATTTAGTTTCATTTTACATCAGAGGTAGCTCAGTTACTTTAAGTTATTAACTTAGATGCTGTTTTCTGTACTACCAGAGAAATATGCAGAGGCATTTTATGAGGTTTCATGTCTAAACTATTAATCTAGCACGATTTTGATCCCGATGATCATATCCTAATTTTACTTACTTACAATATTTTCTTTACGAGATAAATTGCATTTACTGTTAGCATTCTTTAAATTATATTGCATTTTACTGTGGAAAATTATTGATTGGATCAAACCTACCAGAGGAGGTTTGCCTTTCTGTAGAAGTTCCACGAGGTACAGTCTTTCTTTCCCTCTTTTCTTTGCTATTCTTTTTCCCATACTTCCATCAAATATTGAATGCAATTAGATCAAAAATTACAATGAGAATCCCACGATGGTTAAGAACCAATGGCTTAACCACAATGGTTAAGTGGGCACAGGGGCTCACTCCTGTAATCTTAGCACTTTGGGAGGTCGAGACAGAAGGATCAGATGAGGTCAGGAGTTCAAGACAAGCCTGAGCAAGAGTGAGACTCTAACTCTACAAAAAACTCAGAAAAATTAGTAGTCGCAGTAATTCATACCTGTAGTCCCAGCAACTTGGGAAGCTGAGGCAGGAGGGTTGCTTGAACCCAGGAGTGTGAGGTTGCCGTGAGATATGGTGGGCAATAGAGGGAGACCCTGTCTTGAAGAGAAAAAAAAAATCTCAAGCTCACCTTTTCTGCTCATTAGCTGTGTGGCCTTAAACTAGTTACTTAACCTCTCGGAACCTCTAGTTTCTCATTTATAATTTCTGGGTCTACTGGATGTTTGTGAATAATAAGTAATGAGATAATATCATCACACTCCAACCATCTTTTCTTGCTGTACTTTGCCGCAGACCCTTTAACACACATTGACACATTGTTAATCATTTTGTTTGGCTTCCCCGACCAGCACGTACACTCCATGAAAGCCGGGCTATTATCTGCTTTCTTCAGTGATATAACCCAGGTATGAAGAATAGTATTTTTCACTTAGTAGTTGAATAAATAAGTGAATGAATATCAGCATAGCACTTAGCAGAGTCTGGCTTATAGTTAACATTCAATAAGGATGAACTTTTATTATTATTCGTTTGTTCTTTCTTCTTTTTTTTTTTTTTCAGCAATAGAGTCTCAGGGTCTTGTCCTATTTCACAGACTGGCCTTGAATTCCTAGGCTCAAACAATCCTCCTGCCTCAGCCTCCTGAGTTGCTGGGACTACAGGTACCTTCCACCATGCTCGTCTTCTGAGTCTGATTATTACCTGACATACATTTGCATTTTAAAACTGGCAAAGCGAGCTTTAGTTACAAAGGAGAATCGGTTACCATTCCTCTTAAATGCCCCGTTTAGCTGTTTTCTGCCCATTCTGTTTCTCCATTATTCTCAGTTCTTTGATTTATTAGTACCCTAAAATGTGTTAAGTGATAGATTTATCATTAATACTAGTATTTAAAAATTAAAAGAAATTGCTCAAACCTGGAAGGCCCCAAGAACAGAGGGTGAATCTTTAATTGTGTGGTTTGAAATAAGCGGCTGAACTATTGGCACCACCACCAGAGTAATTTCTGGAAAGGGGAAATAACAAAACTCAGAAACGAGTGATGGAATTGCTGGTCAATGTTTTTTATTCTCTCCCCTGCCCCCATGCACCTCTTAAATCATACCATTAACCTGCTCCATCTGGACTGTAACACAGCTGGATAATGTTTTGTGTGTTTATGATACAAAATTTTTCTAGTTTGAGATTTTGATGACTTGTGTTGCCCTGAAGAAAATCTTCTTAACTACATCCTGTGGGCCACGGCAGCAAGTAGTCATATTTCAAAACATGTATGGGATTTGATGACTCAGGAGTGTGGCTTCCATTTAACCAAAATCCTGACAAGACACCCTATAAAATCATTGCCTTTAGTTTAGTTTCATTTTACAACATCGGAGGTAGCTCAGTTACTTTAAGTCTTTTTTTTTTTTTTTGAGACAGAGCCTCAAGCTGTCCCCCTGGGTAGAGTGCTGTGCAACCTACCCAGCAACCTCCAACTCCTGGGCTTAAGCGAGTCTCCTGCCTCAGCCTCCCAAGTAGCTGGGGCCATAGGCACCTGCCACAGCGCCCAGCTATTTTTTTGGTTGCATTCATCATTGTTGTTTGGCGGGCCCGGGCTGGATTCAAACCTGCCACCTTAGGTGTATGTGGCTGGTGCCTTAGCCACTTGAGCCACAGGGGCTGAGCCTACTTTAAGTCATTAACTCAGATGCTGTTTTCTGTATCACCAGAGAAATATGCAGAGACATTTTATGAGGTTTCATGTCTAAACTATTAATCTAGCATGATTTTGCTCCTGATGATCACATCCTAATTTTACTTACTTATAATATTTTCTTTATGGCATATCAATTGCATTTACTGCTAGTATTCTTTAAATTATATTGCATTTTACTGTGGAAAATTATTGATTTATAATTACTATCAAAAGCTTCTGTCCCTGACATAGCTGATGAATAGCTTCTAGAGCAGAAAGATGCAATATATATACATATATATATGACTTTCCAAGAATGATTCAAATTCCAAATAAAGATTAAATATGCACTAAGTCAATAATGATAAAATACCATAATACTTTCATTTCTGAAATGAGATACTGTATAAATATTCCTATTTCATACCTAGTCTATTACAAGTGTATTTTATTCTGGATAATTCATATCTATACATTAATCTCCATGCTGATTTCATTAAAAACAAGAGTTGTTAGTATTTATTTTATAAAATGCTTTCTTCCTATACTTACTTACTCTATTGAATTTTAAGTTATAAAAAAAAGAATTTTAAATTATAGTCAAGTAAAGCAAAGTAATTGTCTTAAACAAAATATGTTATTCAGTTTTCTTCAATATTTCTACTGATACTGATTTGAAGGTAAGGGTTAACACCATTTGCCCAATCAACATTTTGTGATTGGGTAGAAGCTGATATTTTGTGATATTCATCTCTATTTTTTTCTTGTGTACATTTGAAAAATTTCTCAAATGCCTTAGAGGAACAATGTATTGTGTGTATTTGTATTGAATTAAAAATAAGATATGTCAATTTCCTGTTCAATTACTATAATTATTTTGCAATATTTGATTTTTGTGATTTAAGGTTTGTTTTTGTTCCCATTTTTGCAGATTTAATCTTCACAATATCTGGCAGCAAAGTTACAAAAGAGAATAACCATAGAGCAGAATTATCATGTTTTTAAATCTAGAGAGTGAATTTATCTTAACTGCTTTGGAAGCCACATCACACTGTTGAATCATACATAACTTTGTTTTACAACTAAGACATGTTAGTCTTTTACATAAGTTGTGACTGCTAAGCCACACTTTTTGTTCTGGGTAAGTGATGACAGCAATTCTTAAATGAAACTGGGAAGGTATTCTTTTTTTTTTGCCAGGGCTGGGTTTGAACCCGTTACCTCTGGTATATGGGGCCAGTGCCCCACTCCTTTGAGCCACAGGTGCCGCCCAAAACTGGGAGGGTATTAACTGAAAATAGATAAATAAAGTAAAAAAAAAATTTATTATTACAAATGTTTTTCTTTCTCTTTCATACTTTATACATTTTAAAGTTATTATACTAATAAGAGTTTGGTTTTTTTTTTCAGTGACGTGGTGGTGTGGGCTTATACTAGTTCATGAGGGCTGGTGACTGTGCTCATCTTCCCAACTCCAAGTCTGTGACATTGGGTAGATAGCTTGAAATTGGCCACAGCAGGAGTATTTACACCATGGGAAGTAGCAAATGCAACAAACCAGGGCTCTTGTTTCTTTTAAACTTGAGGAGATGGTTGTGAAACATTTATCAAAATAGTGCCATTACTATTATTATCAACGTTAATGTGCGATTTTTTTTATTTTTGACACACAGTCTCACTTTTTTGCCCAGGTAGAGTGCTATGGCATCACAGCTCACAGCAATCTCAAACTCCTGGGCTCAAGTGAGTCTCTGGTCTCAGTCTCCCAAGTAGCTGGCACTACAGGGGCCCGACACACCACATAGCTATTTTTAGAGACAGGGTCTCGCTTTTGCTCTGGCTGGTGGTCTTGAACTCCTGAGCTCAAGCAATCTGCCCATCTTGGCCTCCCAGAGTGCTGGGATTACAGGCGTGAGCCACTATGTCTGGCCTAATTTGCGAATTTTGATAATTATACTAAAGTTTAAAGAGAATATTATTATTATTATTACTGTTATTATTTTATAGAGACAGAGTTTCACTTTATCACCCTTGGTAGAGTGCCCTGGCGTCACCTAGCTCACAGCAACCTCCAACTCCTGGGCTTAAGCGATTCTCTTGCCTCAGTCTCCCAAGTAGCTGGGACTACAGGCTACAACGCCTCTAGTCCCAGCTACAACGCCGGCCTATTTTTTGGTTGTAGTTCAGCCAGGGCCGGGTTTGAACCTGCCAGCCTCCGTATGTGGGGCCGGCGCCCTACCCACTGAGTCACAGGCTCTTCTTTACAGAATTATTTTTTAAAGTAAAAGAGAATATTATTTTTTAAAGTAAATATCCTGCAATAGTTAAGGACAAAGATGTGTGATGTCTGTCATGTACTCTCAAGAGATTTGAACATATACATTTATTTACACAGTAAATCTCCATAGTTGACCACCTCCCTACATTGGCTACCTCCTTAAGTTGACCTAATTTTCATATACCAGACATGCATCCCATGCACACATCAGTACATATATATGTGTATATATAAAAGTATATGTAATCTATATACATAAAAGTATAGACACAGTTTATATACAGATTATATATACTATATTTACACTCACACAGTCATGCACCACATAATAATGCTTTGGTCAAAGTCAGACTGAATCTATGACAGTGGGCCCATAAGATGATAATAGTATATTTTTACTGTACCTTTTCTATGTTTGGATGCATGTACTTATCATTGTATTACAATTGCCTACGGTGTTCAGTGCAGTAACGTGATGTACAGGTTTGTGTAGCCCAGGAACAAGAGGCTATACCACAGAGCTAGGTGTGCAGCAGGCCACACTATCTAGGTTTGTGCAAGTATAATCTATATGATGTTTCCATGATGACAAAATAGCCTGATGCACTTCTTGGAAGGCGTCCCATTGGTAAGTCATGTATAGCTGTGTATATATGTTAATGTGTGTGTGTATGGGTGCACAGTCTCCATATATAAAGAGAGGCAAGACAGAGAGAGAAAAATAAAGCAAATACGGTGAAATGTTAACATTTGCAAAATTTGAGTGATGGTTATAAGGAATTCTTTATATTATTTTTTATTTTTTCCCATAACTCTAAAATTATTTGAAAATTAAAAATTAAAAAGAAGTATCCTTAAGGCAAGGAGAAAGTGTTTCAAGAAACAAAGAATGTAAAAAAACTAGCAAAAACCCAAGAGCACATTCTTTTTTTTTTTCCCCCAAGAGCACACATTCTTGAAAGATGATGTAGTAGTATTCAGGAGTACAGACTCTGGAGCTAAAGCTGTTTGGGTTCAAGGTCAGCGCTTCTGGGTTTTTTTATGGACATGGCCCACTAAACCTGTCTGCTTGTGTCCTCAGTAAAATGGGGATAATAATAAGACCTATGCAAAGGAAAACTATTTCTATAGTCAATCTGATAGCAAATGTGTGCATTTTCTACACCAAGAGAAATGCCAATTCTCAGCAGATACCAGCTGGGTACCCTACAATTTGTTTTCTTTTATTAAGTTATATACACATAGATCATGAATACTTTATGCATTTGTCGAGTACAGTGTGTTGATTTTTTATACAATTTGGAATGCTTATGTCAAACTAAATAATACAGCTTTCACCTCATTTACTTAATCATTGTTAAGACATTTATGTTCTATGCTTCGTAGATTTGACATGTACCCTTGCAATATTCTCCATAGGTGTGGTCCCATCGTTTGCCCTCTCTCTATTGAATCCCTTCCCCTCCTATCCCCCTACTTCTCTCCTTCATCCAGGGCTATTGTTCTGATGTATTGTTTATAAGAATGTGTGAGTACTTATAGATGGGTTTCATAAAAGTACTGAGTACATTGGATACTTTTTCTTCTGGTATTCTACAATTTAATTCAATTCCTATATTAACTATTCAGAGGTAGCACAGACCCCACAGGTTAAGGGCTCAGTCCCACAAGACTGCTCCCCACTTCACATGCCAGTTGCAAATGTTGGGTCCCCAAGTTATTCATATTTCTTTATGACTTGGCTATAAATCCAGGGTTTTCAGAATCTCTTCCTCACCTCTGATAATTTGCTATGCTGGCTCACAGAATTCAGGGAAAGATTTTGCTTGCTATTATCAATTTATTGCAAGGATATTATAAAGGATGCAATTAAATAATCAGGTGAAGAAGTACATAGGGTGAAGTCTGGAAGGTCCTGAGCCCAAGAGCTTCTGTCCTGTGGAGCTGGGGTACACTGCCTTCTGGGCACGTGGATGTGTTTATCAACTGGGAAGCTCTTCAGACTCTTTTCTTTTGGGTTTTAATGGAGGTTTCACTCCATACCATGATTTTTTTTTTTTAATTTTTTTATTTTAATTTTTTATTTTTTTATTGAACGGTAACTATGTACATTAATGCACTTCTAGGGTACAGTGTGGGGTTTTCACATGCAATCTGAAATACTTCCATCAACTGGTCAACA
>NW_003852399.1:38888530-38892761 GCF_000181295.1 Otolemur garnettii
AGGGTCGCGGCTCGCCTCAGGAAGGTTGAAGTGCACTCTTCAATCTTCTCTCTTGTCTCTGCTCCAAACCATCAGCTACTTTGCTAAGGTTCTGTCCTTTCAGCCTCCTTCTGGACGGGAGCTTCTGTAAAAAGCTGGCTGCAGTTCGCCATCTTCCGCCTCTTCCCTCCATACCATGATTGATTACATTATTGGCCATTGGTGATTAACTCAATCTCCAACCCCTCTCCACTTGCCCTGGGGGTTTGAGAGTGAGAGCCTGAAAGTTCCAATTCTCTACTCATATGGTTGGTTCCTCGAGCAATCTGTCCTCATCCTCTAAGTGTCACCTAACTAGCATAAACTCAGGTATGGTATGAAAGGTTTATCACGAATAACAGAAGATGCTCCACTCACACCTAACACTCAGGAGATCCCGGGGGCTTTCGGACTCTTGTGTCAAGAACCAGGGACCAAGCCCAAATATTATAACAGAAGACACTCCTATCCCCCTATCATTCAAGAAATTGCAAGGGTTTTAGGAGCTATGTGCCAAGAACTGGGGCAGAGATCAAATATATATTTCTTATTATGTCACACTGTGTCATGCAGTTGTGATAATTGAATGAGTTAATGTAATGTATAAAGCACTTTTGTCAGTGCCTGGCCCTTAGTGAGCTTTAGCTATTACTGTTGTTATTGGCCTTGAGTTCTGAAATAGAGGATGGAAGATTCCAAGAGCCAGGTACTCTGGAGAGAAAAATGCTCTTGGAATTTCAAAATCTTAGCTTTAATAACCAAGAGCCAAATTTTGTGGGCTTAAAGCAAAGAGTATACTATAATCATTATGGAGGGTGAGGCTGTAGGTAAAGATAAAAGAGCAGTTTTTATGGGTTTTTTTGGGGGGGAGGGCAGTGTTGCTTTCTTACCCCCAATAGAGTGCTGTGGCATCATAGCTCACAGCAACCTCAAATTTCTGGGCTCAAGTGATCCTCTTCCCTGAGCCTTCCAAATAGCTGGGACTACAGGTACCTGCCACAACGCCTGGGTATTTTTTAGAGACAGGGATCTCGCTCTTGCTTAGGCTGCTCTTGAACTCGTGAACTCAAGCAATCCACCTGCCTCAGCCTCCTAGAGTTCTGGGATTACAGGCGTGAGCCACTGCACCTGGCCCAAAAGAGCAGTTTTAAGTCACCAGGTAAGGAAAGTAAAAAACAGAAACCCAATCATCTTCCTCAGTTTGAGAAAGATTTTTGAGAGGACTGGAATAAAAGAGCCAGAAAGTTTAAATACAATGTGAGGCTGTGCTCCTTTTCTGCTCATTGTGCCCCTCTGGACTGAAATCCTAGTGAGTATCAATGATGACGATGGTGGTGGTGGTGATAATGATGGTGATGGCGATGTTGATGATGATGATAATGATATTTACTGAGAAACAACTATCGGCCAGACTGTTCTAAGTGTCTCAGGTGGATGATCTCATACGAGTCTCCCCAAGACATTTTGCAGTAGGAATTATTATCTTCATCTATACATGAGGATTTTGAGGCAGAAACCCTCAAGTAAATTGTCCAGAGTTGCACAGTTAATAAGTGTAGAAACAGAATTAGAACCAGGATAGTAAACTCCAGACCCTGTGCCATGTCCATTGGGTTTGGGTATCCAAAAGAAGGATGACCTGTGCCTGGTATCCCAGGTGTAATTCCGGGAGAAGAGAAGCCTGATAGAGTGTTTAAGAGACGGTGGGCCTCCAGGATGCCCCCCACCCCCCAGTGATCTTCACTGGTTTTGATCTTTGTGTAGTTTCCTTCTAAGGCTAGGTCATAAAAGACAACATAGCGTCATGTCCTGGAAAGTTTATAGAAGCTCTTCCAAAAAAGGACCACATGAAGAAGAACCTCTGGCCGAAACCTCCTGCCAACAACCACATGAGTGAACTCAGATGTGGACCTTCCAGCCCCAACCAAAGTTTCAGGTGATTGGAGTGTCGTAGCCCCAACTCACATCTTGATTGCAACTTCATGAGAGACCTGAGCCAGAACCAACCAGCTAAGTTCCTCCTGAATTCCTGACTAAATGAAATTGAGATAAAATATATTAAAATTTTTTTAAGCAACTCACCAGTGGAGAACTGTTATGCAACAATAGTTAACTAATATAGTGTAGACCCAACAAAAGATATTGTAAACAGGATGTGGTGGGGGGGAGGATGTTTGGGCAAAGAAAGCAGCAATGAGTCCACCCCTCCTTTCTAAGACTTTTTGGCTGAGAATGATCTGCCAGGAGAGCCCAGGACTGGGATTTTGGAGCTATATAGCAGAGTCTGCAGGGGGGACTGTCCATGCCAATGCTACAGGCTGTGTTATCATGCTGAGGACAGATTGGGAGGCGGTGGAGCCAGAAGCCGGGGCTCCAGGTCAGGCGGCTCAAGCTCTCTCTAGTTGCCATCATATGTGAGAGAAGTCAGCACTGAGGCACACACGCTGCTTCTCCCACAGGCCCTACAAAAATCTCCTAGGAAATGCATACAGTCCTAGGAATACTTCCCCAGGAAGAGGGGGTAAAGCAGAAGGAAGAGGAGGGAGTCATACAAGACTGAGTCTTTTTTTTTTTGCAGTTTTTGGCCAGGGCTGGGTTTGAACCCACCACCTTCCGGTATATGGAGCTGGTGCCCTACTCCTCTGAGCTGCAGGTGCCGCCTGAGACTGAGTCTTAATTAAACTGAAAGCGTCCTGGCTACTTTGAATTGATGAGAATGAATTTACTATCTCAGATGGACACTGGGGCTTAAGAGTAAAGTTAATTTTGATTATACAGAAATAAGTTATATACAGACTTTTGCACACTCACAGATATTTCTAGGGACAAATCTTCTTAGTCAGTATTTCACAATTGATAAAGACCTCTTGATTCTAGAACAAGAGGAAAGAAATAGATCCAATGGAGTCATAAAAGAGCAATGTTAAGTTTCTTTGTTTAGGAGTATATGTAACTGAATTGTCTTTAGTACTGGCAAATGGATCTATGAACTTAACCTCTACCTTCTCATGTTCCTCAAGGTGTACCTTATATTTCTTCAGACTTTCTTTCCAGTATTTCAGGTTTGTTCTGAGAGCTGCGACTGAGTTGGAAAAGTAAAATTTGGAGCCAGATTTAATGTGGATGTTGCTGTTCATACTAGACAGGGAACTTAGCGGATAGTCTCTTCAGCGGGGACTACTTCATCACATGCATAGATGTTTATGGAGATTGCTCTGTTATATCTGGACTTCACTTGAAAGGCAAATAGTGTTGAGTGTCCCGGCTGTGTTGTGAGGAGCTGCACAGATCTTTAAGGGCTGGCTCATAAACATGTAATCAGAAGAGCTGGTGCTGCAGGGGAATCCAGAGCAGGTTTTAAATAGCTCACAGAGAGCTAAGCTGGTCTTTCCATGTCCAAGTTATCAAAAATAGTTTCTTGGTTTGTGTGTGACCTTTCTGGGCCACAGATGCTGAGCCCTGAAGGCCATTCTGCCTTTGCCAGCCTCTGGAGGCAAAAGGAAACTTACGACATTCTCAAATACAAACTATAATTTAAAAATCTAAATAACCTCAAACATAGTGCCTGCATAGAGTCCTGGGGGGGGGGGCGGCATGAGTTTCCCTGATTTGATGAAATCTCTCTTTTTAGCAAATACTTTTAAGGTAAGGAATGATGTCTCGGTGGCCAGGTCCTGCCTTCTCCAGAATATTCAGCCAGAAACAGAAATAGCCATAAACAGAGAGAGGCTTAGGGATCTTTTCTAGACAATTTGAGAATCTCTGACATTGTTGATTAACTTGTTTTACCTGTCTGGTCTAATAATTTACTGGAAAAAAGCTCTAATATAATCCAATGTCTAGGAGTAACTGGGATCTGGTGTGATCAGGCTGCCAATGTCTAGGAGTAACTGGGGTCTGGTGTGACCACTGAGTGCCATGGTCAAGGGAAGTGGTGTGGGGGAGACTGTCAAGGTGGGCTGCACAGACTGGACTAGGAGCCATGCACAGAGCCCAGGGAACTGCCTGGCTGCCCACTGGCCAAGAGGCCTCAGAAACTCCTTCCCCTGCTCGGCTCAAGTGGCTAAGGCGCCAGCCACATACACCTGAGCTGGCAGGTTTGAATCTAGCTCGAGCCCATCAAACAACAATGACGGCTGCAACCAAAAAATAGCTGGGCATTGTGGCGGGCACCTGTAGTCCCAGCTACTTGGGAAGTGGAGGCAGGAGACTC
>NW_003852399.1:38892963-38914880 GCF_000181295.1 Otolemur garnettii
TTTTTTTTTTTTTTAAAATAATTGAGTTCCCTAGACATCAAGTTTATTGTGCTGTTCTCACATTCAAAACCCAATGAAGGCGCAGTCTTCACAGAGCAGCAGCTGTGGGAGGACGATGTGACCTGCAGGTTTACCAGGGGAGCATCAGCCCTCCCAGATGTGTCTCCCCTGGCTGAGAGCCAGCCACTTTCTGAAGGGGCATTTCCCAGAAAGTTTGGGCCAAAAATGTGGGTGTGCATTATACATGGGGCATATTATATGAGGCAAAATAAGGTATACGTAAAGCCAGTGGGGGAGGAGAAAAATTGTTTCCATGCTGAGATATCTTCCAGAACTCTGATCATGTGAAAATATTATGAACACAAAATGTAAACTAAAATTTAGAGTATAAACATTCCAAGTACTTAGGGAGCCAAATTTTGGCACTATTCTTCACTTTAAAAAATCTGCTACTATGATCCAGAAAAAAATATATTTCCGCATTCTCCATAAAGGGATTTTGAAATTTCAGCCTAGCAGACCTTGTCATGTTTGAATGCAATACTAACATGAACTTCTAATATTGCTAATCAGCAAAGAATTTCTTTTAATTTCCTAGGTGAGTTACTTTGCAATTTAACACTGTTTATTTTGCTGATTCATGATTGTAGGTCAACATTTATTCAAAGCATAGAATAAATAGCATTTCGTTTTCCATAGTTATAACATAAATAGCTATGTATTTCAGGAAATTTTGCCCTGCTCTTTTTCCACTACTTTAATGTAAGCAACTCACTAGGCTGGCTGTGTTTTAACTTATTGATTGAACTCTGCAGGAAAAATTCTAAACGATGCATTCTAGGCTCATAATTTCCTCTATAAACTCTTGCTACATCATAACTTTTCTTGCACATGGGTATTTACCATTTCAGTTCCTATGAAGAGGAATCTGCTGGCCCAACTCGTCATTTTGATCAAGTCACAGAGAGCATTCATAAGTCACTGAACAGGGTATGCCCTCGGGCCACGTGCCTGCTCCTGCTAGACACAGATGCTGAGGGTAAGCAAGTTCTCAGGTGTGCGGTGCCAAGCACTACTGCATATCACTGTTGGGCGTAATAAAACATAACCTGAAGGTTGCTTTAGTTTCTTGAATATTTAATTCTTTTGAAATAAATTCCTTACAGTTTATTATGGCACTCTTGAACTTGATTTATTTCATAATAAGGATCTTAGGATAAACAATTAAAACAACTCTTGAAAATTTGCTGCAATGGTTGGCTGACCCAACAGTCCTTCTTACCCCTGAAGCTGGAGAATTTCTGTGAATTTTCTTGAACTTATGGTAAAAAGAAATACGTGAACACCACGAGTGCCCGCCTCTTCTTCCTCTGGTTGCTGGGGCTGTGCCTAAACCCTGCGGCTGCCTGTGACTGTTGAGGGGCTTTGAAGGTGGTCAGCTGCTGAACTGAAGTTTCTGCCTTCCTCTCATGCAAGAAAAAAAAACACCCTATTTAAAAAAAAAAATCACTCACATGTTCTATAATTTGGTTTGCATGAAGTCCTAACAGACAGCAGTTAATGCAGTTATAACCAATATGGCTATACTGAAGTATAGTTATGCCAAATACTTAAAGGACTTGATAACATTTAAGCCAAACTGTTGTCCCATTTTTCAATACAATGAAAAATTTCAAGACCAATTTCAATATTGAACAGTGCAGGTATTGGTGTGATTTCCCCCCTTTCCATTTTTCTATAAATAAGTCTGGTTATAAGAACTACCTCATATGAACTGAACAAAGTGTATTGTTTTATATTCAGAGGTTTTTATAAATTGGCCATTCCCCCCAAAACATTATTATATGCCAATATAAAAACTTCTTTGGAAGAACTCCTAAGATTTACAATTTAATTAATAGCAAAAGGATAAGTTAAATCACTGTCCTTCTTTTCTGTTTTGTCTCTCTTTCTTTCCAAGTGTTTTTCCTCAATCCTTTTCTTTTGTAAGGGTTCTCTCCACCCACTCGGTGTATATATATCTATATGTATATATGTATTTGTCTTTCTCATAGATGGCCCTTTAATGAGTGCAAAGGGATTTTTTTTTGTAAAAAATGTAGTTTTTTTAGTATTTATAACTAAGCACTAAATAATAAGTAAAAGTGTGATAATTTCCTTATAATTGGCTCAGTGCCTGTGGCTCAAGTGGCTAAGGCGCCAGCTACATACACCTAAGGTGGTGGGTTCAAATCCAGCCTGGGCCCGCCAAACAACAAATGATGGCTGCAACCAAAAAAATAGCCGGGTGTTTGGCAGCCATCTGTGGTCCCAGCTACTTGGGAGGTAGAGGCAGAAGATTCGCTTGAGCCCAGGAGTTGGAGGCTGCTTTGAGCTGTGATGCCATGGCACTCTACCCAGGGGGAAAGCTTGAGGCTCTGTCTCAAAAAAAAAATTTTTTTATCCTTATGATTTTGTGAGGTTTATTTTTTTCTTCACCAGCATGTCACATGACATTATGCAACAGAACTAGTCATAACGTTTTCCATATTTTTAATTTCAAATAATTTCCCTTGTAGAAATATAGTTCTTATCTGAAGTACATGGCATTATGTCACAATTATAAATTTTTGATCCAAGTCAAAGTGTAAGATTACAAATGATAGTTAATATTTGATTATTTACCATGATCTTTCTGTTCATGTGTATAAAAATACTACATATTTTACTGTTATTCCAATTAGCTAAATGACATAATGTGTTTGACAAATAAGGCAGGGCTAAACACAGGTAGTTGATACATTATAAATGTTTTAAACTGAACAAGACCAGAAACAAAATGCTTAATGTCAACTAAAATATATTAAAAGCAAGCCTATATTATTTCCTTATACAAAAGGGCCACTGGGATGAGATATCTAAATGACAGAAACAGAACAGAACATCATGTCTCTAGTTCTTACGATCCAAGGATTTGAATTAAAAACAATGATTCTTTGCCAATGTTAGTCTGAAAATCAAAATAGACATTATTTAACCAGATTCCAAAGTTCAGGGGCAAGAGAGTTGAAAGATCCCCCAGTTAAAAATCACTGTTTGGAGCAGTAAACCTTTGTGCCCAATCAGTAAATTATTAAAATAAGTAAATAATGAGTTCCCAGGTTTCCTTGTTAGGTCTTGCCAGGCAATGATTTATTTCCATGCCTCACTCATTCTCTGCGTTTCGTTGCTATAATGGCCTGATGTCTTTCAATTTGCGGAGGATACATGGCTATTAAGTGACTGCCAGCATACCTGCAGACACACTTCAGGTTAGCTATTCTTGCCACATTCTTTTGGAGTTAAAGTTTCAGAAACTCGGCGGAGGGTAGAGTTCTTGCTCTAGAAGTTTCCTGGGTGTCCATTCTGTCATTTCCTATAGAATTCACTTTGGTTTTTGTCTCTACCTTCTTATTTTGCCTGAGACAGAGAACTTAGTCATTTGATTTTGAAATGTAATCAATATTCAGGATGTCTCTCCCTTTCAGTCTTTTCTTGCCCTCTTTTTCTTGGATTGGAGTTTTAAAATTCAGGGTATTACGTAACTGCCACTATGGTGTTGTGGGAGGGGCCTGACCACATCCAGGTCTTCATTTGTTTGATCCTAAACTAGATTCTTACTTTCTATTTAATTTACCACATCAAATTCTTGGCAAAGTTTAAGCGTTAGAGGTTAGCAAATGATAACCTGAATAGAATGTAGCATTATTTTGAAATCTACTCTGTTTTATAACAGTGCTGATACTCTGAGCCCAATTTCTACCTTCTACTCTTACCCTTGGAGGTTGACTTATATAGGACTTGTTAGATGTGCATCTGCTGCCCCAATTATAAAACCATGTTACAGTATAAATGAGTCCCCCGCAAAGCACGTGTTGGAAGCTTAATCCCCAATACAACAATAATGGGAAGTCGGGCCTAATGTGGGGTATTTAGATCATGAGGGCTCCCCCCAGGAATGGGTCTCCTTCTCCCTCTCCCCCTCATTTGCACTCTTTCACCACGTGACGCCTTCTGCCATGTTGTGACACAGCAAGAAAGCTCTCACCAGATATGACTTCTCAATGTTGGACTCCCAGCCACTGGAATTGTAAAAAAAAAAAAAGACATCACTGTTCTTTACATATGACCAAGTCTCAGATACCTTGTTATGGCAGCAGAAATGGACTAACCCTCTGCAAAAGTAATCATGCCCCATCCCAGTTAGATTTCATGGTACCCACAGGGCCCGAAGGAAATTTCAGATGCCCTTCTGCAGTTGGCAGGTGCCTCAGGTACGTTGGGAGGCTGTGTATGCCTCTTTCTGTCTTAAGCATGCCATATTACCACCTCCACCTACCTGCCCTTTTCCTATTTCCTTGGAGGTACAGTAGGCTTCTGGCTTTCAGAAACCCCAAGTGAAAATCAGGACACAAGTTTCTCCTATTCTTGGTTTCTCATTGACACCCTTGCAGCCATCTCCTAGGACTTGGCTCAGAAGAGCTGAGGTTAAGAGTAGAGCAACCAACTATTCCAATTTGCCTTAGAGTGAGGGGATTCCTAGGATGGAAAATTTTAAATTTTAAATTCTAAAAGAGGGACACCCAATTTAAAAACACAGAAAATTCTAGAGCTGGTCACCCTAGAAGCATGTCCTCTAGCGTGCTCCCCTCTCTTTTTCCACTCTAATGTCCCCCCTTTTTTGCTCAGAGGATTCCTTATCTAGTGATGGCTCATTCAGATTGCTTTTTCTCCTTTAAAGTATTTTCTGTCTGGACAGTGCCTTGACAGCTTAGAAGTGCAGACTTCGGTATCTCTTTTTCTCTCCCTTCACCTTGGAAATCATTAAGGGAAATACATACTCTCTTCTATGTAGTTAAATTTGGGAGGATAAATAGGAAACCACGAGGGATGAAAGAAAACACCAGTTAGTCGTTTACATATCACACCACCATACATTTGTAGGAAAAAACCCAACTTTATTGAGGTCTATTTTACATATTATTAAATTTACCCATTCATTGAGAGTATATAACTCAATAATTTTTAATAACTTTACCAAGTAGATAACTATCCTCATAAAACAGTTTTAGAATATTTTCATCCTCCCCAGCAAGGTCCCTCATGCCTATTTTTAGTGAATTTTTTGTTTCTGCCAGGAAACCACTCATCTATTCTCTATCTCTGTAAATTTGCCTTTTCAGGACATTTTATATAAATAAATCATAAAACATGTGGTCCCTTTCTGTTTGGCTTCTTTTACTTAGTGCAATGTTTTTAAGGTTCACCCATAATGTTTTTAAGTTGTTTGCTATTTTTGTTGCTAAATAGTATTCCATTGTATGGACATACCACAGTTTTTAGTCGTTTATTAGTTGATGGATACTTAAGTTTGTGTCCATGTTTGGTTATTATAAATAATGTTGCTATAAACATTTTTATGCAAGTTTTTGTGTGAGTTTACATTTTTATTTCTCTTGGGCTTTGGGATGGAACTCCTGGGTGCAATGATAGTTTACTGTTTAATATTTTAAGAACCCATCAAACCATTTTTCAAAATGGCTGCACCATTTTAGATCAATGTAGGAGGGTTCATACTTCTCCACGTCATCACCAACACTTGTTATTAACTGTCTTATTTATTATTGCCATTCTGGTGGGTATGAAATGTTATCTTCTTGTGGTTTTAATATGGATTTCTCTAAGGCCTAATATTGTTGAGCATCTTTTCATCTGCCACTTTTTCATTAGCCATTCATGGATGCTCTTTGGCAAAATGTCTGTTCACATGTTTGCCCATTTTTGATGTATTGTGTCTTATTATCCAGTTATATGCATTCTTTGCAAATTCTGGGTATGAGTCTTTTATTAGGCAGGTGTTTTGAAAATGTTTTCTCCTTATCAGTTACTCATCTTTTCATTTTCTTTATGAAAAGAAGGTCGGTAAGATTTTATTAGGATCAAAGAGAAGAGCTTTTTGTTTTTTATTTTATCACTTCTTACTTGCTTGAATCTTTTCAAGCACATATTTGTTTGAAATTTCAAAGAAGAACTTTCTTAGATATGTTGGAAAATAACCTATGCAACATGTGATACTAAAATATCAAAAATATGGAATATTTCACAAATTTACATGTCATTCATTTTTGCTCAGGGGCCACACTAATCTTCTCCGTATTATTTCAATTTAAGTGTATCTGATGCCAAATTAAGCACTATCTTTTCGTTTTCTCAATGGTGCCTTTAGAAGTGCAAAAGTTTTAAACATTGAGAGATCTAATTTATCAATTTTCTTCTTCTATGAACCATGCTTCTGGTTTTTACCTAAACCACGATCTCAAAGATTTTTCTCTAATATTCTTCTAAAGGTCCATTGTTTCAGCTCCTACATTTAAGTATGACTTTCTTGGAATTATAAAAATTTTTTTATATTCTAAGGTGTAATGGTCTACTTTTCTCTTGTTGCATGTTGAGATCCAGTGGTCCTAGCATCATCTGTTGAACGAACAATAATCCCCCAGTGAATTCCCTTGGCATCTTTGTGAAAAATCAACTGACTAAAATATAAGGTTTTATTTTGGGGCTCTCAATTCTGTTCCATTAATGTATATGCCTACATATCTATATGTCAGCACCAACCTGTTTTGATTACTCTAGCTTTCCTAATATGTTTTGCAATTGAGAAGTGAAAAATCCTCCAACTTTGTTTTTATTTTTCCAAATACTTTTGGCTACTTTGGATGCTTTGCATTTCCATATAAAGTTTAGGATCTGCAAAAAATGTCTGCAAAAAATTTAAAAAGCCTACTGGAATTTTGATAGAGATTTTATGGACTCTATCAATCAATTTGAGAGGAAACTACTATCTTAACAATGCATAACCATGAAATCTCTATTTAAATCTTATTTAATTGACTGCAACAAAGTTTTATATGAATGGAATTGCATTTCTAATTTTACTCACATTTAGAAATATAACTGATATTTGTATATTGATCTTGTATCCAGCAACTTCCCTGTACTTTTTTAAGTGGACAATATCTATATTATATTGTCTGGGTTTTATTTGGATCAGCTACCTCACTGTTCCCACATTGCTTTAATCACCTCTTGGTGTTGGGCTAAGAGTGCTTGTCTCAATCCACCTGGAAATTCCCCATATTACTTTCTGCTGAGAACACCTCTGGTACAATAGACACTCTGTATTTTATTTTATTTTTTTTGAGACAGAATCTCACTATGTCACCCTAGGTAGAGTGACATGGCATCACAGCTCACAGCAACCTCAAACCCTTGGGCCTAAGCAATTCTCTTGCCTCAGCCTCCCAAGTAGGTGGGACTACAGGTGCCTGTCACAATGTGCAGCTATTTTTTGCAGTTGTCATTATGGGTTGCCTGGGCTGGGTTTGAATGCACTAACTTCGGTGTATGTGGCTGGTACCGTAACCACTGTGCTACGGGCGCTGAGCCAGCGGACACTCTTGGTTGCTCAAAGAAACGGTCCTTCTGTGTCTAACTTGGCTTTCCACCTCTGACATGTGCTATGCTGCAGTCCCTCGCAGGTGTACGCCATTCCTTGTTTGCTCCATTGTGTCACTGACTGCTCCTTTGGCCAAGACATCATCAGGAATCTGCAGCAGCTGCCCTGCTTGGCCAGTGGACTTAATTTTTTAAAGCAAATTTGTTTATAGAAAAATTGAGCATAAATATAACAGAATTCTCGCATACTCTCTCTACCCTCCACCACTTTCCTTTCACTGCCTTCTACCCAATCCCCCCTATTATTAACCTCTTGCATAAGTTTGGTACATTTGACGAGTCAATATTGATACATCATTATTAATTTCAGCTCATAATTTACATTAGGGTTCACTCTGCATTGTATATTCTATGGGTTTTACAAGTGCATAATGTTGTACATAGACCATTACAGTATCATATACTGCACAGAATACTTTCACGGCCCTAATAATCTCCTGTGCTCTACTTTTTCCCTCTCTCTTGCCGAACTCCTGAAAAACACTTTTGCTATCTCTATAGTTGTGCCTTTTGCTAAATATCATATAGTTGGAATTATGCATGTAGTCTTTTAATTTAATTTTAATTTTGATTTTCTTTTTAGAGACAAGGTCTGACTCTGTTGTCTAGGCTGGAGTGAAGTGGCCTGATCATAGCTCACTGGAACCTCAAACTCCTAGAATCAAGTGGTCCTCCTGCTTCAGTCTCCTGAATAGCTGGGACTTTAGGCATGTGCCACCATGTTCTGCTAATTTTTAAGTTTATTGTAGAGATGAGATCTCACTATGTTGCCCAGGTCAGTCTTGGCCTCCTGGCCTCAGTTGATCCTTCTTCCTTGGCCTCCCAAAGTGCTAGGCTTACAGGTGTGAACCATCCTGACTGGCCTGTAGTCTTTTTAGACTGGCCTTTTCCACTTAGCAATATGCAATTAAGGTTTCTCCATGTCCTATTGTGGCTTGGTGGCTCATTTTTTTCATACAACATTCCATTGCATGAATCTACCACAGTCTGTTTATCCATTCATCTATTGAATGATATCTTCATTGTGTCCAAGTTGTAGCAAATTATGAACAAAGTTGCTATAAACCTTCCTGTACAGGTTTTTCTGTGAACTATTCAACTCATGTGGGTAAATACTAAGGAGCATAATTGCTGGGTCATACAGAAAGCCTGTTTATTTTTGTAAGAAACTGCCAAACTGTCTTCCAGCTTGACTGCATCATTTTTGCATTCCCACCAGTAATGAATGAGAATTCTCATCTCTAGGCATCCTTCTGAGTATTTGGCACAGTGTTTTGGAGTGTAGCCATTTTAATAGGGGTGTTGTGGTATGTCACTATTGTTTAAACTGGCAATTACCTAATGATATATTGATTTTGAAATGCTTTTCAGATGCTTATGTGTCTATTTCTTCTCTGATGAAGACTCTATTCAGTTCTTTTACCC
The DNA here is from genome assembly GCF_000181295.1 of Otolemur garnettii. Taxonomy (NCBI): domain Eukaryota; kingdom Metazoa; phylum Chordata; class Mammalia; order Primates; family Galagidae; genus Otolemur; species Otolemur garnettii. Next base: position 38,901,925 of record NW_003852399.1, read on the forward strand.
ACTTTTTAGTTATGTTGTTTGCTTTCCCTATTGCTCAGTTTTAAGTCATATATTTCAGATACAGGCTGGGTATGTGGTTCACACCTATGATCCCAGCACTCTGAGAAGCTGAGCCAGGTGGATTGTCTGAGCTCAGGAGTTTGAGAACAGACTGAGCAAGAGTGAGACCCCCATGTCTACTAAAAATAGAAAAAAGATCTGGGTGTTGTGGCTGGCGCCGGTAGTACCAGCTACTAGGGGAGGCTGAGACAAGGAGATGGCTTGAGCCCAAGAGTTTAAGGTTGATATGAGCTATGGCACCACACCACTCTACCCAGGGCAACAGAGTGAGACTCTCTTTCATAAAAAAACACATACCTTTATCAGGTATGTGTTTTGCAAATATTTTCTCTCAGTCTGTGGCTTGTGTTTTCATTCTCTTATCAGTGATCTTTTTTGCAGACAAGTTTTTAATTGTAGTGAAGTCCAATTTATCCATTTTTTTTCAAGGATTTGCTTTTGATGGATTTAAGAAATCATCACCAAACTGAAGCTCATTTAGATTTTCACCCATATTTTCTTCTAGAGTTTTGTAGTTTCTTATTTTAAATTTAGGTCTATGATCCATTTTGGATTAATTTTAGTGGAAGTGTATGGTCCGCGTCTAGATTCATTCATTTGCATGTCCACTTTTTCTAGCACCAGTTGTTGAAAAGACTCTCTTTTTAGCATTGAATTTCCTTTGTCGCTTTCTCAAAATTCAATTGCCTATATTGCTCTGGATCTATTTCTAGGCTCTCTAGTCTGTCCTTTTGATTTATTTGTTTATTCTTTTGCCAAAACCTCACTGTCTTTGTTTACTATGGTTTCTTTCTGGTTTTGATTTATAATTTAACTTTATTTATAAGATTTTTATCCTTCTAAATTTATCAATACTTACTTCATGGATTAACATACGATTTATCCTAGAGAATATTTCACGTGTGGTTGAAAAGAATGTGTACTCTGGTGTCGAAGGGTTTTGCACCAGGTTGGTTCAGAATGCTTAAGTTTTGTATATTTTTTCTAATTTTCCTTCTAATTCTTCTATCTATTTTGGAGAATGGAGTATTAAAGTGTACAGCTATATTGTTGGATTTTCTGTTTCTATCTTCAATTCTGTAAATTTCATTTTAGTGTATTTTGGGCTCAGTTGTTAGCTAACATTATTATCTGTTCCTGCTGAGTTAATGCTTTTGTCATTATAAAATGTCTCTCCTGTCTAGTAGCAATTTTTTCTTAAAGTCTATTTTGTCTTTTATTAGTATAACTTCTCCAGCTCTATATGGGGTACTGTTTGCAGTATATCTATCTTTTTCCATCTTTTTACTTTTAGCCATTTTATATCTTTGAAGTTCTCTCTTGTAACATATAATCAGATCATGATTTTTTGTTTTTGTTTTTTTAATCCATCTGGATTCTGACTTTTGGATTTGAGCATTCAATTATTTACATTTTATGTAATTACTGATAAGATAGGATACAGGCCTGCCATTTTGTATTTGTTTTATATATATGTATCTTATGTCTTTTTTGGTCCTCTGATTTCCCTTGTGTTAAGTAGATATTTTCTAGGGTACCATTTAAATTCCATGTTGTTTCTTTTACTCTTTTTGAAAAAGTTATTTTCTTGGTGGTTGCCTTGGAGATTACAATTGCCATCTTAACTTAAAATGCTCTAGTTTGGATGAATACTAACTTAATTTTGGTAGCATGCAGAACATTGCTCCAGTATCACTCCATTCCTTCTTTCCTCCTATGTGATATTATTATCACACAAATTACATCTTTATATACTGGAGGATCATCAACATAGATTTACATTTATTGTTTTATGCAATTGTCCTTGAAATCAGATAGAAGAAGAAAAGAGTTACAAAAATTACATTTAGGCCAGCAGTGGTGGCTCATCCCCATAATCCTAGTGTTCTGGGGACCCGAGGCAGGAGGTGGAGACCACCTGAGCAAGAGAGGAACCCTGTCTCTACCAAAAATAGAAAAATCAGCTGGTGTTGTGGCAGGCATCTCCCAGCTACTTGGGAGGCTGAGGCAGAGGCATCACTTAAGCTCAGGAATTTGAGGTTTTGTGAGATAGGCCGATGTCATGGCATTCAAGCCCAGACAATAAAAAAAAAAAAAAGACTTTGTCTCAAAAAAATTACATTTATATCTTATTTTATATTTATCTGTGTAGTTACCTCTAGGGATACAAGTGTCTTTCATGTAAACTAAAGGAGGCCCTCTAGGACAGATTTGCTCTTTGTGAATTCCCTCAGCTTTTATTTATCTTGGGATACCTTTATTTTTCTCATAATTGAAAAAATTACTGGGCAGCGCCTGTGGCTCAGTGATTAGGGCGCTGGCCCCATGTATCAAGGTGGTGGGTTCAAACCCGGCCCTGGCCAAATTGCAACAACAAAAAAATAGCCCAGCGTTGTGGTGGGTGCCTGTAGTCCCAGCTACTCAGAAAGAATCACCTAAGCCCAAGAACTAGGGGTTGCTGTGAGCTGTGACGCCTGAGGGTGACAAAGTGAGACTCTGTGTCTAAAAAAAAAAAAAAAAATCATTTTGTTAGATATAGAATTCCTGGTCAGTGGCTGCCCCCTCCCCATAACACTGTGGGTATGCCAACCCACTGCTTTCTGGTCTCCATAGTTTCTGATAAGTCAGCATTAATAGTATTGAAAATTTGTTCTACACGATAGGTTGGATTTCTCTTACTGCTTTCAAGATTCCTCTTTGTCCATGTCTTTCTACAGTTTGACCATAATGTGCTTAGGTTTGTCTTCTTTGTGTTTATTTTACTTGAGTTTCACTTTTTTTTTTTTTTTTTGCAGTTTTTGGCCAGGACTGGATTTGAACCCACCCACCTCTGGCATATGGGGCCGGTGCCCTACTCCTCTGAGCCACAGGCACCACCTGAGTTGCACTTTTTTTTTTTCCTGTCAATTTTGGTAAGATTTTGGCCATTATTTTCTCAAAGAGTTTTTCTATCTCTTCTCTCCTTCTTTCTGGCACTCCCATCGTGCAGATGTTGGCATGCTTGATAGTATCATACATGCAGCTCTTTCATGAGGCTTTTTTCATTTTTCTTTATTCTTTTTTCACTTTCTTGGAGTTGATAATTTTACTTGATCCATTTTCAAATTCACTAACTCTTTTTTGTGAATTTGAAGATTGTCAGCTCTAATTCGTTGTAAAGTTCTTCTATTGAATTTTTCATTTCAATTATTGTATTTTCAACTTCAAATAGTCTATTTGGTTCTTTTTAATAATTTATGTACCTTTATTAATATTCTTCATTTGGTGAGATGTCCTTGTCATTATTAAAGTTTTTACACTATGTTTCCTTTAGTTCTATGAATATGTTTGTAATAGGTGATTTTAAATGTATGTTTGGGGCAGCACCTATGGCTTGAAGGAGTAGGGCACCGGCCCCATATGCCAAAGGTCACAGGTTCAAACCCAGCCCCTGGCCGCAAAAAAAAAAAAAAAAAAAATGTATGTCTGGTATGTCCAACATCTTGGCTTCTTTAGGAAGAGTTTCTATTCACTGTTTTCCTTTTCTTTTCTTTTTTTTTTTTTTTTTAGACAGAGCCTCAAGCTGTCCCCCTGGGTAGAGTGCCGTGGCATTACAGCTCACAGCAACCTCCAACTCCTGGGCTCAAGCGAGTCTCCTGCCTCCGTCTCCCAAGTAGCTGGGACCACAGGTGCCCGCCACAACGCCTGGCTATTTTTTTGGTTGCAGCCGTCATTGTTGTTTGGCGGGTCCGGGCTGGGGATTCGAACCTGCCACCTTAGGTGTATGTGGCTGGCGCCTTAGCCGGTTGAGCTATAGGCGCCGAGCCTCCTTTTCTTTTCTTTATGAGTCACATACATTTTGTTGAAAACTGGACATTTTAGATAATATAATCTGGCAAGTCTGAAAATGAAGTCCTTATTCCTCTGAGTTTGTTGTTATTTTTTTGGAGACAGAGCCTCACTTTGTCACTTTTGGTAGAGTGCTGTGGCATCATAGCTCACAGCAACCCCAAACTCTTGGGCACAAGTCATCCTCTTGCCTCAGCCTCCTGAGTAGCTGGGACTATCAGTGCCCACAAAAGCAAATGGCTATTTTTTCACAGACGGAGTCTCTCTCTAGCTTGGGCTGGTCTCAAACTCCTGAGCTGAAGCAATCTTCCTGCCTCCCAGAGTGCTGGGATTATAGGTGTGAGAGTTTGTTGTTATTATTGTTTTATTTCTCCTGAGGTATGTGTGTGTATGTGTGTGTGTGTTCAATCACTTTCCTGGACTATTCTGTAAAGTCTTATTATGGGTTGAATTATGTCCCCTCCAAAAAGCAGTTTAAGTAATAACTTCCAGTACTTCAGAATATGTCCTTATTTGAAAATAAGGTCTTTGTAAAGATATCAGTTAGAATGTAATCCTTAAGGTTGCGCTAATCCAATATGACCGGTGTCCTTACAAAAAAGAAATCTGGACACAGGGATAGGTACAGAAGGAAGACGATATCAAGACCCATAGAGAGAAAAGAGCATGTGACTATAGTGATACATCTATAAACTTAGGAACAGCAAAGAATGCTAAGAAATCGCCAGAAGCTAGAAGACACCAGGGAGGATTCTTAGAACTGTCAGAGAGAACATGGCCCTGCTGACACCTTGATTTTGGACTTCTAGTCTTTAGAACAGTGAGGCAGAATACCCACCCAGTTTTTGACATTTTGTTATGGCAAACCTAGGAAACTCATACTGTTTGTATTCCCTACGGCATGCAGCCTCTGAATTCTCTACTAAGAGGGGCTAGTATTCAGCCGCTGACTGAATTAACATTTCCTTAATTGCTTTGAACTAATAATTCTTCCATTGTCTGCATGTTGAGGCATTCTGGTGCTCAGGCAGTTTACCAGTCTGCCTGAAGCTTCACTTCTTGTTTGCACAGGGCTTTAAGGTCAGCTATAGGTGAGAGAATGGAGCCCTCTCAGAACTTTCCTGAGCATTTGCACATCTCTAAACATGCACCTGACCTAAATCTTCAGGAACATGCCAGCATCTTCCAAAGGCCCTATGGACATCTCTTTCTTCAGATAGTCCAGCCTGGGATTTTATTTTCCTCAGCCATTATTATTGCTTTAGGCAATTGCCATGTTAGATAATTTTTGTTGATTGTTTAAGACAAATGCCTAGAAAATAGGGATTTTCCCACAGAGCAATCTCTGAATCATAATAAATAACAAGGCCCTGCAAATGGGACTGTTTCAAAGAGCTGAGAGATAGGTCAAATAAGAATAATGCTCTAGAGATGGGAGTTTTGAGAAATACCTGGTTTTCTCCTTTCTAGTGGCTGAGAGACTTCAATTTTTCACAACTATCATGAATGACTTCAGGGCTGTCGGTTTTCAAGGCCACTTCACCGCTGAGGAAATGAGGATGGGAGGAGCACAGTGAAGAAAAATCCCAGAAATGCTACAATTCTAGTAGAAGTTCGGAGAGTTTTTATTATTATTATTTTTTAAATACATTCTCCTCAGATGGTTGCAAGGCTTTTGTGACTTTCTAAAGTACAGAGAAACTTTATTTTGACACTTTTTCCTAGTATTTCTCTACCTTTATGGTAGAATGGATATATGGGGAGCCTCAGTCCTTTAATCTGCCATTGTGGCCACCATATTTGTTTCTAAGTCAGGGATATAAAAGTAGAGTTTATACACACATATTTCGGTTTATTCTTCTTTGCTTCACTGTACTTGCATATTTTATAAATAGAAGGTTTGTGGCAAGCCTATCTCAGTAAGTCTATTAATACTATTTGTTTCAACACTATGTGCTCACGTCATGTCTCTGTGTCACATTTCAGTAATTCTTACAAAAACATTTTCATTATTAGTATATCTATTATGCTGATCTCCAATCAGTGATCTTTGATGTTACTATTGTAATTGTTTTGGCGGGGCCACAATCCATGCCCATATAAGATAGTGAACTTAATTGATAAATGTATATATTCCGACTCTTCCATTGACTAGCTATATCTCCACCTCTCTCCCTCACTTTGGGTCTCCTTGTACCCTGAGACACAAGAATACTGAAGTTAGGCCAACTAATAACCCTACAATGGCCTCTCTAAATCAAAAGCTAGACATGATTAAGCTTAGTGAGAAAGGCATTGCCAGGCTTAACAGTTAGCAAAGTTGTGAACGCAAAAGAAAAGTTCTTGAAGGAAATTAAAAGTGCTACTCTAGGCTCAGCACCTGTAGCTCAGTGGCTAGGGCACTGGCCACATACACCAGGGCTGGCGGGTTCAAACTCTGCCCAGGCCTGCTAAACAACAATGACAATTATATCCAAAAATAGCTGGGCATTGTGGCGGGCTCCTGTGGTCCCAGCTACTTGGGAGGCTGAGGCAGGACACTCACTTGAGGCTAGGAGTTGAAGGTTGCTGTGAGCTGTGATGCCATGGCACTCTACCCAGGGGGAAAGCTTGAGGCTCTGTCTCAAAAAAAAAAAAAAAAAAAAATCCTAGGGCCTTTAAGAATAATGCTAAATCTATTCTGCTTGTGCTCTATCAAAGGAAAATAAAGCCTGATGACAGCACATTTGTTAACAGCATGGGCTTAATGGGTACTTTAAGCTCATGGTTGAGACCTACTGCTCAGAAGAAAAGATTCCTTTCAAAGTATTACTGCTGATTGACAATACACCTGGTCACTCAAGAACTCTGATGGAGTTATCTGAGGAGATCAATATTGTTTTCATGCTGATTAACACAACATTCATTCTGTGGCCTATGGATCGAGGAATAATTTTGATTTTCAAGAGCTCTTGTTTATGAACTACATTTCATAAGGATACAGCTGCCATAGATAGAGATTCCTCTGATGGATCTGGGAAAAGTAAACTGAAGGATTTCTGGTAAGGATATACCCTTCTAGATGCCTTAAGAACATTCTTAATTCATGGGAGAAGGTGAAAATATCAACATTAACTGAAGTTTGGAAGAAAATCCCAGTTCCCATGGATGACTCGAGAGGTTCCGGTCTTCAGCGGAGGAAATAACTGCAGATGTAGTGGAAATAACAAAAGAGCTAGAATTAGAAGTGAAGTCTGAAAATGTGATTGAATTGTGGCAAGCTCATGATAAAAACTAAACAAATGAGGAATTTCTTTTTATGGCTGAACAAAGAAAGTGGGTTTTCTTTTCTTTTTTTTTTAAGTGAATATTGTAGAACAGTGGTTCTCAACCTGTGGTCACGACCCCTTTTTAACAATGAAAATACATTGAGGCATTAGGAAGGTTGAGAACCACTATTGTAGAAAAAAAGGAGTTTCTTTAGATGGGATTTACTCCTGATGAAGAAGCTATGAACATTGCTGAAATGATAACAAAATATTTAGAATATTAACATGAACTTAGTTGATAAAACAGCGGCAGGTTTTGAGAAGATTGAGTCCAATTTTGAAAGAAATTCTACTGTGTGTTAATGCCATCCAACAGCATCATATGGTACAGAGAAATCTCTCGTGAAAGGAAGAGTCAACTGATGTAGCAAACTTCATTGTCTTATTTAAGAAATTGCCAAAGTCACCCCAACCTTCAGCAACCACTACCCTGATCACTCAGCAGCTATCAATATCTTCTACCTGCAAACAGATTGCGACTCGCTGAAGATTTATATTATTAGCATTTTTTAGCAATAAATTATTTTTAAAGTAAGGTATATACCTTGATATTTAGACATTATGCTATTATACACATACTATAGTTGGACTTTTTTTTTTTTTTCTTTTTGCAGTTTTTGGCCGGAGCCGGGTTTGAACCCACCACCTCTGGTATATGGGGCTGGTGCCCTGCTCGTTTGAGCCACAGGTGCCACCCTATAGTTTGACTATTATACCTATAGTGTAGTTTGACTATTATGCATAGAGTATTGTATAGTATAATGTAGACTTGGCATTTGCTTCATTGTCATGGTTTGGAGCCAAATCTGCAGTATCTTTAAGGTGTGCTTATATATCAAAATTATGGCTTTAGGTAGCACGGAACTAGATGTAAATCCTGGTGCCTCTGCTTCCAGGGAGGATAAAGGGACAATATTTATCTTGGCATCTATAAGACTCTTTTTGCGCCTGTGTACAACTTAGTTAATATATACTCCATAAAATAAGATGGACACTTTCAGGTCTGCCATCATGACAGTTCTTTTCTTAGCAGAGTAATTATAGAAAAAGAAAAATGAAGACAAAGGGGAATGACGTTGAAAACCCTTTAGGTGGCAAATTTTAATGTCCTTCAAAATTTAATATCCTTTGAAATGTCTCCTCTCTGTGGTTTTCAGTACCGTTTCACAAGACATTTATGAGCAGTCACGGCATGACAATTTTTCATTTGGTTTTCCAGAGTTCTTGTGCAAAACCCGAGCATACCTATGTGCTGTATAAAAGATATCCTCTGGCCCTGAAGGAGCTGTGCAGCTGACCCTCATGTTGAAAGACTTACACATCTTCACCGTTGCTGTAGAAGCCACATACAGAATCTTCAAGAATATCCTCCTCAGGCTGGAGGGCGATGCCTCAGCAGTATATCCATTGAGTTTGGAGAATCTCTTAATAGTCCTGAAAGTGAACCAAAATGTGCACTGACACCCCAGTCCCGGTCTCTTGTCTTACATTTTTCATTTTCAGAGTCAGGGACCTACCCGAATACTCCAGGGATGTGTCAGATGGCATGGCCTTTTGCTTCTTGTATCAGCCAGGGCCCATCAGAGAAGCAGAATCTTTCTCTCCCTCTCTCTCTCCATCTACCTGTGTCTGTATCTAAATCTCTATGTCTGCCATCAATCTATATTTATAAAAATGAAAAGAATTTACTTTGTTACCGAGATTTGACCTTATTCAATTGTCAAATGATGCCTTATGGAGACTGCTTAACTATCTCAAATCTGAGGCGGGGAACATGAAGTTCAGTTGATCTAGACAGGAAAATATATATAAAGGTCAGAGAGCAAGAGAAAGCTGACCCATAGGCGTGAGGGGAAGACCATGAAGATCAACTGAAATCCATCAGTTCTTATTACCTCTGACCTCCATGGTCATGGTGGGGCATCTTACACACACTGGGGCCCATCACCAGCAAGCTCAACACACGCACCTCAACCAGGATGTGGGGAAGCTGAGGGAAGATCCCGGGGAACGTGCAGAGTTGCAGGCTCAGTCATGGCTTCATGCTAATGAGGTAAGTCAGCAGATAAGTGACAATGGCAGCAACTATGTGGGCCGTCATTTATAAAACAAGGTGTGCTGTAAAAGAAAAATTCACTGAATACTTGCTAAAAATGGCGAGACCGATTTCAGCTGAGCTACTGCAGTCGAGAAGGGAAACTTCGACATAGAACTGAGCTCAACTCTGAATATAGCAGAGACAGCCGGGGATCTGTAGTCAATGAGCAGAATAAGGGGGTCAGTGTTGGGAAAATTACTAAGATGGACTTGAATAGATATCAAGGGTGGGGGGATTCCTGCTAAACTGAGCTCAGCTAGCCAAAGAGGAGGCTTAGTCAAGAAGGGAGCTCGTGGAGGGATTCTTTGTCAGTGTGAAGTCTCTCAGTACCAGCTTTCACTCTGTGCTTCACACTTCCCACAAGCGTCTTTCTCATGGTCCATTCACTGAGAGATTTGGGAGATGCAGTTCAGCCTGGCTGAGGTGACAACTGCAGAGCTGCCACCTTCCTCTTTGGTGGCCCAGCTTCTCACTCTAGCTTTTCCTTCCTGCTGTGAGCACCAGAGCGTGGGAACGGACTCCCTCACCATCTCCCCTAAAAGTACATAGGTGCGGGATGCATTGGCAGGACAATGCCAGCTTCCCCCTACTTCTACTTTGCTCCTATCTTACGATGAACGTTCTCGTCCTTTCTCTGCTCCCGGCTCCTTGCTCCCTAGGACAGCAGGGGAGGCGTGGTTACGTTTGGGACATGGTCTAGTCATGTTTCCTGAGATCTAGATAATATAATCAGTGGATTTGGGGGATGGAATCTGCCAGAGGGGAGCTAGTAGTCCTACCACCAAATCAAAACTATTTTATTTTCACTTACTGTAAGGGGACAATTCAGAAATACTTATCTTCTGGGGTGTAGGTGTGCTCCAGCTTTATGAGCCTTTGGAGATACTCAGGACAGGTTTGCATTAGAAAGTCAACGAATGTGAGAGCTACTAAGGCCCAAGGCTTGTTCAGATGGTTAGGACCTTCCTTGCCTCCATCCATGGGGTTAGGCTTTCTCCTGCGTTCCTGCCCACAACTTTCTCTGACAATGGCTGGCAGAATGACAACTGGCTGGTTAAGAGACAGGTTCACGGCTCGGCACCTGTGGCTCAAGCGGCTAAGGCGCCAGCCACATACACCTAAGGTGGCGGGTTCGAATCCCCAGCCTGGGCCCGCCAAACAACAATGATGGCTGCAACCAAAAAATGGCCAGGCGTTGTGGCGGGCGCCTGTAGTCCCAGCTACTTGGGAGGCGGAGGCAGGAGACTCGCTTGAGCCCAGGAGTTGGAGGTTGCTGTGAGCCTGATGCCATGGCACTCTACCCAGGGGGATAGCTTGAGGCTCCGTCTCAAAAAAAAAAAAAAAAAAAAAAAAAGACAGGTTCACGTTGCAGAGCATTTCACCCTCTTGCCGTTCTAACAAGTGTACCTAAGCCTGATGAAACATATATATTTTGTTTCCTGAAAGCTCAGCAATAAAAAAATGTGACAAAGAAGGAATCCAGATCATGAGGACAGTGAGTGAGCTAATTCTTCAGTGTTCATAGGAGGTCAATAGTTGCTTTGGGAAACTGACATATTTAGAAATAGAAGTCTTTCTGTGTTCTTTAGAGTTATGAAGGCAACCACCCCAAAGATCTAGGACCATACGCAGTTTAAAGGTTTGCTTCTCCCTCATCCCCAGAGGAAGGAACTGGGCAGGCAGTGGGGCAGCGGTGGAGTCAAGCAGGAAGCTCACATAATCGCTCTGTTCTTGCCACCTCCTTTTTTTCCATCTGAATGCATTATTTTGATAATAATTAAAAGGGAAGACAAACTACACTCTTCCACAGAATCTTAGTCTATTGAATAAGTCACATACATTTTGTTAATTTTTGAAACCAGGCTGTATTTAAGGAAGGTGGAACAAAAAGCGCAGAACAGTTTTATCTCAGAGATTCCAGGAACCTCCAGCAACTGTAATTGATAAGGAATTTCAAAATTCTTCATTTGCAATGGCTAAAGAGAAGAAAATACAGCTCAAGCGAGTTTTTGGCTATATCTGGGGCACAAGTTTTTTGATCGTTAATGTTATTGGTGCAGGGATTTTTGTGTCCCCCAAAGGCGTACTGAAGTATTCTTGCATGAACGTGGGGCTCTCCCTGTGTATTTGGGGTGGCTGTGCTGTACTGTCCATGGTAACATCGCTCTGCTATGCAGAGATAGCCATCAACTTCCCATGCAGTGCATGCCACTACTATTTTATCAAGAGATGCTTCGGGTCCCCAGTGGCTTTCCTACGTCTCTGGACAACCTTGTTTCTGGGGCCAGGGATATTGGCTAGCCAAGCACTGCTCCTTGCTGAGTATGGGATTCAGCCTTTTTATCCCAGCTGCTCTGCCCCAAACCTGCCAAAGAAATGTCTGGCACTGGCCATGTTGTGGACTGTGGGAATTTTAACTTCTTGTGGCGTAAAACAGGTGACTTGGCTTCAGCTAGCTAGCACAGTGCTGAAAATGTCCATCCTTGGCCTCATTTCCCTCATTGGAGTGGTGTTGCTGGTGCAAGGGAGACAGCAGAATGTCCGCCAGTTTCAGAATGCTTTTGATGGTGAACTTCCAGATGCCATCCAGTTTATAGAAGCTGTCTTCCAAGGATACTTTGCATTTTCAGGAGGGGCATGCTTCACATTCATAGCAGGTAATTAATTGACAATCTATTGGGGGAAAAATATCAAGCCATGACATTGTAGGCAATAAATATGCATATCCTTTATTATAATTTGAGTCGTATATAAAATAAATCACTCTGTTTTTCTTTTTCCTTCTGACTTTCTAAATCAGGTCATACCAGCCTTGCACTTGTCATCTACTCTTAATTATTGTTTCTGTTTATTCAAAATGCTTATTTGACTGCACAACTTGTCTTTTTCAGCTTTCTTTTCTGGGACAACAGATGTGGGACTTCTGTGTTAATCTACTTGCCTTTCTATTAATGGGTAGAGGCTGAATTTGTGAAGTTATTCCCTACACATGAAGCTGTAAATCCATGCCAGACAGTGTTTGTGTTGTGGGTGGGACACATTTATTTATTTCTCTTTCATGTCAGAACAAAAGATCTTCTCTTTAGTTCTTTTTAGAGACAGAGTCTCACTTTATTGCCCTCAGTAGAGTGCCGTGGCTTCACAGCTTACAGCAACCTCCAGCTCTTGGGCTTAGGCATTTTTCTTGCCTCAGCCTCCCAAGTAGGTGGGACTACAGGTGCCCACAACAATGCCCAGCTATTTTTTGTTGCAGTTTGGCTGGGGTCGAGTTTGAACCCGCCACCCTCGGTATATGGGGCCAGCGCCCTACCCACTGAGCCACAGGAGCTGCCAAAGTTTTTCTCTTTTCATTTCCAAAGTCAGTTTCTTCCCTAGAACTCTTTATCTTTTCCCTTCTACTGCCTTAAAGACTTTTCACATTCTTTTATTTCCATTTTTCTCAACTTCAACCTATTTACTAGTTCTTTTGCTTGACATTTAAATATGAAGCCATCACTTCTTGTCTTTTTTGATAAAATCAAATGTAAATCTGAAACCAACTACAGACTCTTAAACCAATTTTTTCCTTAATCTTAGTACCCTCTGCTGATATATCTATCATTCATTAAGTTGTCTGAACAGCAACCATCTGTTTAGACTTTGAGGAGTTTTTTTTTTTTTTT
>NW_003852399.1:38916286-38935002 GCF_000181295.1 Otolemur garnettii
GTCTGGGCTGGGGATTCGAACCCGCCACCTTAGGTGTACGTGGCTGGCGCCTTAGCCGGTTGAGCTATAGGTGCCGAGCCTGCATCTTGTTTTCATCTGAACGCTTCCTATAGTCATTATTTTAAATCCATGTGACTGTGTCACTAACGAGCAGCTCCTCTTCGAGGTTAAACTTTGTGGACTTTTTGCCCACCGCTATATTCCCATTCAGACTTGGTGCCTGGTATCTGGAGACAGACACACATGGTACAGGCCCTATGGGCTCAGGGTTCATTTTTCATTCTTATGTCTTTCTTCAGAACTTTCTCTACCTATAAAATCATGAAGAAGATTTCCCCTTTTCCTTCATTTAGCAGAAAATTGGGGGCAGGTAGTGTGTATCAGTCCACTAATGTGGGTGCTGTGGATATGTGTGTATGTGTATGCACATGAGGTGATGGTGGTAAAGAACCCAACCCAATACTTGACACATGGAGCGATTTAAAAGGTAAATTTAAAAAATACCTTTACCAATTACCATTCTGTTCTTTTATGTTGTAGGGGAGCTGAAGAAGCCCAGAAAGACGATCCCCGCCATCATATTTACTGCGATCCCTCTGCTGACTGTACTTTATCTCCTGGTAAACATTTCCTACCTGGCTGTCCTGACACCCAGGGAAATTCTCTCTTCAGGTTTGTACATACCTGGCTAAGGCAGTAAGTCAAGTGCTGGTCTTTTCAGCTTATCTTAAGTGTAACTTTACCAGTTGGGACTGCTGTCTGCTGTTCATTATTCTATATAAAGAGTCAAGTTCTGATTTTCTAAAGTAACAGAGGGCCAGAGAATATGTTTTGGCTTAGAAAGGAGATTCATATTTAAGCATGGTTACACTTTTCTGAAAATATGGGAAGGCGTATAGATAATTCTGGTGTATGTTGAAGACCAGATTCAAAATATTAGACTTCCTTTCAGAATCTTGTCTCACCAGAGAAACGCTCTGTCATCAATGCTTATGTCTACCGAAATTTTCAAAACATTTGATTCCCAAATTGTCTTGTACGTGACATCAAGAGTGGTACCTTTGAAATGTAGGATATTAGTAGTTAACAAAGTAGATGTTAATGTTCAATTGGTGCATGTGATCAATAGTAAAATTAATCTATAATATAATATAGTCATTTACCATGAATAACCTGAGCCCTAAATGTATTGAAAATTTGACTTAAAAAGCAACTATCTTAGAGACCAAATTATAGCATAAAGGCATAGGAAAATCTTACAGAAATATACATTTTAAAAAGACTCAAGGAATAAAAGGAAGCTTGAAGGGAAATGAGTAACAGGAAAGGTGAAAGATGAATAATTTTCTCAAATCAGCATTAAACCACCTGCTGAGATAAACCCATCACTCTGTACCTTTAGAACTAATCTCTTCCGAGCAGGTATTATTGTTTGAGTGGATCTCAGAGGCACTGTAGGGAACGCTAAGGGAGGTTTTAATATGAAGATTCTGATAAACTCTGCCTCAATTCTTAACTTCCTGCCATGCAGGATGCTGCCACACGCAGTGTGGATTAATACGGGTCTGGGTACCTCAGGGGCCTGTGAACTAGATTTCGTCAAGATTCTGAGTGTTCATGAACAAAACAAATGCGAGCCAAGTAAGAACAAGCAGTGACTGATTAACTACCTTGATTATGTAAAGGAAATATTTACAAAATTAATTACAGGTGTGGTCAGGGCCACTGGTGAGCTCGTTCTGCTGTTAACATTTCACTGAAGCTGGCATCTGTTATCACGGCCAGTGCCTGGCCATGCAGGTTGTTAAAAAATTATGAACGTCTCCTCTGGTGTATCTTTATGGTTTCAACAATTTTGTGGGCAGCATGAAAGTTTTGGCCAGTGTGGAATGCTCATGACCATGATCACTTGTAATTTGGCTTATAGTGCAGACTCTTTCAGGCATAGATAGTCTTCAGATTTTTCTTTAAAGTTGAAATTAATGTTTTGAATTAAAACATCTGCATTTTGGGCTGGGCATGGTGGCCCACACCTCTAATCCCAGCACTTTGGGCGGCCGAGGTGGGTGGATTGCCTGAGCTCAGGGGTTGGAGACCAGCCTGAGCCAGAATGAGACCTCATCTCTAAAAATAGCCCTGTGTTGTGGCGGATGTCTGTAGTCCCAGCTACTTGGGAGGCTGAAGCAAGAAAATCACTTAAGCCCAAGAGTTTGAGGTTGCTTGAGTTATGATACTACGGCAGTCTACCAAGGGCGACAAAGTGAGACTGTCTCAAAAAAAAGAGTGTGTAGGCCAGGTGTAGTGGCTCATGTCTGTAATTCCAGCACTCTAGGAGGCCAAGGCAAGTGAATTGCCTGAGCTCATGGGTTCGAGACCAGCCTGAGCAAGAGTGAAACTGCATCTCTAAAAATAGCTGGGCGTTGTGGAGGCTGAGGCAAGAGAATCACTTAAGCCCAGGAGTCTGAGAATGTTGTGAACTATGATGCCAGAGCACTCTATCAAGGGTGACAAAGTGAGACTCTGTCTCAAATAAACAACAATAACCCCCCCCAAAATCTTCACTTTTATTGTATTAGTGCAATAAAATACAATTTAAATTAAGAAATAATCAGAGCTGTTCAGAAAAATGTAGGTCAGGCATAATGCCTCATGCTTGTAATCCCAACACTTTGGGAGGCTGAGGCGGGAGGATCACTTAAACCCAGTAGTTTGAGGCTACAGTGATCTGTGATTGTGCCACTGCATGCCAGCATGGGCAACACAGAGAGATCCCATCTCTTTAAAAAAAACTAAAATTAAAAAAACAACAGCACATCCTACTTTCAAAAACGTATGCATAGGAACAAGCACCATAGCATTGTGGATAGCAAAAACTAAAGATCGCCAAAATATCCAATAAGGTTGAAATAGATAATTTATAGAAATCCATGTAACAGACCATGGTGAGCCTCTCAAAAGATGATATTGTTGATTGGTGTTTGAAGTAAAGGAACAATGTTTAGTATATAATAATGAGGGAAGAGGTAGTATGTATGTTATGATATGAACCAGAAAGTAAATACTGAACAGGGGTGATCAGCCGAGATGATATTGTGGGTGTTTACTGCTTTATGTCTTTGTGCTGAATTTTCCAAACTTTAATAAAGTGCATAATTTATATATTATGGTAAGAGAAAAAAGTTATGAGCAAAAGAAATAAGTTCTTAAATTAAGAAATTTTAAGAGTTGGACGTGGTAGTTCATGACTGTAATCCTACATTCTGGGAGGTCGAGGCAGGTGGATCTCCTGAGCTCAGGAGTTTGAGACCAGCCTGAGAGCAAGAGCCAGAGCCTGTCTTCACGAAAAATAGAAAAATTACCTGGGCATCATGGTGGACACTTATCCCTGCTACTGGGAAGGCTGAGGCAAGAGTATCACTTGAGCCCAAGAGTTTGAGGTTGCTGTGAGCTATGACGCCAAAGCACTCTGTCCAGGTTGACAGAGTGAGATTCTCTCTCAGGAAAAAGAAACAAACAAAAAATTTTAAGGATTAAGGGGTGTATTCTTTTAATCAAACAAGTGTATCTAAAAGACATGAAAGGATTCCAATAAAATATAAGGTATCTGTGATGTGGTATGAATGGGAGGCTGCATGTTATTTCAGGACCACTGAGAAATATTACACAAAACTGTGATAAGTATTAGATCGTAATGTTTATGGGGAAAAAAACAGTGGTATTAATCACATAATTTTTTTTTTATTCTTTGGCCTTCATTAAAGGTACAAAGAATTAGGTCACACTGATTGCATTTGTTAGGTAAAGTTCCTCGTATAATTGTGTCCTGCCCCCAAGAGATGTGCCAAACACCGTAATCTTCATCCCCCTTCCTCCTCCCCTCTCCCCACTCCCTCCTCCCCTGATCCCTGCCTTGAACTGATTTGAGTTTTCTCTTATGAGAGTATGGATTAGATCATCCACTACCTTCATATTAGAATTGAGTATCCTGGATTCTTGCTTCTCTATTCTTGTGATACTTTGCTAAGAAGGATGTGTTCCAACTCAATCCAGGTTAATAAAAAAGATGTCAAGTCTCTTTTGAGACAGAGTCTCCCTTTGTCACCCTTGGTAGAGTGCTGTAGTGTGTGCCATACACTCTTACATTGTGCCTGTTAGTTGAGAGCACACCAATTCTCTCCCTTTCTTCCCGGGCTCCCTTTCCCCACCACTTAAGTTTAATTGTGTTTTTCTTTTGTATGGGCATGTATTTATTTGTCTACTGGTTTCATATTAAAATTGAGTACATTAGCAGTGAGACACTGTCTCTAAAAACTAGCCGGGCATTGTGGCAGGAGCCTGTAGTTCCAGCTACCTGGGAGACTGAGGCAGGAGGATCACTTGAGCCCAAAATTTGGACACTGTTATGTCAGGGCCCAGGACAGGCCAGGTCTCAGGCCCAGCTTAGGTAGGTCCTGGATGTGGACCACTAAGCTCCCTTGCTCAGGAACAGTTTCTCTTAGGTGCTTGAGGGCTATCTACTTTAGCTGGAGAGAGAGACAGAGTATCTTAGAGAGAGTAAAGGTCTTCTTAGAACAGATAGCTCTTAGTCTTTAGCAGAGCTTGGTAATCTTCAGCAGAGAGACTGTGCTGGTATCCTACAGGCAGGAGAGGAGACAGAGTCAGAGTAAGTGGATCCGTGATAGAATGCCCATGCCTCTTGACTGCCTGCTCCTCCAGCCTAATATAAGGCTGAGCTCGTGCTTCTCAACACCACAGGTGTAGAGACTGCCAATTCACCAATGCTCTCATCTCGCGAGCTCACTCATGGTTGTTAGAACCAAATCTCTCTCCATGTCCTGTTCACCAAGGTGTTCCACTACAGGTATTTCCTATAACTCTCACTCCTCCTAGCCATAGGCTATACGGGCTGCTACATTTCCCCCCTTTTTTATATACAAACAAAATAACTTTTAATGTGATAAGGGCAGTTCTTCCTGTTATCTAGCCCTTTTCTTTCTAGGCAAAAGATGGTAATTGTCAGAGTTCAGAATTCCAGGTATGGGCTTTTTAAGTGAGGAAGCCCAATACAGATGTAAACTATTAGCCGCTGCTAGAAGAAAATGATTGTGATGTTAATTCCCTTAAAGGTCTTTTTAAATGGAGAAAACTGAAATCTTTCCTGATAGAATTTATCATTTCTTTAACTGTAGGAACTTTCCTTTGATATTTACTTAACGGATGAACAAAAAATAACGCTTTCCTTGCAATCTTTGCAAGCAGAGGATTTTTCTCTTGCTATTCCAAAGGTTTTGCTACTCGAGGTACTGAAATCCACCCTTCACAGATTGCAAAAGACTGTTACTCGTGGATTAATGGTTCCACACTTGGCAGTTCCTCTCATGGAACTGTTACTCGTGGTCCAGAAAGTACCACCCTTCACAATTCCTTGATAGCAGAGTTTGTCCTGCTTTCAAGCTGCTCTTCCAGTGAAATTTTTGCTAATTGATTCCAGACTTTTTTTCAAATGGAGTTCCCTAGCATGGAGGTGGTTTAACTTATACTCTTCCCTCCCTTTGTTCTCACCTCTCATAATCTTCCAAAGGCTTCACTTGCTTCCGAGTGACACTTCCCCTGTGGGCTGTGTCCAGTCTCCTTAGCTGGACCCGGTTGTAGTGCACAGACACTGATGAGAGGTCGGTTACCCCTTCACCACGCAGGATAACCTAATATTCCACAAACATATTTAATCTAATTATTCTCCATTGTCATCCATTGGTCTGGTTTAATTTCCCGTTTTACACTAAGGCACCACAGGTCTAACCAAGCTGGCAGAGTGCTCCCACGGCATAGAATTGAATTATACTGTTTTTTCTGAGAATGGTTTGAAATGAAAACATTAAACTGTTTTTTCTTTGATTTACCAGTGGGTCCTGATTCTGGCCCAACTGATAATTTCCCTACAATAAAGGTGTTCCATCTTCTATCAAGTTGATAATGGCATTTGTTTAGCCCAATGAAAGCCTTTTTTACACTTGGGACATACACCTGGAGGTTTACATGCTCTTTGTTCTTTTTTTTAGCATTCAACGTTCTTTTCCCTTTTAAACTCTTTTCTCTTATGGCCTAGCTTCCCACATTTATGGCATTTGATGTTAACTAGGGGATTTACCCTCTGATCTTCCAGCTGCCCAATGTGAGTTGTCATGTCAATATAGCATTTACCTGCTTCTACTATAAGATTCATCTGATGTCTCAACTGTATTTCAACTGCTGTATCTCATTTGCCATGATTTTTCTCTGGTTTTCTTTTGGCTTTTTACTTTTTACAGTCTTTCCCTTTCAATTCTTAGAACCTTTGGCTGCCTTAAAGAGACAGGAGCTCTTTAGCTGTTTCTTTTTACTCTGGAGTCTTGTTTTACAAAACTTTACTTCCACTGTTTCTTCACCAGCCTCAATCTACCTCAATTCTTTTCTTTTTAAACAGAACTCTTAACTGCCAAAAAGGGAATCGGGTCGTCGGTCTCTCAAAAGCTACTTCCTGCTGGCATTGGGCGAAGGTATTAGGGGAAGGCAGTTAGAAGTTCTCTTCCCTAACTTAATAAACTCTTGCAACCTAGTCCCAAACTTTTCTCTTTGCGGTTTTACCAAAGGCTTTTCTCACCCCTGAGGCTGAAGGCTTGTTTACTAAAGATACTTATCTCCTAGGTCTAGCCTTTCTCTTTCCCTCTCGTTTAGAGGCTTTTTTCTGCTTTTTTTTCTCCAGCCACTTCACAGAAGAGGCTAAAGGATTTTACCAGCTTTTCCCCCCACAGTATTAGAATTTGGAAAGAGAAAACGCAGGAAAGAAGAGGAAAAACCGAATGAGAAAGGCCTGCTGTTGGCTGTCTTTCTTAGATATTTCTTTTCCCTCTAAGCATTTCTATTTCTCTTTTTTTCTTATTTTGCTAAAGTTTATTTCCCTCTCGGTCCACATTCACTGAATCCTGCTCAAAGCACCATTTGTCAGTGGCGTTCACTGTCCTGCTTCTGACACCACTTCAGGGCCCAGGACTGGCCAGGTCTCAGGCCCAGCTTAGGTAGGTCCTGGACGTGGACCACTAAGCTCCCTTGCTCAGGAACAGTTTCTCTTAGGTGCTTGAGGGCTATCTACTTTAGCTGGAGAGAGAGAGACAGAGTATCTTAGAGAGAGTAAAGGTCTTCTTAGAACAGACAGCTCTTAGTCTTTAGCAGAGCTTGGTAATCTTCAGCAGAGACGCTGTGCTGGCGTTCTGCAGGCAGGAGAGGAGACAGAGTCAGAGTTAAGCGGACCCGTGATAGAATGCGCATGCCTCTTGACTGCCTGCTCCTCCAGCCTAATATAAGGCTGAGCTCGTGCTTCTCAACACCACAGGTGTGGAGACTGCCAATTCACCAATGCTCTCATCTCTCGAGCTCTCTCATGCTAGTTAGAACTAAATCTCTCTCCATGGCCTTTTCACCAAGGTGTTCCATTACAGGTATTTCTTATAACTCTCACTCCTCTTAGCTATAGGCTATACAGGCTGCTACACTGTTATGAGCTAGGAAATCAGGGCACTCTACTGAGGGCAACAAAGTGAGACTCTATCTCAAAAAAAAAAAAAGGAAGAAGAATTCAGTGCATTGGATACTTGCTTTTACATTCTTGTGATACTTAACTAAGTACAATGTTATTCAACTCTATCCAGGTTAATATAAAAGATATAAAGTCTCCATTTCTCCTGGCTAACTAATATTCCATGGTATGCAAATACCACAGCTTATTAATCTATTCATATGTTGATGGGCACTTGGGTTGGTTCCACATCTTAGTGAGTGTGAATTGAGGGGCAATAAACATTCTAATGTAAATGTCTTTATGATAAAATGATATTTTTTTTTCTTCTGGGCAGATGCTTAGTAATGGGATTTCAGGATCAAATGGGAGATCTACTTTTAGTTCCTTAAGGATTCTACATATTTCTTTCCAAAGAGGCTGTATTAGTTTGCAATCCCACCAACAGTGGAAAAGTGTTCCCTTTTCTCCACGTGATCACCAACATCTGCAGCTTTGAGACTTTGTGATGTGGGCTATTCTCACTGGGGCAGGGGATAGTTAACTCAAGGTGGTTTCTACTTGCGTTTCTCTGATAATTAGGGACAATGATCATTTTTTCATGTGTTTCTTGGCCATTCATCTGTCTTCTTTGGAGAGGGTTCTGTTCATTTCTCAATTTTGTTGCATTTAGAAAGTCTTTTCTTTTTAATTTTTGTTGGGGATTCATTCAGGGTACAAAGAATCAGGTTATACTACTTGCATTTGTTAGGTAAAGTCCCTCTTATAATTGTGTTCCACCCCAAGAGGTGTGGCACACATCACGACTCCCCCTGCCCTCCTTCCTCCTTCCCTCTCTCCACTCTCCCTTTCCCCCATTCCTGCCAGGTACTAGCATCACTTGTCCTCATATAAGAATTGACTACATTGGATTCTTGCTTCTCCATTCTTGTGATGCTTTACTAAGAAGAATGTGTTTCAACTCCATCCGAGTTAATATAAAATAGAAAGTCTTACAATTTGTGCTATAAGCCAGTATGTTGATGTCAAAACCAACCTGCACAAGAGCACCCCTGGGGACACTAGGCCCTGCTGTGCTCATTCCATTGAAAAACTGAGAACTCATTCCTCTGTGACTGAGTGATCTGTCTTAGCATACGTCTACGTAGTAGGAATTGGACTCAAGCACATTCTCATGAACAATGGGTGCTTTCCTTTTATGATGCCTTTTATAACTATTAACTTTTATGAAATTAGTGTTCATAAGGTCTCTTCACCTTTAAGCATAAGAAGTGGAATATTCTCTAAAGGTTGGTCCTTGGCAAGTTTCTCAATCTTAGCAATATTAATATTTTATACCATAGAATTCTTTGTTGTAGAGGGCTATCCTGTGCATTATATGATGTTTAGCGATATCCTGGTCTCATGCCAGTAGCATAATCTCCTGCCTCCCCATCTGTGACATCAAAAAAATTTCCAGACATGGCCAAATGACCCTGAGAAGCAAAATTATTTCTAGTTAAGAGTTGTCAGTCCATAGACAAGCTCCAAATGTCATAAATATTTTTACCTGTGTATGATTTATTTTCTTGGTCCTTTTTTCTATTAAGTATTTCAAATTGCACCGTGACATGGGTAAGGCTCATTCCTGTGGCAGCCGTGTCACGCTGTGCTTTTTTGACCCTCAGTGCAACCATCAATACTCTGCAAGCGAGTTATAGAGAATAAAGATGCATTTCATCATGCATTCAACAAATCAATTCACTTCACAAGTATTTATTAAAAATTCACTGTATGTCTGTCACTGAGTGAAATCTTATTTTACAGAAAAGAAACAAACGTTCCCTCTGGTCCAGAGTTAGTGAGTTCTCTCACTTGATTGTTCACAGGCAGTTACAGATTGAATTCCCATCCTACTCTTTCCCTCTTCTTACTACTGCACTTGACTAGTTTAAAAAAAAAAAAAGAAAAGAAACAAATATTCCTTGCCCTTAAACAGTTCATGGTCAACTGAAGAAGACATGAAATAATGACCATTTGTGATACCGGGTAACAGGGCTAACATGGACAAGTGCCTTAGGTGTTATGTGAGGGTGAAGAAAGAAATAAACAACAAAATTAACAACCAAAATTAAGTTCTTAATTACTTTGAAAATGTTCTGCTTTCATTTTGAAATAATATGAAAAGGTTTATCACCAGTATCTCTCTTTTAACCCAGTTTCTTTTGTGTCTTTTTGTCTTTCTGTAGATGCTGTGGCTGTCACGTGGACAGATCGAATGTTGCCCTCATTGACATGGTTTATTCCTTTCGCTATTTCTGCTTCATTATTCAGCAATCTTATGATTAATGTATTTGATTGCTCAAGAGTGGTATATCTTGCTGGCCAACAGGGCCACCTGCCTT
Organism: Otolemur garnettii; assembly: GCF_000181295.1. Classification (NCBI taxonomy): domain Eukaryota; kingdom Metazoa; phylum Chordata; class Mammalia; order Primates; family Galagidae; genus Otolemur; species Otolemur garnettii. The sequence goes on from NW_003852399.1 coordinate 38,926,223, forward strand.
TGCTATTTAATACACTTAATACTTATTCCTCTCCACTTATATCTGTGCTGCTACTTGTCATTATGGGATCCCTTACAATTGTCATAACAAACCTCATTGATTTGATAAACTATCTTTATTTTATGAGCTCTTTTTGGTCTGTGTTAACAGCCATAGGAATTCTAAGACGGAGATTGCAGGAACCTGATCTAACTTCACCTTATAAGGTAAAAAGTGGGTTTTAAAATATTTTTCTGTGTGAAAGATAAGATATTGAGTGTAACCATACTTAAGAATATATTCATTCTGTGAGGCTGAGGCAGGTGGATTGCTTGAGCTCAAGAGTTCAAGATCAGCCTGAGCAAGAGCAAGATACCATCTCTTAAAAAAAAAGAAAACCCACTAAAAAACAAACTAGCCCAGTGTCGTGGCAGGTGACTGTAGTCTCAGTTACTTGGGAGGCTGAGGCAAGAGAATTGCTTGAGCCCAAGAGTTTGAGGTTGCTGTGAGCTATGATACCATAGCACTTTACCAAGGGCAAGAGACTGTCTCACTTGCCCAAGCTCACACAGCATAGAGTAGAACCAAGCCTGAAATCTAGACACTCACTTTGGAGGGTTTGTCTCTCACTAAGCACAAAATATAAGAAGGAACTCAGGGAAAAAGACAGCAATGTTCTCATCACCAACTTTAGTTGACTTACAACCATCCTTCTTTTCAGTCTTCCCTTTTACTTCTTTCATCCAGCTATTCCTTAACTGTTGTGTAGTTGAGTATTAGTTATTGAGAAGCAACTATATTTTAAGCACCTTACTAAGTGCTCTGGATACAGAAAGACGTAGCTTCTGCCCTAGTTAATTTATAATCTATCTGGTAAACCAAAAAGCATGGTATGATGGGTGCTATATAGTAGCCTCCAGAGGATGCCCAGAGAACACATGGGGAGGGGGATCTAATCTAGAGCAGAGTTGACAGCCTGGTTCCCTTCTTTAGAGCTTTCTTTCCAAGACCTGCTCCCATAGTTTCACTTACTGATCATGTAATATGTCCATTCATTGCTATTTGCTTTGAGCTATGATGTGATAGCACTCTACCAAGGGTAACAAAGTGAGACTCTGTCTCAAAAAAAAGAAAAGAAAAAAGGGATTTCTCAAAAGTGACTGCTGGGTGGCACCTGTGGTTCAAAAGAGTAGGGTGCCAATCCCATATCCCAGAGGTGGTGAGTTCAAACCCCGCCCTAGCCAAATCTGCAAAAAAAAAAGTGACTGCCTACAAAATTTTCTCCCCAGGTTGGGTAATGTAGTATAGTACCCTTTCAATCCTAACACAAATCAAGTACCAAGGCTGGGTCTTTAAGGTTTTTGGCAAAATAAAAACAAAACAGAAAGGAAGAAAATCATTTTGGCTGAAGTTTTTGTCTTGATTTGTTTTTTAATATGCTAAGGCATAGTGCCTACCTGTCAATATTTCTCTGAGTTAGAGAGGGTCTTAGGATAGTCTTTGTGTTTTTGTCATGAATTTCTTACTGCTAGATGGTTGTCTTATCAGCAAATGGGCACTGCTGTTCTATTCAAGAACAGTCAATGCCGGTAATCTTAGTACTCTTGGGGGATTGCTTGAGCTCAGGAGACCAGCATGAGCAAGAGCTGGGTGTGGTGGCTGGTGCCTGTAGTCCCAGCTACTTGGGAGGCTGAGGCAGGAGGATCTCTGGAGCCCAAGAATTTGAGGTTGCTGCTCATCCCCCCAACCTGACAATGACAATCTTTTCAACATCTCCTTTAATCAGGCATTTATCTGAGTTCTAAGCCAGCTTTAGCTAACTTGATAGCTAATTTTGTCTATTTTCTATCATTAGCTTGTGTCTTTTAATTTTGATTTATGTAAATATGCAGGTATTAATATGGGTTTTCCTATCTAATTTTTTGAACTTTTGCTCTTTCCAGGTGCCTGTGCTATTTCCCTTGGTGATGTTGGGCATGTACCTGTGCATGGTTGTGATACCTCTGGTGACGTCTCCAAGTATGCATTATATGTACGCGTTTCTCTTTATTTTCAGTGGACTATTGCTTTACGTACCTTTAATACATTTTAAACTGAGATTGGCTTGGTTTGAAAAGATGACTTGCTATTTACAATTGCTATTTAATATTTGTCTCCCTGATGTGTCAGACGAACAGATGTCAGAAGTGCAAACTGTTAAAAGAATTTAGCTTTCTAATAACACACCCAATTCCAGTTAAAAATGAAACACACACGGTGAAACATTCACGATGAAATTGCTGTGGTGACTTTCTTTCTCAACTGAAATAATGTACATAAAAGTGCCCAGCACAGTCTCTGCTTCAAGATCACAAAGAAATTACTTACTAAGCGCGACGAAAGCTCTGTTTTGTTCAGTAAAAAACTTTTAAGTCTTAGTTTGCATAGCGGGATATATTGTTGATATCTCTCCCATTCTTACATTTTTTTTCTTTATCTCACACTTTTTCTATTGAATTGGTAAGGATCTTATAGTAACAGTTAACGATTAAAAATAAAAATGCATTCCATTCATTTCATTGAGTCTTTTTTTGGGGAGGGGGACTGAATTGAAGATAACAAAATAATTCCACTGAGCTGGCTAGCTTTTCCCCTATGGTGCAAAGCCTTTTTTAAAGCTTCTTTTTTTAGAAGCATGAATGTTGCTACCCACCACCAGGCTAAGCAGCTCAGGCGGTGCGAGGAGTGGTAGCCGCCGGGGAAGCGCAGCTTCGGAGTCCCGAAGGCTCCGGGGGCGCCGCCGCCCAGAGGCGGAAGACGACGGTCAGCGCTGCCCAAGGCTCGGGGAAGGGAGAGCTTAGAGGGAGATCGCGCGGTTGTCACCTAAACCTGCTCCTCCAAAAGTGGAAACCAGAAAAGGCCGCAGCGAAGGCTACATCTTCAGACAAAAAAGGGCGACCAAAAGGGAAAAGGGGAGCAAAGGGAAAGAAGACCCACGTGGCTAACCAAGACACTGAAGATTTACCTGCAGAAACTGGAAAAACTAAAACTGAGCAGAGTCCAGCCGCTGACAAACAGGAGAGAAAGAAGCCGCGTCTGACTGTATCACACCCCGTGTCTATCTGTGCTCCCTGGCTCCCTTCTTGTACAACCCAGAGGAATATTTTTATCAACTATTTTGCAAATGCAAGTTGTTTTGGTAGCTCTAGAAACATTCTTAAGAAGGAGGAAATCCCACCTCATCCCATTTTTTAAGTGTAAATTCTTTTTTCAAGAGGTGAAAGCATTGGCTGGTTGTTTACTTTTTGGTACAACCACAAAACAGTGCGGCATGCTGAATTCCGGGAGGCTTGGAGTGCCACGGGTGTGAGCCTAACATTCCATAGATGGCAGTTGGCTTTTAGATCCTGTAAAACAAAGCATACTAAACGGAGATATGGAGTCCCAGCCTTGCATTTAATGTTTTGAACACTTTAAATTACTTCTATCCCCACGTTGTTTGTTAGTAGACTTTCCTAAAGAAAACCACTCCCCCAATCATGGCTCTCCCTGTCAGAATCGTGTCGTTTTGTAACATCTGTAGTTACAAGACTACATACTAGTCTTGTTTTCCTAATTAACTGTGTTACTGTGATATGAAGGACCGAAAATTTGCATATGTAGCGTATATGGTAGGTAATCAATTGTGAATTGGTGGGACTTATGTAAAAGCTTATCAACATTTGAAGATACTGGTACTTAATATCCTCTTAAGGAAAATTTGCCTCCAAATTTTAATCTGGAAAGTCACTGGAATAACTGTTAAAAAAAAAAATTACAGGCTCCGCACCTGTGGCTCTGCAGTTAGAGCGCCAGCCACATACACCAGACCCAGTGGGTTTGAATCCAGCTGGGGCCTGTCAAATAGCAATGACAACTGCAACCAAAAAATAGCCAGGTGTTGTGGCAGGTGCCTGTAGATCCACCTATTTGGGAGGCTGAGGCAAGAGAATCTCTGAAGCCCAAGAGTTGGAGGTTGCTGTGATCTGTGATGCCACTGCACTCTACTGAGGGTGACATAGTGAGGCTCTGTCTCAAACAATAAATAAACCAGAATTACAATAAATGGCTTTTTAGATTTGGGGTATATATGTTAAGAATTGTGTACAAATTGAAATGTCTGTACTGATGCTTAACACAACCAATAAAATATCAACTACAAAAAAAAAAAAGCATGAGTTTTTAAGTTATTTTTCTTTGAGTGCTTTTCTTTAAATTCTGAGGTGCCTTAGAAGAACAACATTACCATGTCTTCTTCTAATTAAAATGTAGCCTACCGGCAACAATGCAGTTGTGTGTATAAAATATGTGGAATAGATGGCTGAGTGGATCATATCCCAGTTGCCACACTCATCCAGTGTCATTCGGTTTAAAAGATTCATCTACTTAGCTTAGAGTTAAAGGATCTGGGTTTGAAGATGGCCTTTCAGAAAGCAGAGAGGCAATATGGGAAGGTGTCAGCATCTTTTGTTAGCCAACTCTGTCCCTTAGAAATGGCATCCCCATATGTCAAAGGACTTGTCAAATTTGAGGAGCTATCCCTTTTTGACGGTTAATTCTATGTGTCAATTTGGTTGGGTCACGGGGCTCAGATCTTTGATAAAACATCATGGATGTTTCTGTGAGGGTGTTTTGGGGACAAGATTAACATTTAAATTGTTGGATTTTGAGTAAAGCCAATTGTCCTACTAATATGAGTGGGCTTCAATCAATTGAAGACCCTAACAGAACAAAGACTGGCTTTCCCCCAGGAAGACAGAATTCTGTTCGTGATGGCCTTCATTCTTGAACTACAACACCAGCTGTTCACAGGTCTCTAGCTTGCCAGCCTCCATAAGCATGCTAGGTATTTCCTTAAAGTAAATCTCTCTCTCTCTCTCTCATACACACACACACTCTTATATTTATTTCCTATGACAGTTGTCTGATGTGGCCTTCATGATCAACCATTCCTTTCATATAACTCCCCACTACATTTAGACAACTGCCCAATTTTCCTCTTCCTGCAAACTTTTTGTGCAGTTTTTTTTTTTTTTTTTTTTTGGCCGGCTCTGGATTTGAACCTGCCACCTCTGACATACGGGGCTGGCACTCTACTCCTTCAAACCAAAGGCACCACTATGTGCTAAAATAATGGCAACATACGAGAGTATGTGGCAAAATAATTCCTGAACTTAGTTCTATAGAAGTCATCCAAATTTTGTAGATTTAGGATTGGAGCTTCAGCGTCTAGAGACCTGGAAGATATTTAAATTATGAGTGAGAATAACCACAAATTTGATAGCAAAATTTGAAGTCATCATATAGAATAACTTGCTCACCTACGCTTTTATACTCCTAGGGGTGGGAAAATCACTGTTTGTTAAAGATGCTGGTCCTACCTTTGAACAGCTCTGGCTTTCCCAAAGCCTTTCCTGATAATATGAGGCTATAATGTAATTTCTACCTATTGGTTAAGTCTAACCCTCTTTCATATCTTTTAAGATATTTAGTGACACACTCTGTACCTGAAGCTCTGCGGCTAGGGAGCCAGCCACATACATCAGAGCTGGTGGGTTCGAATCCAATCCAGGCCAGCCAAACAACAATGACAACTACAACCAAAAAATAGCTGGATGTTGTGGCAGGCTCCGGTAGTACCAGCTACTTGGGAGGCTGAGGCAAGAGAATAGCTTAAGTCCAAGAGTTTGAGGTTACTGTGAGCTGTGACACCATGGCACTCTACCCAGGGCAAAAGCTTGAGACTCTGTCTTAAAAAAAAAAAAGAAAAAGGTACTTGGTGACAGCCATCTGAGGCTTTGAGACTTCTCTTCTCCATGTTAAAACTCCCTGGTATTATTTTTTACTTTTATTTATACATATTAGTCATCTTTTTTTTAGACTTTGGTAAAAACATAAGAAGGAAAAAAAACTTTGTGTGCTATTTGTATTTTGTCTTGTGTATTCTGTAACAAACAAGTAGTGAATGATTATGTATTCAAAAAAAGGAAAAAAAAAGAAAATAGTGACTAATTCTCATATAAATTGTATTTAATTTTGACCAAAGCACATTACTTAAACATTAATTTTTAATTCAACATGTTAATATGTTGTTCATCGTATTGCATCCTCATTTATAAGAGAAATATGTTTGTAATTTCCCTTTTATAATAATATATTTTCTCCAATTTTAGTATCAGGTGTATCCAGATTAAGTAGAATGATTTTGAAGTATTTCTTACTCTATTGTCTATAAGATTTGGCATGATCTGTTTTTTTGAAATTATCTTTTACTTTTACTTATAAATATTAGTTGTCTATTTTTTTTGAGACCTTGGAAAAAACAAAATAAGAAGAAGTTAACTGATCAAAGTATTCTATAATAGACATACTTCTATCTGACAATGGAAATGTTACTATTTTTGCATTATTACTATTATTATTGCCTAATATTTTGTTGCAGCAATCGTCTGACTTCTTTTCTGAATGTATTTATCTTCTTTCATTCTTTATAAGGTTTTTGTTCTCAGTCCTTATGCTAAATATTATTACTGCCATTAAATTTAGCCTTTTAATTCTGCGAAGGCAAAAGTGGAAACTTAACATACACATGTATATGTAAGAAAAATAAATTAAAAAAAAAAAGTCCTGGTATTCAAGAGTTGGTACTTTTGAAAGTCTTGATTTTTCCACCCCTTGCCAGGCCCCCCCCCTTTTTTTTATGTAAAGATGTCTTAAATTTTTATGCTGTAAACAACAGTTTTTCTAGATATGCTCTGACTATAGGAGGTGAGAGCAGAGCTATCATTTCCCTTGTTCTAAAATACTTTACTATTTTAAGTTGCACACAAACTTTATGGACACCCTGTATTATAGTTTTATTCACTGGTTTGGCACCACTCTACGCTGAGGCCTCCTACAGCTTTCCTATAAATTCGTCTGAGACATGCCTATTCTAAGAGGAGGTGAGATACCACCTAGCCAAGTCGGATAGCTCAATACAATGGTTCAGGGAAACTTTTGTTCTTGTAATAAGGTAACAAAAAATTGGATAATGGTAGCAAATGAAGGGTCATAACATTAAAAGATTTGAAGAAAAAATGCAAGATGAATTTCATATAGTTGTCATAGTTTATATTATTTAGGAAATAAGGCCTTCTAAAATATTTGTATAGTAAATCTTTTACGTACTTTGCAATTCCTTTGGTATTACTCCTGTTCATCAGTGATTCATTTTCCTGTTTTTTAAAATTTCAAAGTATTAAAGGAGTACAAATATTTTTGTTACATGGATGACGTTTGTAATCCTTGAGTCATGGCTACAAGTGTGCCTGTCGTTCCAATAGTGTTCATCAGACCTGTTAGGTAGGTTGTGGTCCCGCCCCTCCACCTCCCACCCCCCTATTTGATTTCCAGTGAGTTTTACTTCCCTCTGTACACATAGGTCAGTTCCAGTTTCATATATAGTACATGTGGTGTTTGTTTTTCCATTCTTGAAATACGTCACTTAGGGTAATGGTCTCCAGTTCCATTCAAATTGTTGCAAAAGGAATTAGTGTTTTTTTAATGGCTGAGTAGTAGTACTCTACATGGTATATACTATGTACATACCACATATTGTTAATCCATTCATGAATTGATGGGCACTTGGGTTGATCCCACATCTTTGCAATTGTAAATTGTACTACAGTAAATATTCGAGTGTGTGTGTCTTTTTGATAAAATGACTCACTTTCTCATTTACTTTAAGAAGACTCTATTTTGAAGCCATCTGCCAAGAATTCCTTTGGTGGGCTGGGTGCAGTGGCTCATGCCTGTAATCCTAACACTTTGGGAGGCTGAGGTGGGTGGATTGCTTCAGCTCAGGAGTTCAAGACCAGCCTGAGCAAGAGCGAGACCCCCATCTCTACTAAAAAAATTAGAAAATCACTAGTCAGGTGTGGCGGTGCACATCTGTGGTCCCAGCTACTTAGAAGGTTGAGGCAAGAGGATCACTTGAGCCCAAGAGTTTGAGATTGCTGTGAGCTATGATACCACAGCACTCTACCTAGGGACACAGAGTGAGTGTCACAGGGTGACACAGAGTGAGGGACACAGAGTGTCTCAAAAAAAAAAATTCCTTGTATGACATGAGACAAGGGCTTATTTGCTGTATTCTCTGAAGTGAACAGGGGTTAATGCTGTTTACCAATTTGACATAGATGTATTGTGAAAATTAACCAGTTTGTATTACCGTACTTTGAAGTTGAAAGGAATCTCCTTCGGACTGTCTAATAGAGCCTCAGAGGTAGCATCTCTTGTTTGCATCATGAAATTAGCAAGGCAGACACTGAGAAGCTTCTACCTCCTCTCTAACCAGAGCAGCTTTTAGAGCTTTGTTAGGATGTTTTAGTTTCTAGAGCTATCATAACAAATTATCACAAATTTGATGACTAAAAAGGACAGAAATTTATTCTCTCACAGAAGCTCAGAAGTCCACGATCAAGGGTTAGCAGGACTGGTTCCCTGTGGAGGCGCAGAGGGCCACTGTGTTCCACATCTCTGTCCTAATTCGGGTGGTGGCTGGCAATTCCTGCTGTTCCTGGGTTTGTAGCTGTGTAACGCTAATCTCTGCCCCTCTTCACACGGCTTTTCCTCTGTGTCTCTCTTTGTTTCAAATCTCCCTCTCCTTTCTCTCATAGGGACACTTGTTGTTGGATTTAGGGCCCACCCTACATCCAGGATGTCCTCATTGCCAGATTTTTTTTTTTTTTTTTGAGACAGAGCCTCAAGCTATCCCCCCTGGGTAGAATGCTGTGGCATCA
>NW_003852399.1:38935022-38942784 GCF_000181295.1 Otolemur garnettii
CTGGCTTATCTATTCTGTTTTAATCTGATCACCTACCTCTCACAGTCCTTCTTCTTTCCAGCTTAGGATGGAGGTGAGGACAAGAAGAAGAAATGCATCTCTGTGGCTTTTAGGTCCTCTTATTATTATTTCCATTTTTTTTTTGAGACAGAGCCTCAAGCTGTCCCCCTGGGTAGAGTGCTGTGGCATCACAGCTCACAGTAACCTCCAACTCCTGGACTCAAGTGAGTCTCCTGCCTCAGCCTCCCAAGTAGCTGGGACCACAGGCGCCCACCATAACATCTGGCTATTTTTTGCTTGCAGCCATCATTGTTGTTTGGTGGGCCCAGGCTGGATTCAAACCTACCACCTTAGGCGTATGTGGCTGGTGCCTTACCCACTTGAGCCACAGGTGCCAAGCCATTTCTAGATTTTTAACTTAATTACATCTGCAAAGGTTATATCAGAAAATAGGGTCACATTCTGATGTTCCAGATAGATAAGACTTTAGGACAGCCAAGAGTCAACCCTCTAAGCCAGGCCTTCCTGCTCATCAACTTCATTTCCTAGTTTGTGTGGTAGCTTCTTTGAGCCACAGTGGTTCATGAAGGCCAGCCTGTTTTGCTTATCTCTGTAGGCAGCAACTCATCTCCATGATGGAGTTGGAACTAAAATGTAAAATCTGGGCCAGGCACAGTGCCTCACGCTTGTAATCCTAGAACTCTGGGAGGCCAAAGTGGAGGATTGCTAAGTTTAGTAGTCCAAGATCAGCCTAAGGATGAGCAAGAACTCATCTCTACTAAAAATAGAAAAATTAGCCGGGGATTGTGGTGGCTGCCTATAGTCCCAGCTATTGGGGGGCTGAGGCAGGAGGATTGCTTGAACTCAAGAGTCTGAGGTTGCTATCAGCTAGGCTGAGGCCACAGTGCTGTAGCCTGGGCAACAGAGTGAGACTCTGTCTCAAAAATAAAACAAAACAAAAAAAACTTTTTAAGAAAAAGATAAAATATGAAATCTGGGAGGATCTCAAACTTCATCCCAAGATGTAGTATTGTAAATCTCCGTATTAGCAATTGTCTTCTAAAATGGCAGGATCGATATTTCAAAAAAAACTGTAAAGTAGACTTAAGAAACATAGGCAAGCAGCCTCCAGTGCCAGATTATTTTGATTCTACTCTCAGGGCATCCCACCAGACAAAGAGAGCCCTGGGGATTCTTGACAAGCAAGGATCTCAACGTTGGTCTTTACACCATGTTTTGTGCTCTTAGTGATATATTTGTGAAGGAAGTAAATGTGCTTTGGCTCTGTTTATGTTTTCTCCATTATGATTAGAAGATGTACTGGGCCTTGCAGAAATGAGATGGCCTCCCAGTCTGAGATGCTGCAGACTTTATTTTAACTCGTACATGAAGCCAATTAGAAAGAAATTATTTTCACCCAATGCTTCTCAAATGCCCCAATCTCACCCCTTTTTCCTGGTTGTGATTAATTCCAAGGTACATTATGCTGCTGAGCGTTCTGTGGTGTAAATCAGCTTGTTTCTCAGCTTCTCCTACTGTTGTTTTAGGGACCCTTTATCTTGAGTAGGCTAAATCCGTTATTTTTCATCCATCTACTTTCTAGTCTCCAGTATTTTCTTGCTCTCTTCTTATCCCCTTTCCTTGTGGAATTCTGTACTTTAAACTTTCCTTTATTATTGTTTTAGTGAGATTCCAGAGCAGAGACTAAAATAGATGTTTCTTTAATCTGCTGTTTTAACCTAGAAGCCTAAAAACTTTCAATAAATTCAAGGTTTAAAAATAATGTGTTGACTGGGTGTGGTGGCTCACACCTGTAAATCCTAACACTCTGGGAGGCTGAGGTGGGAAGATCACTTGAATTCAGGAGTTCAAGACCAACCTGAGCAAGAGTGAGACCCCATCTCTACTAAAAATGAAAAACTGAGGCAAGAGGATTGCTTCAGCCCAAGAGTTTGAGGCTTCTATGAGCTATGACACCATGACACTCTACCAAGGGTGACAAAGTGATTCTGTCTCTAAAAACAAACAAACAAACAAAAAATGTATTGCAAAGATTTTTTTTTTTTTTTACAAATAATTTGCTAGTCAAGAAATCTGAATTGACAATACTAACTACTCTCCATAAGTTTAAAGGAAGAATATTGAAAGAGATTTGACTTAAAAATTTCTGTCTTGGTGACCCAAATTGTTTTAAAACAAAAATATAATAATGATCCTACATTTCCTCCCTGTGTTTTCTGGCATTGTGTAATAGTTTTTTCCCTTTCAGTAGGTACCAGATCTTTAGGTTTATAGTTCATTCAAGATTTCCAAATGAGTTAAAGTCTTCTGGAAGATGATGTATCTTATGGCAAACTAGAAAAATTCCTTATCATATGGCATCTGTGAGCAACTTAGTGTATAAAGGACACCCTATTATTTGCCCTCTCCTTCTTTGCTAAAAGAAAACTAATTTTATTCAAATAAAAAGGCAAAATCTTTCTCAACTTTAAGGGATAAATTATCTTAGCACCACTGTAATCCCATGCTCCTTACCTGTGATTGGCTTTGGGATAGGGAGGGGATCCAGTTTTTTGCCAATGAAATGTAAGAAGCAACCTAATGTAGTTTAGAAGAAAGATTGTTCTCCCCAATTAAGACAGAAACCAGAAAAAGTTCTCTATCCTTTCCTTTCCTTTCTTGGGTTTTGTCATGGAAAGATGTGATGCCAGAAGCTGTGCTGGCCATCTTGTGACCCTGAGCGTGAGTCAGGAGAACCGCAGAGAAACAGAGCCGTCAATATTAGCTGCAAACATACAAAGCCTGAGAAACAGAGTCCTCATATTACTTAGCTGCAAACTCACCACGCCTTACCAATGCCTGCCTCCAGACTTCTTATTATGTGACTTAATTGAATATGCTATGGCTTAAGACGCTTACCCAGGACTTCTACTTCAAGCCAAAAATAGTTTTTTGGGGATTTTTTGGAGATGGTATTTCTCTATGTTGCTGGACTTGTACTCTGATTGCCTCAGCCTCCTGGGGGCTGGGGCTACAGGCATGAGCCACCGGGCCCAGCTAGTCAAGATTTTTAAACTTCTTCTGTCTCTATGAATTAGAGTTATTAGCTACCACTTACACTTTCTATGAGAATCGAATGAGACAATATATTAAACATGAAAAAAAGTGTTTTTCTCAGTGTCTGGCACATGGTAATGGTAAACAAGTGACAGTAAGCGGTAATAAACATTATTTTAAATTGTCTTGGCGCCTGTGGCTCAAGTGGCTAAGGCACTAGCCACATAAACCTAAGGTGATGGGTTCAAATCCAACCCTGGCCCAGGCTGAGGCAGGAGACTCGCTTGAGCCCAGGAGTTGGAGGTTGCTGTGAGCTGTGATGCCACAGCACTCTACCCAGGGGGACAGCTTGAGGCTCTGTCTCAAACAAACAAACAAACAAACAAAATCCATTATTTTAAATTAAGTAAGACCTCTATTTTCTTTTATTTTAATAACTGTCTTAATAACATCTGTGTTTTGGCCTAATGAGATTATGTAAATTGGAGACACACCTAGATTTTTTTTTTTATGCTCAATATCTGGTAAGTAGAAAATGCTCCATAAAAGTTAAAAACATACGTAGGACCAATGCAATACATTTTTATTAAGTGAATAAATAAAAGAACAAATAGATGAATGAGGGAAATGAATGGACTACTGTTTTCTCTAAAGATCTAAAAGAAACAGTAGCACAGTATCCAAATGAATTCTGTGGAAGACTTAACAGATGGAGTTCTTCTGGAGAGCTCAGGACAGCATGATGAATAGCATAATATGAACCCCTGTAGAATATTGTGTCATGTCACTTGCTACTGATAAGGTAGCCCACTGAACCCTGGGAAATTATCCCGAGGCCCTCACGGGAAATCTCTCTGAGTTATATTAAAGACAGACCTGTCTCTCGCTCTATCTGGGCTTTCATCCAAGAATCTTACACACTTATGTAGCATCAAGTTTCAATTTATATAATACACATTTAGCATTTTTCCATAAACAAGACTCATTAAAACAAATGGAATGTGCTGGAGAGGTTTCTAGGGGACAAGGTGTTCCTCCTAAAAGCCTGTGGCCTCTATAATTCTCTTTCCTTCTGAATTGATAAGCTCATTCTGGGCACCAAGCAGGATTCCAACTAGAATTTCGTCATCTATTGCTTTCAGTCTTATCATAATAGTTTGTATTTTTAAAAGAAATATTGAAAGGCAATATTATTTTCTTTTGCTCACAGGAAACATGCATTGTTTTTTTTTTATTGAAAAATTCTGGCTCACATCACTCTTGACGTCACAGCTGAACCCAAAGCCCATTCTTGTTTTGGAATTTTTTAAAAGCCTGATTCCAGGCTCAGTAGAAATAATAATTTAAAAACAAGAGCCCAAAACTTCTCAATGTTCTTGATGCTGATTCAACAGAATCCAAGTTACTTCAGGTCAACATAAAGGAAATAACTTCAAATAATTATTAAATTTGTGTAAAGTTCTGTGGAAAGAAGTCAATGAGTTATATCTAAATATTTTACGAGCCCAAAGGTTGGAATTTTTGAAAAGCCAAAGCCACCAAAGAATTAATGCTGTTGTTTCTTGGGTTGCTCTTCTGGAAAGATACTGAAAGACTATGGGCAGACATCTGTGGTTGACAGAAAAAAGCTACTAATGAGACATTGCCATATGCTTTCTACGCCCTTGTATCTGAGCTGACAAATGGCCATTGGTGAGTCCCAAAGGACTAGAAGGCTACAAGCCCCAGTCAGTGGAAGACTCAGCTTGCAGTCCGATGGGGACAGATGTTCTTTCATCAACCCGCGTGTCAGTCATGATAGAAGGGCCAAGGGGCCAACTTAGGCCAAACCTGACTACACTGAAGACATTTTTGGCTGTGGTAAAATAAATACATGAGGGCTCAAATCCCAGTCTGAAGGAATATTGACTCAAAATGTTTCTCAATGAGGGCTTGCAAAAAGGTGGAGAATGACAATTGTCACTCTTTGCATTGGAGACAAAACCTTTGTCTGCAAGGTTCTGAGTGAAGATGGAGATGTGTATGATAATATGCCATCCTCCTGGGACTGTCATGAGGCTTAAGCAAAATTATGCTTGTAAATCAGTGAACGATAGCATCATTACTGTATATGCTGTAGTAAAATAGCTGTTGCACAGAGACAATTATTTAGCTTAGATGCCACTCTAAATCAGGCAACTAGGGAATGAGCAAGTCAGCATTCAGCCTCAGTCATGCCTTACTGCTTCTTATTTTTATGACAAGATAGAATGAATGAAACAATTTCTGACATTTTCAGAGAGAATCACCTTTCATCCCACAAGTATCAAGCTCCTTATAAAGTCCTAGAAAATGTTTAGCAGAGCTGAAACTGATAATGCTAAGTATTAGAGTTGGAGCTCACTGCCAGACTGGGTCTGAGATTGTGCAGAAGTAACCTGCCTACCGCACAACCTCTCCCCTCCCCCACAACATCTTGCCAGTTTTCTATGGCGTCTTTTCAATATTTTGAACAAGATATGCTTAGGTACTTATAAAAATTTGAATATGCATATTCAAGGAAATTGCTAAGCTATGTATTATTTTCATATTTTGAAAGCATACTTTTCAGAATATGGAAAGGAAAAAAAAAGCCTTTTAAAACTACATGAAGAAGCAAAGGAAATAGAAACCAATTCTTCGGAAATGGGATATAATTAGCATAGCACACAGACAAAAGCATCATCTGGCCTGTATGTCAGTGATAGCACATTTTCTGTGACGTTTCTAAAGGTAAGACCTGCAGGGATTGACTTGTAATTTACATTTTCCACTTATCTTGGAACTATTTTTCCCAACTTGCTTTCTTAATAGGGAAAATGATTTCCAAATGTTTGAGTTTCTTTTGAATGTTATCTGATGGAGAGAATAAAATGTCAACATGTCCCTAAGTTTTAGGTTGGTTGATCTAATCTCCAAGGAGCAATTCTTTCAATACAGTATAAAATTGTTGCCTAACTATACCCTGATATTTCCATCTGCCTGTCCGAGCTTTTGCATTGGTTTATATCGCTAGTATTTCAAACTCAGTATGTACAGAATTGAATACTTTTCCTAGTGAATTGGGACCCTGCTTTCACCTCTCAGCAAGTGGTGTCAACATCCTCATAGCAATGTAGACTCATACCAAACAGTGACCTTTGAGGCCTCCCTCTGTCACCCCTACCTCTGTGCAGTTGGCTATCTCAATTTTAATAGTTCTACCTTGACAGTGTTTCTTGCCCTGCCTCTCGACTTTCTGTTGCCATATCTACTTTTCTAGCACAAGTCCTAATATCTTTTTCTAGAAGTGACTCAATAGCCTTCTAATTAATCTTCCTGCATCTAGTTGCATTCTTTTCCAAACTATCTTTCTCATTGGTGCTAATTTCATCTTCCTGAAACACAGCTATGGATATGTCATTCATTCCCTATTCAAAATACTACAGTGTATATCTTATTAAGATGAGGGCAATGTTTAAATTTCTTCCAGAATACGTACATATTGTTCCAACCTTTAAAACATCCATCAAGCATCCATGGCAGGAACTGGTAGAAGCTTCACCTCTACTCTACCCTCCTTATTTCTTTCTCATTGTCAGGCCAATGTGCTAAGACTCTGCTAGTTGTCTCTCACACCTTGATTTGGGTAAGCATGGCCGGGTGGGTGGATGTATTCTAGTTACTGGGGAGGTGCAGTTGACTGTGAAGACTCCCATGCTAAATCAATGAAAGTGAGTTTTGAAATACAATCAAGGAGAGAAGAGCACAGCTATCCTTTTACATAAATACCTGAACTTATGCTGCTGGGGGAATATGATCTCTAATGTAGATTCACAGAGGGAGGCTGTCTGAATTGTTTTGCATTATTGAAGATAACCAAATAAAAACAACCCGAAATTCCAACCCCCAACCCACACCTTCCTCTCCTCTCCCCCTGTGGGACTTCAAGCTTCCTCTTCTTCCTTACCCATCACCGGACACAGAGGAAAGAGAGAGTGATAATTCAAAACTTGTGCTAGAAGCCGAGTTTTCCAGACACTGGGGAAGGGTTTTGAATATCCAGCTGCTAGGGCAATGGCAGTGCCCAAGAAATGGGCAAGGAAGAAGCACAACATGATGGGGGAGGTTGAGGCTTTGTGGAGAGAAGGTGACAGGAGTGCAAGGAGCATAGAGGGTCGATGCAGGACAATCTACTGACTAAGGAAATAGTCGAGTGAGGGCACCCAGAAGAACTTGGCAGTTGAACTTTATCAAAATATATACATCTCAGTATATATCTGAGTGGGTAGGGTGATGGCCACATACACCGAGGCTGGCAGGTTCAAGCCCAGGCCAACTACAAAAATAACGACAACTACAACAACAACAAAAATAGCTGGGCATTGTGGGGGCATCTGTAGTCCCAGCTATTTGGGTGACTGAGGCAAGGGAATAGCTTAAGCTCAAGAGTTGGAGGTTGCTGTGAGCTATGACGCCATGGTACTCTACCCAGGGCGATAGCTTGAGAGTCTGTCTCAAATAAATAAATAAATAAATATACACACACATACATACACACACTTTCTTGCTCTATCGTCCAGGCTAGAGTGCCGTAGTGTCATCATAGCTCACAGCAGCCTTAGATTTCCGGGCTCAAGAGATCCTTCTGCTTTACCTCCTGAGTAACAGTACTCCAGACATTTGCTATCATGCCTGGCTAATTTTT
>NW_003852399.1:38943017-38944777 GCF_000181295.1 Otolemur garnettii
GGGCTGGGGATTCGAACCCGCCACCTTAGGTGTACGTGGCTGGCGCCTTAGCCGGTTGAGCTATAGGCGCCGAGCCTAATTTTTCTATTGTTGATGGAGATAGGGTTTTACTGTGTCGCTCAGGCTGGTCTCAAATTCCTGGGCTCAAGTCGTCCTCTTGCCTTGGGGTCTCAAAGTGCTCAGATTACAGACATGAGCCACCACACCTGGTCAAATTCTTAAAATGGTGGTGAAACACGTCACATAAAATGTACTATTTCAGTAATTTTTAAGTATACAGTTCTGTGGCATTAAGTACATTTCCCATTGTTGTATCACCATCAACCTTTATTTCCAGTAAAACCCATTAAACTAAATTCCCACTACCCCTCCCCGTCACCCCTAGCTCTACTTATTGTATCTATGAATTTGATTACTCTAAGTACCGCATATTGTGTACAAGTGGAATCAAATATTTGCCCTGTCGTGACTGGCTTATTTTATTTAGCATAGTGTCTTCAAGATTTATCCATGTTGTAGCTTGTATTAGCATTTCCTTCCTTTTTAAGACTGAATAATATTCCATTGTGTGTGTATAGTACATTTTGTTTATCTCTTCATCTGTGATAGACAGTTGGCCAACTCCACATTCTTGTATGAGCTAACTAAAATAGAGACTAAAATGCTTCCCCCTCCTTAAGTCTGCGCCATTTGGATTATCATTGGAACCTTGAATACAGAAACGACATCTTGAGCTTTGCCTAAATTTTCTTTTATAAGGTATTATTAGAAACTCCTCGTCCTCCCCAGGGGCCAATGCAACGGCAGATACTTGAGACTCTTTCAGATTTTGTGTAAGAAAGTTGAGTTAGTGAAATAACAATGTTGAATTCCTTCCCAGCCTCCATTCCCTGAGCCTGGCCACCACAAGGCCAAAGGTAAGAACTATGAGACCCCGGAGACAACTACTTTACATAAGAAGACCCTGAAGCCCTCCAGGCCAGAGCAGTGTAAGTGGCAGCCTGAGAGTGAAATCACGTCAACACTCACACTACTTCCATCCGTCACATTGCCTTTTACCTGGAGGAAGTCAGAGTTCCACATCAGGGAGAGAGCCTGGGCCTGATGCGGGGAGAGGCTACACCATTGGTGGGAGGGGTGGAGGCTGGCGGTCGGTGTGCTGTGTGTAAAATTGCTCTGCTCTTTGACGTTTAAGGGTCTCAGGCTGCTACTTTCACATTTCTTCCTCTAATATGTTTTTATCACAGTCTTAAAAGTTATCATGTGATCACATTACCTTAAAACTAGAAAAAGTGCCCAAAAGAAATAATTATTCCTTCTCTTTTCCTTCCTTATCTCTTGATAAACAGCTGTCCCTTCTTTCCTAGCCTTGGATTTTACACCTTTACTATAAACATCTGTGTTCTGATTCAATTGAGCTAGACTGATTAAGCTGTTCCTTCAGCACTCAATGTACCTCTCCGTTCAATGCATTTGTGGATAATATTCTCACCTGGAATGCTTTCCTTTGCCTCTATCTTCATTACCAAAAGATGCCAGCCTGGATCCTTCCATGAAATCTCTGTTCTCTAACCAGTAAGTATCTTTTCTCTAAAAAAACTTCGCAGATTCTGATATGTATTGCGGGTATGGTACATATATGTATTTCCCCTTTTCAAAATATAAATTTTTTTTTTTTTTGAGACGGAGCCTCAAGCTGTCCCCCTGGGTAGAGTGCCATGGCATCACGCTCACAGCAACCTCCAACTCCTGGGCTCAAG
>NW_003852399.1:38945294-38948090 GCF_000181295.1 Otolemur garnettii
CTTGAGGCTCTGTCTCAAAAAAAAAAAAAAAAAAGTAAAATGAACAAATATCAAACATTTTGTCCATATTTAATCAATGAGTGAGATGCTAAAACTGGTTCAAATGAGAGTTTTACTTGCAGAGATTTATTTTTTCATGTGGCAAAATTAATTTGCATTGTCATGAACAGAAATTCTCTATATTGTTACCACTTTTCCACAACTTAACTTCTAGGCCCTCAGAACTGCCAGAAACGTAGTCAACCTAACAGAATAAAAGGTTGTGCCCCTGTGGAATCAGAAAGTCCCAAGGGGGCTTCCTGCTAACTCCCAAGACACCACAGAAAGGACACTAAATAGACTCTACTGACCCTGTCCAAGTCTTTGACAAATTTTCCTCATATTACCTATCTTCATTTAATGCCAAGAACCAGTACCTTGTGAATATCACACTGGACAGCAATGTACTACTGAGTATTATTATTGTTGTATAGAAAATAAATATCTGGAAAAAGTCACAATTAGATAACTCCTAGAGATATATTTATTATATTTCCTGCCAAATCTAGGTCATTTAATGAATTCTAAGCTTGTCAGGCCTTTAATATTAGAACATTTTTTTATAGCATGATTTGAAACTCCTTAAGCTTCTGGGAATAGGCAAACCCTATTCACCTGGATTTAACTAGCTCAGCCAAGATATATCGAATTGGGTGTCTCAAAAGTCACCCCTAAAGTCACTACACATAAGGAAAATGGGAAATCATAGCTAATTGTACTTTTATTGATAAAATATTCATTACAAAATTTTACAAAGAGGTAGCCAACATGTAAAGACAATTTTGTAAGAATTTTATAAAATTTTGTAATGCATATTTGTAATAAAGGTACATTTAGCCACAATTTTCCATTTTTCCCTATGTATGGCGACATTAGGGGCGACATTTGGGATACCCTATGTAATGATCAATGAAGATTAACACCAAATTTTAGAGAATAAAATAATTCATTCTCTGAGTATTCCCCAAATGCCTGATGTTGATTGAGGGTTTCTTTGGTCTTTTTGGCGTTTGTTTTTTGGTTTGTTTGTTTTTATTGAGACAGAGTCTCACTATGTCACCCTCAGTAGAGTGCTGTGGCGTCACAGCTCTTGGTTTTTGAGTTTTTAGAGATAGGGTTTTACTCTGTCACCCACACTGGAGTGTAGGAGGCCAATCACAGCTTGCTATAACCACGAACTCTGGGGGGAATTAGCAATCCTCCTGTCTCAGTCTCCAAAGTAGCTGGGACTACAGACCCATGCCATCACATCTGAATAATTTTCTGTAGAAACAACGTCTTGAACTTTTGGCCTCATTCCTGCCTCTGCCTCCCAAAGTGCCCGGATGATAGTCATGAACCACCACTGCATTCAGTGTTATTCTGATTGCTATCACCTTTAACGACTTGGTTCTCCCAAATAATTCAATAAATAACTCATCTAGCTTTGTCTCATTCAAAGCTTCTCAAACATATTTGACCATAGATATCTCTGTAGTCCTAGCCACTGGGGAGGCTGAAGATGGGTGATCACTTGAGCTCAAGAGTTTGAGGCTGCTGTTAGCTAGGCTGAGGCTATGGTACTTAGCCTGAGTGACAGAGCGAGACTCTGTCTCAAAACAAAACAAACAAAAAACAAGGACAGACATAAGTCACATAATATCTATAGGTTTTCTGGCCTCTTAATTACACGTACACTCATGTTTCTAAACTGGTTTCTTCCACTCAATGCTTCATCTTTCTGACTTTCTCTGCCAGTTTATTCTTTCTTTTTTCTTTTTTTTTTTTTTTTTTGGAGACAAAGTCTCAAGCTGTCCGTGACATCATCATAGCTCACAGCAACCTCCAACGCATGGGCTCAAGTGATCCTCTCGCTTCAGTTTTTTTATTTTTATTAGAGACAGTGTCTTGCTCTCACTTAGGCTGGTCTTGAACTTCTGAGCTCAAGCATTCCACCCAGTCTGGCCTCCCAGAGTGCTAGGATTACATGCTTGAGCCACTTGAAATTTGTTTCTGAGAAACTACCATGTTCTGAATGTTTATGGTCCCCCCAAATACACTAATATCTACAACTCCAAGGTGACGGTACATAGTATTAGGAGGATTATTGCCCTTATGAAAGAGACCCCAGGCCATTTCCACCCTCTGCTGAATCTACTGGTGCTTTGCTCTCAGGCTTAGCAACCTCTAGAACCGTGAGAAGTAAATTTTGTTGTTTCTAAGTTACTGAATCCGCGGTATGTTATTATAGTGACCCAAATGGGCTAAGATAGAAACCATGCCTCTTACCACAGAGGCTGATCTCCTTCCACAATGTATTCTTTTACAGAAGTTCATTGTCCCAGTGCTGAGTCCTCCTCTTTGAAGTAACATCTTGACTGGGGAGGTGGGAGAGAGATTCAGCAGGGCAGTCAAAGATCTGTGCTGACCCTTCCTACGTAGCGTGGCGACATCGAGGGTGGGCATGTTTATATTTTCCCCAGCACCAAGTGGGGGACACGTCAACTTATGTGAGTACTATAGATTGAACAAATGGCAGTTTATTCCCCTAACTGTCCAGTGAGGAACATTCAGCATACTCAGAAACACACACACACACACACACACACACACGCACACACACACACCGCCTCCCAAAGATAATATTAATTTTGAGAGACAGTGAATTCCATAACTGACTTACTACTTCACATTTTTTCCCGTTAAGTAAGAAATAACTTCCCCTTCTTCCTTTATTTCCAGATAGTCTGTTTCGTCAACTCTGTTTCTTTTTTTTTT
>NW_003852399.1:38948212-38951762 GCF_000181295.1 Otolemur garnettii
GCCACAACGCCTGGCTATTTTTTGGTTGCAGCCGTCATTGTTGTTTGGCGGGTCCGGGCTGGGGATTCGAACCTGCCACCTTAGGTGTACATGGCTGGCGCCTTAGCCGGTTGAGCTATAGGTGCCGAGCCAACCCTGTTTCTTCACAAAAGCCCTACGGAGACTCTGAGATTACTTCAGTTAAAACGATGTTTTACTCTTCTAGTTACCTCTTATTCCCGCAGTTGTATTATGTGTATTATTAAAACAACTCAGAAGATTCATTAATGTATTCATTATTCATCGATTTATTATTCGTTAATCTCTCATTTATTCATGGATTCATTCAGCAGATAGTGTTGAGTACAGCTGATGTACCACTTGGTGCTGGGGAAATAGAAATATAAACAAGATGCCCCTTAAGTCCACAAACATCTCACAGTGTAATTGACTATGTAACACCATGTGAAATGGCCCTAGAAGAACTAGGTGAGCACGGAGAAAGTAGCAATTACATTTTTCTTGGAGGGTCTTGATCTCATTTCCTTTTATTTCCATTAATACTGGGAAGTGGCAACTCAGTTGCGAAAAACATTTCTTTTTCTTATTAGGGATTGACACAGAACTGTATCTCAAAATATTTGGTTTTGAAGATGTGTGCTGTATGTGTGTGTTGATTTCAACAACCCTTTCTGCTTTTTGGAAGAAGAACCTGCCACACCTTGAACTTAGAGTGATGTGTGATATTGCAAAGATGACTGGACCTGGATCCCACTCATCTTAGGATCTTCTGAAAAGTCTTCAGCTCATTCTAAGAATTAAAGATACTCACAGCACAGGTATCAGCTAATCTCCTCAGCTTCACCCTTGTAAGAAAACCACCTGCATCTACAGCTACTGTCACATTTCTGGAACTTTCCTGGGCTCCTGATCTTCTGGATTCATAGCTTTCTCAGGTCAAGGAGATGGAAAGGGTGAGAATTGAATATGGGTGAAGGCGAGTGAAGGTGTGAAGATGTAAAGTCCATCGGTCCATCCTATGAGTGTTTGCTGAGGCCTTGCTCTGTGGCAGCTGAACTCCAGAGACAAAGTATTCAGTGATCAGATATAGATCAGCTAGTTGTCCCCTGTATTCAATCTCTCCTTCCTCCCTGGTGTAGATGCTTGCCAGGTAAAGCCCTCAGTTTGCACATTCTTTAGCCATGAGGTGTGGGCATGTGACTAAGTTGTGGCTAACGCAGTGTGAGTAGAAGCAACATCTGTTACTTTAAAGAACTCAGGTGTTAAAGTATTTAACTTGTGTTCCTCTGGTCCTTCTCCTCTTCTTATTGATAAGGAGACAGCAAGAACTTGGAAGCCCCCAGGACTCAGAGATGGAAGCTACGTGCTGAGGGCAGCAGAGCCCTTCCACCAGCTTTGGATTGCTCAACTCCAGTAGGTTATGTGAAAAAGAAACAGAATTGGCTTGGCACCTGTTGCTCAGTGGTTAGGGTGCTGGTCACATACACCGGGGCTGAGATTTCAAACCTGGCTGGGACCTGCTAAACAATAATGACAACTACAACAAAAAAGTAGCCCAGCATTGTGGCGGGCACCTGTAGTCCCAGCTACTTGGGAGGCTGAGGCAAGAGAATCGCTTAAGCCCAAGAGTTTGAGGTTGCTGTGAGCTATGACGCCACCACACTCTACCGAGGATGACATAGTAAGACTCTATTGAACATAAACAAACAAACAAGTAATTACAAACTGTGACAAAAATTGTGTAGAAAAGGGCAGGTGTGGTGGCTCATGCCTGTAACCCTAGCACTCCGGGAGGCCAAGGCAGGTGGATTGCCTGAGCTCAGAAGTTTGAGACCAGCCTAAACCAGAGCAAGACCCCTCTCTCTAAAAAATAGCTGGGTTGTTGTGGTGGGCTCCTGTAGTCCCAGCTGCTTGGGAGGCTGAGGCAAGAGGATCGCTCGTGCCTAAGACTTTGAGGTTGCTGTGATCTATGACCCCATAGCCCTGTATTGAGGGAAACAAAGTGAGGCTCTATCTCAAAAAAATTGTGTAGGAAAATAACATGCTACTGTAAGTGTTTCATGAGTGGACTTGATAGGGACTGGGAGGGTCAGGGAAGATTGGAGAAAGACCAAGAATGGAATAAGCGCCAGAGATGTGTTGGACACAGTATGTGATAGTTTAAAAACCAGGGATTTTACATTAAAACAGTTTTTCGAAGGCTATAACTTAAATGCTTTTCTGCATGAATTTCTCTGCCTGATGTTGTCCTTGGATTTGAGGGAGCAATTATAAATGTCTTGTGTACAGAATGGGCATGTGAAGTAATACAATAAAATTAAAAATATTTAGCATCTTGTAAAATGCTGAATTGAAATGAATTATTGAACAACAGTGTCTAGTGAGAGGTGTAAGTTATAAGTCTTATAAAAAGGAAAAAAGATCCTAAAGTTTGAACAAAATAACATTGTTAGTATTTAAATTATAGGCTGGGCTCAGTGGCTCACACCTGTACCCGTAGCATTCTGGGCAGCTGAGGCAGGAGGATCACTTGAGCTCAGGGGTTCAAGACTAGCCTGAGCAAGAGTGAGACCCATCTCTACTAAGAATAGAAAAATTAGCCAGGTGTCATGGCAGAAACCTGTAGTCCCAGCTACTTGGGAGGCTGAGGCAGGAGGCTCACTTGAAATCAGTGGGTGTTATGGCATTGCGCTGTGAGCAAGGCGATGCCACAGCACTCTGGCCTGGGCAGCAGAATGCGACTACATCTCAAATAGTTGGTTTAAAAATAAAAGAGTGAAAATTTATCTGGGCATGATACCACATGTTTGTGGTCTTAGCTACTTGACTGAGTTGCATGAGCCCAGGAGTTTGGGGATGCAGTGAGCTATGATGATGCTACTGCATTCCAACCTGGGCAACAAAGTGACACTTTGTCTCAAAAAAAAACCAAGTGGGCAGCACCTGTGGCTCAAAGGAGTAGGGCGCCGGCCCCATATACCAGAGGTGGCGGGTTCAAACCTGGCTCTGGCCAAAAACTGGAAAAAAAAAGTTAAAAATAAATAAGAGAGAAAAATATTCATATAAGATAAATCTACGTAGACAAAATATGAGGACAGCTGAAGTACAAAGAAAATCCAGACAAGAACTGTGAGCTATTTCTCATATTAAGAGAAAGAACAGGCTATTTTTGGTCGACTTGTTAGCTTATTGTCTATAATGATCAGATGCAACTGGGAGACTATTCAACTGTCTGCTAATTTTGTGTAGACTTGAAGCCAGAGACTAATTACAACTAATAGCGTGTACTGACAGGGAAAGACAACATAAAACTAGAACAATGCTTCATTAGAGAAGAGGAAGCCCTTTCAGAATGACAGACACACACAAAACTTTAATATGATGATGCATAAATGTGCAATTTCTCAACCCAGGGACATGGCATTGCTAGACAATATCCAGACATAAGAATAAGAAAGGCTCGGCGCCTATAGCTCAACCGGCTAAGGCGCCAGCCACGTACACCTAAGGTGGCGGGTTCAAATCCCCAGCCCGGACCCGCCAAACAACA
>NW_003852399.1:38951927-38967251 GCF_000181295.1 Otolemur garnettii
AAAAAAAAAAAAAAAAAAAAGAATAAGAAAACCAGTGGGAGAAGAAACTGGGGGACTGAGAGTTGATCACTTCCCCAGATTATCCTACCTTCTTCATTTGTGTCATGTCTAATAAGGAGAAAATTTGGACTTGGAATCAGAGAGGATTGACTACATCGCCAATATCAATCGGAAACATATCTACTAATTCACACCTGGTATCGAAATCTTTAAAAAATAATTTAAAAAGCCAATCGGCAATGATGAAAAAGAATAACAAATGTTACCCTATATTACCCTGTGATAGAACATTTTGGTCTCCTTCAATTGAGATGCAATACTGTGGGAGAAATCTATATATCAAGAAAAAAATGTAACGTCTGCAAAAAGTATTGTCTTTAGTAATTACTTCACATGCTAAATTAAATATGATTTGTATTTAGTGCCATAAGGACAAAAAAAAAATTCATTGGATGAAAGAGGCTGGCATGAAAAATCCATAAAGAGCTAAAGATTGCGATAGGGAAAGAGCCATGAAGACATGGCTCCCCATATAAGTGGAAAATTCTGCTACTAGGCATAATATTAACAATTATGATGATGATGCAATTTCACTTCACCACAAGTTACTGGAAGTGTTTTCCAAGAGAGTTCTGATAACTTCAACAAATCTCCTTTGAGAGGAAACAGTTTAATATTATGTTTTATTATAGTTATATCAGCACAGAAAGAGGGAGAGTATGTATTTCTGGAAACCTAACTTAAAACAAGAAAGATTTCTTTGTAAAATATGATCTTTGTCTAATCTGATATGATTTTGAAAGACTTCTTTGTAAAATATCACCCTCCTCCAATCTGATATAAAAAGTCACATCTAATTCAAGTTAAATAGATGTTAATATCATGGCTCAGTTATAGAAATAAAAAATAGACTGTTTTATAGAAATAAAAAATTCATCATTTAGAAAATGAATTGTAATACTATCTGATAGGGTAAAACCCCACCCCAATAGGGTGGACCCGCCTAAAAGAATCAACCCCCTACCCTCTCCCACTGGATGTCCTGCTTAAGAAAGGTGCATGGATCAACCCCTACCCTACCCTATCTCACCAGATGTCCCACCTGGGAAAGGTAATTGGGCCAACCCTGACCCTTACAACCCAGAAAAGGGAATGTCCCAACCCCCACCTTCCTGACCTTTAAAACCTCTGATCGCCATTGCCCACGTGTGGATTTCTTCCCGGTTAGAAATCTCACCCCACCTGCACCAGGGTAGAACAAAGCCATTTTAATTGCACAAACAGGGCCTCTGTGTTGCTTTTGTCTTGCACCTCAGAATAATCTTTCATCTTTGACTCTGTAACCTTTCACTATCTTTTTTTTTTTTGGCCAGGGCCAGGTTTGAAGCCGCCACCTCTGGTATATGGAGCCGGCGCCCAACTCCTTTGAGCCACAGGCGCTCCCCACCTTTCACTATCTTAAACGGAAAATCAAAAAAACTAATAAAATAGAAATCTGTTTGTTCAGGAAACATGTTTTAATATACATAATCAGGCCTGGGTTGGTAACTCACACCTGTAATCCTGGCACTCTGGGAGCCCGAGGTGGGTTGATTGTTCTGAGCTCAGGAGTTGGAGGTCATCCTGAGCCTGATTGAGACCTCATCTCTACCAAAAAAAAAAAAAAAAAAAAAAAGCTGCGCACTGTGGCTGGTGCCTGTAGTCCCAGCTGCTGGGGATGCTGAGGCAAGAGAATTGCTTGAGCCAGGAGTTGGAGGTTGCTGTGAGCTATGATACCACAGCGCTCTACCGAGGGCCGCAAAATGAGGCTCTGTCTAAATAAATAAATAGAATACATAATCATACCTATGAATTATTTTATGATTTTCGAGGCATTATCACAGGCATCACATCATTTTCACGTGCTAGCAGTGTATATATTCAATGCCAGCTATGTACCAGGTGCTAAAAGGCACTGAGAATGGAGGACTTCTTGGAGTTTATAATTTCCTGGGGAAAAGAGGCCAATGCGTTTGATAATTCTTAAATAGGAGGAAGTATGACACATGAGAGAAACTTAAAGTTGGTCAGTGTGGTTAAAGTACAGAATGGAGGAGGAAGTTAGGCATGGACAGAGGAATGACAGTGACACGCTGGGTGAACTGTTCTGCAGGGAGGGGGGAGAGGAGGTGCAGAGAAAGCCCTGCCTTGCAGCGGTTGCCATTTTCTGCAAAGTGCATACTGTGGCCGCAACCAGCTTCACACAATGAAGGATTTAGCAGTCAGCTTGCAAAAGCCAGAAAATTTAATCATGCCGGTGCCAGCTAGCTAGTATGAATCAGTCCCAACACACTCCTTTCCTCACCAAGGCACTAGACCACCCAGGGCCTTATATGCCATGATAAGGACTTTGATTATTGTCTGAAAGAACAACAGAGAGCCATTGCATTGAAAACATTTTTACTTTAAAAATACATGTAATTTTGACTAATGTGTGGAAAAGACACTAGAGAAAATAGGGTATAATGAGACCACTTCTCAGCGTATTGTCAAGGAAGATGATAATGGCTTGTGGCAGGCTAATGACAACGGAGAATAAGAAGTAGACAAAGTCAAGAAACAATCTGATGGTGAGATCGGCAGGTCTTAGAAATGGACTAAAGTATAGGGAGGGGACAGTGCCTAGGATAACGTACGGGTTTCTGCCTTGCAAAACTAGAAGGGTGGGTGGGGTGGTGTTATCAATATAGAAAACCTTGGGCGGGGGTGGGGACAGCAAGCTTTGAGGGAAAAGATTATGAGATTAGTTTTGAACTTACAGATGTTGATGAGCCTTTCTTTCAGATCACTCAATAATATGTTGACTGGGTAGTGAGATCTGCAGATTTGGAGATTAGAAGTCTGGGCTAAAGATAACCTTTTGGGAGGGAGGGAAGGGGATGGGGTTCCATTTAGATGATAATTGGTCTGAAGCACTTATGTTCTTGCATAGGGAGAAAGTATAAATTGAGAGAAATGAGGACACCTAGGAATAAGTCTTGAGAACTTACAGCATTTAAAGGTTAGTCAGAAGAGGCTGAGCCAGGGAATAAAAGGATGCCCTCGCCAGCGGGTAGGAGACCAAGGAGAGTGTCATGTCACAGAAGCCAAGGGAAGAGAACGCTTTCATGTAGACAGAAGGGACAAGATTGCTGAATGTTGGTTCAGAGAGTAACTTGTCCAAATTCACCCTGGAGACTGAGAGACAAGCATTCTCACTTTGTCAGTCACAAAATCTCAATCTAATCAGTTCACATGGAAAAAAAGGTTATTTCAAGAATACGTAGATGTTACTGAGAAATAAAGACAGCATCTGAGATTGATGGGAATTAGAACTGGAAGGAGCTTAATTTTCATTCTTTGTCTTTGTATTTTAATTATTATATAATTATTATAATTATGCCATTAACCTTAGCTGTAAGTTTACCATGAGCTACTCCTCTGCACTTCACAGATATCTTTCTTCCTCCTCCTCCTCCTCCTCTTCTTCTTCTTCTTCTTCTTTTTTGGAGACAGAGTCTCCCTTTGTCACCTTTGGTAGAGTGCCATAGTATCATAGCTCTCAGCAACCTCAAATTCTTGCCTCAAGCAATCGTCTCAGCCTCCTGAGTAGCTGGGACTACAGGTGCCTGCCACAAAGCCCAGCTAGTTTTAGAGATGGGGTCTGGCTTTTGCTAAGGCTGGTTTTGAACTCCTGAGCTCAAGCAATCCACTCACCTTGGCCTCCCAGAGTGCTAGGATTACAGGTGTGAGCCACTTCACATATACCTTTTTTTTTTTTTTTTGAGATGGAGCCTCAAGCTGTCCCCCTGAGTAGAGTGCCATGGCATCACGCTCACAGCAACCTCCAACTCCTGGGCTCAAGCGAGTCTCCTGCCTCCGCCTCCCAAGTAGCTGGGACCACAGGCGCCCGCCACAACGCCCGGCCATTTTTTGGTTGCAGCCATCATTGTTGTTTGGCGGGCCCAGGCAGGAGATTCGAACCTGCCACCTTAGGTGTATGTGGCTGGCGCCTTAGCTGCTTGAGCCACAGGCGCCGAGCCATACCTTTTTTTTTTTTTTTATTCTAACAACAAACCTATGAGAAGGATACTACTATTAGCTCCAATTTGCAGATGAGAAAAGTGAGTTTTAAAGAGGTTAAGTAACTTGTTCAAGGTCACATTAGTTGATGGAGAAGCCTGGCTCAAATCAAAGTTTAAGGATCCCTTGAAGATCATAAAGGTTGGCATGAATCAAAGTGGTTACTCCCTGCCAGCTCCCCCCTTCTCAGGGGTTCTGAGTCTCTGCAGGAGTCCTCTGTTCTCCTCCTTATGGCTGGCTTCCTCAGTTTTACCTTGCACATGACCCATCACAGGCTTCACCTTGACCCTTTAAGCTATCTCCACACGTCTCAGTTCTAAACCCTACAGAGGAATCTGATCAGACCATCTAGGACATAGAAGGAAGACAGGTGTTCCTTGTGACTCAAACAGCTGTGTCCAGGGATTGAGGTCACGAGGAGAGTGGGGATTTTGGCTCAGAAGGAAGCAGAAACAGGGTTGCTGCCTGGGATATGCATACTCTCAAATTTTCAGTCTTTTTGTGTCTCCGACCTTTCCTGAACATATAAGCTGCTTTTCTCAGCAGGGAAAGAATGTTTCTGAGTCTTAGGAGCAATCATAAGCAAGAAGCTAAATGTTCCTTCCTTCTTTCCTTCCTTCCTTCCTCTTTCTGTCAGTCCTTCATCTTTGCATTGCTCTATGTTCTTTTGTCTTTATCATTGCAGGTTGCTTTTGAAAACACGATGAAAAACATGGCTGCTAATCAGTTTTATGGCTTATAGTTTCAATCACTCAAATGAAATTGACTCAGTGTTTTTCTGGTTTGAAATCTAAGAAATCCCAAGGTAGGGATATTTGGCTCACTTGAATAAATTAGCTACTCCTCATTCATTCAAACTGTTGATGAGGCTGGATTCTTTGGACGAATTTGGAATAGACCCACCCTCTGCCAATTAATCCTGAACAGGGATTGGGTTATATGAGAAACACGATTTCTCTCATTCTTCCATCCCATATGGATGGAACTGCTCTGGGAGGAATTGGGAAGAGAAAGGAAATTCTAGGAGGGGAAGCGGTTGCTCCATGCTCATCTGTCTGGCAGCTGGCTTTGTCTGCTGCAGTGGGCACACGGTACGTCAGCCTTAGCCCCGTCACTTCCTGGGCTCCATGCTGATGAAGGGGCTGAGTTAACAAACTGTGGTCTCACCTCTCCCAGCCCAGCTTATTCAAAGTGGACTCTAAACTCATTTTCATTTTCTTGACCTTCAAGTCAGTCCTCCATCTACTGTAATTTGACTTATATTCTCACCACTCCAGGAAACTGCTTTTGCCAAGATTATCACTGATTAATTCAATAAGCAGCGTCAGTCTTTATCTTATAAAAACTCTACTCAGTGTATGTCATTGCTCACCAATTTCTATGTGACAGACCCTTCTAGTCGCTCCCCAGGATCCATTTTCCTTTTCTTCCTTAGTAAAGTAGGGCCCCATTTTCAGCAGGATTATGGCTACCCAGAATAAGAAAGAACTGTATTTCCCAGCCTCTTTGGAAGTCAGATGTGACCACGTGGCTAAATTCTGCCACCGGACTGGAAGGGTAGAGTTGTGTAGAACACAGAGTAAAGGTCTCTAAAGGGAGGGGTGCTCCCTTCTTCAGCATGTCGTCCTTCCTCCTGGCCTTGAGCAACGGTCTTGGACCGTCAAGATGCAGAGTAGATAGTGGAAAGATCTGGAGGATAATGGAGCCTCCCTGCTAGTACCAGCCGCCTAACCCCACTCCAGGCTGGGAGAGAAAGAACCGTAACCTGTACCCACACCTAATCCTGAGACTTTCTCTTTTGTGGAACTCCCCTCCCTTTCCTCTCCTTACTTTGTGCGACTCTGCTCTTTCTGCTCTTCCTATTATTCTAGATTTTCCGACTCAGTGTTCTTTTCCTGGATTCATCTCTAAACTGTTGTCTTCAGCATTCTGTCTGTAAGTCTGTGTGTATTCTAAGTATTTTACGTGTGAAACCTCAACAGCACCCACACTCTGAACTGCCAGGTTGTGTTGTTGATGCCAAAATACAAGTCTCAAGCCTTTCTCTCTTCTCCTGACTGCAGACCCATGTATGAATGCACCTGGCCTCTGTATGGTTTTAACGCTACTCTTAAGTTCTTTACTGGAGTTGGTGACCCTATTGCCCAGTCTCCTGCTTGAAAAAGAATTCCCTGGATTTCCCTGGCCCTCCCTTAGTTCTCTATGGAAGCTGTTTTATAGCTAGTCATTTTCTCTTATTCAAACTCTCCTCCTCATTACTGCCAAAATGGTACCTTCATTGTTTGTTTGTTTGTTTTTGACACAGAGTCTCAAGCTGTTGCCCTGTGTAGAGTGCAGTGACATCATAGCTCCCAGCAACCTCCAACTCAAGCTCGCGTGATCCTCTTGCCTCAGTTTTTCTATCTTTAGTAGAAACAGGGTCTCACTTTTGCTCAGGCTGGTCTCAAACTTGTGGGCTCAAGCAATCCACCTGCCTCAGCCTCCCAGAGTGCTAAGATTACAGGCATGAGCCACTGTGCCCAGCTAGTACCTTTGTTTTTTATGTATTTGACAGGATCTCGCTCTATCACCCAGACAAGAGCTCAGTGGTGTCATCATTGCTCACTGCAACCTCACATCCCTGTATTCAAGTGCTCCTCCGACCTTAGCCTCTCAAGTAGCTAGGAGTACAGGGACACACCATCAGACCCAGATAATTTTTCTATTTTCTGTAGAGAGGGAGTCTCTCTCTTCCTCAGGCTGGTCTCAAACTTCTCAAGTGATTTTCTTTTCTCTGTCTCTCAAAGTATTAGGATTACAGGTATGAGCCACCATGCCTGGCCCCCAAATGTTTTTTCTTTTTTTCTTTTTGGGGATTCATTGAGGGTACAAAGAACCAGGTTACATTGATTGCATTTATTAGGTGAAGTTCCTCTTATAATTGTGTCCTGCCTCCCAAAAGCTGTGTCACACACTGTGACCCCCCACCTCCCTCCCTCCTTCCCTCTCTCTGCTCTTCCCTCCTTCTGCTCCCTCCCTCCTTTCCTCTCTCTGCTCTTCCCTTCCTCACCCAAATGGTTTTTCTAAAACCCAACCTTGATCATATTATTTCCCTGAATCATAAATCTCCCAATGAGTTTCCATTGTCTAAAGCATCAAGTCCACTCACTTCAATGTTGCATAATGGAAACTTCAGGGACTGCCCCTCTCTCCAGACTTGTTCTTGTAGTAACTTCAGATTCCAATGCTCCAACAATACTGAACCATTTGCAGATTCCAAATGAGCCAGTCTCTTTGTAGGTATGACACGCTTTGAAATGCAGGTTTTCTATAGGGAACGCCTCTCTTTCCCCTCATAACAACCCCTCACTTATCCTTTGAAACTCAACCCAGACGTTGTTTCCTCTAGAAAGTTTTCCCTGACAGACTCAGGAAGATGATACTGATACTTTCCCTCAAAGCTTCTGATAACTCCGTGTACTGCAAGCCCGGGGTGTATCAGCTGTGATGCTCTCACTGTAGCTACTGTCTGCATCTCTCACGAGGGTGCAAGCTTGTCATGTTATACCTGGAGCGTCATCTTCTTCCTGGCACACTGCAAGTATTTAATAAAGTGTTGAAATTACTCATTTATAAAAATATAGGAAAACCAAAGTTCTGTTTATGGCTACTTGAACTAGAGCCTGGTTACGCGCACCAATGATAGTAAACCCAAACTGGGTTGCTACACAGTACACAATTCTCCTGAGTGTTTCTGCTGGTATCACCTTTCCTTTTTGGCTTATCCCGTATCCTTGACATTGGCTATCCAATATTAAGTCTGGCAGAGCCAATAGGATGCTGCTTCTCTCATCAGCATTTGAAAACAAATTGAGATAGATCAGCGCTAACTGCTATGGAAACATCGGATGCACAAACATCAACCTGTGTCACTTCCGCTGGGGAGAAATAGACCTAATATCTAGGAATGACTTAAGCCAACATCTTTTACTAACTTGACATGGCTTTTTAAACTTGAAGGGGAAAATGGGTTCTCTGTTCCATGGGTTAAAGATTAGGTTCTCTGAAACGGAAAGTTCTCAGAGCTGAGTCATCTGATGGGAGTGTCCTGCAGAGAAAGTTCATGAGCAACCAGCCCCAGTCATCTCCTTGAATCTGTTCCCATTTCTGTCCTGATCAAGGACTGTGTACCCTGTTTTTCCTTTGATTCTATGTATAGCCTTTTTCACATATCCCCCTATTTCACTGGGATAAGCTAGAGTCAGTTTCTTTTGCTTGTAAATAAAAGAACCTTAAAGCACCAACTGTAAAAGTACTAAAAGATTGCAAACACTATTGGCTGATTCTCTGTTCCGTGGGTTAAAGATTAGGTTCTCATAAGCCCACACATGGCCTTTGGACCATGCAGATTTTCTAGCCTTCTAAGAGATCACAGTTAGCCAAAACAAAGGTAGACAAACTCAGAGTAGTCTGCCTCAAACCACCTGAACACAGTTTAAATAATCTTTTTAGGTATTCTTTTTTCATGTTTTTCATAAAAGAATGTATTTTTCCCTTTCAAGTCTAAAATGTCGTGTCAAGTTAGTAAAAGATGTTGGCTTAATTCATTCCTAGTCATTAGGTCTGTTTCCCCCAATGCCAGTGGAAATGACATGGGTTGATGTTCCTGCATCTGATGTTTCCGTAGCAGTTGGCGCTGAGCAGCACACTGTGAAATTCCTTCTTCCCAAAGATGGCAAGTCATAAGATATGGCTTTTTAGAAAACATAACCTTATATGACAGGAAGCCAAAAAAGCAAAATTTATCCAGATGAAACAGAAAGGGGAAATATGCTCAGCCAACATGTTAAATTCAAGCTGAGATCTGGCAGAACATGGGGAGGAAAGTATCCTTCACTGCTTTGTTGCCTCACATACACTCGGTGGAATACTTACTAATCAGAAGGAATTGAAAGTTTTATTTTTTGTAATGTTTTGTAGTGCAGTTTGGCAACCTTTGTCTCCAGTACCCAAGGTCTCTACGTATCGGTACAAGACAATATTTCATGCTGATTTAGAGGACATATCGTCCTGCTGATTCAGCTCCACCACTTCCTGTCAACAACAATGATAATATTATAAAAACCCTTCATGTACCCAGCGGTTGTTTAACAAAGTAATCTCAGCTCTCAGGAAATAGAAAATAATCCGTCAAGTTAAAAAGCTTATCGAGAATTCAAAGCAGCATGACAAAACCAGATGCTAGAGCTTCTTTGATCTCTACTCACTCTAATTTTATTTATTTACTTATTTATTTTTGAGAAGGGGTCTTGCTCTGTCACCAGGGCTAGAGTACAGTGTTGTGATCATAGCTCAGTGCAACCTCAGACTCCTGGGCTTGAGTGATCCTCCTTCCTTTACCTCCCAAGTAGCTGGAACTATAAGCCCACACCACTACACCAGAATAATTTTTCTAGTTTTTACAGAGACAGGGTCTAGCTCTTGCCCAGGCTGGTCTCGAACTCCTGGTCTCAAGTGAGCCTCCTGTCTCAGATTCCCAAAGTGCTAGAATTACAGGTGTGAGCCACCACACCCAGCCCACTCTTCCTTCAGAGGTGTAAAAATTTACTTTTATGGCTTCCAGAAAATAAGCAGCAAATTAGAAGCAACAGCGGGAAGCTGTAGAGAAGTAATGCAAAGTAACTTCTATTACACTAATAGAGAAAGAAGGGGTAAGAAAATTATAGAAAAAGCATATTCTTTTTCTACTTAAGAAACTATAGAAAAAGCGTCGTGCATGCTTTTTCTGCATAAAACTACAAAATATGTACTCTCCTGGAGCCATTTCAAATAAGAACAGATAGCCTTCTTTAGTTTAGTTGCCCTCAAGCCAATTCTGCATTATTATTTGGGAAAGGGGGCATCCTGAGCCATCAAGAAGAGTTTATTTATTTACAGCAGAACCTGCGCAGTCGACCACCTCCCGACGTGGATCACCTCCTTACGCTGACCTAATTCTCATGGCCAGGACATGTGTGTGTCAGTATAGCAGGTCTACTTCCTTATGTTGATCATTTCCATATGTTGAGCAGTTTCTTACATTCTTTTGGGTGGTCAGTTTGTTGGGGTTCAGGACAGCTAGCTGCCTGTGTCCTAAAATTTGAGGGTTTCAGGCAACTGCCTGAAAATTGCTGCCTTGGAGTGCTCTTGGTTGAAAAACGACCAGCCACCCCAAAAGTAAGACAAACAGGGGACAAAATTTATTGAGAAACAGAAAGGAAGATGAGTAAGAGCATGATAGAGACTCGCAGAGCAAGATAGTTTCACTATAGACAGCAAGCAGGCTGGCCAGGGCAAGCAGGCAAAGAAACAAAGGGTAGGGGCTGGCGGTTCTCTTTTATAGCACTGGCTCAGGCCTTCCTCGTGGTTCAGAGGTCACCCAGGAACCAGAGTCTGACCGTGCATGTGAACCTCCCAGGAGCCTCTCTGAGAGCCCATGGGGGGTGTGGACCACATGATAGTTAGTTTTAAGTCTGCTCCAGGTGTCCTTTCAGATTCTGTTGTACCCATTGCCAGGCTAGAGTCTTCTTCAACCTTTTGCAGTTGGCACACTAAGTTCTGACTGATAGATTGGCAGGGTGGTCCCTCCTCCCCAGGTGTGAGCAATCACTTGGGACAGAATTAAGGTGAGTGGCACAGAGACGGGGGCCCCAACCTTGTCATCCTTCCTCAGGAGAGTTGTGTCCTAATTTACTACCTAACAAACTGACAGAGGTGATTCTACTGTATTTATTTATTTTGCGGATGTCTGACAATGTTGCCCAGGTTGGACTCAAACTCCTTGACTCAAGTGATCTTATTACCTCAGTTTCCTAAGTAACTGAGATTATAGGCACATGCCACTATGCCTGGCTAAGAAGAGTTTAGCATATCCTGCGTGGAGGTGTCTGTTTTAAAAGGCAGGGACATGTTTTGCAGGGAGAATGGGGACCGAAAACCCCACTCTTGGCAAAGGAAAACACACCGGTTCCATAGGTTTTAAAGGACCCTACCCTGGGAGCAGGATCCCAGTGTGTTTACTTAAATTCTTGTAAGAATTTATTGCCAGACTTGGGGCCAAGTGTGATGACTCATGCCTGTGGTCTTAGCACTCTAGGAGGTGAAGGCAGAAGGATTGCTTGAAGTCAGAAGTTCAAGACCAGCTGGAACAAGACTGACTCTAGTAAAAATAGAAAAAATTATCCAGGCTGGGTAGTGGACATCTGTAGTTCCAGCTACTCAGGAGGCAAGAGGATTGCTTGAGCTGAGGAGTTACAAGTTGCTGTGAGCTAGGCTGATGCCATGCCATAGCACTCTAGCCGGGGGCAACAGAGTAAGATTCTGTCTTAAAAAACAAAACAGGCTTGGCGCCTATATCTCAACCGGCTAAGGCGCCAGCCACGTACACCTAAGGTGGTAGGTTCGAATCCCCAGCCCGGACCCGCCAAACAACAATGATGGCTGCAACCAAAAAATAGCCCGGCGTTGTGGCGGGCGCCTGTGGTCCCAGCTACTTGGGAGGCGGAGGCAGGAGACTCGCTTGAGCCCAGGAGTTGGAGGTTGCTGTGAGCTGTAATGCCATGGCACTCTACCCAGGGGGACAGCTTGAGGCTCTGTCTCAAAAAAACAAAACAAAACAAAACAAAACAAAACAAAATGAAAAGAATTTATGACAAGACTGAGCTGAGGCATAAAGAAGGGGAGGATACTGACAGAAGAGAAGCAGTGGGTTTAGAAAATAAAATAGATGGGCAGTGCCTGTGGCTCAGTGGGTAGGGTGCTGGCTCCATATTGGGGGTAGCAGGTTCCAACCTGGCCCGGGCCAAACTGCAACAAAAAATAGCTGGGGATTGTGGAGGGTGCCTGTGGTCCCAGCTACTTGGGAGACTGAGGCAAGAGAGCTAGAGGTTGCTGTGAGCTGTGGTGCCAGGCACTCTACTGAGGGCAACAAAGTAAGACTGTCTTTTTTAAAAAAAAAAGAAAGAAAGAAATTTGAAAAAATAAAATAAAATAAATGTGACTACAGGCTCAGCCGTCTTGGAGCAGATAGTACCACGAAGCACTTGGGAGAGGAAAGGGGAAGGAAAGTTGGAAGAGTAACTGGAAGTGCAGGATGAGCACGGGAACTGCTGGGGGCTGGGGAAGGGAGTCCTTGGTGGGTCCTGGAAGAGACTGCTGTAAGAAAAAGACCATCAAGTGTAGTACAGGTTGCTATGGAGGGTGAAGGTCCTCATTGATTAGAATTAATATGCATCCAGCTGTAATTTGGGAATAAAGTAAAATTGTTTTAGTCATATATCTATATACCATCTATATACAGGAATGTCATATCTGATACCAAATGTTTGATTTTATTTAAAAAGCATGTGACTTGAGTAAGCATTGTGCTGTGAACTAATGGAGACATAAAGATTGATAAGAGATGGTGTTCACTTTCCAGGTGCAGTCAATCTAGCAGCTGGGATAGTCACATGCACAAGTCAGTCCAAGTCATGCTAATCTGTCCAAAGGGGATACGAATAGAACATTAACTGAGCAGTACTTTGGGTCAGGCTATGTATTAAGCTTTTAAGCATATTATATAATTTAAATTTTATAGAAATTTCAAGAAGGAGGTATAAGTCTCTCACTTTCACAGATGGGGAAATTGAATCCTCAAAGTTTAGTAATTTGCCTAAGCCACAAAGTTCTGGAAATTAGAAAAGATAGATGCAAATTTCTATGATTCTCAGGCTTGTTTCCTTTTTTGCTCTGTGACCAGATGAAAAGGGTTCAGCCAATTGTCACTGTCAGCCAGTAGGGAGAGACAGGGACAGGGTCACCAAACTTTATTAGTCAGAAGGCTGGTAATTCTGGAGAACAGTGAGAGTAGCCTCTCCAAGACTTGTTCTGTTCCTCCTTTTCCAAAACCACAGTTTTAAACATGAAAGTTCAGGGCTGGGGCTCGGCACCTGTAGCTCAGCAGCTAGGGCACCCACCACATACACCAGAGCTAGAGGGTTCAAATCCAGCCTGGGCCTGCCAAACAACAATGACAACTACAACCAAAAAATATAACCAGGCATTGTGCCAGGTGCCTGTAGTCCCAGCTACTTGGAAGGCTGAGGCAAGAGAATTACTTAAGCCCAAGAGTTTGAGGTTGCTTTGGACTGTGATGCCAGGGCACTCTACCCAGGGTGACAGCTTGAGACTCTGTCTCAAAAAAAAAAAAAAAAAACAAAGTTCAGGGCTGGGCATGGTGGCTCATGCCTAATAATCCTAGCACTCTGGGAGACCAAGGTAGGCAAATTGCTTAAGCTCAGGAGTTCAAGACCAGCCTGAGCCAGAGCGAGACTCCATCTCTAAAAATAGCCAAGCATTGTGGTGGGCACCTGTAGTCTTAGCTATTCGAGAGGCTAAGGCAAGAGATTCACTTGAGCCCAAGAGTTTGAGGTTGCTGTGAGCTACTTACACCACTGCACCCTACCAAGGGCAACATAGTAAGACTCTGTCTCCAAAAAAAAAAAAAAAAAAAGAAAGAAAGAAAAGAAAAGAAAATTCAAAGCAAAGCCATGTTAACTCTTTTCTTAAACAATAATAATTAGCATAGCCATGACCCATAATAAACAACAGTCGGCATAACCTATGACCCAAAACAACATTCCAATTCAAAAGTTAATCTCCTAAATCAGTTGCCCTAAACTACTTAAGATATTACACTTTTAGGTTAAAGCTGAATTTACAAAACAGCAATAATGGACCTAAACCAACTGACCAGACCAGCTGCATCTTGTTGGCCCAAGCCAGACTGATTCCCTCTTATTTCCACCACATGTGCTCTCATAACCAGTTAGTTTCTTAGAATCAGTGTTACTTGTTTTATGTCCAATAAGAGTTGGAGCATTTATTTATAAGGTTCTTCTCAGCTGGGCTTTGCCCCCCAGAGTACAGGCAATCCATCATGGAGGGCAGAGTGATAATAGATGAAGAGGAGGGGACCTTCCTGGAGGCTGGACACCTTTCCATTATTCTGATGGGTAAATATGCAGAAGGGAGCTCATCTTTGAAATAGTTAGCACTTTGATCTTTTAAACCTCATTCCTACATATTACCAAGGCAAATCATAATCTTTAAGGCAGCCCTGTTTTAAAATTTCTCCATTTTGAAAGACATTCAAAGCATAGTAGAAACAAAAAAATTTCTCCATGGTCGTAAAGTAGGCTCTAGGGAAGAGACTTAGGTACAATTGGTTAAAAGAGCAACAAATAATAACTAATGTCCACAGAGTACTCAGGAAAATAATTTATGGAGTTTTATTCTGAGCCATATTTGAGGACTATGACCCAGAACCACATCTAAAAAGCCTTGAGCAAGTGAAGTTGAGATAGTGGGGTTACAGCTTGGTTTTATACATTTTAAGGAGACAGGAATTACAGGTGAGGTCATAAATCAGTTCATGGAAAACATACATTGATTTGACCCCAAAAAGTGGGATGGACATCTGTAAGTAGGGGGCTTACAGGTGATAGGTAGGTTTAAACTTTTTTTTTTCGAGATAGAGTCTCACTCTGTTGCCCTGGGTAGAGTGCCATGGCATCCACATAGCTCACAGCAATACTTGCCTAGTTTTTCTGTTTTTAGTAGAGAAGGAGGGGGGGGTCTCACTCTTAGCTTAGGCTGGTCTTGAACACCTAAGCTCAAGCAATCCAACTGCCTCAGCCTCAGAGTGCTGGGATTACAGAACCCCTATACCTGGCTGGGTTTAAACATTCTTTAGTTCACAATTGGCTGAAAGAGTAGGCTTTGTTTAAAAGACCAGGAGTCAGTGAAAAGGAATGCTTAAGATGAAGTGTCTGTTAATTAGAGACAAAGTACCAGACAGACTCAAGTGGTTTGTTATGCATATTGAGGACCAGCAGATAAGTCTTGCATAGCCTTGGGCCTGTTAGTGAGTCACAAAGGGCATCTCTAAGAAGAGCTGGGGCAGGATGAGACAAGTCTGATCTACTTTCTCATGGCTAGCAACTCAGTTTTAGGGGTCCTCTTGGCGAAGAGGGGGTCCAGTCAGGTCAGCCAGCTGCTTGGGGGGAGGCTTGACACTCTCTTGGCCAAGAAGACCCCTAAAACTGAGCTGCTAGCCGTGAGAAGGGAGATCAGACTTGTCTCATCCTGCCCCCAGCCCTTCTTAGAGAAGTTCTTTTTTTTTTTTTTTTTTTTTGAGACAGAGCCTCAAGCTGTCCCCCTGGG
>NW_003852399.1:38967420-39008828 GCF_000181295.1 Otolemur garnettii
TTTGAACCCGCCACCTTAGGTGTACGTGGCTGGCGCCTTAGCCGGTTGAGCTATAGGCGCCGAGCCTAGAGAAGTTCTTTATGACTCACTAACAGGCCCAAGGCTATATAAGACCTACCTGCAGGTCCTCAATATGCATAACAAATCACTTGAGTCTATCTAGTACTTTGTTTCTAATTAGAGACAAAGACTCCTGGTCTTTTAGACAGAGCCTAAATTTTGGCCAATTGTCAACTAAAGAATCTTACAGTCAACCTATCACCTGTAATCTCCCACTTAGAGATATCCCACTTTTTGGGGCCAAACCCATGTGTTTTCCACATATTGATTTATGACCTCACATGTAATACCTGTCTCCCTGAAATGTATAAAACTAAACTGGGACCCCACCACCTTGAGTCCACTTGTTCAAGGTTTCACAGGTGTGGTTCCAGGTCATGGTCCCCAAATTCAGCTCAGAATAAACCTCCTTAATTAGAATGAACTATCAAGGGATTAACTTAAATTATTTCACAGAGTATGGCTTCTTTTCTGTTGACATTTTATTTTATTTTACTTTATTTATTTATATTAAATCATAGCTGTGTACATTCATGCAGTCATGGGGTACAATGTGCTGGTTTTATATACAATTTGAAATATTTTCATCAAACTGGTTAACATAGCCTTCATGGCATTTTCTTAGTTATTGTGTTAAAACATTTATATTCTACATTTAGTAAGTTTCACATGTACCCTTGTAAGATGCACCGTAGGTGTGGTCCCACCAACTACCCTCCCTCCACCCATCCTATTTATTTTTTGAGACAGAGTCTCACTTTGTCCTCAAGAGAATGCTGTGTGATTGCTCACAGCAAGTTCAAACTCTTGGGCTCAAGCAATCCCCTTGCCTCAACCTCCTGAGTAGCTGGGACCACAGGCACAGGCCACCACACCTGGCTATTTTTAGAGATGAGGTCTCACTCTTGCTCAGGCTGGTCTTGAACTCTTGAGTTCTAGGATTATAGGCATGAACTACCACCTCCAGTCAACATTTTATTTTAGTTCACTCTAGTATGTCCCAAAATAGCTCCATCTTTTCTGACTTTGCTAATCCAGGCCCTATTTCACAGGTCTTTCTAAATGTATACACAGTAGAACCTCCATAGTTGACCACCTCCTTACATTGACCTAATTTTCATAGGTTATGAACCACAGTTCACAGTTATGAACCACATGTACCTATCAGTACAGCAGCCCTGGTTTCTTGTTGACCACCTTTGTATGTTGACCAGTTTCTTACAGTCCCGTGGGTGGTCAGTTTACCAAGTTCCTGCTGTATGTTATAGTATTGGCACTATTAAACTGGTTTAGTTAGGGAGTGTCTCCTTAATCCTCTTTTATTTTGAAATGATGCATCTGACAAATATTTGATGCGATTAGATTTATTATTTGAGTGCCTAGGAGGCACTCTGAGGAAACAATGCTAGTCCACAGTGAATACATTTTCATCACTCTTCACCTTGAAAGAGAATTGCACAACTACAAAGGTTTCACAAAACTCTGAGCATTCATGTGGCTTTTGGTCTGTGTTTGGACATGGTTTGCCTCTTAATCTTAATCTATGTCTGAAGGAGTCCATTATGAAACGTCCTTTCCACCTCTCCGAAGGTTCTATGTTTAACTAAGTTGTTTTGAACAGATGCCCAAATGCTACCTAGTAATCAGGAAAGCGTACTATGAGCATGTAATCAGTGTGAAACCCCCAAAACAATTATTTTGGAAAATATTAGATATTCCTCTAGTTTAATAGTAGCTTATCTGAGTACCTTTCTGTTGTAAACAGGATGAATGAATGGTTTGTGGCTTGGTGCCTGGTGAAGAGACATCGGGTTCAGTAATGTCGGGGACTTTGAAATTAACTTTAAATACCATTTGTAGTTGTTTGAAATAATTTCTGCCCCTCTCCTTTTTGTATGTGTATCATTTGTCTTTTCCCCCTTAGCATACCCATTAATTTTCATCAATGAAATGGAAGATTCTGTGCTTCTGCTTTTATCTACAAGCCTTGAACTCTTTGAAGGAGAGATAATATAATTAGTTGAATAAACAAACAGTATATGGCAGAGTAAATTTCCCTTGATAATTCAGTCTAATTTTTTCTTTTTTAATACACTCCATAACTGAGGGAATTAGCCAGTTCTTCATGTATTCTAAGTTCCTCATGAATTTCAAGGTAGATGTTAAGTGCTTGAGCAGTCAGGCAAATTGGATTTAGAATCATTGCCGAGGTTTGTCTTGCTGTTCAGGGGACTCCACAGAGTAATCTCAGTGAATTTCCCTGTCCTTTGTAGATGACAATATTTGTAGATCATGGGAAGGAGGCTTTATGAAGTAGATTTTGGCTACAGTATGTTTCTGTGATGGAACTGGCTTGGTCTCTGAGTGGGGGTACCATGACTAGTGTCACTGTAGGCTAAGAAAAGCCATCTAGCTGCTCTCACTGTCTGAGTGAACACAGAGCTTAGCGTGGATCCTGAGCCTTTATTATCCACTTTTGTTACAGGGGTCAGGCATAGGAGCTGATGCAGTACTTGCCCCAGCCATGGATTTACTCATCTACCAAATATGTATTGAGCATTGAAGTACACTCCAGTGATTCACTAGTGAAGGAGCCAGTGGGGTCTCTACCTTTGAATGTGTTTCCCTATGTTCACTGAGGGAGGCAGTGTCAATCTTAAATATTCAGTCGCTTTGCCTTTTATATTTTTGGGCACCAAAACATCTGTGGTCCATAGAAATTTATGAATCCATTTGCCTTGTTATGTTGTTGACCTTTCCTTCTATGATATAAATCAGAATTTACAAGTAGAAGAATTTGTTCATTTATCCATTGAACAAATATATATTAAATGCTGCCATATGTCAGGCTCTGTGCCCAACACTGAATATGTAGCAGTGATTACAAAGTTAGATTCCTTGCTTTCATGGAGTGTGGTTGGATGGGGAAGACCAACATCACAAAACAAACAAAACAAGTACTTTTGTGGTTACAAATTGGGGTACGAATCATGAAGTTAAAAGACAGGGTACTTTGAGAGAGGTACAGGGTACCTCCTTAAGACTGGAGAAACTTTTTCAGGAAGTGACTTGGAGAAAATCAGAGTATTGGCAACCTCAAAGTGGGCCGGTGAAAGTAGGGTAGTGAATAGGAGGAAACCAATAGGAGAAGAGAATGGAAAGGGAGGCAATGATCTGACCATACTAGGCCTTGTAAGTCATAGTAAAGGTTTGATTTTATTTTAAGTCATAGAGGGTTTTAGATAAGGAGGTAAGATGGTCTTAGGTTTTTAAAATCTCTTTCAGTTATAAGGAGAACAATGGGTTGAAAGAGACAGAATAGGGATGAGTTAAAGGATGTCTAGATTATAGACCTAATCTAGACAAAAGATGATGAAAGACTGGGTGTAGAAGATGGATTTAAAAAGATTTTGAGGCTGGGCGAGGAGGCTTACATCTATAATCCCAGCACTTGGAGGACGGAGGTGAGTGGATTGTTTGAGCTCAGGAGTTCAAGACCAGCCTGAGC
The DNA here is from genome assembly GCF_000181295.1 of Otolemur garnettii. Taxonomy (NCBI): domain Eukaryota; kingdom Metazoa; phylum Chordata; class Mammalia; order Primates; family Galagidae; genus Otolemur; species Otolemur garnettii. Next base: position 38,970,989 of record NW_003852399.1, read on the forward strand.
AAGAGTGAGATCCCATCTCTAAAAAAATAGCCAGCCATTGTGGTGCGTGCTGGTAGTCCCAGCTACCTGGAGGCTGAGTAAAGAGAATCACTGGAGTCCACAAGTTTGAGGTTGCCGTGAGCTGTGATACCAGGGCATTCAACCTCAAGGCAACTGAAACTCTAAAAATTTTTTTTTGTTAGTAGAATTGGGAGAATTTATTGATGGATTGTATTTGATGGGCAAGGAAGATTAACATGTCATGTAACTTAATTCTTAACATTTTAAATTTAATATCTTAAACCAAACTTTGATAACTAGCATTCCAATTAATTTTGAGATTGTACAAAATTATTTCCAACTAGAGGTCTTAAATTACAATGAAATGACATGACCTGGTAATCAGTAAAGTAAATGCTCAAGTATAAATAAATAACTAGATAAAATGAATAGTATTTCTACTATGCTAACAATTTATAAATGTAAATTAAGCTGGGCATGGTGGCTCATGCCTGTAATTCTAGCACTCTAGGAGGGCAACACAGGCAGATTGCTTGCACTCAGGAGTTTGAGTCTACCCTGAGCAAGTAGCAGAGATCCCATCTCTACTAAAAATAAAAAAATTAGGTGGCACCTGTGGCTCAAAGGAGTAGGGCGCCAGCCCCGTATGCCAGAGGTGGCAGGTTCAAACCTAGCCCTGGCCCAAAACTGCAAAAACACATAAAAAAAATAAAAAAAATAAAAAACTTAGCCAGGCATTGTGGCAGGCACCTATAGTCCAAGCTATTTGGGAAGCTGAGGCATGAGGATTGCTTTGAGGTTGCTAGGAGCTATGATGATGCCAAGGCACTCTACCCAGGGCCACAGAGTGAGGCTCTGTCTCAAATAAATAAATGAATGAATAAATAAATAAATTAATTAAAGTAAATTAAAAGTACATAATGGGAACTAGGAATGGTGGCTCATGCTTTTAATCCTAGCATTCTGGTAGGCTGAGGCAGGTGGATTGCCTCACAAGTCTGAGACCAGCCTGAGCCAGAGTGAGACCTCATCTCTAAAAATAGCTGAGCATTATAGCAGGTGCCTGTAATCCCAGCTCCTTGAGAGGCTGAGGCAAGAGAATCACTGAAGCCCAAGAGTTTGAGGTTGTTTGTTAGGAGCTGTGACACCATGGCACTCTACCACGGGTGACAAAGTGAAACTCTGTCTCTCAATAAATAAATAAATAAATAACATAAAAGTACATTATTTTTACAATTTTTACTAATTTCTTAAATATTAATGAAAGAATAAAGATTATGATTAGAAAGGTTTGCCTGAAAGGCCTTGGCAGACCAGTCGCAGGCAAAGCCAAACACTTTGGTTGCTATTAGGCAAGAGGAAATCTTTCTGCTGGGCTGGGTAGTTGGTAAAATAGGAGCCTGGGCTCCCACTGATCTCTCTGATACCTGGTGAAAGATGAGAGAGAGAGAGAAGGAGGGAGGGAGAGAGGGAGAGAGAGAAAGAGGGGGAGGGAGAGAGAGAGAGAGAAGGAGGGGGGGAGAGAGAGGAGGGAGGGAGAGAAAGTTCTCAGTGAAATTTTTGAAGCTCTTGGTAAAAACTTTCATAAACTCTTCCACTTCTCAATGTTTTGATTTGACAAATTTCCTTTTTGTATTTTAAGCTAGTTTAATAAGATTTCTGCCATTTTTTCACAGAATGTATTATGAACAAATAGGAACCTTAGTCTTAAACTGAAGGCTATAACTTCCTATAACTTAGGAAGAAAAAGAAAAAAGAAGTCTAAGGTCATCTACATACACAGAAGAGTCAGGATACGTGATCATCTAGTTTGCCTCTTCTACCCTTACCTTTTCTTTTCTTTTTTTTTTTTTGAGAAAGAGTCTCACTTTCTCACTCTCAGTAGAGTGCTTTGGCATCCCAGCTCACAGCAACCTCAAACTCCTGGGCTCAAGTGATTCTCTTGTCTCAGCCTTCCAAGTACCTGGGGCTATAGGCACCCACCACAATGCCCAGCTATTTTTAGAGACGAGGTCTCGCTTAGGCTCAGGGTGGTTTCAAACTCGTGAGCTCAGGCACCACCTCAGCCTCTGGGAGTGCTGGGGTTACAGACCCACCCACTACCCACCTGTGCCAGCCTACTACCCTTACCCTTTCTGACTTTAGTTCCCTAATTTGGAAAACTAGTGTCCATTCTAGGTCTCAAGTTCTGTATTCCTATGCACTCATTTTATGCCCGTATTTCAGTATCCTGCTTAAATCATATGTCTTATTTCTCAGTTTCTTTAGGAAAAACACAGTAGTGAGAAAATAAAGATGTGTTTCTTAGAAGGTTATATTGAAGAAAAAAAAAACAAAAACAAAGAATATTCAGCCTAATGTTCTAAGGTTTTCCGGTCAAGGAGTGACTATGAAAGTAAATTGATTCCCTGTAGAAAAACTGACACCCATGTACATAAATTTATTTCTAATATGTTGATATTTACTTTGATTTTTTTTTCTGTAAGGCAAAGAAGATGCAGCTACAGAGAATGTAGAAACTAATCTCTAGGGAATATACAAACCCAACTGTGCTGACCAGGTGTTTTGAGCTCCATATAGAGTTATCATAAAAATTTTTAAATGGACCCTGCTAATCTTTTGTCTTCAGAGAATTAATGGGTAATTCTGTATCTTGCTTGTTTAAAACCACTTCCCTTACTTTCCACATCACTGAGTGCATATAAAATGGAACAGTTGTATGGCACCTGGGGTAGGCATTGAAAAGCTGATAAGGATCCCAGGAGGCTGAAGCCAAGGGCATCCCAAGGCTGTGGGGATCAACTTCTGTATACCCCTGTAATCCACGTGGGGCACATGGATGCTTTACCATGTTGGCTGAGAAACTCTGGTTTAAAAATTAAATGTGACATATGTATCTCCATTGATTTTTTTTTTTTTTTTTTCCAAATGAGTGCTCAAAAACCCTTTTAAAAAAATTCTGGCTCTGGAGGTTGGGCAGAGCCAGAATTACAGTGGCTCAAGCCTGTAATCTTAGCACTATGGGAGGCTATGGTGGGCAGATCACTTAAGCTTGAGAGTTCGAGACCAGCCTGAGCAAGAGTGAGACCCCCATTGCTACTAAAAATAGAAAAATTTGTTGGGCACTGTGGTAAGCGCCTGTAGTCCCAGCTACTTGGGAAGCTGAGGCATAAGGATCTCTTAAACCCAAGAGTTTGATGTTGCTGTGAGCTAAGACGCCACCAAGGCACTCAACCATAGGGTGACAGAATCAGACTCTGTCTCAAAAAAAAAACCCAAACAAACAACAGCAACAACAACAGAAAAAAAATTCTGACTTTGGGATAACATCAATTGACAGTGTCAGTTGGTCCCTAAAACTTAGGTCTGTTAGCACTTTTATAAGCCCCCAAAGAGAGACCCTCAATTTATCTTATTAACTTTGTACAGTGACCAGACTCTTCTATAATTCCTATTTATTAAAAAAGGAACTTTTGTACCTACAATCACATTCATAGAATGACAGAGACGGGGGTCATTTTCTATAATATTTAAATTTGTTGCATTCGAGACAGGTCTTCTTACACTGTACGAAGAGTACTTACAGAGCTGTTAGGGTTAGAGCGAGTCTTGGATATTCAGCAAAAGCTGCCATATTGCCTTCTTTCTCTTAGTCTCTGAGGGGTTAAAGCCTGCTGCTTCCATAGTGCCTGGTAGTTACATTTAAAGCCAATGTTTATTTTCTTGTTTGGAGTTTATTCTTTCCTAATTAAATTTATCGTGTATACTAGTTATTTCATACTGGGATAATACATAGGAAAACCCAAAAGAATTTAGCGGAAACCATGTTAAAACATGAGCGTCACTTGAAAAGAGTATGCTGATCATTCAACATCTGTAATATGTGCATGTACTAATTTTCCTAACTATCTCTCAAAGGAGGCTATTGTCATGGCTCCAACCCCGAGCTAATTTCAAAACATTTGTAATCTCTGCTGAGGCCTCTTCTGAATTGACTTCTGATTTCTGGTTTATTTTTACAGAGGCATCCCATTTCTCCATGCTGCTGCCTTCTGATATTTTAAAATTACTCCTGTCAGAAGTGAATTTACGTTTTCATGTGGCTTTAGGAGGGGTTTGCAGCGCGTCCATCTGTTTCTGATTTGCACACACCTTCCCTTCACAGTCGTGCCTGAAAATGGCCTCATCAATGCAAGATAGCAGAGCTTTCTTCCTGGACACAAAGATGTATGCTTCCTTCTGGGAGATATACTGATTTAAATTTCCACCTGCTCTTCCAGAATTTATAGTATTTACTGAGGAGGTTATGCATCTGTCCTGCTTACTCCTTACTCTTCCTCTTGACTTACTTTTATTTGGTTTTAAGCCATACAAGATGGCTAAAAAGATGGAAATGACTTATTTCGAGGTGCCCTGAGGGAATGTGAGAACACAGTTTTCTTCTTTTTCACTAAAGATGAAGGCTTAGAAGTAGTTTTTCCCTTTTGATCATTCCATCCTGGAGATAGGCACATGTGCTTCAGGGAAGGTCAGCTGCTCAGCATTTATTTTTTAACTGATTCACAAACTTTTCATCTACTCTTTTTTTGCAAAGTCTGGGAGCACTGGGCAAGGCATGGGTGGGATGGATAGGAATGGATAGGAATCCATATTGATGGATATGCTTGTCAATAGTTTTAGGAAGTAGAGTATGAATGCTTTAGATTATAGTTTCAGTTTAGTAGGAGAGAGACTTGGTGGCAACCTTGGTCTCACTGCCACCGCCATGACCGACATGACTGATTAGGTTGGCCAGGTGGGGAGCCCCTCTCCCGTTCTGCAGGTATCTCCATCCTGCAGCTACTTGCTTGGCATAGCATGATGACTGCAGATGTACGTGAGGGTCTATGTGTTTCTTTTTGAATTAAAATCCTTTCCCATTTATTAATTTCTAACTTGTGATTTCTTCCATTCCTCAGCTTATACCATGGAGGTTTGTTACCTGGAGTCTCTAAACCCCACACGTTGCTTGTGAATGGATTTTAGAGGGTCCAGGCTTTTCACATATGATGCAAAATTGGGGGAGGATGTGAAGATGTTTATTATTTTGAGGAAAGATGTGCATAGTGCTCATCAGATTCTTTTTTTTTTTTTTTTTTTGAGACAGAGCCTCAAGCTGTCCCCCTGGGTAGAGTGCTGTGGCATCACAGCTCACAGCAACCTCCAACTCCTGGGCTCAAGCGAGTCTCTTGTCTCTTGCCTCCCAAGTAGCTGGGACCATAGGCACCCACCACAATGCCCGGCTATTTTTTTTCGGTTGCAGCCATCATTGTTGTTTGGTGGCCCGGGCTGGATTCGAACCCTCCACCTTAGGTGTATGTGGCTGGCGTCTTAGCCACTTGAGCCACAGGCGCCGAGCCTCTCATCAGATTCTTAAAGGGCAGTGAAGCAATATGATTAAGTCACTGTTAAGGACTCATACTAAATTCTATAGCTAAAACAATCCAGATATTTCATGGAATGACATCCAACACAGGCCCAAACTGTGAAGTTTTAATTCCCGGTAACATAATTTGTATGTGTTTATTTATTTGCACACAAGGATCTAGCAGAACTTTCCTATGGTCCATTTACTGAAAAGCCTGCTGAGTTTCTGAAGTATTTATTCAGCATACACTGCTGTCCTCATAGCACAGGTGAATCTGTGCACAACCACATGGCCTGGACACTAGGAGCTGGGGTTCCTGGCCACCCACCCTAACATGCTGCTACAAATCTTATGAAATATATTACTGAATCTTAGCTATTTCTTTTTTATTTATTTTCAAAATTACATTTTTTAAAGTTTAAAAATGATGTTGCAGAAATAAACTGAAACATGTTAGTAACGACTCATATTTAAATGAAAAAAATTACAAACATTTAAATCAAAACAAACCAAAAATATAAAATAGTGAAAATCTTATGCACGGCAATAAGCATCTCAGCATTAACAGCTGAGTAGAGAAATAATTATATGCTTTAATTTTAAAAAACCCATGAAAGTAGAATCAGAAAATGCATAAATTATTAAAAATCTAGAATTTTTGTTTGTTCAAAGGATCACAGAAGTAATATTGACTTTCGCCTTTGAAGAGCTAGATTCAAGGACAGGATATCTGGTGTTGCCGTCTTTTTGTTACTAGCTAGTGTCACCAGTCTCAGGGGTACCAGAAGTCGGCTGTCGCCATGAAGCTCCTGACGTACTTTTACATTTTGTCAATGATTCTGGCTTTTAAATGGCATTTGTGGCTCTAGTTAGAGTGACAGTTCTCTGGGGACAATGTCATACTCACATACTGATATTCACGCTTGTCTCTCTAAGCATCTTCTTTACTTATTTTCCTTTCTTTCCAAAGATAATCCAACCTGCCTTCCCTTACATAAGCAGCCAGATGTCATCCATGCTGAGCGGTGCTGCAGTCAGGTGGATTTCAATTCGTGATGAAGCCTTCAGTAAGTGGCAGGGGCGGAAAACTGCAGCACCAGGGACTGAGGAGGAAGGGAGAGCTGGCGGAAAAGTAATTGATGGAAGCCAAGTGGAATAATGAAGATGTGAGGGAGAAGAGATCACTTAGGGGAGATGGTTTACACGCCCTGTTTTCGTGTATATATAAGGCATCCGTTTATGAGTGAATCTAGTCATTCAAGATGACATCGAAACTCCAGGACTGTTATTGTTGAGATTTAAGGGATGAAGATGAAATCACTGAGAATAACGTCACATATATTCCCCAGCAATTCATATTCAATATATGTAAGTATGAATGCTTCCATTTGCTGAAAAGAAGAGAAAAGACTCAAAGTAAATAAAATGAATCATACAATAGGGAAAATGTTGATGGCTTCTGAAAGACAAAACAGAGTGAAAGTAATCACCTTTCTCTTGTTTTGTCTGTGAGATCTAAGACATTATTAACAGCATTTTTTAAACAATAGACTTAAGAATTACTATTAAGAAAGTGCCTCAAGGGGTGGCACTTGTGGCTCAGTGAGTAGGGTGCTGGCCCCATATACCAAAGGTGGTGGGTTTGAACCCAGCCCTGGCAAACTGCATCAAAAAATAGCTGAGCCCTGTGGCAGGTGCCTGTAGTCCCGGCTACTTGGGAGGCTGAGGCAAAGAGAATCGCTTAAGCTATGGCACTCTGGCACTCTACAGAGTGCGACAAAGTGAGACTCTGCCTTTAAAAAAAAAAAGAAAGAAAGAAAGTGCCTCAAATCTGATTATCACAAGATTTCTGATTATTTACCAAGATTTCTTTTATCCTTCTCTCTCTCTTTTCTTGAGACAGTCTCACTCTGTTGCCCTGGGTAGAGTGCCCTGGCATCACAGCTCACAGCAAACTCAAACTCTTGGGCTCAAAAGATTGATCCTCTTGCCTCAGCCTCCCAAGTAGTTTCCTATTCTATTTTTAGTAGAGACTGGGTCTCACTATTGTTCAGGCTGGTCTGGAACTCCTGAGCTCAAGCAATCTACCCACCTCTGCCTTCCAGAGTGCTAGGATTACAGGTGTGAGCCCCCAGGCTCTTTTATCTTTCTCAATGTCCTATTACATTGTTGCCATGCTGGGGAGAGGGAAGCTAACTGAATTCCATCATTGTCCAGTAATACTTAGCCTTGGGTCAAACTCACCCTGATTCAGTACGGTCATCTCCACTGGCCCCCAGTCAGCGTTCCTCATTCCTAAAGCATTTGAACAACAGAAATGACTGCATGTCTTCCTAGATGTCCTCCAAGTATCTTGAGAATTGTAAATGCTACCTTTGTATCCCACAGAGCACCACATTACTGCAAGTGTGTAATCTTATTGGAGGTCAAACAATTTCAGCCTAAACTGAAAGAGATAGGTTAATAAAGAAAGACTGGTGAACCACCTTTGAGAGTAATGCTAAAGGGAGCAGAACCCAAGGGGTGGAGAATGGCCAGAAGACCCTACTCTAGGGTAGATCTCAAGTTCTGGCATAGAGTTCATTGGAATATACTGTTCTGAGGTAATCTGCAGCAGATGACAGAGGGAATTGGAGGGATTGATGAGGTGTCCAGAGGAGGGTGGGGAATGGATGGTGAGGAACCTCAGCGCCAATCACTTAGAACATGAAATCAATTGTTTTTCATATTTTATGTGCAGGACCTGATTTTTTGGTCTCATTTTATATAAGATTTTTTCAAAGGTCCATGTTCTCCACTGTAGGCCAGTTCTCTGAGGCCTGATGGAGGAGCCACATACTTGTTCAGCTACTTAAAAGCTGTGGCTCATGCTTGAGGCACCAGGATTGCTGGAGCCCAGGAGTTAGAGGTCAGCCTGGACAGCATAGGGAGAATCTCCTAATACACACACACACACACACACACACACACACACACACATATACACACATTCTGTTCTATTAAAAATTTTAAAATTGCCCAGGGATGGTGGTATACTCCTCTAGTCCCAGCCACTTGGGAGGGAGTGTAAGTCAGTCCCAAGTGGCTGGGACTATAGGAGTGTAAATAAGAGAATTGCCTACGCCCGGGACTTCAAGGTTAGAGTGAGCTATGATCAGGCCATTGAGACCCAGCCAGGGCAACAGAAGGAGACCCAGTCTCTTTACAAAAACAAACAAACAAAACAAACAAACCCCCCCCAAACTATGACATTTCAAGACAAGTTATTCAAATTTCAACCTGTGTACCTTGTCTATGCCAGGCGCACACTGGAGGGGCCTGAAGGTTTGTAGGAAAGTTCTTCTCTTCTATGTTCACACTATAGTTGGACTTTTCGGTGGCTGGGGAAGAGGGTGGGAGGACTGCAGCCTTCAATGTTTATATCCAAGGAAAGGGAGTTTAATTTCAGCCTACAGCCTTGTGGGATACTAAGGGCCCCTATCCATATCACACAGAGATGGGGTGGAAAGAGAATAATCAGAGAATTATCTCCATGCTTTTCTCTAAGCTATTCCCTTCCTATCCCTGGTAGCTCTATGTGCCAGTTCTACTGGTTTTATGAGGAATCTATTCCCTGTGAACTGGACCTGTCATTTTTGCTTCGGAATGAATAGCATACAATCATAAGGTTATTTTCTTCTAGGGTAAAAGATGAAGGAAGCATAAGAAACAGAGATTTACAAATTCTCTCCTAGTTTGTATAAGGAACTCAAACAACTCAACAATAAAAACTTCCACTAAAAAGTAGGCAAAAAACATGAGTAGACACTTTTTTAAAAAAGACAAATAGCTAAAAAAAAAAACCCAGAAGAAAAATGCCCAACATTAGTAATTATCAGAGAAATACAAATTGAAACCACAAGACAGTCAGAATAGCTATCATTAAAAAGACAAAAATAAATAACAGATGTTGTAAAGGATATGGAGAAAAGAGACTGGTATACGCTGTTGCTGGAAATGTAAATTAGATAACCTCTGTGGAAAACAGCACAGAGATTTCTCAAAGAACTGGAAATAGAGCTGCCATTTGATCCAGCAATCCCACTACTGGGTATCTATCTATTCAAAGGGAAAAAGAATCATGATGTTAAAAAAGATACTGCACCTGTATGTTTATCACAGCAATAGTTAGAATAGCAAAGATATGGAAGCAACCTACGAGTCTATCACTGGATGATTGAATAAAGAAAATATGGTGTATATACAGAAAATGGGGTATAATTCATGCATAGAAAGAAAGAAATCATGTCATTTACAGAAAATTGAATGGAACTAGATGCCATTTTCTAAAGTGAAACAACTCAGACACAAAAAGAAAAATACCACATGTTCTTCCTGATGAGTGGAGCTAAATAATGTGCACACATGACTGAGAGTGTGGAGGGATAGACATCCAGGACTCAGAAGGGTGGGGGTGGGAAAACGACAAATTACTTAATGGGTACAAGGTCCATTGTTAAGGTGATGGATACCCTAAAAGCCCTGGCTTCGCCACTATGCAAAATATCCAGGTAACTGGCTCGGGGCCTGTGGCTCAGTGGCTAAGAAGCCAACCATATACACCTAAGGTTGCGGGTTCGAATCCAAACCGGCCCGCCAAACAACAATGACGGCTGCAACCAGAAAATAGCTGGGCGTTGTGGCAGGTGCCTGTGGTCCTAGAGAGTTGGGAGGCTGAGGCAGGAGACTCGCTTGAGCCCAGGAGTTAGAGGTTGCTGTGAGCTGTGATGACAACTTGAGACTCTGTCTCAAAAAAAATAAAAATAAGATAAAATAATTAAATTAAATTAAAAAGAAAAAACAACAACAACAAAATATCCAGGTAACAAAGTTAACATTCATACCCCATAAATGTATACAAATTAAATTTTAAAAAAGAGAGATATATGCCTTTTACTTAAAAAAAGGTGGGAGAAACAAATTTATTAACAAATGTAACACTGCCTGCCTCTAGGGAATATGGTTTGAAATTGTGGTGTTTTCTCAAGCCTACAGGATCAAACCCACAACATTTCCCATCAACTGGGGTTAAGTTTGGCGACATATAGTTTTGTATTTTTGTGAACCTAGGGAAGGAGCAGACAGGGAAAAAGTTGACACTCAGTATTTGGGCCTGCGGAGAACCAAGCACAAGCAAGAATAGACACTTTTATTAGGTCCAATTTTTAACAGAAGTTAACAAGATTAGGAAAAGTATCATAGGGTCAGTTAAAATTAATGTCTAAGGCCCTGTGAAGAATGAAACATAAATGTGGAAACAAGATTTAAGGCTACTGAAAACAAAAGAATTGTCTTGTTACAGGGTTGGTCTACTGTGTTGCTAGTGGATTTGCAGTTCTTGAGAGTATGGCGTAGCTTATTTTTGTGCGACCTAGATAATACAACACGATTTCTTTTATTTTCCTCAATAACTTTCCTGTGACATTTATGTCTTTCCACATTTGAGCCCCCTGCCCCCTGAGGATTATAAAATCGGGATGTAACTGTTGATTTTAGTTCGATGTCTCTGGGAAATGCACTCTGCTATCCACACGACGTTCCTCATTTCTTGTTCCTTCAGCTTTACGTATGCATAAAACACGCCGTAGTGGAATTGTCTGTTGAATGCCAGCACATTTATTTGTACCTGAAACAGGAAACAAATAACAGAGACCATCAACTTACTTGGAACATACTATACTTCTGAAATAATATGAAGCTACAGACTGGCTTGTGCTTGGGCCAGGGTTATTTGTGTTTAAATAGACAATGTCCAAGTTGAGCCAAATAGAGGAAAACAGTGGCAACCTGGCAAGTTCTGCGGAAAAATGGAGACAACAGTAGGTATAAAAGTAAGTGCTCAGGATCAGCAGACAAGCTCCAAATCTTAACAACATTGCTAGGCGCAAAGATTGTGGGGAGAACTTTGAAGTGTGTGCATAACTTTGTAATAATACTTGTCTGGCTTCTGACTAGTGGAATGGTCTCACTTAGGTAAAGTAATTCTTCTTTGGCTATAACTTTTAAAATTTTTAAAGTTTTCTAGGCTGTCTAACTCCCCTCCAGGGCAGTGTCAGGGGCCCCTGGAATTTAGTCCAGTCTGAGAGTTATGAGCTTTAATAGGACGCCCTGTTGCAACTTTATGTTGTTATTTTTTTCTGGAGAAGTTATCAAGTTAGCAAGTTATTCTTTAGTTAAACTAAAGACTAACATAGAACAATTCCTTTGTTCTTTCCTATTTTGATATTTAGACTGTAAAGAAGGCCAGGTACTGAGCCCCTTCTGCAGCACTGAAAACCTCAAGCAAAGTACTCAGGAGTGGAGGCCGGAGACTCATTTTTTCCTGCCAAGGGCAGCTTCCTTATCAGTGTCCCTTGCAGCAGTGGTGCAATATGGCAGAATTTTCAAACAATCCTAATATATGGAATAATTTGCATTGTTTTTACTTCTACGACAGACTCCAGAGAGCTGCTGGAAAGCATCTAAGGAGGAGGCTTTATAAGGAGATTCAGGAGCCAGTCTGACCCTGAGGTTTGGCTAACTTTCAGGGTTTTCTGTTAATTTCAATCAGATTGAGAGGGAAAGGCCAATAACGTCATAAAAATGAACAGAATATACTAGAAAAACTACAGATTTACCCGATACAAAACAAAAACCACTTTTGCTAATAGCACTGTATCCCAGGAATTGACTAAAAATGAATTAAGGACGCTTTTGCTTTTGAGGGGGAAGAAAGAATAATCTAGACTGGATGGGTTTTCCCATGGTTAATTCTTCAGCATTATAATTGTGCCCATGAACTATAACTGTGGGTAAACCCTTCCTGAAGGGGAGAGAGACGTGAGACTGAGATGCACTGGCGTGAGAAGAGTTGGTACTTCATCACAAGGGCATCCTGGTTAATCAGCTATTAGACAACTCTAATCCTTCCAGAGTGTCACTCTTTCCCATCTATCTGGTGAAGAGAGTTCCATGTGAAGCCATCAGATGTGAGCCACAGGGCCCTGGCTCTAAGGCAGCAGTACTGACACACTGTTGACTTTCATGCTATGAATGTATCTAATCAGTGTATCTGATCAACTGTAAAAAGAAAACCCAAAGTAAGAATATATTTAAAAATCCATAACAATAGAAAAATGAGCTAATAGCATTTTCACTTATACCATACCTCATGTTCATAAAACACATCCTCCAACGTCTTTCCCCCACTGCCACCTACAGCCTCGAACAAAGGCTTGTATACCTTAGAAACAAAGACAAGAGATTCATTTTCAATGTATTTTGATTTCCCCTGAATGTATGTGACTGTATTTGTTTCCCTGCAATATAGACAATGTGCCTCTATTCTGTTTTAATCTGTGGCAGAAGGCCTGAATTTTATTTTAAGAGGATCTTTGTCTTCCTGAGGAACCACCAAGAAGTCCAAATAATAGGCTGAATGTCTAGCCTCTTTGCCTATTCAAACATCCAGGCAATTCTACTCTCAATATATTCTGTTTGCGCTCATTTCTACAGGCAGGGTCTCAGGGCCAGCTAGGTATGTTACAGAGGCTTAATCAGCATCTGTGATTTGATTAGTAAAGGTTTATGGATTCTTTGAGATGACAACTAAAGGAATGTGTATGGAAGTTTAACTGTGAAAGGGATGGAATTTGTGCAGAAGTGCACACTTTAATATTATGCTAAAGAGTCTCATGCAATTATATATGAGATGTTACGAAAGCTTATTCATTGTTAGGTTTTTCTTTTCTGGAGTGCTTCAGAAATCCACAGGAAAAGATGAGAGTCAAGAAAGACTCAAGGCACAGTGGCTCATGTTTGTAATCCTGACACTCTGGGAGCCTGGGATAAGCTCAAGCTCAAGGCTTGAGCTCAGGAGTGCAAGACCAGCCTGAGCAAAAGTGAGACCCTGTCTCAACTAAAAATAGAAAAATTAGCTAAGGGCTGTGGCAGGTGCCCGTAGTCCTAGTCTTCAAGAGGCTGGGGTGGGAGAATCGCTTGAACCCAGAAGTTTGAGGTTGCTGTGACCTAGGCCTATGCCTGGACACTCTAGCCTGAGGCAACAGAGTGAGACTCTGACTCAAGAGAAAAAAGGAAGAATAACTAGAAAGTCCTGGAAGTGTTACCTAGAGGGTGTGTATGCAACTATCCATAAGTCAGAGGGAATGGAATCAGAGATAAGGAGCATCAGGCTGCCTAAGAGCCAGTGGATGCTGGAGTCAAGGGAGGAGTTAGCAGCTACTTTTCATCTCCCATTTTCTGGCCACTCAGCAGAGAGTGTGGATAAACCAATTCAGTGGTCCTCAACCTGTGGGTTGACCCCTTTGTAACAATGAAAATACATTGCGGCAAGGGAGGTTGAGAACCACTGCAGTAGATCCACATTCTCTCATGTAGTCTACCTAGTCTTTTTTTTTTTTTTTTGAGACAGAGTTTCACTTTGTCTCCCTTGATACCAAGTGCCGTGGCATCATAACTCACAGCAATCTCAAACTCCTGGGCTCAAATGATCCTCTTGCCTCAGCCTCCCAAGTAGTTGGGACTACAAGTGCCCACCACAACATCCAGCTTTTTAGAGATGGGAGCCTCACTCTTGCTCAGGCTGGTTTTGAGCGCCTGAGCTCAGGCAATTCACCCACTTCAGCCTCCGGGAGTGTTGGGATCACAGATGAGAGGCTTCTATCTAGACATTCTGTACCTAATCCCATTTCCCCTGAGGGGTACCGAAAGGACCACTGGGCCAGGCTGTTTCATATAACTTTGCCATGAGCTCATATTTCTAGAACACTGCCCTAGTCTCTTGGGAAACTTGCTTTATCAAGCACTTCAAATGGAGTGCTCAGATGACTACTCCTTAGAGATTTAAACAAGTACTCATTTGGCAGGAATCTTAAAAAATACTAGCTTGGAATAGACATTTGAAGTATTTCTTTGGAAAGATAGTTACAGAAAGAGACACTGCCTGCTACCTTATGAATATTATAACTTCTTATAATAAGAAGTGGCCATTCGATATGTGAGTTTCCCAAGCACATCTGATAAAATAATGTCAGGCACTTCAAGAGCCCGTCACGTACTCCATAATGATCCGCTACTCTCTTCATCTGGTCAAAGTCTTCTGCTTGTGCCAACAGGCGCAGCCCCTCCGGATGGAGCTTGCCGATCCTGGGGTAGAGCGTCTCCCGGTCTTCTTTGCTCAATTCAGTGCCAAAGGAGTTGAGAGTGATGATAAAAGCACGTCTGTCAGCTTCAAACTGAATTTGGAAGACAAAATCAGTGAAATCTAATAAAGTTCTAAGTGCTATGAACAGCACTCTAAATAGACAAGTTCATTTCTGAAGTGATTTGTTTTCCTTTCCGGATGTATGTCTAATTATACTACGGACATGTGTTATTAATGTTCCCTTAGTTTCTTTGTGTAACGGAATCACTGCCTGCCAGTTATCACACAGCAGCAATGATGACCTATGACTCTTGAAACTCCACTAAGTTTTGTTTCCCAGGCACCCCCTAGTGAGTCACTCATGGGTCTCTGTCTCGTAGACCACTAGCAACACAAAATGTTTCTTCCATAAAGATGGGAAGAATGTCTACTTTTTAGGGTTCAGTCAGGGATAGAACCAGATCATGCAAGTAAAGGGCCTCATGTGGTGTTTGGAACAAAAAGTACAAGTCATGTGTCAATACCCCTTTTTAATTAATGAATCAGTAGGACTATTTACATGATGAAACTTTAGGCCACCTACCATCTGTTTGTACTTTCAAGGTTTTGGTTTTCTTTTTTAACTTGCTAGGGTAGGTACCAATAAATCTAACTCTGTAGCCAAGAACTATGAGGCTTGGTGCGTATTATCTTCCTCTCAAGACCTAAGTTTTCTTATTTGGAAGGTGCTGGGGTTGGGGTTGGCTACATGATCTTCATGTAGGTCAACAAAGACTTATGAGCTGTCTTCACCGTGCAGAACACCATGAGGCCCCTGCTTCCACCCCCACATCAGTTTTTCTATTTCATTTAAGCACTCAGTCTTTCTCGAAATGTCTTTTCTATTCTTTTAGTCTGCAGGTTTCTACTATCTCTTGGGTCCCCCTCTGCCTACTGACTATTCTATCACAGTCTATCCTTTGGGGGCTCCTTCTCTGCCCCCATGGTGTTGGCAATGGTGCCCTTGGGTGAACCGACTCTTCTCTTGGTATCCAAAATAACCTGCACTTGCCATATTATTTAGAAATCTGTACCTACATTCCCCCCCCCCCCACCGCCCCGCCGACTACACTCTAAAATCTTTTAGGAACCACTTTTCTCTTGTCCATTGTACTTTCTTTTGAGACAGAATCTCATTCCCTCACCCCACCCACATGCCACAACACCTGGCTAGTTTTTATTTATTTTTTGAGACAGAGTCTCACCATGTCATCCTCCGGACAGTGCCGTGGCATCACAGCTCACAGCAACTTCAACCTCTTGGGCTTAAGCGATTCTCTTGCCTCAGCCTCCTGAGGAGCTGGGACTACAGGCGCCTGCCACAATGCCGGGCTATTTTTGTTGCAGATTGGCCGGGCCGGGTTTAGAACCCACTACCCTACGTATGTGGGGCCGGCGCCCTACCCACTGAACCACAGGCACCGGCCTAGCCGAATTGTATTTCAGGGCTTACTAGCTTTGAAATCACCTCGAAGCTCATTAAAAATGCAAACTCCAGGGCCACTGTCCAGCCCTACTGAACCAGCATCTGCACTTTCACAAGATTCCAAGGTTATTTGCATGCACATGAAAGCTAAAAAGAATTTCTATGTACTAGCCATGAATCAGGTTGTGGCTAATTAACCAATAGCAAAACTAGACCCGCAACAGATTTTACTGGAAGGCGTTTGTTAGAACAGGTGTTTCCTATCAGGAGGAGGGTGCCCGTTAGTTCCATCTGATCCTTTTGATTGCTCTCATGGAAATTATGGGTGAGCCAAAGAAAAGTAGGGAGTGGCCTTATTTGGAAGCAAAGGCATCTGTCTCTGGCTACTGAATATAACCAGTCCTGTCAGTAATTTTAGACCTTGTTAGGATAAGAGAAGAAATACAAGAGGAAGATTTCACGGCAGTAGGAAACCTTCAAACAAAAATGAGGGCAGGAGGAACAACAAGGGAGGTGATGGTCCCACGTGTTCTGTAATGTGCTCTCTCTCGGGCTGTTGGACGTTAAGATCTTAAGGAGAGAACAGGGCGGGCGAGGCGGCACCGCAGACAGGCAGGGCAGCTGAGCAGGGGGCTGCAGGAGATAAAGCAGGACGCCTCGGAGGCAGGGTTATCGCACACACAGAGGAAGCAGTTGGAGAAGCGGGACGTCTGGGTGGCTGGAAAGACACATGAAAGCTTTTACATGCCGTGTCAGGAAGAGAGAACTTTGACTGACACAGAGGTCGTCTGTACGCTCCGTACACTTTCCAGCACCTTGGCCTTGTTACTACTGCACATTGAAATCCTGCCTGCCATCTTTTTCATGCCCTTCTCTCTCTTCCCTAACTGAATATGAGTTTCACTGCACACCTATTATATTCAATTTTCCTTTTGTTATTACTGACTCTATTTTAGATCCACCTTACTCTTCTAGTCTACAGGCTCTTGGTGTGTGAGAGTGGGTATTCTCTTAGAGAAAAGAACTAGTATTTTAGAACTGTAAGAGGACTGTGCTTTGATCAGCCCTAAGCAGGGTTTGACACAGCATCTGAGTGGAGAGGAGTGAATGGGGTGGACTGGTTTGACTGTTCTTGCTGGCACACTGTGTGGGACGGCCTGTGTCAGAGGTCTGATGTCTTTCCACTCTCTCTTCCCTTCAAAAACGTGTTCACTTTAAAGCCGTATCTTATTTTTGTTGTTGTAAGAGACAATAAGGTGCTGTTGACTTATTCAAAATCATTATCAGTTGCACATGACAGAGTTTGCTGATCGAGTCACACAGTCTCCCCAGTTCCTTACAGGAAGAAGAGTACATGGGTAGTGCCATGGGCAGAGGTGTCCATGACAGCGGAATAGACTGAAGTGACTGGAATGGAGCCCAGCTTTATGACCATGTGTAATGACCAGTAGAGGTTAAAAAACATATTCTGAGCTTATTTTTCACTATCCCATTAACCATAACGATGGAAGAACAGGAATAATAGGCAAATAGTATGCTCCTGGGAATTTGCCTTGAATATAAGTTAATTTCTTTTTTTTTTCATATAAAGTAACAAATCTTTAAATAGGTCAAATTTCCACATATTATCTTGGCTAATGCTCTTTTCTACCATATTAAGTCTTTTTAATTCTCCAGGCAAATGAGAATAAATAAGCATATACACAGAATTTATATATTGTTTAAATGCTCTATAGCTGTAAGCATAAAAGAAAGTAATTACATGATCCAAAATATTTATGTAAAACTGACATATCTCTCCAGATCTTATCATTATAGAGGTTATAATTGCTTACCATAGCTGGCTGAAATTTCTGTATAAACATGTAAAGACAGATGAATGAATTATTTTTAATAATGTTTAAAAAAAATCTAAGCTGTTCTGATAGTATGAGATTTGGAAAGGAACAATGAGAAAACTAGGGATAATGTAGTTTGATCAAATCATCTTAGTGATAAGCATTTTTTTAATACCATCCTGTATTTTCTTACATCACCAAGGACCTAATTCTCCCCTATTTCTGATTTTTAAGGTGCTCGTAGTGTGGTTTGGCTTATGAATTAGCACTTACTTTTGTAAAAAAGAATTGTGAATGGCGAATTTAATGCAGAGGCAATATGGCAGAGTGAAGAAGCATATAGAAACTGGAGTCAACTGCTTGGATTCAAATTCTGATTTATTAGCTGTGAGACGTCAGGCAAGTTATTAGCCTTCTCTGCGTCTCAGTTGCCCTTCCTGAAAAATAGATACTAAAATATCCAATTTTGCCAGGCGCAGTGGTTCATGCCTGTAATCCCAGCATGCTGGGAGGCCAAGGCAGGTGGATTGGCCTGAGCTCACAGGTTGGAGACCAGTCTGAGCAAGGGTGAGACCCTGTCTCTAAAAATAGCTGGACATTGTGGTGGACACCTATAGTCTCAGCTTCTCTGGAGGCTGAGGCAAGAGAATCGCTTGAGCTCAAGAGTTGGAGGTTGCTGTGAGATATGATGCCACGGCACTCTAGTGAGGGTGACAAAGTGAGACTCTGTCTCCAAAACGAACAAAAACAAAAACAAAACCAAACAAAAAACCCCAGCCAATTTTGTGTGGTTGTAAAGTCCAACTGAATCCACATATATGAAGCACTCCAGATAGCATCTAGCACACAGTATTATAAATGTAAGTTACTAATAGTGCTATTGTATATCTTTTGTAAGGTTGTAAGTTTTGACATTAACATTTATTTGACATGTTTTTTTGGTACAAAATACACAAACCATATCTAACCTATAGGAGTTATTTGAGTAGGAACTCTACTTTTAAACCATAGGTAATATAGCTTCTTATAGTATGGCTAGTAGTTGAATTTCTGAGAAAGAGAGAGCTTCATAGCATCACTGGGTTACTTACATGGTTAGCATGTCTGAAAGAGATTACCTCACTTTCTGACATTCAGTATGCCCGAGAAAAATGTTATGTATTTGATGCTCACTTTCTGTGTAATATAGATAAGGATAAAAATAATTTTTTAGAGTTCTGCAGTGATAAGATTTTTACTTCAAGGACTATTTCAGCTTTAAGAATTTCAGGCCCAGCATGGTGGCTCAGGTCTGTAATCCTATCACTCTTTGAGGCCAAGGTGAGGGCATCCCTTGAGCTCCAGAGTTCAAGATAAGTCTGAACAAAGTGAGACCCCAAACCCCTCTCCACTAAAAATAGAAAAATTAGCCCGGCATTGTGACAGGTACATGGTAGTTGCAGTTAAATGGGAGGCCGAGGCAGGAGAATGACTTGAGCCCAAGAGTTTGAGGTTGCTGTGAGCTAGGCTGAGGCCATGGCTCTCTAGCCTGGGAAACAGAGTGAGACTCTGTCTCCAAAAAGAAAGAAAAAATTTCATTATGAGATAGCAAAGTATCTTTAACCATAAAGTTTGTGGGGCTCATGGCTGTAATCCTATACTCTGGGAGCCTGAGGAGGAAGACTTGTTTGAGCTCAGGAGCTGGAGACTAGCTGAGAAAGAATGAGATTCCATCTGTACTAAAAATAGAAAAAAAATTAGCTGGATGTGGTGGTGTGAGTCTGTAGTTCCAGCTACTCAGGAGGCTGATACAAGAGGATTAATTGCTTGAGTCCAGGAGTTTGAGTTTGCCTTGAGCTCTGATGACACCCCTGCACTCCAACTGGAGTGACAGACAGAAATCCTCCATCATGAAAAAACAAATAAAAAGCAACACACCAAAACATAAAACTTAACAATTATATGTTTTGTGGGGAACTAACTTCATCACATGCAGTTTCAGAACTTTAGGTTAAAATATACCCAGATGAATGAAGTTAATTTATTTTCT
Organism: Otolemur garnettii; assembly: GCF_000181295.1. NCBI lineage: Eukaryota > Metazoa > Chordata > Mammalia > Primates > Galagidae > Otolemur > Otolemur garnettii. The sequence goes on from NW_003852399.1 coordinate 38,990,909, forward strand.
TCTTGCATACAGGACAATGCCTATTAAGTCTTCCTTGAAATCCAAAATCTTCATGGTACCTAAATAGTCTGCCCACTAGTGAAGTTGCTATAACAGAAAATCTAATGAATTAAAATATCCTTTAGATGAAAGGTAGTTTCACAGGGCAAAGTGAAGGCTTAGAAAAGCCCAGAGTGGTATTTTCTTTTCCTATTCAAGTGAATTAGGAAGCCAGCAAGAGAGAAGGATGAAGCCCTCAGCACAGACTATGCTCAGGATGCCCGCAGGTCCTTCTGGTCTCTATTCCCAAACTCCCGTGAATTTCCAGATCAACATTCCTCTGAGCAGAGACACAGTCTGTGGTCATAAAGAGGAATTGGAAAGAGCATAACATCAACTAGAGGGGGGCCATCAGTGGTGGCATTTGACACATAAAGAAATGAGCTTGCCAGCTGTGTGTGCGTTGCCTAACTGAAGTCCTCTTCTGAAAGCTGGAATGCTCGTGAGTTGCTTAGGGAGGCCTTTATTTTAGGATTCAAAGAAGGAACAATGTCTCTGTGGATGAAGACATAGTGGACTTTGGAGCCGAGTTGTGTGGGTTCCCAGGTGCTCAACACCCCCCCACTGGCAGGAATTTGGGTGATTATTATGAGTATCTATAGTCTACCCATTGCTCACAGTATACTAAATTTTTAGTTGACTATAATCTACTTTTTACATATTACATCAAAATGAATCATGACCAAACTTTCATAAGCATTATTCTTTTCCAATTCCACAATAACTCTTCCAGGTAGAAAACTTGAAAAATGTTACTCTTAACCAAAGACACCCAATGACATCCTGCTTCTTTTATTTCTACGTAAAGGAGTTTCTAAGACAAAGAAATCTAAGTAGGGCTAAAACAATACAACGTGTGTTAGCACACTCCTTGGAGCAGTCTTTCTTACCTCAAGAATGGGACACATAACTTCTGCTGTGACGTCACCATGATTCTTACAGAATTTGTAGAAAGCCTCAAGGTAAGACTTTAAAAGAAAATAAATAAGGAAATGAATATATTTCCCTTTTATAAACTTCTAGAACAACTTGTCATGGATTATTAAGTGCCTTAATGAAAATTGAATTACTTCTCCCCTGGGGAGAAATTTTATGATAAACTTGGTAAAAGTTTCATATTGCAGCATGTTGCACAGACTGGAAAAGAACTCCATAAAAGAACAAAATTGGACTTTTCATAACTTATAATTACTTAACAAACCACTTTTTTTTTTTTTGCATGGTTTTGGATTATTTCACATGGCTAATTCTTGCTATTCTAACAAGAATGCCAAGTTCTTTTCTGAGCCCAGCAAATGATTTTAGATTCAGCCCTGTGCTGACATTTCCTCTCTCTCTGAGACACACTTGGGATGGCTCTGAACATGGAGATGTATGGAAAGGCAAAAAGTCTGGGGTGTGGGGTCAGCTTGCCTGTGCTTGAATCTCAACTCTAATGCTTCCTAGCTAACTGGCTTCTGCCAAGGGCTCCATGCCTCTCTTTTCCTCTGTTTTGTCATCTGAGGCCTGGGGATAGCACAAGCACCATAGTTTTGCTAGATGGATTTAGTTGAGGCCTATGGATTGCTTAGAACAGTGCCTTCTGTTGGTTAGGTCTCAGGGATGCCTCCCCTAAGCCCATAAGTCACAAAAAGGAGTATTGTCTGCAATACAATGTTATCTATCTATCTATTTTTGGAGCAGGATCTCATTCTATTGCCTGGGCTAGAGTGCAACGGTGGCATCATAGCTCAGTGCAACCTCAGACCCCTGGGCTCAAGTGATCCTCCTGTCCCAGCCTCCCAAAGTGCTGGGAGGTGTGAGCCACCAGTACAATGTTTTTGAGAGATAAAGTACTGTGTGTTACATATAATGACATGGTAGTATCTATTTAATGTGTCTGTAAATAAAGTACTATGTGTTACATATAATGACATGGTAGTATCTATTTAATTATCCTGTGAGAATGTCTAAAGATGCTATGGTTATATGAGTAAAAATGAACAAACTTTGCTCAGCCTATAGTACATAGATGTACTCAAATGGCAAGTAGCAAAGTGGTACCTTGGATGTATTGTCCCCAAAATGGTCACTCTGATCAAAGTTGTTTGGGCAGGTTAGCTGTGAGATTCAGGGACTCTATGACAGGATTGAGGACAGAAGTGGATACTACATAGCAGAAGGTTGAACTCTGTATGCTGGTTCACCTGCCTCATCTGCCAATTCACCTACCACCACCCAATCAACTCCTTGCATGTTCCAGGCACCACGCAAGGAGCTAGGAATGCAAAATAGGGCACTTTATTTCTTCTCAAAAATCTTGCTGGCGGAGGGAAGTTGACACGCACACATTTCACTAGAAGCCAGGTCAGAACTGTATTCCAAATATGCAAAGCTTCCAAATTGCAGAAGTTGGCTAACAGGCAAAGTAACATTTAATAAAGAACTCTAGTTATGAAGTTTTATGCAATCAAGAAAAACAATATCTGGGAAAGCCATTACCTTGTACAGTTTATTGCGCAGTAATTCAATATTCAGTTCATCTAGGGTATTTTCAGACATACAGTCTTGAAAGAATGGCGCTAGAAGCAGAAATTGCCATACAAAATAAATGAATCATAAGCAAGACTAGAAGCTGTTAAAAAACGTGTCCTGAATACACCACCCTTGGCTCACTCCTGATAAGAACACTGTGGACTTGCAATCCATGGGCTCAATAGGGCTCATAGGAACCAGGACCACAGGAGTTTTTATTACACTTTTATTGGGTGTGAGGCCTAAACACTGCTCCCTACGCTAAATGAGCTATCAGTCCTCATAGTACCATGAACCCGATCACATAAGCCTTAGTTTTTGAAGTCACCCTCCCCCAGTCGAACAGTACTGTTTACCATTTACTGTTACCACGTGCCAGGCATTGCGTTCTCCCAAAACTGTGTTTTACTTTTATTTCTTTTTTTAAGTAGGAATGGGAACCTTATTTATTTATTTAAATTAAGTCATGTATACATAGATCATGAATACATTTATGTCTTTGTGGGATTCAATGTGTTATTTGTACAAATTGGAGTGCTTACATCCTACTAATTAACATAGCTTTCACCTCATTTACGTTTTACTTACTTTTCAAAACCCTGTTACAATAAGGTAAAAAAAAATTTTTTTTGATACAGAGTCTCTCACTCTGATGCCCTGTGTAGAGTGCCATGGTGTCATAGCTTATAGCAACTTCAAACTCGAGGAATCCTATTGCCTCATGCTCAGCTAGTTTTTTCTATTTTTAGTAGAGATAGGGGTCTCGCTCTTGCTCAGACTGGTCTCAAACTCCTGAGCTCCAGCAATCTGCCGGCCTTAGCCTCTCAAAGAGCTAGGATTACAGGTGTGAGCCACCACGCCTGAGCCTGGCCAAGATACAATTATTTTTAAAATGAGCAAACTGGAGTGAATTGAATTGCTCTGAGGCATCTTGTCAAGACTGGGCAGAGCTTCACACTCACAGCTGTCTGGTTCCAGGTTCACCTGCTTCCCACCAGGTGATGCTGCTGCAGTGTCAGGCACTTAATGACAGCATAAATGTATTTTTTTCTTTTTAAAATTTTCTGTTTTAAACAGCAACTGTTTTGACAAATGATCAATAGTAAATTACTATTACCCACATTTCCTGACACTATCAGATAAATGATGCTTATAAAATTATCCCTTAGCATTCTGAATACCACAGCCTTTGTCAGTGACAAATTATAATGAAATTAACACTCATTTCATCATTGCTTCAGATCACTTGACAGACATTTCTAAGCACCTCAGGAAAAATGGCATTCCCAAATTTCTAAAACAAAATGTATTCTATATGCAAACTTACTTAGGCAGAAGTCTAAAATCAAAGGCTGAGAAACTAATCATATAAAACTCAGCTAGAGGGCAGCGCCTTTGGCTCAAAGGAGTAGGGCGCCAGCCCCATATACCGGAGGTGGGGGGTTCAAACCCAGCCCCAGCCAAAAACTGAAAAAAAAAAAACTTGACTAGAAAATTAATTTTTTAAAGAATCGCAAGTTCTATTGTGTGTTCGCTATGGCCTGGTGTGAAGTTCAAGGGTCTGGAGGCTGAGAGGCTGGGAGATGAATCCCAGTTCCTTCTCTGCTACAGATGGTTTGCATGTGACCCTGAGCAGGCTGGTTTACTTGTCTTGATCTGAAAAATAAGGGAGTAGACTAGATGGTTCCTTGATATCCCAGCCACTTCTAGGAGTCTGTGTGATAGAATATTGTATTTATAGGGAAAATGTGAATTAGACAAACATTTTCTTTTTTGCTATTGTTTGTTTGCTAGGGTTTTTTGTTTTTGTTTTTTGGAGTTAGGGTATGGCTCTGTTTCCTGGGCTACAGTGCATTGGTGTCATCACAGCTCACTCTGCAACCTCAAACTTCGAGTCTTAAGAGATCCTCCTATAGCCAGGCATTCTGGCGGGTGCCTGTAGCCCCAGCTTCTTGGGAGGCTGGGGCAAGAGGATCACTTGAGCCCAAGACTTTGAGGTTGCTATGAGCTATGATGCCACAACACTCTACCAAGGGTGACAAAGTGAGACTCTTCTCAAAAAAAAAAAAAATGGAGCCTCCTGCCTCAGCCTCCCCAGTGCCTGGAACTATAGACGCATCACCATGCTTGGTTATTTCTTCATGTTTTTGTGGAGATGGGATCTTGCCATGTTGCCCAGGCTGATCTCAGACTCCTGGGGGGGGGGGGGAGAGGCAAGCAATCCTGCCACCTTGGCCTCCCAAAGTGCTGGGGTTATAGGCGTGAGCTGCTGTACCTGGCCTGAAAGTACATTTTCTAATAACTGTGTTATCAGGCAGTTATATAATTATTGGGTATTCATACCTAGTGGTGTTTCCACCAGAACAGCATTAAAGAGATCTGAAGGTGTCTCTGCAATGTTGACGGCTTCCATTTCTGTGAAACGCCCCAGTGGGTGACACTTCACCAGGATTTCTTTCACAGGCTTTTTTTGCAACGTGCCGTTCATCAGCAGAATCACGTTGTCTATCATGTAACTGCACCTGGGTTAGAAGACAAGTCAACCATTAGGAAAACAGCTGCCTGAGCAGAAGCAGCACCCCACAAATAAAAAATGGAAACTGTTCACACAAACTAGATGAAAGATACAAACCTCTTTTCATTTTGAACTCTGGGGCTTAAATGTGGGGAGGGAAAAGGATCTGACCTCTTTTATAATTTGAAAAGTCATACTCGATATAATGACAATGTTATGACAGTGAACTAAAGCTGTATAAAACTTAGGTTGGTGGGAGTGTAGGAGACAGCCCCCACTCAGGAACTGTCAGGTGTGTGATGGGGTGGGGTGAAGGTGTGAAACTGTTTGGCTCATCAGAATGGGCAGCAGGTTTGAAAAATGGAGAAACACAGACCTAGAGCATTTTACTCGACTTTAAAAACTGACTTCTGGACCCACACAAGAGAAAATCCCAGTTAAATTCAAGAAGGGAAGGGGTTCAGTCGCTTATCCGGTGAATACAATGCACGGATGTAAGTGTCGGACACAGATACAGCTCTGAATTTTACCTGTTATGTGTAAATTATATAACCTGATGGTTTGCTACCCCATATTAACCTGAAATTTTAAAAAGGGAAAAAATAACAAAATAAAGCTGACTGCTATATTTGAATATTCAATAAACCCTTATCACCGAGGATTTAAAATTTAATGTTAAAAAATACTCTATACTCCTTTTCTGTCATGAGATCAGACAGTGAACTTTCTAGCTGTCATCCCTTGAATCCCTAAGCATTCATAGTTTCCTAATTTATATGATAACTTGATGTAAGCTCTGCCTGGGGTATTCTGGGTGTGTGTGCATGTTCACGCATGTGCTCAGCACCTGGGGTATCCAAGCAGTGGGGCTGAGGAGTCAGTGAGACCCAGTTCCTCTTTCACAGAGAACACGGCTTGAGAGAGGAACTAGACAATTACTTAAATGGCCACGAAACATATGTGCTATGCAAAAGAAATTACAGTTTAGAGGTCAGATGTCCTAGGGAAGTGACACTCAGGCTGAAACTTGAGCAATGAGTAGCAACTGTCCAGGCAAAAGGGGCTGGCAATTGGGGGAGAGAGTGTTTGAAGGCAGAAGGAAGGGCATTTGGAAAGCCCCAGTGATAAGGACAAAAGGATATTGAGTATAATGGGGGGGGGGGAGCGGGGAGGCAGGGGGAGCCCCAGTGGTGAGGCTGCCCGTGCTGGTCCTGAAAGGCAAGAGAAGGATTTGCATGTTAAGTGCGATGAAAGATACTGAATGACAATAAGCTCAAGGGAGCCTTAGGAGCCCTGTAATAAACAGTAAAACAGGAGGAGAGGTAGACAAACACATGGTGAAGTGCTGTCCAAAAAGTTCTTATTTAGTTAGGGGTATAGCACTGTGAGGTAGGTACTGTACTATCTCCATTTTACAGACCAGGAGCTGTTGACCCAGAAGATAAAAATCTAGCTGTTGATGGCTCACCCACCGCAGCTAACAAACAGGAGTTAGGAGTTAGGAGGGGCAGTTTAAAGGTGGAAACCCAAGTCTTAGGAAAAATTAGGGGCATATCCTAGAGGGCATGTAAAGAGTTCTTCCCCGAGAATTCCGGGACACCAACATTTAAGGACCTTGAAGGAAACTCAGAGGAATGACCAGTCTTAGGGTGGGAGGTGGGAGAGAAAAACCAGAGGAGAGAATTCTGAGAAATTCTATAGAGTTCTAGAAAGAAGTGATCAGTGTAACGTCACAGGTGTGTCAAGACCTTCAAGCAGATACCCATAGGATGCAGCAGTGACGAGGTCATCTGAGAAGGCAGCAGAGACACTTTCGGTGGGCTGTGTTTGTGGGAGAGAAGAGGAAGGAAGGCGGAGACCTGAGCACTATGTGTTTACAATGAATGGGAAATAAAGAGGCTTAAAAACAGAGTTCACACTACGAGTGGGCCTTAAAGACTGGGACGATAACTGCATGGAGATCCAGGGGCCAAGGAGGCTTTTGATTTTTAGGTTTAGACTTTGTGCTTTATAGATGAGACAGAAGCAAAGATAGACCTAAGCACTCAGTAGAAAGAGGCAGTCAAGAAGGTCTCATGGATCAAAAGAGGTCAGGGACAGGCCACGGATGAACTCAGGTCCTCTAGGTTTGACAGTGAGGAGGATCAGCCACTCCTATAAGATAGACTTGAAAAACGTTGCTTTCTCTGGATAAAGATTAACCTGGACACTTACAAACATTGTCACTAAAATCAAGCAGCGTGGGGACGGACTTCCTGTGCAAGAATTCATTTCTGGCTGGAAAAGCTAGCTGCTTCATTATGAAACGTCTACAGCATATTCCCACAAAAATTCTAACTGAAGAAGTTTCTGAAGCAGGCAATTATCCCTTTATAAAAAGCACATGACTATAAAGTTTCTTCACCTCGTGAACAGCAATACCAAATTTAGACACTATGGAATTTTAGAATCCCTTTTTATCTCTTCAAAATGATATTGAAATGGAAGTGCTTATTTAACTGTCCCTTTATGGCTCAAAAGCAATTACCTGCGAGGGGAATTGCCAGCACTTAATAATCCTTAGCAGGCTCCAGACATTTAATTGCTCCCCACAGCACCCCTGCAATGTAAAAGCACAGGAGCTGCTAGCCTCCCCAAGTTGCAGAGGCCTGACAGATCACTGCTGACAGGCAACCAGTGTCAACCTTGTGGGTAGGATTTAGCCCGCATGTAACAGCCAAAGCTATGCCTGTGCAGTGTGTGCATGTGTGTATACTAAGTATGTTTTATTTTTTACTAATAGAGAGGCTAGGCCTTATACTGCAAAGAGCAAGGGGTTTTTTTGGTTTTATTTTTGAAAGTCTCATTTTTTTGCCCCTGGTGGAGTGTTGTGGCATCATAGCTCACAGCAACCTCAAACTCTTGGGACTCAAGTGATTCCCTGGCCTCAGCCTCTCAAGTAGCTGGGATTATAGGCACCTGCCATGATGCCTGGCTAATTTTTAGAGATTGGGTCTTGCTCTTGTTCAGCCTGGTCTTGAACTCTTGAACTGAAGTAATCCACCTGCCTCGGCCTCCTAGAGGACTGGGATAGTAGGTGTGAGACACTGTGCCTGGCCTAAGAGCAAGGGTTTTATAGATTGGATTCAATTTTATTTTTCTTTCTTTCTTTCTTTTTTTTTTTTTTTGAGACAGAGTCTCACTTTGTCACCTTCGGTAGAGTGCCATGGCTTATAGCTCACAGCAACCTCAAAGTCTTGGGCTCAAGCTATCCTCTTCTTTCGGCCTCCTGAGTAGCTATTAGAACACCTGGCTATTTTTTAGAGACAGGCTGGTCTCAAACCTGTGAGTTCAGGCAATCCACCTGCCTCAGCTTCTGAGAGTGTTAGGATTACAGGTGTGAGCCCCAGTACCCGGCTGATTCCATTTTATTTCAACTCATTATTTGAGCAGCCTTGTTTCTAAAATGAGACGAGGGCACTAGTTCTCATGGTGTTGTGCAGTAAATGAAGTGAGAACCCAGAGCTTGGTCTCTGGTGGGGGGCATGGGCGTCTCCTTCCTGCCCCCTTCCTCGGCTGCATCACCATATGCTCCAGGTAGATAATTATCACTGGCTGTTGGGTCAGCAGGGAGATAGTGTGCCCAGAAGTTTACTTTTTCCAGACTGTGATCTTTATAGGCTTCCAGGGTCACGCATACAGTGGTTAGGAAGGAAATAGTTGCTGATGTTGCCCGGGTAATTTTTGAGCTTAAAGTCACTGAGGTGTTCACCTGGTTCAAATCCCTCATGTTTCAGATAATAGTGCTGGTAAGTAAGGACAGAGCTGGGATTATTGCCCATTCAGTCTGGTTAATTTTTCTCCTGGTCGTGGTTTAGATAGATATCCTTATTTCAGCCTTTTCTAAAGGCTAAATAGTATTGTTCTATCACTTTGACATCAGCACCTGTGAAAATCATAAAGCCATCTAATACTGTGATACAGTAGATTACACAATTTCAGAAAGTTTAGGTTCTAAATAATGCCAGGTCTTTTTGAGGTTTTTACTATGTGGCATCGTCATAAGCACATTCTCACTCAAGGTCTCACAGCAATTTAATACTGTAAGGACCATTATCAACACCACTTTACAGATAAGAAAACTGACGCTTAGAGGGACTAAATGCTTTGCTAAGATCAAAGTACTAGAAAGAAGCAGAGTTGGGGCCCCAGAGCTGAAGCAACTGGCTCCTTCCTGGGTTCAGCAATATTTTAACCTTTCCACTTGGTCTCACAGCTGCTTCTCTTGCCCCTGAGCTTACTGAAGGATGTTGAGGACAGCATAAATCTACCTTCCATGTGATAACTACCAAGTTCTGCTGATTTAACAGTTGCTAACTGGTCAAATAATAGCCATAATTTGGTGAGTTAGAAGAACTGCTCTCCTATGAATAAAAATTTTAGCACATTAGCAGTAGCTGAGAAATGATTGTCATTCACCAAGCACTCTGGCATGAGACAGAAATAGAGAAATGTCTTCTAAGAAAAACAGAGTTTGGTGAAAACCTCTCCAGGGTGCTGCCTCTTCATGGTCACACCTACTCCCTTCCCATCCACCCCCTCAATGCCTGTGGAATAAGAATCTGTTCTCCCACTCTATCATTTTGCCATTTTGTGAATAATATACAACTGGCAGCATATGTGACATTTTGAGTTTGGCTACTTTAATTCTGCTTAATGCCCTTGAGATACGTATAATTCATTCAAGGTGCTGCATGTAAATAGTTTGATTCTTTTCACTGGTGAGTAGTATTCCTTGGTATTGATATACCACAATGTATTTAACCATTCACCTGTTGATAGGCATTTGGGTTTTCTTTTTAATTAGTTTTCGGCTATTACAAATATGAATTGCTACAAATGCTCTTGTGTGGTGTGTATGTCAAAATAAGTTTTTACCTTTCTGGGATAAATAAATGATCAGAAGAGCAATTGCTGAGTTGCATGCTAAGGATATGTTTAACTTTTTAAGAAATTGTAAAACTCTTTCCCAGAATGGCTATACCACTTTTAGTGCAGCATAAAAACATTACTCCTTTCAAGTTTCTTTACCTTTTCTATTTACATTTTTTTTTTTTTTTGAGACAGATTTTCACATTGTTACCCTTGGTAGAGTTGTGTGGCATCACAGCTCACAGCAACCTCACACTCTTGGGCTTAAGTGATTCTCTGGCCTCAGCCTCCTAAGTAGCTGAGACTATTGGCACCTGTCACAACACCTGGCTATTTTTAGAGATGGAATCTTACTCTTGCTCAGCCTGGTCTTGAACTTATGAGATGAGCTCAGGCTGTCCACCCACCTCAGCCTCCCAGAGTGCTAGGATTACAGGAATGAGCCACCACACCCGGCCCACCATTTACAATTGTTTAAGTATTTCCTCTATGTACATTGGGAGCCACATATAACTTAGAAAATTCAAGGGACAAAGTTTATTGTATTTATGCGTATTTTCCCTCTTTCTGTTTTTCTTTCTTCTTTCCTGTTGTTTCAGAATCCTCCTTTAATCATTTCCTTTCTATTTGGAGAACTTTGTTTAGCCATTCTTTTAGGGTCAAAAAGCTCTGAGTTTTTCTTCATTACAGAATGTCTTGATTTCCCGTTCACTCTTGAAGGATGTTTTCACAGGATATAAATGCTGTGTTGACATTCACATTTCTTTTCTTTCAGCCCTGAAAAAAATGCTGTGCCACCTCCTTCTGGGCTCCATGTTTTCTAGGGAGGGATCCGCTGTCATCTGATTTACTTTTCTCCCCTAGATAAGGTGTACTTTCTCACAGCTTTCAAAATATTTTCATCTTTGTTTTGCAGAAATTTGATTATGACGTGTCTTGGCTTAAATTTTATAGGCTTTTTCTTATTTGGGGGTTCATTTATCTTCTTGAATCGGTAGGTTTGTGTCCTTAGCCAAATTTGGGAGATTTTTCAGCCGCTATTTCTTTGAATATTTTTATACTTTTTGGCTTCTCCTCTTTTCCCCTCTCCTTCAGGGGGTCATCACTACTGTGTGTGTGGCCTCTATTAACACCAAGGCAGGAAAGAGGACTCACGACTGCCGGAAGGGGGTCAAAGTCCCAGCTTCCCACTCAGCCTTCTAGGTGGTACGCAGCGGGGCAGGATGACTCTTACAGCCGGGTGAGGGTGGATGCCTGGGCTCCCCACTAGCTTTTCTGACAGGGGTGGAAGTGCAGTTTTTTCCATGGTGTTTGGCTAGACTAGGGTAGTTATTATCGAAAGATTGTTTTGTTTGCTAGGCTGCCTCTTTGCTGGTCTTTGGCTAGAGAGAGAGGCTTTGCTTGGGGCTTTTTACCAGTCCTTTTAGCTTTCTGGGCTGTGTGATTCTTCAGCATCCAGTTGGGGGTATAGGAGGGTTTCAAGTTTTTTAGTACATCTACCTTTGCCCTACCTTTCTCAGTCTTTTTTTTTTTTTTTCCGACAGAGTCTCACTATGTTGACCTGGGTAGAGGTGCTGTGGCCTCACAGCTCACAATAACCTCAAGCTCTTGGGCTTAAGCGATTCTCTTGCCTCAGCCTCAATGCCCAGCTGTTTTTTGGTTGGAGTTGTCATTGTTGTTTGGCAGGCCAGGGCTGGATTTGAACACACCAGCTCCAGTATATGTGGCTGGCACCATATCCGCTGAGCTACAGGTGCCGAGCCCCTTTGCCCTTGAGGTTTTTGGACTCCAGACTATGCATCCTAGCATGGTATAGAAAGGATGGTAGAAAGGGGGAGGTTGAGAATAGGGAGGTGAAAGGGGAACCCAGCATGATGCCCTGACTTCAGGGACCCTTAGGTAGTATTAGCCCCTATACACATTGGAATTCAGCATCTAGAAACTGGTCACCTTATAATGTTCCTGTCTCCATAGCTCTTGGAAAGCTATCCTGCACACCTACGGGGATGTGTACTACAGCTGGAAGATTACCACCCTAGGGGTTACGCAAGATTAGTCACTAGGATAGATTTTAATTTCTTCTTTTTTCATTTTAATTTTTATGTATGTCTTAAAATACCGATATTAAGAGAATGCATATAATTTACCATTAAATATGTTACATATTGGGTGGTCTCATTTTTTAATGATTGGAGTGTTTGATCAAAGGATGGGAATCACTGAACTAAAAGAACAATAAGAAGGCTGAGGATGGTGGCTCACACCTGTAATCCTAGAACTCTGGAAGGACAAGACAGGTGGATTATTTAAGCTCCAAAGTTCGAGACCAGCCTGAGCAAGAGTGAGACCCCAGTGTCTACTAAAAGAAATATCAAATGTACTAAGTGAGAATATAAATGTCTTAACATAATAACTAAGAAAATGCTGTAGAGGCTATGTAGAAAAAAAAATAAATAAAAAATAAAAGAAATAGAAAAATTAGCCAGGTGCTGTGGTGGGTTCCTGTAATCCTAACTACTTGGGAGGCTGAGGTAGGAAGATCACTTGAGCCCAGGAGTTTGAGGTTGCTGTGAGCTATGAACATGGTACTCAACCCCAGGGTGACAAAGTGAGACTCTGTCTCAATAAAAGTCTCAATAAAATGAAATGCAATGAAATAAAATAAAATGACAAAAGGGATGATGGACACTACACAATAATGAACCCACAGACACAGTGTGATCTGTCCCTAAGAGTCTCTGACATAGTGAAGGGGAGAGTTAAGATCTGGGATGTGCTTATGAGCACTAAATCAGAGTGAGCAGGGCTGCAGGTGGACTAGGCCTTTAACACAGATTCCAGAGGAGAAGAACTGGGGAGGAGGTTGTCATGGCCAGCAGAACTTTTCCACGGCTTCCCTGTGCAGCACCTGGGAAGGAGGACAGAGGCAGGCAGCGGGGCACATGCATTCTTCCTCTCAAGTACCAACAATAAGGAGGGCTTCATTCAGGGGACAGAGTGCTTTTCAGGCTTGACCTGCCAGAACTTGTATCAGTACATGATCACGTTCAACACTGCTCCATGCCACTTTCCTCCTCATTCCTCGTACTGTGAATTCTGTGATAACTTGTCTTATGGTTTTCCTCTCTCTCAGGGCAGTCACTTTGAGTTCAGCCCATTTGCTCTTTCCTCCTTCCTGTCTGTCCCTTACACATTGCATACCACAGCATTATAAGAGCTGTTTTTATACACAGTTGGAATAATAGGTGCCTACCACAATATCTGACTATTTTTAGAGAAAGGGTCTTGCTCTTGGTCAGGCTGGTCTTGAACTCTGGTGCTCAGGCAATCCACCTACCTTGGCCTCCCAGAGTGCTAGGATTACAGGTGTGAACCACCATGCCCAGCCCTATAAAAATTCCTTTTAATGAATTTAATTTTTTTTTTTGAGACAGAGTCTCACTTTCTTGCCCTCAGTAGAGTGCTGTGGCATCACAGCTCACAGCAAACTCCTAGGCTGAAGCAATTCTGTTGCCTCAGCCTCCCAAGTAGCTGGGACTTCAAGTGCCCACCACAATACTTGGCTATTTTTTGTTACAGTTGTCACTGTTGTGTAGTTGGCCCAGGCCAGGTTCGAATCCACCAGTCTCTTGTATATGTGGCTGGCACTGTAACTACTCTGCTACGGGCACTGAGCTATGAATTTAATTTCTTGAGAACCATTTTAGATTCATAGAAAAATTCACAAGATAGTACAAATACTCCACAACTAGTTTCTTCTATCACCAAGAATTTAGTATGGCACATCTTTCATAGTTAATGAGTCTTTCTCTCTCTATGTATGTATTATCATTAAGGTAGTTTATTATTTCCTTAGCTCTTAAGGATTAGGAGATTTTGCAATGAAGAAAGAGAAGGAGTCAGAATGGTAAAAAGAGCACAAAGAGTCATCGTGGAATGAATGGAAGAAGGACATCAACAGCTGTAATTCCCATGGAGAGCTGGGAAAGGGATGAAAAGAGACATCCATTGATGGTTTGATGGTTGACATCCTAGGATGGTTTTGGTCGCATGATGGGGTAGGAAATAAGACTGATGAGAGTTAACAAGTAAGAAAATACAGAAGCTTAAATTATTCTCTTCGACAAACGCGGCATCACAGGGTGAGAAGGGCCAAACTATCACTGTCTTCACAGGGTCACTGTGCAAATTAAATCCAATTTACATATGAAAATAGTTCATAAATCATAAAGAAATTGTCATAGTAGAAGGAGCCCAGACTTTGAAACAAATAAACCTGATTCCAAGCCCAGTTTGGCCACTTAAAAACCAGTTTATCAAGAGCTCCATTTCCTCAGGGTTACAATGGGAATATTATCAATCTAAGAGTCTGTTAATAGATGAATGGATAAAGAAATTATGGTCATGGGCGGCACTTGTGGCTCAAAGGAGTGGGGTGCCGGCTCCATATACAGGAGGTAGCGGGTTCAAACCCAGCCCCAGCCAAAACTGCAAAAAAAGAAAAGAAAAGAAAAGAAATTGTGGTCATGTACATGATGGGATATTACATAGCCACAAAAAAGAGTGAAATCCTGCAATCTGCAAAAACATGGAAAGAACTGTTAAGTGAAATAAGCCAAGCACAGAAAGACAAATCTCACACGTTCTCACTTATACGTGGGGGCTAAATATTAAAACCAATTGATTTCATGGAGTAGAATAACAGTTACTAGAGGCTGGGAAGGGTAGCAGGGAGTGGGGGACAAATGGGGATGACTAATGGGTACTAAATATAGTAGGACAGAATGAAGGCCATCTGAAAGCACAACAGAGTGACTAGAATCAACAATAAGTTAGGGTACACTTTAAAATACCTAAAAAAGTAGAACTGGAATGTTCCCAGCACAAAGAAATGTTAAATGCCTGAGGCGTTGGATACCCCAATTACCCTGATTTCATTCATTTGCATTGTATGCCTGTATCAAAACATCATCTATACCTTATAAAGACAATGATTATGCACTACAACAACTAAAAATTAAAAAAATTAAAAACTGAAACAGAAATATTTGTCCACCTTCGAATGGCTGGCATCAGGATTAGTGATGCACACGAGAGCACTAGCTGAGCGCCTTGCCTATGCAAGGACGCTCCTTATGCAAGAAGGAAGAAGACATTTTCCCATACGCTGAACTTTGCAGAAATGGAAGCAGGGAACTGCCAACCACATCATCTCTAATGCAAAAATGTGCAAGGTTTACACTCTTGTTATGCCTGAGCTTTTCTACATCTCTGTAGTTTTACAATTAGTTCTAGCCCAAAGAATCTTTTCTGAATTTACCTGGTGCTTTTAAACAGTAAAAGATTATCATGCAGGTGTGGTGTGAAGAGGCTAAGTGGTACCGTCCTTTGGAAGGCTGGAACATCCACAAGACAATAAAACATGTTACTTTGAGTTACACTTATTAGCGCCCAAGTCTGGTTTGTGTATATTATTACGATAAATCCTATTGTGATCCTGTTTTGTATTTTGTAACTCTAGAAGCGTCTTTGCGTGGGCATTATTTTCTGTGTAGCTTCCTTTGAGATATCTGAACTTCAGAAAGCTCCCTGGTATCTCTTTGGGGATGTAATTTTTAATCTCAGAGCAATGCTTGCCAGCTGGGTTCCATAATTATAACAGCTTCTGTATATAAAAAGGGCCTGAACCCCTTTGCTAGTTGGAGGCACTTCAAGACTCAGTCTGCACTTCTTTATTTGACCCTGACTAAGTAAATAATTCATTGATTACAACAGATTCATTGTCTAAAGCATTGTAACTAAATTTTAATCCCCAGAGCTGCATCCTTATTTCAGGCCTTGATTGCTGCGGTTCCTGTCTCTCCATGGGAGGCCAGATCAGCAGCTGTTCAGCCTCAGCATGTAATCATGTGTTCTCAATGGCAAGGATTCTGTTTTAGGTGACCAGAACTATGGGACATGTTGGCTAGGTCACATTTGTACATATGGAATACACAGGAATGGAGACATGGAATGCATTTTTAAGGCTGGGTGCAGTGGCTCATGCCTGTAATCCTAGCACTCTGGGAGGCCGAGGCAGGTGGATTGCCTCAACTCAGGAGTTCAAGATGAGCCTGAGCAAAATTGAGACCCCTATCTTTACTAAAAATAGAAGGGAAAAAAAAAAAAAAAAACTGAGGCAAGAGCATTGCTTGAGCCTAAGAGTTGGAGGTTGCTATGAGCTATGATGCTACAGCCCTCCACCCAGGGTGACAGCTTGAGACTCCGTCAAGAGAGAGAGAGAGAAAATGTATTTTTAAGGGCCTTTGTTTATGAAAAGGATTGAGGTGTGTGTGTCCAATATATTTGGTGCACTTTTTATAGATTAGTGAAATTCCTTAATGAAAGATGATGATCCACTTCTAACAAGCCCAACGGTTACCTACTGTGACGTGGATGATAAAAGCCACGTTAGAAGTCTTTTCCAATGTATGAATTTTCAAATGCAAGTTTTCCTTGGTTGCACTGGTAAACATTTCTGTTATGCCTAGAGTTTGTTCAATATAACACTAACCACACAGGCTCACGTGAGGGGCAGCCCTACCATTTTGCCTGATTTGCTAAATAGTCTGCTGAGATTTAGAATATCCCCATAAACATTCTCCTCCCTCTTGAAATTTGATGGGTTTTGGCAACATTTCTTGCTTCTCTGAAGCTTCCCTTTTTTAAATAGAGGAAGTGAAAATGAGAATAATTTGAAAAAGCAATCAATTTTGCTGTCATGGTCATTTTTCCTTCTAGCAAAATAAGATACTGAAAAATCATCCAGAAGTCAGAATTGCCTCTAGTAGCATATTTTGGAACAAGAATACTGATCACTGTGCATTTCCCAAGCGCTTCGTAGCTCTGGAATTTTAAGAAAACTCTTTATTATTTAAAATTCCCCACAATCTTATTCTAACCCAACTGTTTGGATTAAGAATTCCTCAAACTTTTCTTGAGTAAACTCACAGCTAAAAGGGGGTGGAGGAGAATTCCTGAAACTTATTTGTCTTTTTCTATATTAATACATTTGTTTTTACTCTCCTCTAGATATGAAAAATTTCCCTTCCCCACCAGTTGCTAAAAGGTGAAGTCTTTCCCATCCTTTACCGTATTTGAATAATACCATATTTTCCCTTAAGCTTTTTAAATGTCTCCAGATAAAAGTGATATATATTTTTAAATTTTTATACTTGCAGTTATCCTTAGGCAAAATTAATTTTCTTTAATTTATTTTTTCTTTTAAAGACAAGGTCTAGCTTTGTCTCCTAGGCTGGGGTGCAGTGGCCTAGTCATAGCTCATGTAACTCCAAATTCTTGGGTTTAAGGGATGCTCCTGCCTCAGCCTCCAGAACAGTGGGGACTACAGGTATGAACCACCACACCCAGGTAATGTTTTTATTTTCTGTAAAGATGGGGGTCTATGTTGCCCAGTCTGATTTTGAACTCCTGGTTTCAAGTGATCCTCTTGCCTCAGCCTCGTAAAGTACTGGGATTCCAGGCATTAGCTACCATGTCTGGAAAAACTAATCTTCAGTATACATTGGCAGGAGCAGTGATGAACATGAGGAATAGTTAGCTCATTCAATCACAAATATTTATTGCACATTTAGCATGACATAAGAACTGAATTCCAGTACAAATTCTCCCACAGTTAACTGTATGCTCTTGAGGAAGTCATTTTACTTGTTCATTTTAAATGTAGTTATTTGCCAATCATCTTTTGTTTTAAGAAAAGGGTAGACTGGCTTGGCACCTGTGGCTCAAGTGGCTAAGGCGCCAGCCACATACACCTAAGGTGGCGGGTTTGAATCCAGCCTGGGCCTGCCAAATAACGATGATGGCTGCAACCAAAAAATGGCCAGGCGTTGTGGCAGGCGCCTGTGGTCCCAGCTACTTGGGAGGCAGAGGCAGGAGACT
>NW_003852399.1:39008886-39041104 GCF_000181295.1 Otolemur garnettii
AAAAAAAAAAAAAAAAGTGTAGACTTTAAGCTTTATTGATAGGACACTGTAAGATATGAAACTCCACATAGAAACAAGAAACCCTTTCAGAGGACAGGTTCCATACACTAGTATGGTCTGGAACTGTTCAAGTAAAGTTCTGTGGTAAAAAGTATTTGTGAATAATTTTTACCCATCTTTATCAGCTATAACATATCCTTGAAAACAGGACTATAATGAACACATTTTTCTGTGCCCTCCAAGAGGCCCGAATCCTATACATGGCCCAGAATAGATACAATGATCATTTTTCAATTGATAGGTATGTTTTTTCCTTTACATTCACGTATTTAGTCATTGGGTAAATAAAAGGGGAGGAAGTAACTGGCTACCTGGTACCTTACCTTAGTTCCCCTTTAGGACTCATAGCTGCTTATTTCTTGCTTTTCTTAAAGGATAATTTCTCCTCCAGGTGAGTTATAATATTAAAGGCTCTTCCAGTGCCCCTCCCCCCTGCAGCCATCCATGTAAATATTCTGGTAACTCACAGAATACCAATGGAGTGATTCTTTGTAATCCCGGTCAGAGGGATTAAATGTGCTGAGAGTGTCTGTCTGAGCCTGCTCTCCACGTGGTCAAGAACAGTGGTGAGTGGATTTCATCTTTATTATGTTCAAAACATCAGTCACGCAGGTTTTGGATAATCTTATTTTTTTCAGACCAGGAAAGAAATAAACAGCTGGAAGGAGAGGAGAGGAGCAAGACTTTCAAACATCGCTGGAATATTAGAGAGCAATCTGCTGATATTTACAAAATCTAAAACCTGCATTTTGGGTGGTGCCTGTAGCTCAAAGGAGTAGGGCCCCAGCCCCATATGCTGGAGGTGGCAGGTTCAAACCCAGCCCCGGCCAAGAACTGCAAAAAAATAAAACTAAAAATAAAAAATAAAAAGGAATGTATTGTTTCAATTTAAAAAAATAAATAAGTAAAAATAAAACCCGCATTTCCTTTCATAAAGCAATTTTATTTCTGGGAATCCATCTTAAAGAGCCTGGAACAAGAAAGTAAAGTATCTGTTCAATGACCTTGGTTGTTGTATAATTTGAAATAGCAAAGAAATGAAACAACCTAGAGGGACAAAAGGTGAACGGTTAAAGAAATTATGCTACACCCAACACAATGGGAGACAATGCGTTCATTAAATAAGATAGTTCTGGCTCCACGCCTGTGGCTTAAGTGGCTAAGTACACCCAAGGTGTACCAGCCACATACACCTAAGGTGGCAGGTTCGAATCCGGCCTGGGCCCACCAAACAACAATGACGGCTGCAACTAAAAAATAGCTGGGTGTTGTGGCGGGCGCCTGTGGTCCCAGCTACTTGGGAGGCTGAGGCAGGAGACTCGCCTGAGCCCAGGAGTGGGAGGTTGCTGTGAGCTGAGATGCCATGGTATTCTACCCAGGGGGACAGCTTGAGGCTCTGTCTCAAAAAAAAAAAAAAAAAAAAAAAAAAGATAGTTCTATATGTACTTCTGTGAAAAATTCATAATAAATTACATTAAGAAAGATAAATTGTGGATAATATAATAGGATCTCACTGTCCTAAAACAAATAAGAAGGCTAATTATGTATATTTATATTTGTGCTTACACAAATATATGTAAAAATATATGTACATATGTAAAGTATTTTTCACATAGGAAAAAATTGGAAATACCTGCATCAAATTTATGAATGGTAGCAACCACTGGGCTCTGGGACATGAGTACTAAAGTAGTCTTCACTCAATCTGTTTACTTTTTTCTAAAAATCAAATCATACAAATAATATTAATGTCATCCTATAGGGTTGTTGTGAGAATTAAATGAATTTAATACATGTAAAGTGATTATAGATGTATTTGCTTGTAGTGAACACTAAGTTTTAATTAAAAAAACCCCAAAACCTTCTCTTTGAGACCAGGTGCAATGGCTCACAGCTGTAATCCTAGCAGTCTGGGAGGCAGAGGCGGGTAGATTGCTTGAGCTCACAGATTCAAGACCAGCCTGAACAAGACCAGAGACCCCCATGTCTAAAAATAGCCAGGTCTTGTGGCCGGTGCCTGTAGTCCCAGCTATTTGTGAGGCTGAGATAAGAGAATCGCTTGAGCCCAAGACTGTGAGTTTGTTGCCAGCTATGATGCCATGGCACTCTACCAAGAGTGACAAAGTGAGACTCCGTCTCCAAAAAAAACCTTCTCTTTGTATTTTTAAATACACAGGTGTTACTTTTCAGTTAAAAAAACAAATAAGATACAATAAAGTAAAATTAGGGCAATTGATATCATCAATGCCAGAGTGAATTTCAGTCTTATCCTGAAAATGAATGTTATGAGACAGCCTCAATGTTTTTTAAACTAAACAATTATTTGGGACGGAGTAATATTTGGACAACAGACGACTGGGCTCAATCCCTCCCCCTGGTGGTCAATTAATGCCTAGCCAGAAAGTTGCCGAGATGCAAGGAAAGAATACCTGAGCCTTGGCCCTGATTTTTAGTCCATTCAGGGGAGAGTTGCTGTAGTAAAGGCATCCTAAACTCTTTCACATCCATTACCTTAATGTCCTTAGCCCCCAAACACCAATTTTGCTGACACCGCGTTGTATCAGTAACCCAGACGCTCTACTGGTTGAACCTGTGTTTTCTGTTCTCTCCTGAATTTGCCTGGCCCAGCCTCATTCACATACAAACATAGCTCTAACCTTTTAAGTCTTAGCTTTACGCAACCTTTTCTCATTCTTACAGGTAAACACTATTCTTGAATACACAAATAAAGTTAGCTACATTTTTAAAAACATGTGAATGTACCTGTGGATGTATTTACTATTTTTTTTGAGACAGAGCCTCAAGCTGTCCCCCTGAGTAGAGTGCCGTGGCATCACAGCTCACAGCAACCTCCAACTCCTGGGCTCAAGCGAGTCTCCTGCCTCTTCCTCCCAAGTAGCTGGGACCACAGGTGCCCACCACAATGCCTATTGTGGTGGCTAAAAGAACGGCTATTTTTTTTTTTTTTGGTTGCAGCCATCATTGTTGTTTGGCAGGCCCAGGCTGGATTCGAACCTGCCACCTTAGGTGTATGTGGCTGGTGCCTTAGCCACTTGAGCCACAGGCACTGAGCTGTATTTACTAATGTATACGTTTTTTTAATCAGCCAGTTTCAGGCATGTGTGATCCATGTGGTCACACAGGCGCCCACAGTTGCTTTAAAGCTCTGTTGTGGTTCTCTTGAAATCATTGAATATTCCTTAAACAGGAGACCTGTATTTTTATTTGTATCAGGACTCACAAAATATGTAGCTAGTTATATTTTTAAATTAAACTCACAGCTCTGCATTGTAGATTAATTACTGTTGCATGACTAAGGGACTCTTTTGAGGTCCCACAGCTGGTATATTATAGACCCAGGTCCGAGTCTTACTTTCTAGTTATAAAAATTTTTCACTTGTGTCAGGGTCACCTGGAGAATTTTTTAAAGAGCAGATTCATAGACCACATCCCAGGACTTACTAAATCACAATTTTTAGAAGTATAGTTTTGGAATCTGCACCTTAAGTAACTCTTCCTCTGGTTAGAGAACAAAGTCTATATTCAATTCATTTCTAATTTTAGGGTCTAGCATAAGCCTTCACTCACAGCAGTCACTTAATAAATGTTACCCTGATTAAATGAGTATCACTCAGTTACAAATAGACCAAGAATTGCTTTGCAGAATAGCACCAGTGTTTTTTTAATTCACAAAGTCCTTGAGAGTTTTAAGCACTGAAGTCCTTATCACCAACTACAGTTGAGACATTTTTGCCCTGCCCTTGCTCTCTGTTGATTCTCTGAATATAAAATCCTTAAGACAGGGCAATCTTTAAGACTGCGGAACAACTTTGCTGGCCAGAGACTCAGAATCACAAATGCACAGCGGTGTCAAAAAAGTCAATCTCATATTATTTGGAATGTGATTATTGAAATCAGAATTTAACACATTAACTTCCACGTGAGTTGTATTAAATTTAGTGAGGCTGAGGCCTTGTGAAGCATATATAACTCACACATCTTTTGGCCTATTTTGACCTAATAAAACACCATGGTCCCAAGGGAAAAATTTTTTTTCTAGTGTGGCAGTCAATGTGTTAAATATTTTGTAGATTTTGAGGTTAGGGATACGCAGAACTCCATACTTCTAAAATGTCCATAACCAGATGGAGGCCTATATAGTCATTTTAAAATTTGTTAGGAAATTGTTTCACCTGGGAAAAATGCTAACAGTAGATATAGAAAAGCTAAGATTGATGAGGTCTTACTCTGTCACCCAGGCTGGAATGTAATAGAGTGAGCATAGCTCACGGCAACTTCAAATCCCTGGGTTCAGGCAATCCTCCAGTCTCAGCCTCCCAAGTAATTGGGATCACAGGCATATGCCACCATGCCTGGCTAATTTTTAAATTTTTTTAGAGGCAGGGTCTATGTTCTTCAGGCTGTTCTTAAACTCCTGGCCTCAAGCCATCCTCCTGTCTTGGCCTCCCAATTGCTGGGATTGGCTGGGCACAGGGGCTCACACCTGTAATCCTAGCACTTTGGGAGGCTGAGGCAGGTGGATTGCTTGATCTTAGAGGTTTGAGACCAGACTGAACAAGAGCAAGACCCTGTCTCTACTAAAAATATAAAAATTAGTCAGGCGTTGTGGCAGCTGCTGATAGTCCTAGCTACTTGGGAGGCTGAGGCAGGAAAACTGGCAGAACGCAGGAGTTTGAGGTTGCCATGGTGCCATGGCACTCTCCCCAGGGGAACAGCAAAGTGAGACTCTGTCTTAAATAAATAAATAATAAATACTATTTTCTGGGTGGCTTAAAAAGCAGAAATTAAAAAAAAAAAAAGAAAGAAAGATAAAATCCTTTACCCTGGGGCGGTGCCTGTGGGTAAGGCGCCAGCCCTGTGTACTGAGGGTGGTGGGTTCAAACCCGGAATCAGCCAGCTAAAACAGCAGTGGCAACTGCAACAAAATGGGTGTTGTGCAGGGACCTGTAGTCCCAGCTACTTGGGAGGCTGAGGCAAGAGAATCACTTAAGCCCAAGAGTTGGAGGTTGCTGTGAGCGGTGATGCCGCAGCGCTCTACCAAGGGCAACATAGTGAGACTCTGTCTCAAAAAACAAAAATAATCCTTTACCTTACTTTCAAATTCTCCCTTCCCTTAACTTAGACTTCTCAGGAATCATTGCCTGCTTTCTCTCACTTATCACAAATCAAGATATTCAATTCTGTTAAGTCTACTTCCCAAATGTATCTAATCACTGTCTGCTCCTTCCTAAGTCTGCTGCTGACAGCTCCAGTCTAAACTTCTTTTTTTTTCCCAAGACAGAGTCTCACTTTATCACCTTGGTAGATTACTGTGGTGTCATAGCTCACAGCAACTTCTTGCCTCAGTCTCCCGAATAGCTGGGAGTACAGGCGCCTGCCACAACACCCAGCTATTTTTAGAGGCAGGGTCTTGCTCTTGCTCAAGCTGGTCTCAAGCTCCTGAGCTCAAGCAATCCACCCACCTTGGCCTCCTGGTGTAAACTTTTAAAATAGCTTCCTCCATGGATTCTCTCCTTTCCGTCCCATCCTTTCAAGGCATCTTTTGTAATACCAACAGATTTATCTTTCCAAGATATAGATCACAGCCCTCTCACTTTCTTTTTTTTTAATTTTTATTTAATTAATTAATTTTTTAGAGACAGAATCCCACTTTTTCATCCTTGGTAGAGTGCCATGGAGTCACAGCTCACAGCAACCTCCAGCTCCTGGGCTTAGGTGATTCTCTTGCCTCAGCCTCCTGAGTAGCTGGGACTATGGGCACCCACCACAATGCCCAGCTATTTTTTGTTGCAGTTTGGCTGGGGCCGGGTTTGAACCTGCCACCCTCGGTATATGGGGCTGGTACCCTACCCACTGAGCCACAGGCACCACCCAGCCCTCTCACTTTCTGGGTTTTTTTTTTGTTTTTTTTTTCTTTTTTGAGACAGAGCCTCAAGCTGTCCCCCTGGGCAGAGTGCCGTGGCATTACAGCTCACAGCAACCTCCAACTCCTGGGCTCAAGCGAGTCTCTTGCCTCTGCCTCCCAAGTAGCTGGGACCACAGGCGCCCGCCACAACGCCCGGCTATTTTTTGGTTGTAGCCGTCATTGTTGTTTGGCGGATCCGGGCTGGGGATTCGAACCCGCCACCTTAGGTGTACGTGGCTGGCGCCTTAGCCGGTTGAGCTATAGGCGCTGAGCCAGCCCTCTCACTTTCTAAGGCACCAAACATTAAAAGGTAAAAACAGGCTTGGCACCTGTGGCTCAAGTGGGTAAGGCACCAGCCACATACACCTAAGGTGGCGGGTTCGAATCCAGCCTGGGCTCGCCAAACAACAATCATGGCTGCAACCAAAAAAAAATAGCCAGGCATTGTGGCAGGCACCTGTGGTCCCAGCTACTTGGGAGACTGAGGCAGGAGACTCACTTGAGCCCAGGAGTTGGAGGTTGCTGTGAGCTGTGATGCCACATCACTCTACCCAGGGGGACAGCTTGAGGCTCCATCTCAAAAAATAAATAAATAAATAAATAAAAATAAAAAGGTAAAAACAAACAAAATACCAGTAAACAAAAGGAAAAGAAAAGCACCTTTGGAATACTATTTGGAGTGACCAGACAACACCTCTGAGGTTCTCTACTTGGGCACTTTATTTTTGAGTATGTACCAGGAAACAGGCACAATAATAGCAACTGCCAATTACTGAACAAGTACTATATGCACAAAAACCTAAGAAGAGGAACTCTCCTACCAGCTAGATGAGAAATGAATGCTTACAGGAGGCAGAAGAGTTCTACCACTCCAGCGCATGGTAAAACCTGGAGAAAAATTCCTCCCCTAGTACCTGAGGGGCAGGCTGCAGCCCAGGAGAAGCATGCAAATGGTGGTGCCCTTTCAGGAGGCGTTCCTTTATTGAATTGGTCTTAGACTCAGGGTCAAGGCCCTTAACCTGTCTAGCTTCTTTACTCTCTCATCCCAGGCCCTCTTCCTCCTGCTCCTGTTTAGGCTCCAGGCCCATCTGAGATGACTTGTCACTTCTAAACAAGAAATCCTTTCATGCCTCCCTTATCCCTTCCACCTGTTCCCTTTTTAAATATTGGCTCCAATTCTACTTTCTCGGCAAAAAAAACTCAAGAGTCTCAAGCTGTTGCCCTGGATAGACTGCCGTGGTGTCACTGCTCACAGCAACCTCAAACTCTTGGGCTCAAGCAATTCTCTTGCTTCAGCCTCCCAAGTAGCTGGGACTGCAGGCGCCCACCACAACCCCCGGCTGTTTTTTTGTTGCAGTTGTCATTGTTGTTTTATCTGGCCCAGACCATGTTCAAACCCAGGAACCTCGGTGTATGTGGCCAGCGTCCTACCCACTGAGCTACTGGCTCCACCGTCTCTGCCAAAGTTTTAAAGTGAGAATTAGTTGTTCCAACTCCTCAGCTCCTCTCATTGGATGTTCAAGTCTCTCTTCTAACTGTTAATCGGTCTTAGTTTCTCCCTGTTTGTGGACACATCTGCTTGCTTCATTAAGCTATGACTGAACTAAAGTTACGTTATTCAGTTTTTGACTACCAGGTGATACCGTGATTGACTTATCTGGGTTGCTGAGGACTTTTCTGGGTTCAGCACTGAGAGTCATCTGTCCTTAACTTCTCAGAATGAACTATCGTGCATGGCATCTTCGTGGACAGCACAATGCAAAGCCTGCGGGTGGTTTATAACACATCACTGGGACAGTCAAAAACTCCGACTGGCCATTACGAATGAATCTTTAAAATTTTTTTTACCATGCGGTCCTTAGCCTCAGGTTCTCAGTAATCTTAGGTGACTCTGAGGTCTGTAACCTAAGATTGCTCATTACTTAAGTTCTGGACATTGTATTTCCTTGGCCATCCTATACTCAGAAATTTTATATCCCCTGAGGTAGGATACTTTGAACACTTGAGAGAGTTATTTTTAAAAGATGTCTAATTTCAAAAGGGAGGAGACATTGAAATGCTGCTGGAAAGTGTTGGATAGAAAGTAAAGAAAAATAAAACAGCTCAGGCCTATATTAAACCGTCTCTTCTATTCTCTTCATTAAAATGCTATTAGATTCACTCCTTTGTTTCACACACTGTGTATAATTATAGTATACAAAACCTCCAGATCTTTCTGCTATTAAGTATTTAAAAATATCCATTCCAGACTTTCAAAACAAGTTTCACTTGTACAGTAATTATATCACATAAAATGTGCAATGCTTAAGATTATCTTTATTACATCAACTTAGACTTATTCTATTAGAGTTGATTCAATCATTTCTATAATGTTACCCTGGACATTTCCTAATAGGACAGAAATTCTATTTGATGGAAATTAATAGGTGCTTGTGAGACACTTGACCTTGGGAAATATTCTGGAAGAGAAATAAGAAAAACGGCTTCAGAACTGTGGGACATCTTTCCCGTTTATATACCTTTTGTTATTGTAATAAATCTCTAAGCTCTCCAGAAAGCAGCTACATGCTGCCAGGGCTGGCAAGTCACGTAATACCATGGAACAAACCATAGACTGAGATTCAGAAGACCCAGGCTCTGGTGCAGTGGGATCTGATCTCTGACAGGGAGTTAATGCTCTCTGTGTAGACAGCTGTTGAGAGAAACTGGTGAAAGTATTTGTGAACATGCCTTCCAAGGGGTAAAGCTGAGACACCACAAGGAAACATTTTTCATCAGGGATGCACATCAGAATAAACTAGGTGTCTTTCAAAGTACAGCTGGGCCCCACTCAAGGGTCAACTAAATCAGAATCTCCTGAAGTAGGTAAAGGTCAGGAATATGCATAATTTTTGAAGATCCACAGATATTTCAGATTTGCATGCTTTGTTTGTAACTACTAGGACAGTGGGAAGATCATTAGCTCTCAGACTGATGGACCTAGAATGGAGTCTCTTTCAGATCTCTTACCTTAGTGACTTTGAAAAATTCAGTAATTTATTAACCTTCAGTTTCTCTAATTAAAAAATAGAGAAAATATAAAAGTAAATACCTGTTTTGCAGAATTCTTGTGTAGAGACACAGGTAAAACATCTAGGTCAGAGTAAATAAACTTCAGGGATCTGATAAATCACCTAAATATATGAAGCATGTAAGCGATAGGGAGTGTTGGAGACTGTGGCTAACTGAACAATGCAAGCCCTGACAAATGTACTTTTAAAATGTTGTTGTTTTTTTAAACCCTGAGCTGGCCTCACAAAATGTATCTGCATGGGTGACATTCAGTTTTTACCTAACATATTGGCTAATAAGTAACTAATTTTCCAGTACTATATAAAATATAAATGTTGCGTTCTCAGAAAATGTTTTTCTAGCTCTGTGTAAGGTATTGTTAAACACAGAATTATATATTGATTCAACAAATATTCAATGCCCATTAAGCATGTACCAGAGATACTAAAATAACTAATCCAAAGAGTACACAACAAATAGGAAGAATAGATACATTAAAATGTGTTCTTTTGGTAACAATACTAATACTTTCCAATTCCAATTTTGTATTAATCTCCCCAGGGCTTTGTGACTATCTGTATTCTTGTATACAATTTTGAAACATTGCTAATGACTAGAAATATTTGAAGTTTTAAACAATACATTTTATCATGGTAGTTTACTGTGAAATGAGGATGCTTACTCAGTTAATGCGAAGGCTCCTTCCAGTTCTAAGATCCTATGTGTAGCAGCCCATACAGCCTATGGCTAGGAGGAGTGAGAGTTATAGGAAACACCTGTAATGGAACACCTTGGTGAACAGGGCATGGAGAGAGATTTAGTTCTAACTAGCATGAGCGAGCTCGCGAGACGAGAGCACTGGTGAATTGGCAGTCTCTACACCTGTGGGGTTGAGAGGCACGAGCTCAGCCTTATATTAGGCTGGAGGAGCAGGCAGTCGGGAGCATGCGCAGTCTATCATGGATACACTTACTCTGTCTCCTCTCCTGCCTGCGGAACGCCAGCAGGGCGTCTCTCTGCTGAAGATTACCAAGCTCTGCTAAAGATTAAGCTCTATCTGTTCTAAGAAGACTGCTTTACTCTGAGACTCTCTCTTGCGCGTGCTCTCTCTCTCTCTCTCTCTCTCTCTCTCTCTAGCTAAAAAGTAGATAGCCCTCAGGCACCTAAGAGAAACTATTCCTGAGCAAGTAGCTTAGCGGTCTGCGTCTGGAACCTGCCTAAGCTGGGCCTGAGACCTGGCCAGTCCCGGGCCCTGACAAGGGGTGTCAGAAGCGGGACGGTGAACGCCACTGACAAATGGTGCTGTGAGCAGGATTCAGTGAATGGGGACCAAGAGGGAAATAAGCTTTAGCAAAATAAGAAAAAGAAGAGAAATAGAAACGCTTAGAGGGAAAAGAAATATCTAAGAAAACCTAAGAAAGACAGCTGATGATAGGCCTTTCTCATTCGGTTTTTTCTCTTTCCTACATTTTCTCTTTCCAAATTCTAACTACTTCTGTGGGAGAAAAGTGGGTAAAAGCTTTTAGCCTCTTCTGTGAAGCAACTAGAGGGGGGAAAAAAGCCTTTACACAAGAGGGAAAGAGAAAAGAGAACTAGAAGATAAGAACCTTTAGCAAACAAGCCTTTGCCTCAGGGGTGAGAAAAACCTTCGGTAAAACAGCAAAGAAAGTTTGGGAATAGGTTGCAAGAGTTAAGTCAGGGGAGAGAACTTTCGACTGCCTTCCCCTAGTATCTTCGCCCAATGCTAGCAGGAAGTAGCTTTTGAGAGACCGACGCCCAAATCCCTTTTTTGGCAGTTAAGAGTTCTGTTTAAAAAGAATTGAGGTAGATTGAGGCTGGTGAAGAAATAGTGGAAATAGTTCTGTAAAACAACGAAGACCCCAGAGTGAAAAACAGCTAAAGAGCTCCTGTCTCTTTAAGGCAGCCAAAGGTTCTAAGAATTGAAAAGGGAAGATTGTGGAAAGGCCAAAAGGAAAAAAAAACCGGTAGAGAAAAATCATGGCAAATGAGATGCAGCAGTTGAAATGGTTGAGAGATCAGATGAATCTTGTAGTAGAAGCAGGTAAATGCTATATTGACAGGCCAACTCACATTGGGCAGCTGGAAGATCGGAGGGTAAATCCCCCAGTTAACATCAAATGCCATAAACGTGGGAAGCTAGGCCATAAGAGAAGAGTTTTAAAAGGGACAAGAATGCTGAATGCTAAAAAGGAACAAAGAGCATGTAAACCTCCAGGTGTGTGTCCCAAGTGTAAAAAAGGCTTTCATTGGGCAAACAAATGCCGTTATCAATTTGATAGAGGTGGAACACCTTTATTGTACGGAAATTATCAGTTGGGCCAGAATCGGGGCCCACTGGTAAATGAAAGAAAAAAGTTTAATATTTTCATTTCAAACCATTCTCATAAACAGTATAATTCAATTCTATGCCATGGGAGCACTCTGCCAGCTTGGTTAGACCTGTGGTGCCTTAGTGTAAAACGGGAAATTAAACCAGACCAGTGGATGATGGAGAACAATTACGTTAAATTTGTCTGTGGAATATTAGGTTATCCTGCGTGGTGAAGGGGTAACCGACCTCTCATCAGTGTCTGTGCTCTATAATGGGGTCCAGCTAAGGAGACTGCACACGGCCCAAAGGGGAAGAAGTGTCACTCGGAAGCAAGTGAAGCCTTTGGGAGATTAAGAGGTGAGAACAAAGGGACAGAAGAGTAAAAGTTAAAACACCTCTGTGCTAGGAAACTCCATTTGGAAAAAAAGAGTCTGGAATCAGTTAGCAAAAATTTCGCTGGAAAAGCAGCTTGAAAGCAGGAAAAACTCTGCTATGGAGAAATTGTGAAGGGTGGTACTTTCCCGACCATGAGTAACAGTTCCACGAGAGGAACTGCCAAGTGTGGAACCATTAGTCCTCGAGTAACAGTCTTTTGATCTGTGAAGGGTGGACTTGGAGACCTCGAGTAGCAAAATCTTTGGAATAGTGAGAGAAAAATTCTTGATTTCAAAGATTGCAAGGAAAGTGTTCTCTTTTGTTCCTTCGTTAAGTAAATATCAAAGGAAAGTTCCTACAGTTACAGAAATGGCAAATTCTCTCAGGAAAGATTTCGCAGTTTTCTGTTTAAAAAGACCTTTAAGGGAATTAACATCACAATCATCGTTTTTTCTCTCAGTGGCTAATAGTTTACATCTCTATTGGGCTTCCTCATTTAAAGGCCCATACCTGGAATTCTGAACTCTGACATTTACCATCTTTTGCCTAGAAGGAAAAGGGCTAGATAACCGGAAGAACTGCCCTTATCACATTGTTATTTTGTTCGTATATAAAAGGGGGGGAATGTAGCAGCCTGTATAGCCTATGGTTAGGAGGAGTGAGAGTTATAAGAAATACCTGTAATGGAACACCTTGGTGAACAGGGCATGGAGAGAGATTTGGTTCTAACAAGCATGAGAGAGCTCGCGAGATGAGAGCATTGGTGAATTGGCAGTGTCTACACCTGTGGTGGTGAGAGGCACGAGCTCAGCCTTATATTAGGCTGGAGGAGAAGGCAGTCAAGAGGCATGGGCATTCTATCACGGATCCACTTACTCTGACTCTGTCTCCTCTCCTGCCTGCAGAACGCCAGCACAGCGTGTCTCTGCTGAAGATTACCAAGCTCTGCTAAAGACTAAGATCTATCTGTTCTAAGAAGACTACTGCTTTACTCTAAGACACTCTCGCTCTCGCTCTCTCCAGCTAAAGTAGAACCCCTCAAGCACCTAAGAGAAACTGTTCCTGAGCAAGGTAGCTTAGCGGTCCGTGTCCGGACCCTGCCTAAGCCGGGCCGGAGACCTGGCCAGTCCTGGGCCCTGACAAGGGGTGTCAGAAGCAGATCCTGACACCTATGAGTAAGAAATCAGTGGGATCTTCATGTAAGAGAAGCCACTGACCAAATGACTCACAGTCAGTCTTAGAACTGGAGTATATTCCAGTGTATTTTGGGCAAATTTTCTTTATCTGAGATTTGTCTCCCAAGCTCAAAATACAAAACCTGGCAGCTTTCTGACTCCGTTAAATTCGGGCTGCCCTCTGTCATCATCGTGGTCAGATGTACTAAACTCAGTTAAAATCTAAGCAAAACAATTTCACAAAGACTACTGTTGGCGGGACCCAATTATCAGGGACTTTATCTAACAAATGGAATCAATGTAACCTGGTTCTTTGTACCCTCTGTGAATCCCCAACAATAAGAAAAGAGTATTTCTAACATTTATTTCAAATTGTGACTCCTCCCCTTGTTACATCTTTGATCTGGGCAAATTATTTCACTTACAGTTTAGTTCCCGCATCCTTAGAATGGTGCTAAGCATTGAGTGGGACATGCCCAGAGGATTAAATGGGACGATGTTTGTGAAACCGTTAGCTTTACCAGCTAAGAGCTCTTGGCGATCATGATATTCTGTAAGTGGTGCCTAGTATTTTGATTATCGTTTCTACTTCAACACAAGTAGAGTCATCTTGTCATTCTGCTTGGGAATCTTTAATGTCTCCATTATGGTCCATTTTTGCATATTATAGAAGCTAAATTATATTCAAATTATTCATTTTTACTGGAGACATCAATGCTTGCAAAGCCTTTCTCTTGTGCAATCACCGAAGGTTAGATAGGAGCTCGGATATGCCTCATTCCAAAGCCCAAGCGCTTTCTAATTCACGCTAACCATTATGGAGAGGGGGGAAGAATTCAATGAACAAAACTGGCCTCTTGTTTCATCTTTTACATCTTGAGTTTCTCTTTATGATTTTTATTTTTAAGAAGAAATACCTTCAAAACAAAGGACACACACAGGCTTAAACTCTGGTGTGATAAAGCGGAGCCTCTTCGCCTGGCACGGAAGTTTCTATAATCTGGCTGCAGTTGGCTTCTCCGGGAGCCTTTCCCATTTCTCTCCTTCCCTTTCCGCATATCCCATTACACCCAAGATGGCACCACGCACGTCCATCCTTCAACTCCAGGTGCTGAGCCTTCTTGCCCACTGTCAAATTCTACCCCATTTCCAGGCTCAGCAACAATGTTAGCCCTTCTGGGAAAACTTTTCAAAGTCCCTGGACTGAGTCAGATCCAAGTTCATATCTGATCTTTATTCCTGCTTAACTGCGTATTTGGTATAATTGCAAATTGTTAGAAAATGTCAGCATCTGTGTCTCGCCTAAAAATAAGATGGGGAGAATAATCCTAACCCATAGTGCTTATAGGACTGGTTACGGCAGATGAGGAACGTTGGCATTAACCACATTCCTCAGGTATACCAGCAATTCCTTCCTTCCTGCAACAATGGTCATTTCTTCTCTGAGTTTATTTATAGAAATGGTGCAGGAAGAACTGGAGAGCTGAGAGAAATAATTTGAGCTAGTTCTGTAGTCTCATTCTTCATACCAAAATAAACTCTAGGATGGACCAAAGTCTTAAGTGTAAAATATAAAACATCAGGAGCAACAAACAAATGGAAGAAAAGACAAATTTATTTATGAATTTGGAGTGAAGGTCTTTCTAAGCAGGGTACAGTAAAATAGAAGCCAAAATAGGAAAGTACTAATTAAAAATGCTCAATGTTCATGATGCAATCTTGCTATGTTGCAAAGTGTTCAATTTTTCCACAAAAATAACAATAGAAATTATACTAAACCAACAATAGTTTTGCAACATATACTATGGAGGACTAACTTTCTGATTCTACAAAGAGCCCTTACAAACCAATTAAAAATGCCAACAACTCTAATGCCAACTATACTTAAATAGTAACAATGCAACAATCAATTTTGCTCATAAATATAAAGTGAAGCAAAGAGATACCATTTTTTAAACTTACTGGACCAGGAAATATTAAGCAGAGACTATTCAGTCTTGGTAACAGTGTAATGATATAGGCTCTTTTATAATCTACTTTGAAGAGATGCAAATTGGTGCTACCTCTGTTAACAAAAACTTAGCGATATTTACCAAAATAAAAAAAGCACATTCCACTGACTCACCACTTGCACTGCTAAAATTGAGCCTAGAAATTCAAGATCTGCATACAAATAAGCTAATTGCAAGATCTATTGTAATGAAAAAAATAAAAATCTCATTTGTCACTCTAGGACTGATAAATGGAGTCATGACACATAAAATATACAAACTGTTATTTTAAAAGAATGGTATTCACCAGGACATTTCTAAGAACTATTATGTGGGGGAAAAAGTACAAAAGGAATGATTCCACTTGTATAAATGAAATGTGGAGGAGGTGGGAGTGTATGTCAGTACTACCTAAGAAACTGAAAAGTAGTTACTTTTGGGAAACTGGGTGGGGAGAAAGGGACATGTAGAATAGAGCAGTATTTTTATTTTATCTTTTTCCAAGTTCTTGAAAGATTATAATCATGCCTCTTAATAATTTTTCTTTTTTTCTTAAAGATATTCCTTCAGTAGAGTTGACCCTCCAATGGCATGATGTGATATGAAATCCCAAACAGAAGGGACTTTGTTCACTTCTGGTCTGACCCACGAACAATAATAAAAGTTTACAATGATTTTCCTTTGTGCCAAAGGCCATGGCGTGTTTTCTGGTTGCCACATTCCATTTTCATATTCCAAGAAACACCATCAGCTATAGTGTGGGAAATCTTGCTGACTGGCATGTTGTTTTCCCCTCAATTTAATGACATGTGTAGCAGGTGGGGTCCATCTAACTTCGTACAGGGCAGCAGATACATTAGGGAATTCTTAGTTCCATTCGCTTGTTCCCTGGACTCAAAGGTAGAACCGTTATTTGTAGAATGGAAGAACAGATGATGAAGAAACGGAAGGATGGAAGAAGGAATAAAAGGCTCAAGGGAGTCCCTGGTCAGATAAGCTGATTCTTTTCACTCCCTGATCCTTGGACCATATCATTTTCCAAGTGACTAAACACAATCACACCAAGGGAGGCTGAAACGGGGCTTTCAGAAGGCCCCCTGCCACCTGCTTTGTCCAGCCTTTCTCTTAGTTTCTGGAACCTGCTTCTAAAAATTCCAAGTCCTCCTCCAAAGCCCTGCTTTCTCACATCCCAAGGTACACACTTCTAATTTCTTATCTTTAGGGCTGAGCACAGCATCTGACAAGAAATCCTGTTCTTTTGTTCCCTTTTGGACTAATTTTTGGCTTATACAACCCAGCATTTTCTTCGCTGTTAGCTTCTTTCCACAACTATATTGAGTGCCTGGGTGCCAGGCCCAGTCTAGGGGTTGGATCTAGTCTTCCTAATTTTGTACTGTACATCTACACTTTATCTACATAGCACACAGCTCATCTACTGTCAGCAAGGAGACCTGGAGAGCCAAAAGCTATTTCATACGGCTCATTTGAGCACTAAATACAATTTATTAATAGATGTAATAAAATACAATGTACTATTAGAGATTTGAAACTTTTTTTAGAATAAGAAGCTTAGAACCTCTGGTGATGGATAAAAATAAAACACATACAATTTTGACAGGGGCCACTTATACTGTTACTGAATTAAAAGAGGGAGACATAGCCATAAGAATGATTTGTGCTATTTCAACCTCACCTTCACAAGTCATCCAAAAATATCACATAATATTTACCTTCAGAAGTAACACTTTAAGAATCAGTACCACGTATTTTTTGAAGGGAAAATTGAAAATATTGCTTTAGATGGAGGCTATTTACTACCTACATAATCATGTTTACGAATAAATCTATCTTACAATGTGAAAGTATGTCTCTCTGAGCTTATTGGTTGCTAAAAGGTAAATGTTTTCAAATTTACAAACAATGGAAAAATTGTAGGTCTCACTCTGGCTGAATACCCTACCTGTCACTGTTGGGGGGCATTTGTACAACTACCTTGGGGCTTATTAGGACTTTTTATTATCACTTACGTCATGTAGGTGAAAAATGTGCTGAGGGGCTCCAAGGAATGATTCCGGAAGTAGTCGAATTCTCTGCATAACCTTTTTCTCATCTCAGTGTCAATTTTGGAAACAGTAAGAGGATTTGTTTGATTAGCCAAGAAGTTGCCATAATCAGTGGTCTGGAGATGAATTTTCAGATCTGTAATTAAATAAAACCCCAAATCAGGTTAAAGTTTGAGGATACATGAGTAACTTTTTCAACATGAATTGAATTTATAGTCACTTTATGGTACATACATAACTTATCTTAGTAGGCTTTAACATAAGGTCTATATAGGATCTAGATGGCAATGTTTATTTCTAAAGCAATGAAAAATTCAATGACTATTTCAGCACACCACGAGATTTTCAGTTACCTAAGAAATTTGATTTTACTTAGCAGAGCTTAAAAAAAAATAACAAATGCTAGTCCATTGATGGCAAATGTTTTACCTGACCTAGTTTTAGTCATTTGGGTATAGCTGTTCAGTAAATCATTGAAAAGGATACTAAGGCTCTATCCCTATTTATAGAAAGGAGAAATTTATTACTAATAACTATTCTGGGTCTGAGGGTGAAATAGTCATTACTGCTATATTTCAACATCCTTCTATTACAGGTAAAGAAACTTGAAGCTCAGTGGAGCTAACCAGTGGAATTATATAATGGTTGAGCTCGTACTAGGAGATGAGTCTCCTTACTCTTAATATCCAACATCCTTCCCAGCAGACCATGCCATGCATCCTTTAAATGTCAGTTTGGGTTTTGGTTGCCAGACAGTTAGATTGAATTGAATGGCAGCTTCGTCTGTGGTCACTTCCTCCTGAATAAACCACGTGTGTTCTGGCATCCATACTTCTGTTCTGACACAACTCCATTCTCTTAAATTTCTCCTCCAAACTCTTTTCAGATTTGCTCATTATAATGTCCCCTTCGATGTCTGGTTATAACATTAAAATAATGTCTCCAGTGATTGAGTGCTTATTATGTGCCTGGTATTGTACTAAGCATGTATTATCTCATTTAACACTCATGGCAATCTTAATCAGGTAGGATTGATTTTTATGCCCTGGTACAGAGAAAAGCAATAAAACCCAGAGAGGTTAATAATTTGCTCAAGATCATATAGATAAAACTGTGATTCTAAGTCAGGTTTATCTGACTTCAAAGTTACTTAAAACCTTATTTTATTGCCAACTAGTTCGATTAAATTATTGCACCTTCAATCTCACCAGAAATTCAAAGTACTTTGATAATGCCTCCTGCATGACACCTATTACAGGATACTACCAGGTGTCCCCAAAGTTGCCCATAAAGTTGTACCACAAAGGAAAATAGGAAATTGTAGCTAAATGCACCTTTATTTACAAAATATTCATTACAATATTTTATGAGGAGGTGACCAACACATAAAGAAAATTTTGTAAATATTTTATAATTTTGTAACAGATTTTGTAAATGTGCATTTAGTTATAATTTCCTATTTTCCTTTCCGGTGTGACTTTATGGGCGACTTTGGGGACACACTATAACATGAGTATGTTAACCCAAAAAGGAAGTTACACTGTCTCTGTATAAATGTATCATTCAAACATTTAAGTATGTAATATGTACTGTCACTGGCAGGAGACCCAAAGATAAATCAGACATATTATTGTTTTTGGCTGGGGCTGGGCTTGAACCCACCACCTCTGGCATATAGGGCCGATGCCCTACCCCTCTGAGCCACAGGCACCACCTGTTTTGGGTTTTTTTTTGAGACAAGAGTTTCACTTTGTCACTCTGGGTAGAGTTCCTTGCTGTCATAGCTCACAGCAACCTCCAACTCCTGGGCTCAGGCGATTCTCTTACTTCAGCCTCCCAAGTAGCTGGGACTACAGGTGCCGGCCACAATGCTCGGCTATTTTTAGAGATGAGGTCTTGCTCTGGCTCAGGCTGGTCTGGAACCTGAACTCAGCGCAATCCACCCACCTCGGCCTCCCGGAGTGCTAGGATTACAGGTGTGAGCCACCACTCCCGACCTCAATATGATGTCTTAAAATACATATACATTGTGGTGTGGACTGAAATTAAGGCTGTTGAGGCAGAAAAGTTTGATGGCTATTTAGCCAAATGTGAAAATAGCCCTGGGAAGATGCGTACACATACAATGTTGGGTATGTTCCAGAATCTGCTACGAGCTGAAAGGCTTCTATGAGAAAGATTACAGTCATTGGCTGCAGACACCAACATATAGACTGAAACGTGGTACCTGCAAGATGGTCAGTAAAGCTTCACGATTCAGAAACAAATCCATGTCCTTCTCAGTGTCACTTATAGATTAATCAGTATATCAACAATTTGAGGAACACAAGGTAAGATTATCTGCTCAGGTACAGGATGTAAGCCAGCAATGGTATGACCTTCTCAAGACGTTTAATTTGAAAGCCTGCCAGACGTGACCAGTAGTCATGGAATGGCTCAGTCAACAGAATTAACATCTGCATCACCTCAAATCCTCACTTTACAGCAAAATCTACTCTCATTTGTCTTTCAGCCTGGCTTACTTCACTTAACATGATGTCCTGCAGGCTCATCACTGTTGTCTCAAATGACAGGATTTCCTTCTTTTTAAAGGATGAATAGTGTTCCATTGTGTATTTACATCACATTTTCTTTGTCTATTCATCCACTGATGGACATTTCGGTTGATTCTATCTCGGCTATTGTGAATAATTTTGCAATAAATACAGGAGTGCAGACACCTCTTTGACATATTGATTTCATTTCCTTTGGATATACACCCAGTAGTGGGGTTGCTGGATCATATGCAGGTTCTATTTTTAATTTCCTTTTCTCCCACTTAATGCTTCAGCAGCACTGAACTGCTTTGAGCGTCTTGCTCACGTCATCCCTGTGCTGATTCATGGAGTGCTTTCGGCACTCTTCCTTTTCCTCCACGCTTAGCTAGCACTTTGGGCTCATCTCTGGCTTAATCTCCTTCAAGAAACTTTCTTAAACTTCTTGCTCCCATCCCTCTGGACTTGGGTCTCATCTTCTATGTTCCCATCAGGACCTGATCTTTATGGCCAAACTTAGCACACTGTTTGGATCACCTGTTTGTGGTTGCCTGCTCCCCCACCAGATTGCCAGCTTCCTTGAGGTTGAGGAATATGTTAATAATATGTCTGGGTCTGGACACAGTGGCTCATGCCTGTAATCCTAGCATTCTAGGAGGCTAAGGCAGGTGGATTGCTTGAGCTCATAAGTTTGAAACCAGCCTAAGCAAGAGCAAGACCCCATCTCTAAAAAATAGCCAGTGTGGTGGGGGGCACTTATCCTTCCAGCTACTTGGGAGGCTGAGGCAAGAGGATTGCTTAAGCCTGAGAGTTGGAGGTTGTTGTGAGTGTGACAAAGTGAGAATCTATCTCAAAAAAAAAAGCCCATATCATATTGTATATAAGTATATGTAATTTTTATTCATAAATTTTAAAAAAAGGTGGTAGAAAAGGAGGAGTAAGAATGGAAGCCCGAGAAATAAGCAGGTTTGTCCCAGGAAGGGTTTGCTATGACATCTTTATCCCGAGGATAACAGGATAGCATTGTGGTCTATGAATTGATCACTCTGAGAGCTGGGCAGGGTGGATGTGCAATTAGGTACTATTTGGTTCTTGGTGGCCAAGATTCAAGAGCACAGGCATTCTTCTTTAGTGCCTGGAGTAGATTCTACAACAGAAATGCTATTTATCAGGACTGCAGAATTTATTTGCTCAATTACTTATTTAATTAATTTAAAACAATTCTATTTTGTTGCCATGCCTCGTTTGGCTTTTATTTTGGTAGTTTAGATTTGTATGCGATTTGACAGTTTGCATTCTCAGCCCCAAGGAATATTTGCCAACAGAAGTGACACAAATGGTATTTCTTTAAAAACCATGATATTTTGCTCATGTGACATATGTTTCTTTAAAGCTTAAATAAGCTCTCAAACCTTTCAGCTGCCAGGGAAATGCTGAAATTAAATGTCTCCAGTATTTCATACCCTGTAGGAATCTTATACTATAGTTGGTGAAGAGGCAAATGGAATAGAAAGATCTCTACTTTCCTGGCACCAAAACGATCTCAGAAATACTGGCATTCAGGCCTATAATGCCAGCACTCTGGGAAGCCGAGGCAGGTGGTATTGCTTGAGCTCAGGAGTTCAAGAACAGCCTGAGCAAGAGTGAAACCCCATCTCTACAATAAATAGAAAATTACCTGTAGTCCCAGCTGCTTGGGAAGCTGAAGCAAAAGGATCTGCCTGAGCCCTAGAGGTTGAGGATGCTATGAGCTAGAAATACTTGCATTCAAATTCTAAGAAAATCTTAGGATCTGAAATGTTTTCTCTGAGATGATAGACTGCCACAATAATAGTGCTTATGGTTTTATAATTTTCAAAATGGGCTCACTTAATTTTTTCCCCCTGCATTTCCCCAAATGCTCATCTTATCTAAATATGTATGGGAGTAGTGTGACTTTAATGGTCAAATAAATTTCCAATAAGTAAGATTTTTACTGTATAGAAACTGAACGCCTTTAATATACCAATGTAAACGTTTTCTTTGAACAGAGTATGGTAAGAACCTCCCAAGCCACAAAAAAACAAGAAGCCTTCTACAGAGCACCCTTGGGAAAATTATATTACTTTTTTATCCAAGGAGGTAGTGGTGTTTTTTTTTTTCTTCATTAAAATGAGGAAATGGAACGTTTTCTAAATGGTGGGATCCCTGTGGACTAAATCAACTTAATAGGTCTCACATAGCAATAGAAAGGAATAGATTATGCTATTGTAACAAACATCAGAGTATGTCATGGAGGTGTGTAAATGTGTGTACACAGAATCATAA
This sequence comes from Otolemur garnettii, assembly GCF_000181295.1. Lineage (NCBI taxonomy): Eukaryota > Metazoa > Chordata > Mammalia > Primates > Galagidae > Otolemur > Otolemur garnettii. The sequence goes on from NW_003852399.1 coordinate 39,030,701, forward strand.
TGCAAAAATGTGCCTTCTATGGGTTGCAGGCAGTGGGTAAAGGGAATTATCAGAGCTCACTTGGCTAGTGAGTCCAGAAAGGAACTGAAACTTCACGATTATCTTCTATTAACTTGTTGGCAGTCAACGTCTAGACAGTTCTTTTTGTTTCTATGCAGCTTCCAGTTTGGGCCTCTCTATCAAATGTGAATGTTGAGATCTTTCACATCCAGCTTGGTTATGACAGAAGAGCCTGTAGAGGTCCCTGTCCAGAGTGCTACCCATGCAGCCCCTGAAGTCTTTCCTAACCCTTTGAGGGTGCTGAGCTTAGGGAAGTTACCCAACTTTGCTGAGCTCAGTTTCCTCATCTGGAAAATGCATACAGAGTTCATGCCTGCAGGTTATTGTGAAAATAAGATGATGCAGAGAGGTGAATAGCCAGCATAAAGGAGCCACTACACAGGCAGCGCCTATGGCTCAAAGGAGTAGGGTGCCGGCCCCATATACTGGAGGTAGCAGGTTCAAACCCAGCCCTGGTCAAAAACTGGAAAAAAGAAAAAAAGAAGCTACTGCAAAATATAATTTTTCTCTTTTCACTTATACCCACCCACCTCCAAAATAAACAAGTTCCATTGATTTAAGGCTTTGATTCTCTAAAGCAGAATTTTCCTAGCCAACATATTGGAATCTATCATAAGATCTTATAATTATTCAATTTTCTTTCTTTCTTTCTTTTTTTTTTTTTTTGGCTGGGGCTGGGTTTGAACCCTCTACCTCTGGCATATGGGGCCGGCACCCTACTCCTCTGAGCCACAGGCGCCACCCATATTCAATTTTTTCATAAATATATGTGTGTGTCTACAAAACCAGACACTTCTTTCTCTATCTTTGCTAATTTATCTTACGGTGCTGAAATATCAAAGTCCTCTTCGATGCTTAAGTACTCCAAATCCTCTCCGTTTCTTCCTGATTTCCACTCTTTCCTCTCCCATTTAAAACAACCATCAGACACTTCATTACTGTGGCAATCTCTAAATTGATTTCCCCAGGCCTATTTCTCTTCACATGCTCCCTGCCTCAAGTTTAATCTTCCCTTAGAATTGTTTTGGGCCTGGAAGGATCCCACAAGTAGCTTGGCGCCACTGAAAAGTCGTAGGCAGATTAAACATGAGATTTGTAGAGTGGTTTATCACTGACATTTAATACACATAATCTTCTAACCTTAACAATAATTTGCATTTCATAGATGAAGAAACTGAGCCTCAGAGAAGTGACGTATCCCTGTTCTCCACACTGGCAAGTGTTTGAAGACTCAGCCAATGTTAGCTTCAGTATCTTGAAACTTCCTAACCAAACCTTCAAAATCCTTCGGAATTTGTCCCAATCTGAATTTCAGCCTTATCTCTAGTAATTCTAGTATTACAGCCAAACCGGTTGACTCCTTATCCACATATGACTCGATTTTTACCCTTCTGGAATCCATCGGTTTTGCTGCCTCCCATTCCCAACCCTCTCTCCACAAAACCCCATTGTAAGGGCCTTTGCTCAACCTAGCATCATGCAAGATTTGGTTCATTTTCAAGCATGTCTGTTTATAGGTTTGAACCATTTTTGTACTTTGAATTTTTATTTCTACATGTTTATGATACCCTTTCAACTATCCTTTCAGATAGTTGTTTTAGTAGCTAATAGGGCCTTATTGTATGAGGTGTGATGAAGAATATTAAAACAATAGTTTTTCACATAGAGGAGCCTCCAATATTAGATTTAATTTGTGATTAAAATCTGGGACCAACACACCAGTGGTCACAAAGCACTTCATTATGTAGTTTGGTTGTTGTAACCAGGGTTGGAACTCCTCATCTGGATTCTTATTTACCAGCATGAATATTTTCAGAACTCTGAAGGAGAAGGGAATCAACTAGAGTCGTACACCAAGTGCCCTTAACTAAGACCATGAAATGGAGGAACTATTTCAGGCATTCCAATGTCCGGCAGAAGAGGGAAAACTGGTTCTTGTTATGTATACCCTGCAGTTCAGAGGCATATGCCAGGAATAGTTAAGATTTACAGTTTACAAAACATCTTCAGATAGTTTTGTACTGGGAGTCAGGCCAGGGAGATACTGTCTAAGTATCAGATAAGAAAGCACCAAGCTAAAGGTTAATCAGCTTGTTTAACATCTCAGCATGTGGAAACAGAGGAGCCAGGACTCAAACCCAAACATGCAGACATGTTTCATGTGACTTTTCAGATTCTTACTATGCGCAAAACAGTCTTATGCTCGGGGGAGTAGGAGAGACAAAAGGTTACGGTGTAGTTCTGGGGTTGGAAGTTAAGGTGCATAGGTAGATAGGAGGTAGACCCACTTATTCTTGTATCAGGTAAGCCTTTAACTGTGTTAGTCTCTGGAGTTAGAAAGACAAGCGTCACCCTGGGGCAGAAAATTTATCTCCTATCTATGCAAATGTCACAGATGCTCGCAGGATTAGGTCCACTACAGAGGACACCGGAGCATAAAGTTGAGGCTTGTCAACTCTACCCCACCAGATACAACAGGAAAGGGAGGAAGTGGCTTGAATAGAGAGACTTGAAAGAGGATTGAGCATTCTCTAGGCCAGCAGTTCTCAACTTGTGGGTCACGACCCACAGGAACGGTATTAAAGGGCCACGGCATTAGGAAGGTTGAGAACCACTGCTCTAGGCAAACAGATGGGAAGGAGAATGGAACCTGTGATTGAGGGACCAGCTTTAGAAAAGGCAGAGGGGTTCTGAGGAAATGCTTGCAAGGTAGAGCTCAGCCTTTTGAAGCTGAGTGACATGTATCTTGCATGATGGAAGACATTGATGTGTTTTTGAGTGAGAAAGTGACAGTATTGGATATGCGTTTTTCGTACAAGTCAGAAAAAGTAAGTGCTATAATTAGAGGTACAAATCATGTCTAAGGAAACACAGAAAAGTCTTTGGAAAAAGTTTTCCCCCTGTATGTTATTTTTAAATTTAAAAATAGGTAATAGGTATATATTGAGAGAAACAGTGCAAGTCACTGAATTTGTCACCCACCCACCTGCCACTCCTTCTCAACTCCACTACTATTTTCAGTTTCTTTTGGATCCTTTTGCAGTTTCTTTGTATCTAGAAAATCATATAGGAAATATATTAAATGTATCCCCCCTTTTCATTAAAGAAAAGGCCTTGCCACAGGAGGTTCTTCCTCTGGCTTTTCTCACTTCCTCTGTCTTGGTGATCTTTCCACGTCTATCCTGAGGCTGCTTCCTCATACTTGTTCTCCGACCCTTTTTTTATTCCATTACATGAGTGTTCTTATTTAACTAGTTCCCTGCAGACAGATATCTAACTCGATTTCGTCTTCTCTAATTCCCAGCTATGCTACATGCACTGGCTGGTACAGCAGCATTGCGCACGTCTGCAAGTCTGTCTGGGGCACTTGGAATTCCTGGGCCAAGTGTACACGTATATGCATGTGAAGTTTACTGCACAACTGTCCCCCTTGAGGGTTTCTTATTTCTAATATTTTAATTCTCCAGGGTAGGAGCCTTATTAGGGGAGGGACTCTGTCTTATTCATGACTTTATTTTCCTAGCCCTACCTAGAAGTACTTAAAATAATCTATTGACTTAATTGCCACATGAAGGCATAGCTGGAGAAGGAATGAAGCTCAAGTCTTTCTTTTGAGACAGAGCCTCAAGCAGTCGCCCTGGGTAGAGTTTTGTGGCATCACAGCTCACAGCAACCTCCAGCTCCTGGGCTCAAGCGATTCTCCTGCCTCTGCCACCCAAGTAGCTGGGACCACAGGCGCCCGCCACAACAACTGGCTATTTTTTGGTTGCAGCCGTCGTTGTTTGGCGGGCCCAGGCTGGATTCGAACCTGCCAGCTCAGGTGTATGTGACTGGTACCTTAGCTGCTTGAGCCATAGGTGCTGGGCCGAAGCTCAAGTCCTTTGCAAGGGAGATAATTGTTAGTGAGATGTAACCAGCTTTTTTCATTCCCTTCCAAAAAAAAAATTGTCAGAACAAAGTAAAAACTCAGGCTGGAGGGTCTGCCTGGACCCTGAGAGCCAGGGACACTGTCACCATGTGCTTTAGAAAAGGCCGTTTATTACTAAACTTTAAGTATTAATTTCACCATCTTGTCTTTTCAGATGGTAAAATTACTTGAAGTCTTATTGGTTATTTCAGAAGTCTTATTTGTAATTTCAAAATTCTAAAGTCTGATTTATAATTTTAAGAAATTCTGATGAAAACAGCAGTGTTGGTTTTTTTTAAAGAATATTTTATGGTCCTTTAAAGCTATTATTTTGGTTTAAAGTTATTTTGAAAGCCTTTAATGTTTCTTTACAGATACAGCCTTCAAGCAATGCCAATGACAAAGCAGTGGGAACTAACTTCTTTCTTTTGTACTGAGGAGAGACTGAGTCATGGTTGGTCCTAGTGACTGGATCAGGTCACAGTTAGTCAGGGGCAGCAGGCCTTGGAACAGATGAGTATTTCTTACCACATCTGCCAATTACAAACACAATGCAATTATAAATATTCAGACTATTCAAAGCTTTTCTGAACAATTTCTTTTCTCTCTTCTAAATTTACCCCCAATTTTTTTTTTTTTTTTTGAGACAGAGCCTCAAGCTGTCACCCTGGGTAGAGTGCTGTTGCATCACAACTCACAGCAACCTCCAACTCCTGGGCTCAAGTAATTCTCCTGCCTCAGCCTCCCAAGTAGCTGGGACCACAGGCGCCCGCCACAACGCCTGGCTATTTTTGTTGCAGCCATCATTGTTGTTTGGTGGCCCGGGCTGGATTTGAACCCACCAGCTCAGGTGTATGTGGCTGGCGCCTTAGCCAGTTGAGCCACAGGTGCCGAGCCAATCTACCGAGCCAATCTACCCCAAATCTTATGTGGGCCTTAAAATAATTGGCTGAGACCAGAACACTTTCCTTTGACAGACTGGAGGACTTTAAAAGAATAAAAGCAAATTCAGTCTTTGCCAGGGTAGTGTTTCTCTCATAGAAAGTGCCTGCTTCAACGTGGAGTCCTCGGCACTCTTGTTCTTTATCCATAATTAATACAGTGTATATTTTGTGCAAAAGTAAACAGAAATCTGTAGGTCCCTTAAATTCTGTCCCGACAAATGTCCTTGATTCCTTCTCTACTCTGAATCTAGCTCAGAAGGTAGCTGGGCCTTTCTAAGTATAGTCAAATACAACAGTAACATTGCCCTTCAAAAGGTATTTATTTCTCAATAACCTATAAAATGAGGTGGAGCAGTCCTTATTAACTTCCATATGAGAATGGAGCTGACATCAACTCAACACAGACTTATTCATGTATTTTAAATTTACAAGGCTGTGCAGAAAATATCCAGCCACTCATGCCTCTATTTTTTCACATTATATGGCTAGATACTTTCTGGCTGGCCCTCATCTACTTAGGAGGCAATGGCACATTTTCTGTGGAAAAAGAATTAGCTCCTATCCTGTATCACCAAGAGCCTGTTAGGTTGGTCACAGCCATTCTAAGCCTCAGCGTCCTCAGCTGGTTAACTGAGAACATAAAATTTTTTGTTTAGATTTATTTTCTCAGCAACCACGATAACATATGCTTTGATAAAACTCCTACCTGTATTTCTGGGAGTCTCCAAACAGTAGATTGGTGCACAGATGTAAATATAGTTGTGAAATGAACAGTTTAGAAAAAAATTATTGGGAAGAGAGAAGGGAAGAACCAGGAGATACAGTGACAAGGCAATGGTACACATGACAGGGGGTTCTTTTATCTTTTTTTTTTTTTTTTGAAACATAGTCTGACTCTATTGCCCTGGATGGAGCGCCTTGACATTAGCCTAGCTCACAGCAACCTCAAACTCCTGGGCTCAAGCAATCCTCCTGCCTCAGCCTCCTGAGTAGCTAGGACTACAAGTATACCACAACACCCAACTCAGTTTTCTATTTTTAGTAGAGAAGTGTGTGTGGGGGGGGGATCTAAACTCTTGCTCAGGCTGGTCCAGAACACCTGAGCTCAAATGACACTCCTGCGTCAGCTTCCCAGAGCACTAGGATTACATTCTTAATCCACTGCTCAGCCAGAAGGTTGATCCCTGAAGTCTTTCAGAAGGTGGGAAACCTTTCCTTCTTTCCCAAACTGAAAATGAAGATATCAATCTCAGCCAAGTGCCTATTTAGAGGGTAGATCTGTTGACCTCATCCCTTCTGTCTTTTTCTCCCTTCCTCAGCAAAACCTTTAGGTCAAAAAGGTCCTTGGCAAAAAAATATTGGCAGCAACTTTAAACCTTTTGATCTGGTTTTTATTTTTTTTTATCTTTTTATTTTCTAGTCCTTACTATATGGCTTTTAGATATGGCTTCCTGTAATTTCTCTCTGAATTCTTTTGTGAGTTGGATATACCATCTTGTCGGTATGATGGGGCTATTTTACATGTTGATGCATTTAAATTTGAATTCCTTAGCTCATTTAAAAGCTTGGCTAAAAATTAAATAGAATTTATTCAAATGGCTTCTCTCAGAAGCACTCAGTCTGCCCTGTGTTCTTTAATTTTTCTCCCCCAATTTACACAATTTTCTATATTTGATATTTTCTAGTCATCAAATTCCTAAATTTAATAGGCTGAAGTGATTTAGGATTTGGAATTTTATTATAATTATTCGTAGCCAACAGAATTACTTATCTGAAAGATTCTAGCTGTTTCTCAGGCAAACGGAGGAATAGGGTCTATCTCAACCTGGGCAGGTCTGCTTTAACTCTGGCTTCAGCTGGTCAGGGCCATAAACATGTGGCCACAGGCCCCTTCAGCCCTATAGGAGGAGTCTGCAAAGTCACCTTCAGAAGGTTCTTTGGTAGGTTGCACCTTCTAATATCCTTCCTAGGAGGCTTTATTCGTAACACTTTCTGGCTTTTTCCAGAATAATTTGAAAATGTGAAAGCACCTCAATCTGAAAGTTTTAAAGCACTGACTTTTATAAATAGGCTTCAAAACGAGCAAGTGTAGCTGATTTTAATCATAAAAATACTATTACAGATGTGGAGTCGTTGATAAGGTTTTTAAAAAATTGTGGTTCACAGATAATTTCCACTTGCTGAGTGCTTATCTCATTTATTTCCTTCTACAACTCAGCAAATCAGGCATCGCCATCACATTTTACAAATGAGGACGCTGAGGCCCAGAGGCTTGGAGCCCCAGGTCACCGTGCTAGGCAGGGCAGAGGTCAAGCCAGGACTTTCCAGTCCAGGCCTGGCCCCACCAGTCTTCTGGAGAGCAACACCATTTCCTTTCTTTCTTTTTAAAGGGTGAGGAGTGCTGCACTTACCTTCTAGGGTCTCGCACTGGGCAAGGTTGATGTAGTCCTGTTGGGTCAGGAGGCTGGCTTTGCATCCTCGAACCAGGCCCTCCAGGTAGCCATGGTCCACATTGAAGTACAGCTCTGCGCTCTCAAGCATCGGGGAAGCGATTGCAGCTGATTTAAGCTGGAACAGCTTTGTAGTTCTGTCAGCTTCTGAAGACTTAGGCTGGTCTGGGAAAAAGGGTAGCAGTTCTCAGGTGGCCAACGCAATCTACCAGCTGATAGTTTTTGTGACTAGTTTCCTCCGGTTTCAGGGACTTTCAACACAGAGTGCTCAGCCTTGTTTTTATAGCAACAGTGAATCAGTCAGATGATTCAAGTAAATCCAGGAAAAAAGCCACAGTTGGGAATAAGAGACACAGAGACACAAGAGCCAGAGCACTCAGGCTCGACTCTCACCCTCCTGTAGGCTGCCTCTATCCAGCTTCTCCACTGAGAGGTTTCAAACCGCCTGAATGTTTTGTAAATACTCCGACCTCCACCTGAGCTTTCAATTATAAATCATACTTGTCCTAAACTCCTGGAGGACTGTTGTGAGAACATAGAGAGGATCTTTAACTTTTAACTAAGCCATTTAACTTATATGAGTAAATTAAATGTGATCAAGCGATTTGAAAAATCTTAAGCTAATTCTACAGAACACAGAATTCTGTAAAATGAATGATTAAAAATGGGCAGGGCGATGAGGAGCGTGCACATCTGTGCTGTGGGGCACGCCTGTCATCCCGGAGCTTGGAGAGGTTGGGGTGGGAGGATCTGTTGAGGCCAGGAGACCAGCTACAAAAACAAAAACAGAAACTAGAAATGTCTTGAACTTGCCGAAGGCTGGTGGGTGTTTCCTACCTAGTCTAGGGACATAGGTCAGAATACAATTCTGGAAGCACATACTCGATGCTATGATTCCATCATAATGTTACCTTTGCAAAATTATTTGTGAGGTACTCTTTATTTTCTTTTTCATTTGAATATCACGATTACTCTGAGACACGATTCTACAGAGATAGTATTATTACTCAAATCACAGATAAGGGGGCAGCTCAGAAGCTGTGAGGCAGCTCAGAGTACACAGCCGGCCGTACAGTGAGTATAATGTTTAATGAAGCCAGGACTTGTTAAGTTTAGTGCTAAAAAAAAAAAAAAAAGAGTGCTTGTTCTCCCGTACACTGTAGAGGCTCAAAAATTGTGTCAAGTATCCCGAATGCTATTTGCATATATAATGTTACATATGAGTTGTGTCCGATCCTTCGTTGGAGTTAAAGTGCTGGAAATTCTTCAGTCTCTGTCTTGGTATTTCCAAACTGTCCAAGAGAAGCTGTAGCAGCCCGTATAGCCTATGGCTAGGAGGCGTGAGAGTTATAAGAAATACCTGTAGCAGAACACCTTGGTGAACAGGGCATGGAGAGAGACTTAGTTCTAACAAGCATGAGAGAGCTCGCGAGACAAGAGCAGTGGTGAATTGGCAGTCTCTACACCTGTGGTGTTGAGAGGCACCAGCGCAGCCTTAAATTAGGCTGGAGGAGCAGGCGGTTGGGAGCATGCGCAGTCTGTCACGGACGCTGGCTCTGACTCCTCTCCTGCCTGCAGGAAGCCAGCACGGCGTCTCTCTGCTGAAGATTACCAAGCTCTGCTAAAGACTAAGCTCTATCTGTTCTAAGAAGACTGCTTTACTCTAAGACTCTCTCGCTCTCTCCAGCTAAAGTAGAAGCCCTCAAGCACCTAAGGGAAACTGTTCCTGAGCAAGGTAGCTTAGCCATCTGCATCCAGAACCTGCCTAAGCTGGGCCAGAGACCTGGCCAGTCCTGGGCCCTGACAAGTGGTGTCAGAAACAGATCTTGACAAGAAGCTAGATAAAATCTGATCCTGGTATAAATTCTACTTTAATTGTAGAAAATCACAGAGAATCAAACTTAGCTTTACACAGTGCCCAGACGTTGAAAGCATTAGATAAATAGTCGAGGCTCTTAATACTAGGATGTTATTATCTGCTTCTCCCCTGACAATCCCACCATCCTTAGTCACCCTGAGAATGTTTTATGTGAATCGTGGGCATTTGTTACTTTTCTTTTTTGAAATTAAGTCATAGCTGTGTACATTAATGCAGTCATGGGATGCTATATGCTGGTTTTATATATAACTTGAAATATTTTCATCAAACTGGTTAACATAGCCTTCATGGCATTTTCTTAGTTATTGTGTTAAGACATTCATATTCTACATTGAGTAAGTTTCACATGTACCCTTGTAAGATGCAGCGTCCGTGTGGTCCCACCAATTACTCTCCCTCCACCCGTTCTCCTCCTCCTCCCCCCCCCCTTTTCTTGAGACAGAGTCTCAAGCTGTCACTCTGGGTAGAGTGCCATGACATCATAGCTCACAGCAACCTCCAACTCTTGGGCTCAAGTGATCCTCTTGCCTCAGCTTCTCTATTTTTACTAGAGATGGGGTCTTGATTTTTGTTCAGGCTGATCTTGAACTTGTGAGCTCAAGCAATCTACCTGCCTTGGCCACACTGAGTGCTAGGATTACAGGCATGAGCCACCATGCTCGGCCTACTTATTACTTTTGTAGGCCTGAAGATAGTTGCATATCAGTAATTTTCTATAGTTTAAGCAAATACAAACTTATAGTTAAATTATAAGAACAAACTTATCTTTTCCTACTTATTTCATTATGCTTTACTATGATTTATGCAGTTAAAGTTCCGTCTATTGTATCTGTAACATAGATAATTCTGCCAAGTGGTATGCTCTCATGAATCTCTTCTCAATTCCAAGTTTAATGACATCCTAATGTAGCTTCACCCATGAAAACTGGCAAACGCTACAAATCAGGGGCTTATTGTATTGTTTGATTGTCCAATCTTAAAGTGACAGAGAAAATGTAAAGAAAACTAAAGTATGTGATGTTCATAGTCATTACATCATGAATTGCTAAGTATTTGAAAAAATTTTTTTTTTTTTTTTGGAGACAGAGCCTCAAGCTATCCCCCTGGGTAGAGTGCCGTGGCATCACGCTCACAGCAACCTCCAACTCCTGGGCTCAAGCGAGT
>NW_003852399.1:39042029-39054746 GCF_000181295.1 Otolemur garnettii
AGGCACCTGTAGTCCCAGCTACTTGGGAGGCTGAGGCAAGAGGATCACTTGAGCCCAAGAGTTTGAGGTTGCTGGGAGGAAAGTGAGACTCTATCTCAAAACAGTGGGATAAAGTTGGGGGGTGGGGTGGGTGGGCAGGAGATGATACTGTGAGGCCTGGAGCTACTTTATAACTGCCCCATGTGGTGGAAACAGAAACAAACTGTCATCTCGGTATTTAAACTACTAATGATGTTTAGGAGAGGGACTTTGGAGGGTGACAGGCGAGGGTTTAAGTTATTTACTCTGACTACCAGTGTTTCCATATGTAAAATGGTAAGGGTAACACCTCAAGGGTTGTAGTAAAGATTAGATAAGAAAATGTCTTTGAAATGCTTAGAGCATACAGGCACCTATGCTAAGTACTTAATAAAAGGAAGCTACTGTTTCCACATTTTTAGTTACCTCCTGTCAACAGCAGTCTGAAAATATTAAGTGAAAAATTCCAGAAATAAGGAATCTATGTTTTGAATTGTGTGCCATTCTGAGCAGGCTGAGATTTCCTCGCAGTCTCCTTCCTTCCCACTCAGGATGTGACTCCTCCCTTCGTTCTGCGGATCCCAGCTGTAGATGTTCCCTGCCTGCTAGTCTCTGGGATCAGACAGGCTGACATTGTGTTGCCGTGCTTGGTTTCAAATTACCTTTATTTTACTTACAATGGTTCCCCAAAGTGTAAGAGTAGTGCGTTTAATTTGTAAATTAAACTTTATCATAGGTGTGTATGCATAGGAAAAAACATAGTATATATAGGGTTTGGTTCTACCCATAGTTTCAGGCATCCAATGGGGATCTTGAAACCCATCCTCTGTGGATGAGGTGGGGCTACTGTACTACAAAGCCCTGTAATCTAATTACTTTGAAAGAGTGCTGGAGCTTAATCAGCAGGTTCTTGGGTCATCAAAGAATTGAAAGACACACCACTAACCAATATGGAGCCAAAAAACCGGACTAGGATGCCTGATACAAGCTCTGGGCTTAGGACTGCTTCCTTGAGAAAAAGGAGCCAGAAAAACATTCTGCTTGCCCCTTCCTGAGCCATCTGGTCCACATACCTTCCAGGGAGGCCCTTCAAGCCACACCAGGGAGTACCCTGGCCAGAGGCTCTGGGTGGACACATCCGTTCCAAGCTGATGGGACAACCAGGATGAAATAGTCCACATTAGATATTCAGAGTTTATTGAGAGACAAAAAAAGCTCCACAGAAGTTAAGACAAGGCTTAACATTAACAGTAGAGGGCTGGTGGAAATGGCTCAACACCCCCTACTCAAATCTCTCTACTTCTTATGTACCTAAAGCTACTTTTTCTTAGTGTGATAGTCTTTCTTAATTTGCATAGTCACACCAATCCCGTTTTCACCCTCCTGTAAATCCTTCAAAGCCAGCTTCCTGGAGAGCGTCAGAGTCTCCTAGGAGACTGGCTGGCACTAGAGATAAGACCCTGGTGCAAGATCAACACCTGTTGTGGAAGGTGGGGATTCTACAATCAGCCTCAGACACAGCATCATTCACTCTGCAGGACAGATGGCTTCCCCACCCATTCCTGGCCCCTCTCAGCGCGCACCAGTGCCCTCTGGTTCCTCCCATTCCCTCTGCCTTTAGATAATTCGTTCCTGTGTTCATCTTCTCTGGCAGTATGCTTTGTTTTGCTGATTTCTTTCCTTTTCCCTCGGGGTTGCTCCCTGCCTTTCCCAGAGAGTCTCTCTGAACAATAGGCAGGGCTGATTTTCGCTTTTCAGAGATCCCTTTCAACTTACATTACATTGAGTTTTTTGGGTTTTGTTTTTTGAGATGAAGTCTACTCTGTCATCCAGGGTAGAGTGCCATGGACTCAGCCTAGCTCATAGCAACCTCGAACCTGAGAGGTGAGAGACCAAAAATAAAAGATTATTCTGAAACGTGAACAAAAGGAAATGGAATCCAGGTTCTGCTTTTGGAATATATATTTTTTCTTGGACTTTGGGTGCAGACTGAGAGGTAAAATGCATATTAATAGGGTGGAAGTGAGGCTATCATAGATCCTTCCAGGTCAGATCATGCACTTTACCGAGGGCAACAGAGTGAGCCTCTGTCTCAAAAACAGACAAACAAAAACCAAAAGCCAGCCAACATTCAAATTTTCCCAATTGCCTCTGAATTTGTATTGATTTATTTTTTGACCCTTGTTTTGTTCGAATAGGAGATACAACAATTGGTTTATATGTCTTAATTATCGTTCAGGTATATCGTCCTCGTCCCACCCCCACTCTGCTTGTTAAGAAACTGAGTCGTATACCCCATATCCAGTACAGTTTTCCACAGTTTGGAATTTGCTGATTACATCCAGAGATGTCATTGAGCTTGCTCTTCTGTCCTCTATAATTCCTACAAACTGGTATTTAGATCCAGAGGCTAGATTACTTTTACGTTAGGTTTTTTTTTTTTTTTGCACAGACACTCACAGCAGTGCTAAATATTTCCGTCTGGATGAATGTAACATTTGTCTCACACTTACTTTCTTTAAAGCAGCCATGTCTAGACCAGTGTGGTGGCTCATGCTTGTAATCCCAGCATTCTGGGAGACCAAAGTGGGTGGATTGCTTGAGCTCACAGGTTTGAGACCAGCCTGAGCAAAAGCAAGACCCCATCTCTAAAAATAGCCAAGCGTTGTGGTGGGCACCTGTAGTCCCAGCTACTTGGGAGGCTGAGGCCAGAGAATCGCTTAAGCCCAGGAGTTCAAGGTTGCTGTGAAGCCACAGCACTCTACTGAGGGCGAAAAAGTGAGACCCTATCTCAAAAAAACAAAGAAACAAACGAACAAAAAAGGCAGCCATTTCTGATGGCTACCTAGATTCACTGTCTTATCAGGAGTAACAAATGATTATCTGTTAGTTTATAATATATTTTTCATTTATTAGCTGAAACATTTCCATAAAAGGAAACTTTTCAACATCAGCTGTTGTCTACCCTAGTGCACAGTTTGTATAGAAAAGGCAGAATCATGGTTTAATTTATTTCTTTTACTTATTAATTTTCAGGTAGTTAATTGGTTCCTTAGCATCCTCCAAAAGTGACCAGTAAGGGTTTTTAAAAATAAAAATACTATTAACTCATGTATTAAAACATAGTCAACACGTTCTTCTGATAAAACTCTGGTTATCTGGATAGCTTCCTTGCTTTTTAGACTGATGGTATAGTCCATGCTCACTACACTTGGACTCAGCTATTTCTCCAAGGAGTTCCAGTTAAACATTGAAGATCTTTTTTCCTCCCAGCTTTATTGAGGTATAAATGACAGAATAAAATTTGAGTATATTTACCGTGAGTTTTTGAGACATGTATTCATTGTGAAATCATTACCACAAACCAATGGATTAACCAACAGATCCATCACCTCACATAATTATCTATATTTTGTGTTTGTAACATTTAAGGTCTACTCTTTTAACAAATTTCAGGTATATAATATAGTATTAATTTATTTTATAGACAAAGTCTCACTTTGTTACCCAGCTGGAGTGTAGTGGCCCAATAATATCTTACTGCAACCTTGAACTCTTTGGCTCAACCTCCTGCCCCCACCTCCCAAGTAACTGGGACTATAGGAATGTGTCATCACACTCAGCTAATTTTTAAATTTGTTGGTAGAATCAGGGTCTCACTATGTTGTCAAGATTGGTTTTAAACTCTTGGTTTCAAGAAATCCTCCCACTTTAGCCTCCCAATATAATGCAGTATTATTAACTATAGAGAGGGTGCTGAAGACATGTATACACAAATATAAGAAGGGAAAAAACTGTATGGAAATTTTAATACTCAAGTCACATTTGACTTCTGCAATTACAAGAGATACAAGATACAATATACGTGATAACCAAAGTTATCTGTATATATTGGGTATCACAATTTTAACGCAGTTCTTTCCGTTTTTTGGCACCCTCTGTAGTCGCCATACTGTACATTAGATCTCCAGAACTTAAGTCATCTTGAAAGTACACATTCATACTCTTTGGCCAACATCTCCCCATTTCCCTATTCCTCCAGCCCCTGGCAATCACCATTCTAATTCTACTCCTTATTTCTATGAGTTCAACTTTTTCAGATTCCATGTATAAGTGAGATCGTATAGACCCTACTTCTTGATATATGTCCAAAGGAAATAAAATCAGTGTTTCAAAGAGATATTTACACTCTCAAGTTCATTGCAGCATCATTTTCAATAGCCAAGATATGAAAATAACCCAGTGTCTATCAATGAATTGATGGATAAAAAATATGCCATATATATGCATATAAAATATGTAATGAAATATTATTAAGGTATAAAAAGGAAGGAAACCTTGCCATTTTCAATGGCATGGATGAAGTTGGAGAAGACTGCAGTTCTTAATGCATGTTCAGGGACAGGCCAAGCCCCTGCATTGTGGAGCAGTCGCACAGGCCTCATATCCTCCCTGGAATCTAAGGTGGGACCAAGGGCAGCAGACTTCTAAGAGCAGATGTGCTCAGCTGGGGACAGTGCTTTCGTAGGTGCATATGTGGAAAAGAACAGTGAGGGCAAACTAAGGTTGCTTCCTTGACATTGATGGAGGACAGCTATCATGGTACCCAGCCAGACACACTCCTGATCTACTTGCTTCTTGTAAGAAGAGGAGAATTAGTGTCTTCATAATTATTGACTCTGAGCTACTTCAGCCAGAAGGATCCCTTATGTCTGAGGTTAAAGGTGGGATCATTTACACTTTTTTTGGATAACGTAAAGTTTTAAGAGTATTTGAATATTTCTTTTTTTCTGAAGAGAAGATTAAAATAATTCCAGATGTTGGTCATCTATGAAAAGTGCCCTGTCAATAATTTTTTTTTTTTTGAGACGGAGCCTCAAGCTGTCCCCCTGGGTAGAGTGCCGTGGCATTACAGCTCACAGCAACCTCCAACTCCTGGGCTCAAGCGAGTCTTCTGCCTCCGCCTCCCCAGTAGCTGGGACCACAGGCGCCCGCCACAACGCCCGGCCATTTTTTGGTTGCAGCCGTCATTGTTGTTTTGGCGGGTCCGGGCTGGGGATTCAAACCCACCACCTTAGGTGTATGTGGCTAGCGCCTTAGCCGGTTGAGCTATAGGCGCCGAGCCTGTCAATGATTTTTAATGTGCTGTTTACCCCAATGGTTCACCTCTTACACTTCAACAAAATAAGATTTTTGCTTTCATGTGTTAATTAAACCTGGACCTGATTTAGTACATGTCTTCCTTCATAATATCTCCCTGTTCTTCAGTGATCTTATTTCATTTCTTATGACAAAATCTGTTTTATGGAAAGAAATTTTAATCTGATTAGAAAAGTAAGAAAATCAATCACCACTTATTAATATTTAGATGACATATTTGCTGCAAAGCAAAAGTAAAAAGTTCGAAATCATGGTATAGCTGTTTATTTCAAATGCTTAAGGGCATTCGTTAGTATTTTCATCCAAATTCCATATGCTAATGTAGTATGATAATTTCCTCCTATATTTTATTTTATCCTTTTTTTTTTGCTCATTAGAGCAATTCATACTTTTTATAAAACTTCAACCATCAGAGAAATACATGTGATGAAAGTGAATACCACTTGAATACCACTCTGAAGAGATAACCCCTGATAACAGTTTGGGTGGACATTGAAAAAGATCATTGGGCTCCAAAATACTTGCTTCTTGGGGTAGCAGAATTCATTTTTCAAAGGTCATTTTGGTTTTGAACCACAAGAGGTCACCATAACATTATAGCAAATGTCCTCATGTGGTTCATCTTTATCTGTAAATTTTTAATTTGAAAAATGTCACATTAAAATGGTTTTTAGTTGCCTTTATTAAGAGATTCTTTAGACATCCCACTAAGTGTCAAGGAGTTCTGTTACTCTCTCTTACTCCGTTTCCCGTGGGAGGATGGGTCTTTATCACAAATGCCAAACCCTTCTTCCCTTTCTTCTGACTTTTTATATTTGTGTCTGTTATTTCACACACTGTTTTCATTTACCCTACATATTCACAGCGAATGTATCTTGTTTTAAGGATCCTTGAAAGATGCTGTGCCAGGAACAGCGAGCTTTGTGAATAAAAGTGTTTGGGAAATGCTGTGGACCGTGTTATCTCATCCCGAAGGACAATGTGTGCATACCTGAGTTTTAACTTGAGAAAGTCTCTGAGAAACCCTTTGGTAAATTACAGCTACTTAACCTTAACTCAGCATTTTCCTAACAACTGATTGGACAATGGCTCCTTTACTGAGGTAATTAATACCATTAATAACGTGAAAAAGTATTTGTTGGAACATTGCTTGGGAAATTCTGATTTATAACATTAGTTACTTAAAGTATTATAAAATTAATTCATATATCACACTATTTCATAAACATTGAATTTTTTTTAACTCGAAGAAATTATAATTATATTTTTTGAATTCCCATGTGTTTTAAAACTTAATAGCTTGACAGTATTTTCTTCTCTCCTTCAAATACTTCTCCCTTTTTTTTTCTATTTGAATGGCAGTGATCCCAGTAACTGTCTTGCTACAGCAGTAACTTACACAGTAAGGATATAAACTAATGGTGGAGAATTCACCAATGGGAATAGTAAATGGTATTATTATGTCAAAAATACTATTTCTAGCATAAAATATGAACTAAGAAAAATGAATTATTATACATAGAAAGACCATTATTTTACATTATTATAAGGCTGCAAAAATGTCACAGAAAAAAGATTTGTAATTAGAAAAGGTTTTATACTACTAAACTACAAAGGGACCTTATAGGTCATTTGATGTCATGTCACACCAACAAAAATAGGGAAGAACAACCCCCTCCATAGCTAAGGCAGTTCTTTCAGTAATAAAAACAAGCTAGGGTCATCAGCGTATCAGACTTTAGGCTGTACTACAAGGCCATAGTGGTTAAGACAGCATGGTACTGGCACAAAAATAGAGACATAGACATTTGGAATCGAATAGAAAACCAGGGAATGAAACTAACATCTTATAGCCACCTAATCTTCCATAAACCAAACAAGAATATATGGGGGCGGGGAAGAATCCTTATTCAATAAACAGTGCTGGGAGAACTGGATATCCACATGTAAAAGACTGAAACTGGACACACAGCTTTCTCTGCTCACAAAAATTGATTCAAGGTGGATAAAAGATTTAAGGCATGAAACGATAAAAATCCTCAAAGAAAGCATAGGAAAAACACTTGAAGATATTGACCTGGAGAAAGACTTCATGAAGATGACTTCCATGGCAATTGCAACAACAACAACAACAACAAAATGGGACTTAATTAAACTGAAAAGCTTCTGTACAGCTGAGAGACAGCAAAAGCAAATAGACAACTTACACAATGGGAAAGTATATTTGCATACTTTGAATCAGACAAAAGCTTGATAAATAGTTTCTACAGAAAACTCAAATTAATCTACATGAAAAAAGCTAACAAGCCCATATATCAATGGGCAAGAGAGATGAATAGAAACTTCTCTAAAGAAAACAGACAATGGCTAACAAACATATGAAACAATGTTCATTTTCCCTAATTATTAGAGAAATGCAGATCAAAATCACCCAGAGATGTCATCTAACCCCAGCAAGAATAGCCCGCATCACAAAATCTCAAAACTGCAGTTGCTGGCGTGGATATGGAGAGAAGTGAACACTTTCCCACTGCTGGTGGGACTGTAAACTAAGATAACCTTTTTTGGAAGGAAGTATGGAGAACCCTCAAAGAACTCAATCTAGAGCTCCCATTTGATCCTGCAATCCCATTACTGGACATCTACCCAGAAGGAAAAAATCCTTTTACTATAAGGACACTTCTACTAGACTGTTTATCACAACTCCATTTACAATCGCCAAAATATGGAAACAGCCTAAATGCCCACCAACCCAGGAATGGATTAACAAGCTGTGGTGTATGTATACCATGGAACACTATTCAGTCATTAAAAAAGATGGAGACTTTACATCCTTTGTGTTAATCTGAATGGAAGTGGAACACGTTATTCGTAAAGCATCACCAGAATGGAGAAGCAAGAATCCTATGTACTCAATTCTGATATGAGGACAATTAAAAACATAGTATACTGTTGGGGGGGGGGATGGAAGGGGAAAGCAGAGAGAGGAAAGGAGGGAGGTGGGGGAAGGGGAGAGCAGAAAGAGGGAAGGGGGTGGGAGGTCATGTTGTGTGACACAGCTTTTGGGGGCAGGACACAATTATAAGAGGGACTTTACCTAACAAAAGTAATCACGGTGACCTGATTCTTTGTACCCTCAATGAATCCCCAACAATTAAAAAAAACAAAATAGGGAAGAAGTCATGGCTTTGAGGTTGATTAAATTTTCAGATCTCTCCAACTATTAGAAATAACTTTCCCAGCAAAATAAAATATGTTCCCATAGAATTCCCATCTACTGGTTCTATTTCTGGAAAATATAGGTTTGGCGTTTTAAAAGGAACATTAGTTTGCTAAATTCTTTGTAAAATTACTATGAAATGCCTTTTAAAAATATTTGAAATGACTTTTCTAGTTTCTGTAAAAGAAATTTCTTGATGTAAGAGTGCCCTAAAGGTCACATGGACTAGAATTATAGAACATATTAGAAATGACAGAGAACTTAGGACATCAAAAACAGCCTTCTTACCTTTAAGAAAGAGAAGACCAACTTCAGAAAGCTTAAATTTTATATATATATAAAATTACATATATATATAAAATCTATTTTTTTTTTTTTGGCTGGGGCCGGGTTTGAACCCACCACCTCCAGTATATGGGGCCACTACTCCTTTGCCCTACTCCTTTGAGCTACAGGCGCTGCCCTTAAATAATATTTTTTAAGCAGACATCACAAATCAATAATTGCAGAATTGGGAGTAAAAACAATGATATTATAACTCGATTTATGATTAATCCCACTACTCTAAAAGTGACTTATACATAATTTTGTATAAATATGGGGTTATTATTTAATTGACCTTAGGCCTGTATTGTTATAGATAAATAATTTTTGTCATGAGTATGTTGCAAGAAGATGAGGCCCCAACGGAGAGAAAGAGCACCCAAACACCACGTTTATAAGAGGAGGGGCTTTATTTACCAGCCGGGAGCTTACGGCATAGAAGATTTCCAATTGGCCATGCTCTTGAACTGGCTTGGTCTTTCCCTTTTCTTTGACAGTCAAAAAGTTCCAACCCACAGGTACCTTCTTATTGGCCAGTTTGAATCAAGTGGGAGATGCTATTCCAGCCCCTACAGAACTACAGGATTTCACAGAACTTGGAAATTTCCAAGTTACAAATTCCCAAGAGCTGAGTCACCATGGAGAGGACCCTGCAGGTGTATCCTTGTGGTTTCCTTGAGAAGACCTGTTCTCCTAGACTCACCCTTCTCAGCTATCCTCTCGCAGGTAAAGAAGAATAGTGCTAGGTGGAAAAAATATTTATACCACCTGATAAACACCATCATGCCTTCAGTAAATAACATTCACATATGTGTATAAATTGAGCTTATTTTTTGATGGTTTTCTTTTTTCAAAAAATTTGCACTAGGCAGGTATTAAATGCATGCACCTCTAAAACAGAAAATACCCCACAAAACTAACAGCAACACAATACTCTCTTGCCTCCCCAAGGCTTTCAGAGTCTGCCAAACATAAAAACTGCATAGGTTTGCTTGCATTCGGCTATTTCTCTCTCTCTCCCCCCTCTCTTTTTGCTGTCCCTAATTCCTCGTAAGTGAGATATTTGGGGTCTATGAATTTACTGTTTAGGTGGCTGGTTTGGGCACATATAGGTGATAGCTATGAATATGAATTTGGGGGTACATCTTTCGTTTTAGTGATTTTTAAATTTGAAATTAAGATTAATTTTTAATTATGTTTTTAATATCTAAAAACCATATTTTCAAATCGTGGTTTATAGACCATTTATTTGCATTGAGTGTTTGTTAAAAATACAGATTCTTGGCTTTTTCCAAGGCTTAATGGATCTGAAATTTTGGGAATGGTGTTCCAGAATTTGCATGTTTAACTAGCTCCATGAGTTATTTGTATACACATTAAGTGAGAACTACTGATATCAGCTGGGATCAAGGGTGAGAAAAATGAAAATACATGTGTATATATGTGTGTGTGTGTGTATACATATGTTGTACTAGTAAATGCTTTTAAAATCTGGATTTTATTTGAGTCCAAATTTGAGCTATTTTCCTGGCAAGTGGTTCTATAACCCCATGTTTTGAAAGGCACAAACATAGACAACTCAATGATGCAATTTTAATATCCTGAGAGCTCCTCCCCTCCAGAAATTTACTACTTCATTAACGCACCCAGCATGTGGCTGGAAGTTGAAGTAAATAAACCTGAAGCAGTGTCTTGCAAAACCAAACCAAAACAAAAAACAAATAGCATTTCAGAAATAACACTTTACGTAATGGAGGAATAAAATCTGGATTTAAACATTCCTTGGTATTCATGAAGCCAAATTGCACTTGATAAATTTGGACAGCAGAGGAGTTGATAATAAGGCAAAGACAATAAGGTCTTGAAAACATTCACAGTTGGCTGCAGCTTGGCCACTGTCTTCTCCTGTGTAGTAGAGCTGGGTACTTACATTCTGAGACTAATGATTTGGAAGGAAACTGTGACTTCCAATTTCGGTCCACAGCAGGTTTCTCCAAAATGTGGCAAAGAGAAAATTGGTAACAGACTAACAGTTGGAGAGAAAAGTATTGTTAAGGGTGCAGCTGATGGTGTTCTAGAAAGAGAAAACTGTTTCCGTGGAGAGAAAGGACGTATGAGAATTACAGATACATGGGTGGTATCTTGTATAGAGTGTGCAAATGCATAGAAACCACAAGTCAAATGTAAACCAAGGTTCTTTTCCTGTTAACTTTTAAAAGTCTTGTTTGCCTTAAACATCGCAGCAGGGAAATTCAGGACATATTTTAGTGAATAGTTATATGCTGATTTCTTTAAGTTAGAAATTTTGAAACTTTTATGAAAACTATGCAAAAATTCTTCAAATAAATGTGAAGAGTTAATTTTTATTTAATATTAGCTAAATGCATATTCAGAAAGAGTTTGTTTAGATATTAAAATATTGCTTTCTGGCTGGGCAAGGTGGCTCACACCTGTAATCCTAGTACTCTAGGAGGCTAAGGCTGGTGGAGTGCCTGAGCTTAGGAATTTGAGACCAGCCTGAGCAACAGCAAGATCTCCATCTGTATTAAAAATAAAAACTAGCTAGGCATTGTGGCGGGCGCTTGTAGTCCCAGCTACTTGGGAGGCTGAGGCAAGAAGATCACTTGAGCCTAAGAGTTTGAGGTTCCTGGGTGCTAAGATGCCACGGCACTCTACCCAGGGCAATAGAGTGAGACCCTGTCTTTTTTTTTTTGAGATAGAGCCCCAAGCTGTCACCCTGGGTAGAGTGGTATCACAGTTCACAGCAACCTCCCACTCCTGGGCTCAAGCGATTCTCTTGTCTCAGCCTCCCAAGTAGCTGGGACTACAGGTACCTGACACAATGCTCAGCTATTTTTTGGTTATAGCCATCATTGTTGTTTGGTGGGCCCAGGCTAGATTCGAACCCACCAGCTCAGGTGTATGTGGCTGGCGCCTTAGCCACTTGAGCCATAGACGCCAAGCCATGTTGCTTTCTTCTTATGATAATTGCACTGAACATTTGATGTCTATGGCAGCCATGAGAATTGTGTCTTGCAAATCTCCTACTATGGTGAGCATAGTTGGTTGGGGTCCTTGCCCCTAAGCTTTGAAAACCATCCTTGAGTTTGCCCAGAGGCCATACTACACAGGACCAGCTCCTCAACCAGATGATTGAGTGTTCCTGAAGACAGGGAATTCAGGCCCGGTGTGGTGGCTCATGCCTGAAATCCTAGCACTCTGGGAGGCTGAGGTGGGTGGATCACCTGAGCTCACAAGTTCGAGACCAGCCCGAGCAAAAACAAGACTCTGTCTCTACTAAAAATAGAAAAACTGAAGCAAGAGGATTGCTTGAGCCCAAGTTGGAGGTTGCTGTGAGCTATGACGTTACTGCACTCTACCCAGGGGGACAGCTTGAGACTCTGTCTCCAAAAAAAAAAAAAAAAAAAGAAAAGAGAAAGACAGGGAATTCTTTTCTAGGCTGACTGGCTCCAGGACTCTCCAGTGACTTTCTGCACGGCATGTTAGGACATTTTGTCCCAACCCTCGTTAATGACTTTCCTATCCTTTCTTATTCTCCTTATTTTCTTTCTGTCTGTCTTTTTTTTTTTTTTTGATGCAATCTTACTCTGTTGCCCAGGCTAGCATGCTGTAGCTTCATACGTCACAGCAATCTCAAACTCCTGGGCTCAAGTGATCCTCTTGCCTCAGCCTCCTGAGTAGCTGGGACTATAGGTACCCACCACACGCTGGCTGAATTTTCCTATTTTTAGTAGAGACAGAGTCTTGCTTTTAGTCAGGCTGGCCTCAAACTCATGAGCTCAATTAATCCACATACCTCAGCCTCCCAGAGTACTAGGATTACAGGCGTGAGGCCTCACACCCATCCTCCTTTTTTTCTTTTTTTTTTTTTTTTTTGAGACAGAGCCTCTAGCTGTCCCCCTGGGTAGAGTGCCGTGGCATAGCTCACAGCAACCTCCAACTCCTGGGCTCAAGCGAGTCTCTTGCCTCCGCCT
>NW_003852399.1:39054836-39070388 GCF_000181295.1 Otolemur garnettii
GAACCCGCCACCTTAGGTGTACGTGGCTGGCGCCTTAGCCGGTTGAGCTATAGGTGCCGAGCCCTTTTTTTCTTTTACACAGGAATTTCATCTAATAAAATCCTTGCACAATTACTCTGATCTAGGAATAACTATTTCTTGGGTAGCTTCTTCCCTCAGAATTGTATTCAAATCCAAAGCTATAGTTGAATTTGAGATGCAGAAATAGAAAATGCATTTCTTTTCAGAAAAGAATATGCAACTGGAATCTGGACTGAAGATGTGGAAAGTTCAAAAATGTCCAATTGTGCAGATACCACTGGTATTTGTTTAGTTTCTTTGTATTTCCACTCTCCTCTTAAATATCTTGGATGATTTGATTTGATGTTTCATTTTTATTTTTCTATCACCTACCAACTGCACATTTCCTTGCAAGATGTTTCACTTAAACTTATGTGAGTTAATGGTTATCTTAGACCTTTAAGACATTTATAAAATGAAGGGGACATCTCTAAAAAGTGACATGGAAGTGAATATAAAGGACTTATGGTAAAAGCAAAGAAGTTGATCAAAAAGGGGCTTGGTGCCTGTAACCCAGTGGTTAGGGTTCTGACCACATACACTGGGGCTGATGGGTTTGAATCCAGCCCAGGTCTACTAAACAATGATGATAACAACAGCAAAAAAATGGCTGGGCATTGTGGTGGGCTCCCAGCTACTTGGGAGGATGAGGCAGGAGAATCGCTTAAGCCCAAGAGTCTGAGGTTGCTGTGAGCTGTAACACTACAGCACTCTACCGAGGGCTACATAGTGAGACTTTGTTAAAAAAAAAAAAGCTGATTGCAAAGGCATAAATATATTTAAAAATATATAGACAGTTAAACATGTCAATTCTTATTGATTCAGTCTGATAATAGTTTTAATGCCATTTGGATTATAGCAACTAAAAAAATGTATAGAGATCTTCCTTTGTTTTCAAAACTTGGCTAGATGCAAAGATTTAGGTCCTCAAGAGGCGAACAGTCTTATTATCTAGTTATCATTATAGTGACCGTATAAAACAAAAAGTGAGAGAAGGCCAGGCTTGGAAGGGATTCCAACGTTCAAGTCCAGTCACCCTCTGCTTTAATATCCTTTTCCTCAGCGAGGCCAAGTGCTACCTAGACTCCCCCCAGCCAGCTTCAGTGGGAGAGAGCCTGCAACCTCCTAAGCAAAATGTCCATCTCTAGATCTGTCTTTGACTTTCAGAATTCCTCTTTCTACTGAAATTTCACATTCAGTCCTTGTTCTATTCTGGTGGAAGCCCGCCTCCAAGATGGCTCCCCCAGTCCCCACCTCCTGGTAGTCACACTGTTTTGTGCTATCCTTCCACACAGTACCAGCCACATAGGGCCAAGGTGATGGAAGTATGTTGCTTTGGAGATTCAGTTAGGAGAGACCAAGGCTTCTGTTTTGGGTGCTCTCCTGCTATTTCACCGCGTGTGCTCACACTGCTTACTGGCTGTGGGAGAAGCCAGCTGTCCTGCTTCAAGGATGCTCAGGCAGCCCATGGAGAAGCCCACGTGGTGGGGAGTCCTGCCAACAGCCAGCAGGTAACTGAGGCCTGCTAACAGTCACGTGCATGGGCCTGGAAGGGGATGCACTCTCAGTCAAGTGTCACTTTCAGGACAACTTCTGCCTCATCAGATTGCTCTGCCCCAACCTCTCCCTCCTGAGACTCTGAGCCCATCTTCCCTTTTAGATCCTTATGCGTCAGACAATGTGAGAAAATAAATGCTTATTGTTTTAAAGCTGCTAAATGGGAGGGAAATTTGTTCTGCCGCGTGCAACTCCTTAAAACCATGCACTTATATAAGCTAATATTTATTGAGTAGTTACAATACGCTAAGGTGCTATCCTAAGTGCTTCACATGAATTGAGTTATTCACAGCAACCCAATGACATTTGTGTTTTTATTATTTCAGTTTCACAGGTAAGGAAACTGAGGGGACAAGAGGAGTTAAGTAACTTCCCTAAGGCCACAGAGCTTGTAAGTGGTCTTACCTGGACTTGAGTTTGGGAAGTCTGGTTTTAGAGTCAAGTCCTAGGAGATTGCCGCCGAGCTATAGGTCAGAGCTGTCCTCATCTTGAGCAGAGAATCAGTTCCCAAGTTCTCTCCCCTAGCTGACAGCCAGTCTCAGGTCTTTGCTCTGTGTTAGCTGGAGGCCTCCATCCCTTACCATATGAACTTCGTTAGTAACTTAAAAAATGAGATCATGCTATGTAGGCCTTTTTTTCCCTCCCAATAACATATTGTGAATATTTTCCTATGTAACTGAACATATTTTTAGCCATCATTTTTTTTTTTTTAAGGCTTTGGATGCAAATTGCCAACTTGAAAAGGCAGAAATTCTTTAGGCAAATCTGCTTAAAATGTAGCAAAATACTGTCTCACTTTATCTTTTTTTTCATTTGTACACTGAAACAAGAAAACTTCATTCACTGCCATGCCTGGCGACTTCTTTGAGTCACTATTACAAAGAAGAGAAACTTGTGTTTTTATTTGACAGCAGAGATTTATCTGTAACTTATTACTATATACTAATACTTATCTTTTTTGTAGTTAAAAGACAAATTACTTGGAAAACTTGAACTTCTTTTTTTTTTTTTTTGAGACAGAGCCTCAAGCTGTCCCCCTGGGCAGAGTGCCGTGGCATTACAGCTCACAGCAACCTCCAACTCCTGGGCTCAAGCGAGTCTCCTGCCTCCGCCTCCCAAGTAGCTGGGACCACAGGCGCCCGCCACAACGCCCGGATATTTTTTGTTTGTAGCCGTCATTGTTGTTTGGCGGGTCCGGGCTGGGGATTCGAACCCGCCACCTTAGGTGTATGTGGCTGGCGCCTTAGCCGGTTGAGCCATAGGCACCGAGCCGAAAACTTGAACTTCTACAAAAAGCTAAATACTCTTTCATTGGCTATAAGTGTAAATATATGCAAGTTAGCATGAATTATGTACTAGTGCAGTGAAGGAAAAATATTGTCAGTAACCAAAAAACTATTTCAGATTTGTCCGAATTCTTGGAGTCCTGTTTTTGTCAGGTGTTGTGATGGTGAGAAATAGCCTGGCCAGGCGGGGCAGGAAAGTTCCAACCATCTCTGAATTTCACACAAAGACATTCCACTTACAGACTGATTATTATTTGTTTATGGGAAGAAAGCTCTGAGAGTGGATTTGCACTGCTGGTTCTCCGCCTCAGGGTGTATGCGAAAGTGGCTTAAAAGGGCCCCATGCTAGTTGTCATCACAAACACAAATCCTGCACCTTGGGGAAAGGGAAGTCACTGAGATGCATACCTTCAAACCCCAGTTTAAGGCAGGAAATCACTATAGAGAAAATTAAACCCAATAGGGGGGCTGGAAAGAGAACTACAACTTGAAAAACAACAAGATTGCAGCGATTTCAACAGAAACTAATTCTAAATGAAGCAAATTCTTCATTTTACCTGTTAAAAATGTCTTTCCGTTCTTTTTAGTTTTAAGATACTGGATGGCATAAAATTGTAGAGCTTCCCAATATGTATATCATTCCTTAGAATACCCCTCATTGTTTGTTTTGCTGTCTTTATTTTATTGAAGGATACTAAAAACTGACAGCAGAATAGAATATAAAATGCATTTTTTCCTGGTTTCCACTAATACTGTTCGTGTAAAAGACAGACAAGTTTTCCCTAAGTGATAATTTAATCTTTAATACGTTTTTGATTTGATATTAATTCCTTAAATCTTTTCAATAAAATACACTTTAGGGATGGCATTATAACTTGTGAAATATATCTTTCACAAATCAAGTTAATTAAATCCATTTATGAAATATAAGGTGAGAGCTATTCTAGAAAATTTCTATGGGTTCAGAATCTCTATTGCCTAGGACACACTCTGGGATTTAAACATATATGCCTTTCTAACTCTGCTTTTTAAAAACTGGGTATAAGGCCAGGTATGGTGGCTCACATCTGTAATTCGAACACTCTGGGAGGCTGAGGCAGGTGGATTGCTTGAGCTCAGGAGTTTGAGAGCAGCCTGTGAAAGGGCCAGACCAACGCCATTTTGTTGTTTATTGCATAAGATCTATTCCACCCCAACCCCCCTGCTATTACCTTCCTCCACCCCTGGTTGCACATACTGTTTACTGCATATCTTGCACATACTGTTTACTGCATAAGTTCTGTTCCTAACTCCTAGCCCGCAGGGCCACTCCCTGGTGACTCCCCCACCCCAGGTTGCACAGCCATTGGGCCATTAATTGAGTCACCTTAGGCAAACAGCTGCCATAATAAGCAATAAGTTTCTATTTCCTTGAAATACAGGTATTTCCATCCAGCTACCTAATCAGGCTACCTCTAGCCCCGGGTTAGGAAATCCCCCACCCCTCAACCTGTACCAATCCAAATCCTCCTTTACTAGTGAAATCATCAACCATCAATGCAAATCCTCCTTTACTAATGAAATCACCAACCACCAATCAAGAGTGTACTCCTAATGGACCCTACCCTTCTTGCTTTCTGTACCCCATAAAAACTTGCTCTACCCGGAGTTCGGGGCTCGTCCTCAGTGTGTACACTAGGAGAGGTGAATAAAACTCACCTCTTGCTTTTTACATCGGAGTGTGTCTCGGACTGTTTGCTGGGGCCACTTTGGGGGAATTTCGGGTACAATACCTGAGCAAGAGCTAGACCCTGTCTCTAAAAATAGCCAGGCTTTGTGGTGAGTTTCTGTAGTCCCAGGTACTTTAGAGGCTGGAGTGGGAGGATCAGTTGAGCCCAAGAGTTTGAGGTTGCTATGAGTTATGAAGCCATGGCACTCTACCCAGAGCAACATAGTGAGACTCTGTCTCAAAAAAAAAAAAAAAAATTAAAACAGAGTATAAGGTATAAGATGGAATCTGGCACTGAGTGGAATGATTTTTAACATATACATATATATGAGAGAGAGCGAGAGACAAAATCTCACTTCTTGCCCTCGGTAGAGTGCTGTGGCGTCATAGCTTACAGCAACTCAAACTCCTTGGGCTCAAGCCACCCTTCTGTCTCAGCTCCTGAGGGAGTGGGACTACAGGTACCTGCCACAATGCCAGTCTATTTTTTAGAGAGGAGGTCTCGCTCTTGCTCAGGATGGTCTCTAACTCCTCAACTCGGGCAATCAATCCACTGGCCTCAACTTTCCGGAATGCTGGGATTACAGTTGTGAGCCACCACACCTGGTCTGATTTTTAACATACTGTTATGATTGTCACAGCAGACAATCTAGAAAGAATTTGTGCCTTTTGGACAATAACAGCGGTTGAGGTAAGATCTTTTATTTAGAAGCTCGAAGGCCAACCTAATTTCTCTTCATAGAACCCTGTATCACAGAACCGGGTGCTAAATACCATTTTTGTTTATTCAGTTGATTTAAGTGTTCCTGGAGACCAATTACAAGCACTAAACATATTGATATGAAAATATAAGTTCGTTTAAAACTGGTCTTAACTCTAGAGCCCATTTAAAAATTTTTATTGCTTTAATTAGGTTAAAATACATAATTTAAATAACTATAAATAGTTAATTAATGTACAAATAGCATGTGGTCTCCAACAACGCCGGCGCAGTCTCCCACATAATGAAGCAATTACGCACAATGAAGGGAATACAGGCAGGAGACTCTATGAACCAGCACACAAGTGTTACTCTAACATTACTTTAGGAATTATTCATTCTTAGGGATTAGTAAGGTTGAGAGAATATATTCGTGATCATTTTAACAATTGAAAGCTTGGTGAAGATCCTTGAAAGCAAAAGTTTCAAATGGCTCTGAGTCAGCCATGCAAGTTTTTAGTGAGATAATATGCTTCACAGAATCGTATAATTTTATATTTCACTGCCTCAGTTTAGAGATGGAAAAGTGACTCCCAGGTTCGTGCCTTCCAGTCCCTTTGCTTTCACCTTGTCAGATTGTCCGTACAGATGCGCGGGCAACGACGGTGAAAGCAGCCTGGCCCCCGGGCAGGTGATCTGTGGTTTTTCTTCCTAACAAAGACCCCGCAGCGGGGTTTCCTTCGGAGTATCCCGCCCCCGGCACCGCGGGGATAAACCGGCTGGCGCACGGGTCCCCCAGAGCAGCGCGGGTCGCCGGCATGGGGTGCGGCAGCAGCAGGAAGGTGGTCCCGGCGCCGCCCTTGATGGCCCAGGTCCAGCACGAGGGTCAAAGCCCAGGCAGCGCCCCGGGAGCGGGGCCCGGGCGGGAGGCGGCCGCACAGGTGGCGCAGAGCATGCAGGTGGCTCGCTTCCGAGCCAAGTTCGACCCCCGGGTCCTGGCCAGGTAAAACGCATCGCGTGGCGGGCGTGGGTCCGGGCTGAGAAAGATGAACCCCTGAGACAGGGTCTTAGCGTTCTCTCCAGCCTGACTCAACTTTGGACAGGTTTCTTTGAGGTTACAGGCCACTGATCTCCCCAAATTCTTTCTCTGACCCTTAGAGTTGTAAAGTTTCTACAACCTAGCAACGTCTTTTTTCAAGAACTCGGAACTGTCCCTTCCAAATGTAGGCAAGAGCTTTAGGCCCAGGTGGCTCACGCCTGTAATCCTCGCACGGTGGGAGGCCGAGGAGGGGTAGTGGGTTGCTAGAGCTTAGGAGTTTGAGACCAGCCTGAGCAAGCATGAGCTCCCATCACTACTAACCGGCACCGGAGGCTAAGCCAAAAGGGTAGTCTGAACCCAGGAGTCTGAGGTTGCTGTGAGCTAGATGAGCCATGGCACTCTACCCAAGGTGACAGAGTGAGAATGGGTCTCAAACAACAACAACAATAACAACAACAACCCCAAACCAAAGCTTCAGGGCCACTGTTTCCCAGTCTCTGTGGGAGTTTAACCTCTGTTTCCGTAAGCACCAGTTAGTAAACTCAGATGGCCTAACCTCTATGGCCATTCTGAGTCTGGGATAAAGTCTTCCTTGTGTTTTTGTTGCTGTGGTTGAGAGAGCTGCGGTCTGTCACCCCTGGACTAGAGAGAGTGCAGTCAGCGCTGCCATCAAAGGTGCCTGAGGCTTCCAACTTCTGACTCAGGGATCTTACTGCCCAGCCTCCCTAGTAGCTGCCACTGCAGGCAGGCCCCAGCCACCATGCCTGGCTAATTTTTAAATTTTTGTAGACACTGGGTTTAGCTGTTGCCCAAGCTGCTCTTTAACTCCTGAGCTCAAGCAATCTTCCCCCCTTATTCCCCTAAAGTGCTGGGATTACTGGTATGAGCCTTGGCAACCAGCTTTCCTTGCAGTTTTTCAGGTGTCCCCAACATTCACTATATTTTCTCTTTGATGTCTCTGAGCAGAGATTGCAGAGAATGGGGAAAAGGAGAGCCAAAAAGGGGGTGGGGGGGGCAGTTATTCCCATCCTGTTGGGCTGGGGAAGATCAGGGACTCCCAACCTCTGGCATAGTCTAGGAGGGAAAGGGGTTATGGTGAGGTTGGGTCCCACCAGACCTGTTGAGTAAAGGGTCCTCTGCTAAATTCTAGAAATTGGAATTCTAGAAATTTCATGTAATAGAAATGAGCCACTGAGTCAGCCTTATTTATGAGCTATGCCCATCTTTTCTACCATGTGCTGTTTAAAATGTTTCTTAAGTCATCTTCTTCCTCAGTTTCTGCCTCTGTAAAATGGGATTAATGACAATCTGCATCGCACAAGATTGCTGTGAGGATAAAGTAATGTGTATAAATTATGCCACACAGTGCATGGGACAAGTCCTCATGTAGATATTGGTGCACTGTTTATTATTGTCTCCGAGACGTACAGGTAAAACCTGGCTGGTCCAAGGTAGAAAATGAGCAGAGATTGTGGGTTGGTTGACCTGAGAAATTATTTCCACCATGTGTTGTGTGAGGAAATCACAGAATCTCCTTCCCCTCTGCAGTGTTTGGTGGATGGCTCAGCTGGCTTCCGAGGGTACTAATTCTAGAATTCTATGCTCACTTCATCACAGGGTGCTACCCAGAGGCCATGCAGCACCATTTCCTGGCCTCCTTGAGAACTTTTGGTACAATGACCACTGAGGAATCTATCCAGTAGTAGCTAAGTTTAGAGAAGAACAAGGCTGGTTGATGTGACTGAATTTGAATCTAAGTACATAAGGAGTCTTGGCAAGACTAAATTGGTGAGGCAGAATCTCTGGCCATCTGCAGTCAGGGAGATGACAGTTGTTCTCTATACCTCTGGTATTGTCTGTATCGTCCCTCCTAATACCTGCCCCCAGGGCAGTCCCAGCCCCCTAGAGTATAAAGGAATCATTGAAGCAGGATCCCAACATTATAAGGGTTTCAGAGACTTTAACTCAAGGGTCATCTTTAACAGGTGAGGAGTCGAACCTAGAAGGGTAAGACGTGACTTGTCCAAGTTAATGGCAGAATTGGGCCTAGAGCATCGTTATTTCTCCTCTCCAATGTGGGTTCATCTATAACTCTTGCAGAGTTATAGTTCATTACAATTATGTCTATCAAACAAACTGTGATATTATTTCCATGTTTCATTATTTTAGTTATGTGAAAAAATTCCCAGTTTGTATCAGCTGAGGTTAAAACAGTATCTCCAGTTTACACGATCTCTAGAATAATGTGAAATTTCACTGTCTACAAAATTGACTTTGATGCTGCTCTGCTGGGGGAGGGTGGAATGGAAGTGGAGGAAATCAAAAGACCTCGTAAAAATAGTCTTAATGTTTTCAAAATCTATGGATAATGCAGGAATAATATATATTCAATAAGTGATCCTTTTTTCAGCATTCATTGCTGCCCTCCCCCACATTGTGCTTGGCATTTTACAAGGTATAGCCACTCAAGGCATAAAGATGGTCACCATCCGTGACCACTGGGTACTCGCGAGCAAGGCTGCAGCTATAAGAATTTGTTATGAGACAAATTAAATAACAATCTGAGGCATTTATTTCCATTACTTAGAATCTTGTCTTAAAGTGTACTGTTTCCTTCAATGCCAAATTACCAGCATTTTTCCAAATATTTGGAATATGAAGCTCCCTCAACAGTATTGAATAAAGCTTCTTTTATTCGGGCAAAAGACTGTATGTCTTTAGAGATGGTAGCTTGTCTGATATCTGATGATTAATTTGATGAACAAATGGGTTTGCTGGCAGTTTGGAGAACCTAGTGACAAATTAGTATTTGCAAAGTACTTTCATCCACATTAGAAGTAATGTAAAACTTGGTCTGCAAAGCAATAAAATTTGAAATGCCTGTGATTATCTTCAAAAACACACTGGTAGTACATGTGAATGTACTTTTTTTTTTTTTTTAAAAGCAAAGTTGGAAAGGGAAGAGAAGAATCTATTTAAGGTTACTAAGTTGCTATCTGTTTTGATAAGGCAATTGGCCAGAAAATTAAATGCACCATGGAGAACAAAGCTGTTTCCTATCATCTAGTACAGCCAAATGTCATCGTTATTCAGTATGCACAGAAATATAAGGGACAAATAAGCAGGCCAAAAACCAAAACAAACAAAAAAAACAACTATGGAAAGAATAAGCCCAACAAAAAGAAATAAAGCAGTTTAAAGCACATATTGAGCCGGGCATGGTGGCTCAGGCCTGTAATCTTAGCACTGGGGGAGGCTGAGGTGGGTGGATTGCTTGAGCTTAGGAGTTCAAAAGCAGCCTGAGCAAGCATGAGACCCCCATCTCTACTAAAAATAGAAAAACTAGCAGGGCGTAGTGGGAGGCACCTGTAGTCCCAGCTACTTGGGAGACTAATGCAAGAGAATTGCTTGAATTCAGGAGTTTGTCATTGCTGTGAGCTATGATGAGACCATGGCACTCTAGCCTGGGCAATAAATAGAGTGAGGCTCTGTCTCAAAAACAAACAAACAAACCGAACCACAGGTTGATATTTGCATTTGAATCTTTGGTATTAAATATGAGATATAAAAAAAAATGACTTATCCCTGGATACACTCCATTCTCTGGCATCCTTCCTTGAGAAAGATTTTAATAAAGTGAGAAGAGTATTCAATTAGGACGTAAGTAAGAAGATCTGGGTTCTAATTCTGATTCTCCAACATAAACAACCAATTGGTTAAACTGCTCTTCTGATTTCCTCATCTGTAAAATTAGATGTTGAGTTAAATCATTCTCTAAATACATTTTAGCTGTAAAATCATGATCTTAAGTCTAACATTTTCTCAATATGTCAAAAATAAAGGTAGAGGGTTAAATTTGATAAGATTCTTAAATATTAGTGGATGTTAACATGGATAATTCAAATTTAAAATCCTAGCCTTTGAAATCTGGGCTGACTTCCTGGCCTTTTGGTGAGACAATTAGTTTACACATCATTGACATATAGACCACGTGAAAATTCTCTTTACTGCTTAGAAACTGCAGCTGCACAAAGGTGGGGTGGGGAGAAACTTAGAATACTGTTGGCCTCAGAGAGGCCCTAACACTACTCCCACCCGCCCTGTGAAACCTATAATAGCACAGCTATGTTAACTTTTCTTTAATGATAGCTGCCGTGTATGAAATGAGCCTGGGCCTGAGCTCGCAGTGAAGAAACCCAAAGAAATAGTTCGTGCTCTGTCTACCTGACATAGGTTTCTCCCGTTTTTGAGAAGTTATAAACAAGAGTCAGCTTTTTTCCTTATTCTCCCCATGTGATTTGGTTGCTGTTGAAGAATGATAAAGATAAAGGTTAACAAAAAGAACGTGATAAAATGAGCTCCTAAAATTAAGGTAATTTTGGTAAAACACACATGAAAAGGTCAGATTGGAATCCCATCCACTCTAACCACAATCTGTGTGGCCTGAGAAATCACTTGGTTTTTTTTTTTAGACTTACTTTCCTTATCTGAAAAACAGGGATAGTATTCTATCACCTAGTAGAGTTTTATAAGTATAAAATTTTTAAAAGTAAAATGCCTAGCATATATATAGAAAACAAAGGCATAACAAATGGTAGCCACTGTTGTTAGCACTGTCCTTCTGCCAACTAATCAACTTTCTGTGAGTTGTCACCTTTAGGAAAGAGGATTTGGGGCAGCTTTCAAAAATAATAAACACAAGTGACAATAAGCAAGGAAATCTGGTGGAGGGAGTATCAGGATAGAAAACACGGTATGAAGCATGGGCGTAGCTAATTTTGAGAATCATCACTTCAGAGGATAACAAGTTTCATTTTTCTTCCCAGCAGATACGACATCAAGGCTCTTATTGGGACGGGCAGTTTCAGCTGGGTTGTCAGGGTAGAACAGAAGACCACCAAGAAGCCTTTTGCAATAAAAGTGATGGAAACCAGACTGAGAGAAGGCCGAGAAATGTGTGACTCTGAACTCAGCGTCCTGAGGCGGGTTCGCCATTGTTACATCATCCAGCTCATAGAAATCTTTGAGGCCCAAGATCGATTTTACATGGTGATGGAGCTGGCTACAGGAGGGGAGCTCTTCGACCGACTCATTGCTCAGGGGTCCTTCACGGAGCGGGACGCCGTCAGAATCCTCCGGATGGTTGCTGATGGAATTAGGTATTTGCACACTTTGCAAATAACTCATAGGGACCTAAAGCCCGAAAATCTCTTATACTATCACCCAGGTGCAGAGTCAAAAATTTTAATCACTGATTTTGGTTTGGCACACTCTGGGAACAGAAGTGGTGATTGGATGATGAGGACATTCTGTGGGACCCCGGAGTACATAGCCCCTGAGGTTTTGCTAAGGGAACCTTATACCAGTGCAGTGGACATGTGGGCTCTTGGGGTAATCACGTATGTTTTACTGAGTGGATTCCTGCCCTTTGATGACGAAAGCCATACAAGACTTTACAGGAAGATTCTGAAAGGCAAATATAATTATACAGGAGAGGTAAGAGATCATTATGATATTCCTACTGTGTTGGCCTAGAGTAGGATTTCTCACCTTGATAATTGACATTTAGGGCTGGA
This sequence comes from Otolemur garnettii, assembly GCF_000181295.1. Lineage (NCBI taxonomy): Eukaryota > Metazoa > Chordata > Mammalia > Primates > Galagidae > Otolemur > Otolemur garnettii. The sequence continues at coordinate 39,066,763 of NW_003852399.1, forward strand.
TGGTTCTTTACTGGGGAGGAGAGGGTGTCCTGGGCATTGTAGGATGTTATCAGCATCCTTAGCCTCTTACCCACTAGATACTAGCAGCACACCTTCCCCAGTTGTGACACCCCAAAACATCTCCAGACATTGCTAAATGTCCCCTGTAGGGCAGAGAACCATTGGTCTCAAGGTAGCAAGGGCCTTGGTTACTGAGCTGCCTGTAGTTACCACATGACGTGGATGATCAGGTGCTTATGCGAGCTTGTCTGCAGTGTTTTCTTTAATCAACGTGCAGAGCCTGAGCTGGCTGCCTAAGCTCCTGTGTATTCAGAAGCTCAGCACGATGCTTGGGTGTTTGGTGAGAGATTTTTCTGCCTTAAATCTAGACGATCCAGGCCCTTTTTTGTGGTGTAGCGTTTTCTCAGTGGAATGTTTGGCCTCACAGCTTGTGTAAAATATTTACCCATTGTTTAAACTCGAAACTCCCAGGATTTGTGGATGTGTTAATTTTTATTGTTTTGGGTAGGGAAGGAAAGTTGCCAATGTTTGTGTGTGGGAAGCCTGACAAAGTAGGAAAATTTGTTCTGTGTAGAGCAAATGAGCACATTTATTGTACTTTTAGCTTCTTATAAGGACAAATATTGATAGTTTGATCATAGCTACTTCAAATGTAACATCTGTGGATATAGCAGCAACATAAGCAAAATTAAAGTTAAATAACAAATTTAAATACAATAATTTCTATATCTGATAGAACTTTAGTACCTTTTTGTACATGTATATGTTTTGAAAAACTCATACGAATTGATAGACGAGAACTAAAACATAGGGAAGTAGGAAAGGATGGGAGCAAGTCACAGACAACGGAAGACGTGTAAGTCTGAAAAATGTACAGGCTAGATGCGATTAGCAGCTGTGCCATTCACTAAATAACTTTGGGCAGGTTTTTAATTTCTATGTATCTCGGTGTCTGCATTTGTAAAATGGTAATCATGATGGCATCTACTTCACAGGGTTGCTGCAAAGATCAAATGAGCTAATAATAGATGTAAGTGCCGAGAAAAGTTCCATATGTTAATATGTATAGAATCAGTGTTATTTATATAACACTGCTGTTGTCACTATTAACATGGGAGACTGGGACTGCAAGTTTGAATTTTGCTTAAATAAGTTATTAGTTTTATGGGTTTCTTTTTGCAGTACAAACTTCATTTATCAAGTGTACCTTTTTCATCTTTTAAATGGAATAGTGAGAAAAGCTTGGTGCTAGAATTTTAACGCTAACGACAAATTGTAAGAGTTCTTCCCAATGAATTGGAAATCATGTATTCTTGTCTAATTATATTCTACTGTTTCACAGTAGTCTTTTTTGGGTATGAAATAAGTTAATAATAAAATGACTCTTATAACTGTATTAACCAGCTGACAGAAATAGACACTGGTATTTAAAATATTTTTAAGCCAGGAGCTCAGGCCTGTAATCCCCGCACTTTGGAAGGCTGGGGTAGGAGGATTGCTTGAGGCCAGGAGTTTGAGACCAGCTTGAGAATAGCCAGATCACATCTTTTCAAAAAAAATAGGTGGTATGTACCTGTAGTTCTAGGCTGGGCAAGAGTATTGCTTCAGCTCAGGAGTTCAAGGCTTATAGAAAGCTATGAAGGCATCACTGCACTCCAGCCTGAGTGACAGAGTGCAGAGGGAGACCCACATAGACATTGATGGAACATGGTCTCCATCTGCTTAGATTTACCTATGATTACCTATATTAGGAAAAGCATTTATTGATACACTCCCTTAAAAGGAATCTGTCTGATGGATTGTGGTTTTCTCTAGCCATGATCCCTTTCTTCTGTCTCCTTTTCTCCACTAGTTTCTTTTATTCTATTCTATTCTATCCTTACTCTATTTATTCTCATATTACATAGGAAAAAAGGAGAGGAGAGCAGATTACTCACTGTGCTTTAATTTCCTTTCACTCTCTTTCCATCATGACTGGAATTCTAGTAATGAATATTATACCATATTTCAGTTAAGAAATGAAGCTATAATTCCTGTCATTTGGCTCCCATTCCTGTGGCTTGGTTCCTATATACTTAAGCTTACCAAAAAACAAAAATGTCTTACTTGATAGTTTTTAATGAAACTTTAATTTTCAAGGATATTTTATGGAAAGTAATGTTAAGGGTTATAAAATCTTATAAAACATATTTATTTTCTACTCCATCACTTTTTACATTTTTTTCTTTTTCATGGTACTCTATCACATTCTTCATCTCTTTTCTGACTTGTCTTAAACTGAACAGATATCAGTTCCCTTCCCTTAAACTCAATCACAGGCAATGAGTGTTTCTAGGAATTAAAATGGTGGTGGTGGTGGCATTTTGTTTTGACTGTGTAGATATAACTCTTAGATATAAAAGTTATTAGAGTGCTTTTTGGATTACATTGCATGTTTCCATTTTTCAAAGCAATTTTGGAACTCTTTTTGTGAAATAACCACCAGAGCTGTTGTCATACAACATCTGATGATTAAGCCTTCAAACTTGCCTCTTGACAGCACTGTACAAACAGCTCTTTAAGGGTTTATAACCTCTGTATATCAGTGTCTCACAGCTGTGTTCATGTTGACCTGTGGTGGTGTCTCGCTGAGTGGTGTTCATTATTGTTGCTGTGTGGTTTTTTTGTGCTATATGGATTAAAAGCTCTGATGGTCATACAAGTAAAAAAGTTCCAAAATTGCTGTGCAAGGTGGACTAGGCACTGGCATCAGTGCATCACTTCCCAAAGGGAGTCCTTCAAAGGTGACTATAGTGATGATATTCAGCAATGAGACATGTACCACTTTTTCTATAGTGAGTTTGTGAACTTCATTTTCAGACCTAGTATTGTGATTTATTAGATTTATACTGTAGGGATTAGTTCTAAATGTATATTAGGTATATAAAAATGAGGTAACTGTTGAATTGGGGTTCAAAGGCCAGTCCATTTATTTTGGTCACTCTTCTTTTGTTCTTTTTACTTTGGAGAAAATAAAACAATCCTCTTATTAACCTCCGGTGCTCAGGCCAGTGCAGTGGCTCACGCCTATAATCCTAGCACTCTGGGAGGCTGAGGCAGGTGGATTGCCTGAGCACAGGTTCAAGACCAGCCTGAGCCAGAGCGAGACCTCATCTCTAAAAATAGCTGGATGCTGTGGTGGGTACATGTAGTCCTTGCTACTTGGGAGGCTGAGGCAAGAGAATCTCTTGAGCCTCAGAGTTTGAGGTTGCCGTGAGCTATGATGCCACAGCATTCTACCAATGGTGACAAAGTGAGACTCTGTCTCAAACAAAAAAAAGAAAAAGAAAAAGACCTCTGGTGCTCAAACTCTACATAACCCTCTTTCAATTTAGTGTTTTTCTTGTGAGTGAAGAAGAGGAAGTATCTCTTCCCTTATGGATGAACCTGTTTACTCTCAAAAATACTTTCTTGGTGAGCCTGATATACTATTAATTAACTTTTTATTTTTTATTTTTTATTTATTTATTTTTTTTTGAGACAGAGCCTCAGGCTATCCCCTTGGGTAGAGTGCCATGGCATCACGCTCACAGCAACCTCCAACTCCTGGGCTCAAGTGAGTCTCCTGCCTCAGCCTCCCAAGTAGC
>NW_003852399.1:39070494-39073098 GCF_000181295.1 Otolemur garnettii
CTTAAGCCACAGGCGCCGAGCCAACTTTTTATTTTAAAATTAGATATCACCTATAACTTGTAAATATTTGTTCACTTTTTTCCTAGAGTTTCAAAATATCTTGAGATAAATAATTATGACATAATTAATGAAAACTCTGTCTTTGAACATTTTTACTTTGGTAGTGACAAAACACAATTTAAAATCAGTTTTGTAGATTGGGAAAGAAAAATAGTTAAACATCTATGACATAAAGTTGATGTAGGGGGATCTCCTGCTGTGTGAGGTGAGGAAGACTATTTTTGCCTAGTTTGCAACTAAGAAACTCATGAAAAGTTAATCAGTAATTTGGGGCACATTTACATAAAATTTAATTGCAAAGCCCTGAGTAAATCCTACCAAGACTATACCCTGATGTTCAAAGAAGGAAGAAAAATACATCAGAAAATTGTGACCAGTAGGAATTTTTATTTATTTATTTGAGAGAGAGTCTCGCTTTGTCACCCTTGGTAGAGTGCCATGGCATCATAGCTCACAGCAACCTCAAAACTCCTGGGCTTAAGTTATTCTCTTGCCTCAGCCTCCCAAGTAACTGGGACTACATGCACCCGCCACAATGCCCGGCTATTTTTGGAGAGGGAGTCCCACTGTGGCTCAGGCTGGTCTCGAACCTGTGAATTCAGGCAGTCTACCCGCTATGGCTCCCAAGTGCTGGGATTAAAGGTGTGAGCCACTGTGCCTGGCCTACCATTAGAAATGTTTAATAAAAATTACTATATTTTGTTTATTTATTTATTTATTGCAGTTTTTGGCCAGGGCTGGGTTTGAACCTGCCACCTCCGGTAGATGGGGTCCTGCCACCTCCGGTAGATTGGTGCCCTACTCAAAATTTACTATATTTTGACCCCTCAATGTAAATTTACATTGAGTACTTTTGGTATAAGGGTTTGAATAATAGCTTATCCATCTATTAAAAAGTAGCTATTGTAGCTTTTCTGAAAATTCTTTAACTAAATCTACTAATAGTTACCCTATACTTCAAAAATACAGGTGCATTTAGCACATTGTAACATTAATTATAATCCTAATATTCAAAATTTACATCTGGAATAATAGGGACTGTGTCTATGTTTTTATTGTGTGTATCTAGCTTTTTAATGATTACTGCTAGTAATGAATGTTTGTGGGCATTTATGCAGGAAAACTAAGAAATATGAAAGTTTTTACTAGTTTGTAGGAATCTTATTCTTTTCTTTAATTTTGGTTGGCCTAGTGCATTGGCTGGGAATCTAACCCAATTCCTTAAACTGGTTACTTAGTCAGTTCTTGTACAATTGTCAATATTTTGCTATTACAATAGCCCCATTAATTGGTGTTCATAAAAAGAAGACAATGAAAATGTCAATGTTTTGTCTCCTGGAGGGGGTGCCATGGACCTCCATGGGGACCCCAGAAATTCATAGTGAGGAGTGCGGGGAAAGAGCCTCTAGTGCCCAAAGCAAGTGGGTGACCCCTAGATAAGGAAAACCCTGAACAGAGAAGTTAATGTGTGAGCTGATACAGAGCACTGGAGAAGGGAGTGAGGTCTGCTTGTCAGACACAGGAGGAAAGAAGGGAGGGAGAGGGGAGAGAGGATGAGCTGGAGTAGCCCGTTATGAAGAGCTGGGGCTGGGGAGACGGGTCAGTAAGCCAAACAGAGAGGAGGTGGGAGGACAGTGCAGCAGAACAACTCACCAGGCTGGGCTCAAGGCTGCACAGAGCTGAGAGAGCCAGGCTTTGTTAAAGGGCTGGGACTCAGTCAGCCATTAGAAGACTGTTCATCAGAAAAGTAGAAAGCAGTGAAGTCCAACCATCGCTTACTCCTCCCTCTGAAAGCGAGAGTCCAGACATTCATAACGTACAAGATACCAGCCCTCTAAATTCCTTTTATTCCTCCAAAGCCAATAAGTAATGCAATCACTAGTATTAAATTCCAGTTTTGTACTTCTTTTTCGGTTATTGTTGTTTTATCCAGTTAAGCCTGTCTCATGGGAAAAGACAGAAAAATAGGCAAAAGACCCAAGGAGGAAAAGAAAAAGGGGAAAGGAAGTAACAGCACAATCTTTAAATTTAGTGTTCTTTGATGGGCAAAGAAGTAGGGACATCCCTTTCCTCGTGGTCAAACCTCATTTCACAAATACTGCAATTCACTTGCAACTAAATTCATTGAATGATCTTGGGATAAGAAAAAAAAGGGCTACCTTTCTTTTTACATGGTTCACTTCCTTGTAACACATTTTTTTTTTTTTTGAAAGCACACCTTTATCATGCCTTAGTAAGTGGAATTGATCTGAAAAGTATCGGATAATTTTCATATCGCCTTTCTCTGAGTATAGTCAACGAATGTGTCCACAAAAGGGCTGAGGAGGGAGTTCAGTTGTGAGGATTGAATAGTAACAAGAACAACGACAAAATCTACCCAGCATTTTATATTTTGGAAACCATCTTTCACGTCCTTGATCTAATTTGGTCCTGCTAACAGTCTTGTGAAAGAGATATGATGACCCCCACTTTTCTGATAAGACATGGAGGCCCTGGAGATGGTGTGTGAACAGCTCAGTGCAGATCCACTGATGTCACGCTTTT
>NW_003852399.1:39073931-39075384 GCF_000181295.1 Otolemur garnettii
AGACTCGCTTGAGCCCAGAAGTTGGAGGTTGCTATGAGCTGTGATGCCACAGCACTCTACCCAGGGTGACAGCTTGAGGCTCTGTCTCAAAAAAAAAAAAAGATAAAAATAAAATACAAGTTCATTTTCTTCCTAATATGTAATGTGACATTGATTCTAAGATTATCTTCAGTTGTTCTTTATGGCTTAAGAATTCTGCAACTTATATCTGTGTTTGAATAAATAACTTTGGCTGAAGAGCTTTTCCCCAGCACACCAGTTCTTTTATTTTCTACAACTGCATTTTAAACATACATTCATTTGAGGCCATCTTAATGAGCTCTTCATATGCCTTACTGTGCCGTATTTCATATTCTTTTCAGAAAGATTCAGTTGCTTGTCTTAAAATGTTCCAGGGAGACTTCTTATTTAACCTTTATTTAAATAATCTTGAGCTCAGATAAATGTGTCTGGATCCAGGGCCAAGTAGATGTCTAGCCAGAACCAGAGGACATACCATTGTGAATGTCAGCCCCTGATGTACTTTGTCTAGACGTGAAGTGTTTACATTTTAGTTTTCTCGTGTTTGAGTATTCAGCAAGTATGCTCATTTATTTTATGACTTCATTTCTGGGATAAAAATTTCTCATATCTTTTTTACCTAAGTAAACTGAAAGGAAAACAGAAGAGTAGTTCTTTCACTGGTTTCTTTTTATTCAAATTCTGGGTTAATTTGGATTTGGTGGTGTGTAGCTGTGGGCCCTGCTACTAAGGAAGCTGAGGCAGGAGGATCACTTGAGCCCAGGAGTTCAAGTCCAGCCTGGGCAGTGTTGCTACCAAGACCTTATGTCAGAGTAAAAAAAACCTGTGGGTTGCAATTTGGGTGTATGATGTCCATGTATAAACTCTGATTTTTTCCTTATGCAGGGCAAAGACAGTGGGTGGTAAGGATTGCCTTATCCTTCTTGAGAGATAACATTTTAAAAATACCCTCATTAGTAGTTCCATCTGTCTATGTCTCTATTACTGTGGAGACTTTACATCTGTTGTATTAACCTGGATGGAGTTGAAGCACATCCTTCTTAGTGAAGTATCACAAGACTGGAAAAGCAAATATCCAATGTACTCAATACTAATATAAAGCCAGTACATGATCCAATACACACACCCATGTAGGAGTAAAACTCAATTCAACTTAGTTTAAGGGAGGAGGGATGGAGAAGGGAGGAGGGGAATCATCGTCCTTCTACTTAATGGGTACAATGTAGGGGTGCATGGCACACCTTTTGGGTTTGGGACACAACTAAAGGATGGAATCTACCTAAAAAATCCAAATATTTGGCTTGGCGCCTGTGGCTCAAGTGGCTAAGGCGCTGGCCACATACACCCAAGGTGGCGGATTCGAATCCCCAGCCCGGGCCCGCCAAACAACAATTTTGGCTGCAACCAAAAAATGGCCAGGCGTTGTGGCGGG
>NW_003852399.1:39075451-39174037 GCF_000181295.1 Otolemur garnettii
GGAGTTGGAGGTTGCTGTGAGCGTGATGCCATGGCACTCTACCCAGGGGGATAGCTTGAGGCTCCGTCTCAAAAAAAAAAAAAAAAAAAAAAAAATCCAAATATTTGACCTGATTGTTTGTACCCTCACATTAACCTGAAATTAAACAAAACAAAACAAAACCTAATTAACTAGAAATTGTGTGTAAGACACAGCAAATACGTGAGTATATGGGCAATTTTTTTCCATGTTTCTCCTTTGTAGAGGACAAAGGTTACAAAACTAAGTACGTGCTTTGTTGGTAGTATCAACTTAAAGGTAGAAACTGAGGCACAAACTATAATTTTAAAGAGTTTACGTGAGCCAATGTGAGGACAGCTGCCAGGGAGACGCTTCCAAGTTGGCTCCAGAAGTGTTCCAGTTGGCCTTTGGTACAGGTGGGTTTTTAAAGGCAGGGAGAGCAAGCAGTGGGCTGATCCTGAGCTGTTTGACAGGGATTCTCATTGGTATACAGAAATAGCATGGATTAGTGATTGGCTATATCCTGTTGGACTGTAGGGATGAGTTATGGTGTCCAGTGTATGGCATTTTAGGACTGTTTGGTGTCAGTCTAGAGCCCAGGTAGTGAGGGACTTTAAGAGGTAATTCTCAAGGAGTGAGATGTGACTGCTGTTGCATTTCAATGCAGCTCCACCTGATCATTGAAAGGGGCTGGTGGGTGGCCCCTGTGGCTCAAAAGGGTAGGGTGCCGGTCCCATATGCCAGAGGTGGCAGGTTCAAGTCTAGCCCTGGCTAAAAACTGCAAAAAAAAAAAAAAAAAAAGGAAAGGGGCTAGAATTCCTCAGGTAAGAAGTTTTTATTTCTTTCTCAGTAGTTGATGCAGAAGATACCTTTGAGTACAAAGCTACAGCTCCCATGCTCACAAATGCTACTACAAATTGTGGCTGTCATGCTTAAAGTATGCACTGCACAGTTGCTGTAAATATTGCCAGAATAAGTCCCTGAAACACCAAATACTTAGCTGTGCGTATTGGGCTTGTGGCTCAGCTCTGTAAATGCTGAACCCTGACCGAGGTCAATAGGTTGGGAACAGTTGGGCCCTGTGTGTGTGAGGAGGTGCGCTGTGGGGCTTCCTTCTCGGAAATGCCCTCTGTCCTTCTCTCTCCAGGCTGTGGAGATGGAGGGTTCCTAAGTTTAGAGTAAGCTTTCAAAGGGAGGACAGAGGTAATTTCTGAATCCATCTGCTTTTCACTTCCACTCCATCTCATTCTCAGGGGTGCTGTAAGATGTCCACACTGTGTGGTGAGCACTAACCTGATATTGATTTAGTTTATCAAAAACAGCCGCTTTGCCTGGGCCAGACCCTGTAACTGTGACGTGGGAACTCGTATTGCTAACAACAGCACACTGGGCAGACTCCGGAAAGAAATTCTCATTCATTGGACAGAGAGTGTAGAATAGAATTTATTTTATATTGTTTGCCAAAGAATTTGTTTTTTTTTTTTTTTTTTTTTTGGGCTCTCTCAAAAGTGGATTTTTAGGTTTTCTATATATTTAATGACACAACTTTCAAGTCGCCTCCTTGGAAACACTTTTTTGGATTTGCTAGGCGTTGTTAATCTATGCGATAAAGAATGTGATTCTTTGTGTGTATTTTTATTTTATTGATTTTAGTTTAGTTTATTTATTTGCTTTTCTTCTCAGCCTTGGCCAAGTATTTCCCACTTGGCGAAAGACTTTATAGACAAACTACTGGTTCTGGAGGCCAGTCATCGCATGTCAGCTGGCCAGGCCCTGGATCACCCCTGGGTGGTCAGCATGGCTGCGGGGTCTTCCAGGAAGAATCTTCAGAGGGCCATTTCCCGGAACCTCCTGCGGCGGGCAGCTTCCCACTCTCAAAGTCCCGGATCTGCACAGTCTTCTAAATCATGTTGTTCTCACAACTCAAGGCACATATGGAACAAGAGAAACTTAAGGATAGCAGAATCGCCCCTATCTGTCCCCTTTGTAAGCAGATGACCTCTAAAACTATTTTATCCAACTTTAAGCCAGATAGATCCATTAATCTCACTGGTAGCATTAGATCTAAAGGGACCATCTCATCATCATTAGGGTCCCCTCATTCTCCAAGGGCATATAGTATCGTTGGTGATGTTCACTTTCACTTTTAACAGTTTTTGATATATAAGTTTTCTTTTATATTCATTTCCCCAAAATATATTGCTACAGAAGAGTAATAGTATAATAAATATTAATTACATGTAGATGACTTGAAATGGTAAAGAAAATCTCTTAAGTATTGAATGGATTAAATGAAATGTGATACTATAGGAATAAAGGATGTGTATATGAAGGAATGATGAATCAGAGACCTGGGAGGCATAGTCAATACAGGGAATAAATGTATCTATCCAAAATTACTGATTTGTCTTTAAGGTGTAGTACACCGTGTTAACTAGGTAACACTCAAGGTGGTTAAAAATGTCTGTTAATTTTATATTTAGTCTGGAAATATTTATTAGGGCACATAAAGAACTTTAAGTTTCTGATGGACAGAATCTTAAAGTATCTTAAAGTCTAACTGGGGCATTAGTCACTGGAAAATGGGGGTTTTGCAGAATTAGTAATTTTTTTTCTGGTGTTAGCATTTATCACCTACCACTGTTTACAAAGAATGTGATCATCTTGCTTCTTTTTGCCACTATCAACATTTTTTGGTCACCATTGGTTTCTTTTAGAATTACTTAATTAAATATCTTGATGAGGGCTGGGTGCAGTGGTTCAAGCCTGTAGTCCCAGCACTCTGGGAGGTCGAGACTGGCAGATTGCTTGAGCTCAAGAGTTTGCGGCCAGCCTGAGCAAGAGCAAGAGCAAGACCTTGCCTCTAAAAATAGCAGGGTGTTGTGGTGGGTGCCTATAGTTCCAGCCACTTGGGAGGCTGAGACAAGAGGATGCTTGAGCCCAAGAGTTTGAGGTTGCTGTGAGCTGTGACACCATGGCACTCTACCAAGGGGGACAAAGTAAAACTCTCTCTCAAGATGAATAAATAAATAAATAAATATCTTGGGCAGTGCGTGTGGCTCAAAGAAGATGGGTGCTGGCCCCATATACCGGAGGTGGTGGGTTCAAACCTGGCCCCAGCCAAAAACTGCAAAAAAAAAAAAAAAAAAAAAAAGTATATATCTTGATGACTTTAAATACTAACCATGAAATAATTATACATAGTGCATTAGAACAGTTATCTTTCAAAACTCAATTCTCCAGGCAAAGCACATATAGCCTAATCTCTAGTGCAGTAAATTTTTATAAAATGATATAAGGGTAGAAATATTATTAATTATATCTGTGGCTCACTCATATGAATGGATAAATATAGTAAGTAAATGATTCATTAGTTGATAACACTTATTTTATTGAGTACAACAATAAAATTCTGGAGTGGCATTAACTGTCATTAACAGTTAACTGGCATTAAAGTCAGTGGTAATTTTTTTCATTTTATTTTTCTATTTTAGGCTCTCTTTATGAACAGTAGTATATGTGATGCATGGATATGAAGGTATAAGTAGTGACACAAATTTCTTTGTCTCTTGAGATGGAGTCTCTTTCTGTCTCCCATAGTTCTCTGTGGTCTCAAACGCCTGGGCTAGAGCAACTCTCTGACCTTATCTTCTTCTTCTTCTTCTTTTTTTTTTTTTTGCAGTTTTTTGCCAGGGCTGGGTTTGAACCCGCCACCTCTGGCATATGGGGTCGGAGCCCTACTCCTTTGAGCCACAGGAGCCATCCCCCACCTTATCTTCTTGAGTAGTACTGAAGATACCTAGAATTGTTATGCCTGCCACCATACCTGGCTGATTGCTTTTTGTTAATTTTTGGTAGAGATGGGGTCTCACTATGTTGTCCTTGATGATCTTGAACTTTTAGCCTAAAGCGATCCTCCTCACCAGAGTGCTAGGATTATGAGTGTAAGCCAGTATACCTGGGCTACTTTTGTTTTAAATTGTAATGCTACATCATGTGACACATGGCAGACTACGGGCTAGGCAAATTCCTTTACTATAGAAAGAACACTTATGAAAAAAACAAAAGAACACTTATAATTCTTAAGAAACATAATAGAAAAATGGACAAATATTTTGGCAGGAGGTTTATAAAAATACAGATGGCTAGTAAACTGAATAAATGTTCAGTTTCATTCATAATTTACAAAATAAAAATAATAAAGAATGACAAAAATTCAGAGTATTTTTTTTCACCTATAGAAACAATTTAAAATTTGGATAATGCATGTCATGAAAGTTTGCAGACAAGCAGATATTCCCAGCTAAGAGAGAAAAGTGCAATCTGGTGCCACTTCATGGATTGGGGACAGTTTAACAAAATATCTACTCAAATTAAAAATGCACTGGGATTTGACAAGATGAGGCTGGCATATTTTCGCCGGGTCCTTGGTCTCAGAAATCAAAGAATGAATTCACAGGCCATGAGTAAGCAAAAGTAAAAGATTTCATTATCAATAAATGGAAAGCAGACAGGAAAGTTTCCAATACAATGGAAGGGGTCCTGCCCTGGTGCCGCTGAAACTCCTCTGTCTAAGGGCTTAGGTATTTTCCCATATGTTCTCTTTTCCTGATTGTCTCTTTCTATATGCAAAGTAAGGATTCCATATTGTACCAGTCCCCGTACTTGCCCCTGATATTCGTGATATAGGGAATGCATAGTTTCCACTTGGTGTCACTAGTTTGCAGTTGACCTCTCTCCCATTTCTGTGATATCATAACGTTTGTGGTGCACAGTTCCATTTCCCCTCCCAGGGATGTGGCATGTTGATTGTACAAGTTGTGAGGCTGTGGGCCTACTGTTGTTCCATCTCGTCAGGGGCCATTTTCCCATCCCTCATTCTTGCCTGCTCTACACAGATTCCTCCTTCAGCAATACTGTCATTTCTAGACATTTGTCATATACATAATCTGGTTAGAGTGTGCAGATGCATATGGGCAAAAGTGTGTAAATCATTGCTATTATATAAATGGGAATCACAAATAAATGCCTATCAGTAGAGGAATGCCTGGCTTAAAGTATATCAGATCTAAGCAAAGATCTACTAGGCAGCCATTAAAAAAGATATGATAGATCTATATTATAGGATATATTACTGTGTTAAATAAAAAGTAAGATGCAAAAAGTATTATAGTATGACCTCCTTTGTGTGCAACAAATATGTTCAGAAACTTGAAAGATTGGTAAGAATTTGATAACAACAGTAATTATTTCTGGGAAAAAAGAACAAGAACTCTAGAGTAGGAGGGAAAGGCTTACTCTTCATTTTACATCTATTTCTACCTTAAAATTTTTGAAATTGGGTGGCTCAGCAGTCTCGGAGGCCGAGACAGGTAGCTTGTTTGAGCTCAGAAGTTCAGAGACCAACCTGAGGAAGAGCAAGACTCTGTCTAAAAGTAGCTGGGCATTGTGGTGGGCACCTATAGTCCTAGCTACTTGGGAAATTGAGCAAGAGGATCACTTGAGCAGAGAGTTTGAAGTTGCTGTGAGCTATCATGCCATGACATTCTAATGAGGGAGACACAGTGAGACTCTAAAAAAAATTGAAATTGATGAATCTGCTTCAAGTCTATAGTAAAATGAAAGTCCTATTAAAAATGCAGGTGGGCCAGGTGGTGTGGCAGGTGCCTGTAATTCCAGAACTTTGGGAGGCAAAAGGGGAAGGATCTCTTGAACCCAGGAGTTTGAGGTTGCAGGGAGCTTTGAAGAAGCCCTTGAACTAGAGCCTGGATGACAGAGTAAGACTCTGTGTCAAAAACACACAAAAAACCAAATCAAACAAATGAACTGGTGCCAGATGGAAAATGATCAAAAAGAGAGAGAGAGAGAAACTTGAATAAGCAGTCCTAGAGGAACTGGAGAGTGACTGATCAGATGGGAAAACTTGTTCTTGTTGATTGGATATTTTATAGATTTGCCACTTGATATTTTCAGAATAAAAAAAGCAATAAAAATTTGTAATGCTAATACTTGCATTTCTTAAGTGATTAGAAAATAGCTTCAAGATGCGGCCATATAATTTCCTCCTGACATTTTTTGAGCACTTCTCTGTGCCAAGTTCCATGCTCAGACCTTAACATATGTTATCATTTCATTTGCTCCTCAGAGCAAACCTATGAGGTGGTATTGTTCTCAGTCTTACCAGCCGAGGAGGGTCTGGCTGCCTGGTACTGTCGCTAATGTGTAGAGACGTGGATGGGTCCACCAGATTTTGTCAGAAGGCCAGCGGTTCTGGAGAACAGGACCTCTCCAAGACTGCTGTGCTCTTCTATTTCTGAATTCACAATTATATATATAAAGGTTCAAAGCAAACATCACATTAACTCTTATTTTAAATAATAATTAGCATAACTCAGTGACTTATTACAACATTTCCAATACAAAAGTTAATTTCTTAATTCAATTCTTCTAAAGTACTCAAGATAAACATCTTCAAGGTGGGAGTTAAATTTACCAAACAATAAGAATGTGAAACATGAGGTATATAGGTCAAAACCAGTTGTGTCGCCCTCTCACTAGATGAGCTCTCATCAGTGTGGTTTTGAATATGAGGTAACTGAGGCTCAGAGATGTGACCCATGTCTATTATCATCAGCAAGTGAATAGTAGATCTGCAATCAAAAATTCAGAACTTGGCTCGGCGCCTATAGCTCAACCGGCTAAGGCGCCAGCCACGTACACCTAAGGTGGCGGGTTCGAATCCCCAGCCCGGACCCGCCAAACAACAATGATGGCTGTAACCAAAAAATAGCCGGGCGTTGTGGCGGGCGCCTGTGGTCCCAGCTACTTGGGAGGCGGAGGCAGGAGACTCGCTTGAGCCCAGGAGTTGGAGGTTGCTGTGAGCTGTGATGCCACGGCACTCTACCCAGGGGGACAGCTTGAGGCTCTGTCTCAAAAAAAAAAAAAAAAAAAATTCAGAACTTGTGCCTTAATCTCAGTGTTGGATCATTTCTAAGGAGTAAGAATGCAAAAGGCAGGTACTGATGTCTTAGATTTTGTCTATATTGCCACAAAGAAGCAAACACAATATTACGTAATGTTATGGTAGATATTTATGGTCCCTGCGCATAATTAACTCTCACCTTTGCCTTTGTTGTGAGGCCAGCCTTAAGGAATCCACGGAGCAGGCATCCTCCAAACCAAAGACAGGACTAGGTCATTGCTGGGGTAACAAAGAGGAGTAAATTCAGGGCAAGGAGGGAGTCTGGGAGAAGTGGGGCTGGGCTAGATGATGGTGGAGTCTCAGAGACAAGCAAAGTCAGAGGGTTTGGGATTCAGAGAGGCTGTGTGGAGCAGAAGGGACCAGGACAAACTCAGATGAATGATGCAGAAAACTCAGGCTCAGGAATCCAGGAAGAGGAAGACAAGAAAGTGTGAGGGCCTCTGGAGAGGGCTTGGCAGCCCACCAATGCTTTGGCAAGGTCAGCGTGCTTGTTTACAGGGAGAAAACAATGAATGGAAGGTTGTGGTTAGGTAATTGGTTCTTTTTCTCTCTAACATTTGTAAAGTTCTTAGAAATCAACTCAGTTTGTTTATAACCGTTCCTCTTATAATTACATAACTCTTTAATAGGCTCAATTTCTTGTTATGTTGATTCAATGTGACAAGGAACATCTTTATTTTAATTTTTTATTGTTGGGGACTCATTGAGGGTACAAAGAACCAGGTTACCTTGCTAGGATTTCTTAGGTAAAGTCCCTCTTACGCTTTGTCCCACGACAAGGAACTTCTTTGTTGTAACTGTAATTTATGTCCCAGGGTAGAATTCTCCAAACTCTCCTCTTCCTACCTCAAGCCAAACAGAGGAACAATTTAATCAGCTGACCCACCAATTGTATTATTTTTCTAAATTTTACTTGTGAATAAAAAGATTTTGATAAGTCCACAAATTTGAAATGTCATTTAGCATGTTGGGAACTTCTGAGAGAAAAATATAAACTAGCATTTTTTCGTATATTTTGACCCTATTCTACCATCCTCTGGTGAAATTAGGTATTGCAACCCAATTTCTAAATACTTGCCTATGACCAGCATCAATAGGAAAAGAACACCCAGATTATCTGGTCCTCACATTTTAAATAAATCTAACATTTTATTTCAATTTTTCTCACCTATTACTTTTAAGGAATCACTTCTGTTTTTCCCTGGTTGATTCTTTCTATTCATTACTGTCTAACACTCAGGTTTTTGTCTTGAATATTTGTCCTGAGTTCTTTAATCTCAGTATTTTCTGTCTCACTTTTTCTCCCCATTTCCTAGCTCATTGTCATCTTTGCTTGCCATGTTTTATTTTTCAATTTTTTTTACTTTTGTCTTCCATTTTTTAAAAATGTTTATCCAGGCTCGGCGCCTGTGGCTTAAGTGGCTAAGGCTCCAGCCACATACACCTGAGGTAGTGGGTTCAAATCCAGCCAGGGCCCACCAAACAACAGTGACGGCTGCAACCAAAAAGTAGCTGGGCATTGTGGCAGGTGCCTGTGGTCCTAGCTACTTGGGAGGCTGAAGCAGGAGACTCGCTTGAGCCCAGGAGTTGGAGGTTGCTGTGAGCTGTGATGCCACAGCACTCTACCCAGGGGGACACCTTGAGTCTCTGTCTCAAAAAAAAAAAAAATGTTTGTCCAGGCTAGGTGTGGAGGCTGATGCCTGTAATCCTAGCACTCTGGGAGGCCCCTGTGGGTGGATTGCTTGAGCTAAGGAGTTCCAGACCAGCCTGAGCAAATTGAGACCTCATCTCTACTAAAAATAGAAGAAACTAGCCAGGTATTGTGAAGGGCAACTGTAGTCTCAGTTACACAGGAGGCTGAGGCCAAAGGATTACTTGAGTTTGAGAGTTTGAAGTTGCTATGAGCTATAATGCTGTAGCACTCTACCCAGGGTGACAGAATGAAACTCTGTCTCAAAAAAAAAAAAAAAAGTTTATCCAGAAGATCTACTTTCAATGATATATGTAGAATGTTGGTGACTGGACTTTGAAGAGTTCCATAATGTTTGACTTACACAACCTGATAACAGAAATTATGCTCACGGGTGTCATTCTTAGTCACCTTTTGTACTATTAGATATACTATTGTCTATTAACCACATAGAAAATATGTGATAGTGACTAGTCTTCTATGTGTGTAACATTCTGGAAAAATTCTTTAAACTAAAATACAAGCACCTTCAATTTAACATGACAAACCAGTTACTGACTTGTGCTTGAGAAAATTTTTAAAATTTGGTCGCAGAAGCTTTGCTTTTAAAAAGCCATTTTGACCAAGGGCTAAACTTATAGAGAAAGGTTCTAAAATTTAAAACATTAGTTCATGTGAATTTGAATTTTGACCTAACATAGTCCATTAGCTTCCCTGGGCTGCTGTAACAAATTACTGCAAACCAGGTGGTTTAAAAGAACAAAATTAATTCACAGTTTTGGAAGCCGGAGGCTGGAAATTGCAGTATTGCCAGGTTTGGGTCCTTCCTGAGGCTCAGAGAGCCTCCTTGCTAGTTTCCGCTGGTTGCTGGCAGTCCTTGGCGCTCTCTGGCTGTGGCCAGAAGGTTCTGCCTTCGTTCTGGCTTCTTTTCCCCTTTTCACTGACTCTTATTCCTTTCTCCTTTGTGTGTCTCTGTGTCTTCTCCTTCCTGTCTTTTACAAAGATATTCATCGTGGGATTTAGGGACCCATCCTAACTCAAGATGATCTCATCTCTAGATTTGTACCTTAACTGCATTTGAAAAGGTCCTAATTCCAAATAGAGTCACAGTCTGAGGTTCTACTTTGACACATCTTCCAGGAGTCACTTTGTACCCACTAGATGGGAATCATCACCCACAGTTTGCAGCTCTGGAGACAATACCTAGTGTTTTCACTTATTCCTGATGCCCTAAACTACTAGCTTCTTCTTTCTATTGCCTCTGACCTCTGTTTTCAATATTTCATGAAATAGTGCATTATTAAATGGTGTATTTGTTCAGAGCAATATTCCATATAATTGTTTCCATTTTATAAAACTATATAATTCATTGGTTGGGAGCAGTGGCTCATGCTTGTAATCCTAGCACTCTGAGAGGCCAAGACAGTTGGATTGCTTGAGCTCAGGCACTGAAAGCCAGCCTCAGCAAGAGTGAGACCCTGTCTCTAAAAATAGGCAGGTATTGTGGTGGGCACCTGTAGTTCAGGCTGAGGCTAGAGGATTACTTGAAACCAAGAGTTTGAGGTTGCTGTGAGCTGTGACACATGTCACTCTATCAAGGGTGACAAAATAAGACTCTGTCTCAAAAAAAAATAAATAAAAATTAATATAATTCTATTCTATTTTTTGGCATATCACCTTAGGAAATGAGATAATTTTAATTGCCTCTGAGAAACAATTAATTGAAAGTACCAGGCATTATGGTCTTTGTTTCTCTATTCAGAAGTTTTTACGTACTTTATATAAATTGATAAAAGTGAGGTAAAAATTTGTTTGAATTGAGTGGAAAAGAAATGCAGGAAAAGGAAAAATGAGAGTAGAAGGGATATGAACTTAGACAATAAGGGTATTACATAAAAATTAGAAATAAAAATATTTCAAAATGTAACACCATTAATTGGAGATGGTAACTTCATCACATTGACTCTCAGTTTCCCAGTAATCCATACAAAAAAGAAAGCAGGTGTATGCTTTAAAGGGGCCATAAAATTAAAACAAATCAATTTTAATTAGTTGCTTGAGGGGAGCACGTTCAGTACTGACAGAGACTCAAAAGAAAATTTCTCATGGGATCTCCCGGGAAGGATGTACGATGTAATTAACACATGTAATGCAATTAGCAACATCCTCACAGTAAACACAGCAGCGGTTTTGACAGGTTCTTGTTCATAACATCCTTCAATGTCAGCCAATAGTAATTTGATGAAAACAGGGTCAGGGAGCTCAAAACAATATGGTTCAGGTGACAGAGTTCCATGTTGATCTGGATTATTGGAGAAAGGGAGTTTTAAAAAACCTAAAGAGGGGATAGCTTCCATGTCTTTTAAGTAGTGTCCCCAAAATATTAATTCACACTGCAATTTTTTTTTGTAGGCACAGTAATACTTCAGGCTGTGCTGGTGATCAGTTCTGGAGGGTGCCCACCTTCCAGATGCCGGCAACCATCTGCTTCAGCTGGCGGAGGTGGGGACCTGTGGCCCACACGTGCTGGGCAGACGCTGTCTCCCCTTCACGTGGAGGTGGGATGAGGGCACATCTTTGGAAACTGCCAGGATTTTCTTCAGAAACTGGAGCCTGCTGCTGTGCTCCAAGAAAAAGGCGACCAAGGCTATCCACACTCCACAGTAAATGACATAGATAATTTTATATTTGAAAAATCTTAAAGTGATGGCGGCAAAATATTTACTTCTGATTAAAAAAAATCAGTAAAATTTCAAAGAATTTTATTGTTAGTGTCCCTCCTTGGTCTACCTTCTTCTAAAATAAACTGGCAAAAGAACTATATCCAGGAACATTGAATAATTTTAACAGGACATATAGAATGAATAATCTTCCTGCTGCCTAAAAGTTAGGGATCATTGGACAAAAATGGTGACTTTGATATTAAAATAGATCCCTAGTTCTGTTTTCCAGCAGATGCCAGATAGATGGGTCATCTGTCTATTTAAAGCATACCTATCTCGTGACACTAGAACCTCTTACTCTGTATTTTGGCTTTCTATGACGTTATTTTTTATGGGATTCCTTATCAACTGTGAACACATTTCTTGATAAAATAAGTGATCTAGCTACAGATAGAGGAGACTAACTTCTCATTGGCAAAGGGAAATTCTTGTCTCAGCAAAAGAGCCAAGGAACAAGTGCAGGAAGTTCTCCTCGGATGCTTTATAGCACAGCAGGAGCAGAGAAAGGCCAATTTCACTTGCTTCCTGATGAGCAGAAGAACTGTGGACTTTCATGCTAAGTCCTTGACCACAAACACATCTTGCCTCTTTAAACATTAACACCTCTAGCATTTAAAAAGTGGGGCAGTCTGTCGCAGGGGTGGGGGGTGGGGTGCCGGTCAGTGCTGCTCCGTGTTTGTGGAGCTGTCCAGGGGATTAGCCAGCCAGTTCAGTTGGGTAGTTCTGCCTCAGATCTAGAGGCGGAGATCTCCTTGTTCTCACAAACCGTCTAAAGTTAGATTCGTGCCCTGGACAGGCCTCCTGGTCCCAGCTTGGTGTGGCGGCTCTGGCTGTAGTTTAGAGCAACTTCAGAAGAGCTCCCCTCTGCTCTGTGCCAGAGCTGACTCCAGCTTTACAGCGCTTAGTGAAGTTCAGGGGAGAGGCTTTGCATCTGCATCACTTCGGTGCTAAGGAGGTTCTCCAACTGTGTGCCCTCTTCCCATTCCCACCAGCGGGGGGTAGGAAGGGACCCAATAGTGACAGGGTGGATGGTGTGGGAGAGAGCTGTGCTGGTCAGGGAAAGGGAAAATGAAAGGGAACGGAGTCAAGGACACAGCCATATTTTACAGCCAGAGTTAATGTAATACAAAGCTACCCTCCAGCCTGGAGAAGCCACCCAGAGTGATCGTGATCACAACTTGGGTTTCAGAGTTTCACTGACGTAGGTCTGGCCAAGCCAGGGGACCCGAGACTGGCAGCTGGCCCAGGGATGGCAGGTCTCCACTGGCACTCTCATACAGAGCGGGAGACACTAACAGCTGAGGGGACCATGTTTATTGCTGTCTGGCTGCACAGCCAGGGAGGGAAGTGGCAGTTTGGAAACTCAGCTGTGCACAAGTGCCAGCTCCAAACTGCTCCACTTACAAAAGCCAGTGCAGAAAGCAGTTTTAGTGGAAAGAAGCGAAAGCCCTGGTGAAAGCTATTTTTCATGAAAGGTCTGGTTTACAGAGCAACTGTTTTCTATATTCGAGCACAGGTGATTCTGAAAATGGGACCGTCCCTTTTTTTTAAGACAGAGCCTCACTTTGTTGCCGTGGATAGAGTGTCGTGGGGTCATACAGCAATCTCAGATTCTTGGGCTCAAGCAATTCTCTTGCCTCAGTTTTTCTATTTTTAGTAAAGACAGGGTCTCATTTTCACTCAGGATGGTCTTGGACTCATGAGCTCAAGCAAACCACCCACCTTGAACTCTCAGAGTGATAGGATTATAGGTGTGAGCCACTGCTTTCGGCCCCAAAATATTTTATTATTATTAAATAGTAAATAAAATTGAAACAATTTTAGAAGCACTGTCTGTCTTCTAGCTTTCCCATTTAAAATTTCTAGTTTTTCGTAATTTTCCTAAAGTACGTGTTAAGGGGTGTGGTAGCTCACACCTGTCATCCCAGCACTCTGGGAGGCTGAGGCAGGTGGATGCCTTGAGCTCAAGAGTTCAAGACCAGCCTGAGCAAGAGTGAGACCCCGTCTCTAAAATCAGTCAGGTGTTGTGGTGGGTGCCTGTAGTCACAGCTACCGGGGAGGCTGAAGCAAGGAGATTGCTTGAGCGCAAGAGTTTGAGGATGCTCTGAGCTATGACACCATAGCACTCTACTCAGGGTGACAAAATGAGACTCTGTCTCAAAAATAATAATAATAATAATAGGGGTGGCCCCTGTGGCTCAAAGGAGTAGGGTGCTGGCCCCATATGCTGGAGGTGGTGGGTTCAAATCCAGCCCCGGCCAATAACTGCAAAAAAAAAAAAATTAATAAAATAAACAAATAAATAAACAAATAAGTAAAGTAAATGTTAAAATAGTAGCATATGTAGATAATTTAAAAGCAAGTAAAAAACCCACAAACCTATTTACTGATAAAGATTAGATAAGAAAGTTTATGGACTATTTATATGAACTATCAAAAGACTATTTCTATACA
The DNA here is from genome assembly GCF_000181295.1 of Otolemur garnettii. NCBI lineage: Eukaryota > Metazoa > Chordata > Mammalia > Primates > Galagidae > Otolemur > Otolemur garnettii. Next base: position 39,089,301 of record NW_003852399.1, read on the forward strand.
CTCAGGTAAAGTTCAATAGCAATATTATTGAATACCCTGAATTTTACTTTGACCTTGGGAAGGGAGCCTCACAAAGTCAAAAATGGAAGAAAGGCATATAAAAGCTTGAAGATAACTTTGTTTTACCTAACAGACTTTTCTACATGATAGTTAAGAGTATAGTTGTGGTCTACAGCCCAGCTTATAATTTATCTAGAAGAGAAAATGGGAAGAGAGCATTATTTTCTTTGCAATGTCTGGTAAACTAATGGTTTATGACTTAGGAAAAGAAAATGATTACCTTTTAAAAACAGGCAAGAGCCCTTCTAGTTGCAGAGAGAAGGGATCTAGTTGCAGATTTTATAAACATAATCAGAGAGGCCAGGGCAGAAGCCCAGAATTCACAGCAACGTTTTGGGGGCAGCACATCATGTTGTAACTCGACGCATATCAAGTTTATCTCACATTTCTCTCTATACAAAAAACTGTTACTTTAACATTTTCTCCAAAAAAGTTTTGTTCTGCTAAAATTAACTTAAATCTTTAAGAATAATGTAGCTATGTACAGGATGGCCATAAAGTTCATGTGCAATTTAAAATAGACCACTACTGCACGCGATCTTTATGGCCACGCTATATTTATCCTGTTCTACTGTAAGTCTTCAGGATTGTCATAGCATTTCCAAGTGATAGTAAATACTGTGCTCTCAGAGATATGATGGATCTGAAACTCGTTTCAGGCAATGAACATTTCCATCAGGAGGACTGTGAGAAGTGAGACGCAGCCTCCACAAGTCAGTGATCAGGAAGTACACGGACACTTGGCCTGGAGGATTGGCTGCCCTTTGCGGGGCTGGTGGGACAGACCTGGGATTCCTGGCTGTGTGAGGATTCTCTGTGGGATGACGGCTCCCATTCATCAGCCTCTTTTTGTCTGGCCCAGCTGAGCTCCTCCCTTGCATGAGAGGGTCTTGCTGGGAGGTCTTCTTCCCATGTCGCTTAGTAAACAAGAACAGCAACAGTAGAACTTACAAGGACAATGAAATGAATCCCTTTTGGGGTGGAGGGCAGTGAAAATTTCCTCCTTTAGGAACTATTCCTATATTCTAAACCCAATATTTTAAAAAGTGTCCTGTTTCAACAGATTACCCGTGCCACTGTCCTTCAGCCCAGGGCAGCTGTACAGGGAGCTGAACGCCATGTCCTCCAGGGTTCGGAGGGGCTCCTAATAGCTCTATTAAGCTAGGAGTCCAGGCTGCATTTTGCCAGTTGTTAAAGGTGAGTAGATCAGTGATGTCAGATTTTTTTTTCCATTTCTGGAAACCGTGATGAGCAACATCCAGGGTTTGTGCTAATTACATCATCACAGCATGAGTAGTCACCTTGCAGATGTCCCCTCAGTCCCCTTCTGCTTCTGTTTTATCACCAACCCCCGTCTCTCTACCTCTACAAAGCCTCTCTCATCCTTCTGTCTTCTCCATTCCTGTTATCCCAGTCCAATTTCAGGCTTTTTAAATTTACTTTTAATTTTCTAAATCCTATACTGTTGTAGTAGTGTTCAGAGCAGTGGCTTTTGGTTCTTTTCAATTTGTTGTTCACCTTATACACACAGGCACACACATTTCTAAAACACAGATCTAGATGGTGGCATCAAGTGCTTAAAATCCTCAAAAGAAAAGGCTTGCCAATAACCTACTGAATATTTCCAGACTCCAACGACAGGCCTCTGGTGCCATTGTTCTAGCTGTCTTGTGGCCCCTCTGCCTGCACTACCTGCCCTGGGTTGTGGTCACACTGAAGTCCTCAGGTCACTGAACCACCATGGTTGCTGAAGCTTCTCCTGTGATGATGGTGGCGCTGTCTTGGTACAGTCGTGTGCATACCATTCTTAGTTTCTGTTTCAGCATACACTTGTATGTACATGTTGCCTGACATCATCCTCTGCAGGAAACACTAATATAAGTTATTACAAAAATAAGATCTGAAGTAGATTCATGAGATCTTATCACTTGGATTCTAAACAGCAATGGCCTATGGCTGGCCCTGGTTACTATTGCTGCATTGCTATTATAAAATCATGGCTATTTTAGAAGAACGATACATGTTTCCATATCTTCATTTAACCTCTTAACTTTATCTAAATCATGACTCTCCTTAAATTTTTTATGCATAAGTTTTTATTATTTTTATCAGGTTATAATGGATATGTGTGCTTATTGTACAAATATGTAAATGTCAGAGAGAAAATCAAATTATCCTAATAAGAATACTCAGAGACATCTACTGTTCACATTACCAGACTTTAGAACATATGCACACACTGGTAGTATATTGCTTTGTCCACTTTTATATTGCAAAATTTTTCTCTCTCTGTAAATATTCTTTCATACTGTCTTATGACTACCTAGTGCTTTATCCTATGGATATGTCATAACTCTCATTTATCCATTATCCCACTTTGAGCATTTAGGTTGTTTCTAAGACTTTACTATTATAAATAAATGGTATAAATGAAAACTCTTGTAATATCCTTCTTTCCACATTTGTTTTGGGGTAAGTTCCCAGAATGGAAATAACAGAGCAAAGAGCTTGAACTTTTTTACCCTCTAGAAAGTTTGTGTAAATTTGCACTTCCTATATCTTTGCCAAGATATTGGGTGTCGATAGTTTAAAAAGAGCCAGGCCTACTCCAATAGGTGAAAAACCGTATCTTGACTTCATTTGGATTTCTTTACTCTCTGATTGCAGTGATCCCAAAGATGAATTAGTGAGTAGAGAATAGAACTAAGGTCATTCATTCTATGTAAGGGCAGTGTGTTTTGGTTACTTTGACAAGATTTCTTTATTCAACCCCCTCCTCTTTTTTTTTTTTTTTGGCTTATCAAGAATAAAGAAAATAAAAAATGCAAAAGTGAAACACCTTGTTCTATAATTTATTGGCAAATATAAAGTAGCATATATTTTAATGAGATTTTCTTGGTAATCCCCTTGTTCTTCCCTTTGCTGCTGACCTCAAGGCCTGGGAAAGGGTCCAGGGCCCACTAAGGAGTCAAGGTTGAGGCTTTTCTACACTCAGGCCTGAGGGATCTTAAGTAGTGATGGTTTATGACCTTACATTTGAGGCAGGGCAGGAGTAGACTCTTCATTTGCTCCAACACTTCCATGAAATAAAATGTGGATGGAAGAAAGGAAATTATATTTATTTTGTCTGTAGTGCCTACAAGTGTTCTGACTAGAGTTCTGTGCTGATGCTTTTAGGGAGGCTGCAGTCAAGAGGCTTTGCTCAATTTGGGGAAGTTGATGGTGCCTACCACCCTCTTTCTTATCAGATAAGTGGATAATATAAAAACTCCTCACCAGCAATTTTTTCACATGGAATGAAAATACTAATTTTTTACTCTATTTTTATCAAAGTATCTGAGGCAGTTCAATTTAAAATTAAGAAACCAGTTCCCATCCCTGCAAAACCAACCAGCAAGGAAATAAGCAAGAGAGTTATTCCTCCTTGAAATTGTGTATTCCATGTTGCACTTACAGACCGAGAGAGCTGAGCTCTGCATGTACTTCCGATTAGGCAAATGCTGTTATTGCATATTTCTAACCTCAGTTCCTCTCTCTGAAGTGCCATTCAAATATGAGGCATCTTTTGTGAATAAGGATCCTCAACAATCATGCCATCAGGACTTCAAGATCTAACTGCAGAAAGCCTTAATTAAATCAAATTATGGAAGAAGTGATTTTGTATGATTTTACTGGCAGAGATTTCATTGCTACAGATTATTCTTTGTAAATGTTCACCTTTATGGAGTAGGACGACCATGTCGGACATCAACATTTTCCTTTTGAATGACAGTTCCATTCTACTAAATTGTTGACATTTCTATTGTCATCCATTCAGATTTACTTCGCACCTGCCTTATTCCAGGCACTGCGTACAGTGGGGTGGCCACCGAGATGAATGAGACTGTGTTCCCACCTGTCCAGGACAGTGGAAATGGGCGTGTTGGGGGGAAAAAAGCATATTGACTCAATGGGTACTTGTTTTGAATTGTGTACAAATCATCATGTTCACAGAGGAAAAGAACTTCTAACCTGGTATTGCGGGCATGGACCCCTTCCAAATGGTGGCTCATGAAATCTCTATGTACTTGTGGCAGGGATACTTAGTCTCAGTAGAGCAGATTGTATTAATAACTGTCGGACACTAGATGGAGCCATAACACATCCATATGTCAGTATAGTCATGGTCTAAAGATACTAGGTCAAATTGAAACTTGAGGTTGAAAAATGTATTAAGGAAACGGTACCTGTTATAAAATCAACATTTTTTACTTTCCTATATTAATAGATTCTTTAAAAACTAAATGGATTATAGACATACATTTTAGGTGGTTACAGAATAGAATTTCCTTTTAAAAATTATATGTAGGCGTTACTATCATGTTGCAAAGTATTCTGTGTTTTAAACATTTATTAAACTGTCATTGTCCTCTGTGTCAAGGTAGCATAAATTGAAAGTCAAGGCAATATTGCTCCTATTAATAAGGAACATGCATTGAATCAGTCCCTTTATTTTTGAAAAATTTTGCCAAAAGAATAGGTGATGCTGGAGAGAAAACATATCAGGAAAAATAGGATAATGATGGGAAAATATTTGATTATTTAAATACATGATAATTGAATAAATGAACAATTTTTGAGTGGCCCACTGTATCCTAACACAATTGTAAAGCAAAATGCTTCCTAAACATAAATATCACTTAGTCTTCAAAGGGAACCTTTGAAATAGTTACCATGATTCTCTTTTTGTGGTACAGGAAACTAAGTCTCAGAGAAGTTGATAATTTGCAGTAGATCACATTGCTAATAAATGCCAAGATAATTAAACTAATGTTGTATTGTCAAAGGTGAAATGTGCACATTAATGTGAATTTAACATTTAATTCTGAAAAATTCCTCATTTGTTCTTCAAATATCTCTCTCCCTTACTATGTAGATTCTGCTCTCTTTTTGCTCTGTCTAGTGAGTAAATGTTGGAGCTCTTTCATTTATCTTCTAAATATTTTATTTTCCATTTTCTTATCACCCCAGGTCATATTTGGGGAGTTTCCCCAAAGCTACATTCCAGTTTTGGTAATTCTCTCAATTCTGTTCAATCTGTTTTCCCATCGTTTCATTAAGCTTGTGTTCCTACATGCTTAGTTTAATTTGTCTGCTCTATTTCATTAGATCTTGTTTTAGAACTCTTGTTGGGGAAGAAATTTAGTGCAGAAGTTAAAGGCAAAAGTTTAGGAGTCAGACGGTCTAGTTTGCATCCTGATACCATAGGTTGCTGCCAGCTGTGTGATCTTGGGTAGGTTACTTAACCTCCCCATGCCTCAGGCTCCTAATTTATAAAACTTGGTAGTACCTCCTCGTAGAGTTACTGTGAGCAACAGATGAAATCAGAAAAATGCTAAGCAAGCAGCATAGCACTTTGTATAAGGAAGAGCTCAGTAAGAGTTAGCTTTTCTTGTTAGGCCTTCCTTTATCTTTGATTGTGCCATGGTTAGAAGTTCTTTTTCTTTTTCTTTTCTTTTTTTTTTTTTTGGTCACCCTGGGTAGAGTGGTGTGGTGTCATAGCTCACAGCAACCTCACACTCTTGGGCTCAAGTGATCCCCCTACCTCAGCCTCAGTTGGGACTACAGGAAACTAGCATAACACCCAGCTATTTTTTTTTTCCTATTTTTAGTAGAGACAGGGTCTCGCTTTTGCTCAGGCTGGTCTCAAATGCTTGAACTCAAGCAATTTACCCACCTTGGCCTCCCAGAGTTCTGGGATTACAGGTGTGAGCCCCCACACCCGCCCTGGTCAGAAGTTCCTGAGAGATAATGCCTGTCATTTGTCACCTCTTCTGGCTTTCTCCATGACCATTCTCTTGGGAAGTTTGTAATTTTTGACTGTGAGCTTATCCAAATGAAAATTGTTTTCCATGAATGTCCCACTGGTACCCTAGGTTGTGAGGTGTCCTTATGGGGTGAGCTCACATTTGCCTCTGCAAGTCAGAACTGGTATTGATAATCATTTCTCAGTTGGATAGGGCCCCATTGGAATTCCAGTTTTTCCATATGAAAAAGCAGCCTTGCATTAAGAAGCCTCATGTGGATAGTGCCACCTCCATCACACACGCATGCAGGATGGGGACTTGATTTTCTGATTTCTTCTGAAGTGAACTTTCCTCCTCCCAAAACCCTCTCTCACTGTGTTGGTTTCCAGTCTTAGCTCTAGGGACTTTTATTGTTCCCAGATTGATTTTTAACTTTTTAATTTATTTTCCTTTTTAAAGATAAGATCTTGCTTTGACACCGAGGCTGGAGTGTGGTGGTGTCATCATAGCTAACAGCAACCTTAAATTCCTGGGCTCAAGTGATCCTCCCACCCCAGCCTCCTGAGTCCCTGGGACAATAGGCATGTACCACCTTGTCTGACTAAATTTTCTTATTTTTTGTAGATATCAGGGTCTCACTATGTTGTCCAGCCTGGCCTTCAAATTTAAAGGGGAAAATTCTTCAGTTCAGTGCCCATCTTGCTCCAACTGAGGGGACTATCACTCTCTTGGGGCTTCAAAGCTCACATGCAGCCGGGGTCTCAGTACAGCTTGGAGGCTGGATGGCCTCTCTGGTATTTCTTCTGCTCACAGCTCTGGCACTCAGTTCTGGGTTTGTTTAAAAGGCATCTAAAAAGCTCTCCCCTCCTCCCCATGCACTCAGGTGTGCCTTTGAAATATTCCATTGTTATATGTCTTCCAGAATATTCACATTTTTGAGTGAGCAGGATTTTTTTTTCTACACTAGCACAATTCAGCATATGGACTGGCATTCCAGTTTTACCATTTGAAAAAGAAGCCTTGAGTTAAGGAAGATAAATTAAAAGAAGGTAAAGCAAGTACTGGCTGTTGCTGGGTGAGCTCTGGGACCCAGCGTCTCCCGGCTGTGCATACGGAATGCTGTCTATTGTGGCTATGTGGCCCCAACATCCCAGCAGCTGCTTCGCTTTTCTCTCCATCCAGATGGAGCAATTTGTGGTCCTTGGGGGTTCTACCCTGCCTATGGGTACAGGTTGGCTGAAAAGGCAGGTTTTGTGCTCCCCTCAGGGAACTCTACCTTTGTCCCTAGTGACATGACCTGCCTCGTTTGGGCCATGTCCTCTCTGTGAACCCCTGGAGTCTGGTCCTTGTTTCCAGACCCATAGTGCCTCGCATGAATTGTGTTGCAGACGGAGCTGACATTTTCTCCCTTATTGCCACCCCGCAGGGCAGGAGGGGCCACCAGCCCCCAAATCTCTGGCCCCGACTCCCTACCTCTCAGCACCCTAATCCTTTGCATGTGACCACAAGGCCTTTCAGAGACAGTAGCCTGTCTGTGCCACTTCCTTACTGGCCAGTCCTGTGGGTCTGACTACAGCAATCATTCCAGGGAGCTGGACAGTGCTCAGGGATGTGGCTTTTCTTAACATAGAGATGAGGGACTTTTGTTAGAAAGAATATCCCAAGAATGTGCTGAATCAGAACAAAACAGGAGAGCAGGGTCCTCAGTCCAGCAGACAAAGAAAAATAGCCAGTAAGTAAGCCAGAAGCAACAGAGTAGGATGGGAACTGATCAGCAAGGAGCCTGCAGTTAGAGAGAGGGCAAATCAGCCCAGCAGAGAGCTGCGTGCCTTAGGCCAGGGGCTCTTCACGTGGGCATGTGGGAGGTTTTAAAGGGCAGGAGAAGAGCTACTCCGTCTCACTTTAAGCTTTGACTGCTCTTTTTCTTCCTGACAGGACACTTTGCTCTGTGCATCTGCTCCTGGTCTTCTTTCTGTTGGGAGGCTAAGGCAGCTGACCCCTCCCCCCGCCCCTTCCTAAGATAAAGACACAAAGGACCTAGTTAGCCTCAGCCCTGTAAGTTCCCATCAAAGGACCCTAACCTTCTGGGCAAGCTATGAAATTTGCCCACCCCATATAAAAGGGGTCTTTAACTGCACCCTGGCTCAGACACCCCCTTTGCACTGCCCAGGCAGGTCACCCTCCCCTATCAGTAAACCGGGCCTGAACACCTTGGCTCTGGTCTCCTCTCTGGCACCACCGCTTACACCTTCCAGTTTCTGCTTAGGATCCCTCCCTTCCTTTGAGCTCCTGGGTTTCCTACCTCTTGGCGTCACTACACAATCTTCCACATAGCCACAGGCCATGTGTATTCTGGGATTCTTTTTGATTCTTCCATGTCATGGAGCCAAGACTTGAACAGCACCACGTGTCTTAGTCCAGCCCTCTGTAGTCCCTGTTCCCATGGTTTTCTCACATTCTTTTAGGCATAAACTATCCTTTGTCTTGATTAAATAGTCAACTGGTCAAGGAGTAGTTGAATGTAGTGAATATTTTCTTTATATACAAATAGAAAAGATGGTTGTGTCCACTGTCTTGTGAAATCTCTAGTAGTCGTGTCTACATGCCACCAGAAGCTGAATATACGACTGGGCCGTACAAAGTCAAGCAGCTATTTGCTCCCTTATTCTGGAACATTTTCTCCACTTTCTGGTTAACTGATGCTCACCTTTTAGGTCTCTATTTAAATGTCGTTTTCTGAGATAGACTTAATGGAACTGTCTAGTCTCTGCTGTTTGTGTTTTTCCCAGAGCATCTGTGCCATATGCTCTTGCATTTGCCCAACTGGAGTTACATGCTTGTTTGAGTGATTGTTTGTTGACTCTTTCCTTTCCTCTAGACTCTATGCTCTATAAAGCTCTCATTTACTCATGTTCTCACACAGTGCTTGGTGCGTGGCAGGCGCTCTAAATATTTGTTATGTAAAGACGTTAATGAGTCTTGCTCTTTTATTTTTTTATTTTTATTTTTTTTGAGTCTTGCTCTTTTAATAAATTGTTTTGCTACCTAACAGCGCTGGCTGATTCCCCTCCTCCCAAAGAGAAATGATTCTTTGGGAGTAGGGGAATATTTGAAAATATATATTTGGCTCCATGCAAACTCACAACAGCTCAGAACAAATTTCTTTATTGGCCAAGAAAATGGCTTTCTGAGTTCTAATCATCAAATTGTAAATGCATGTCCAGTCAGAAGAGGTTGATGATGAATTTGCAGTTAAAACATAAATGGGTTTTAAAAGGTATTAGGTTGGTTGGACCTGAGATGGGGGAAAAAGCATCTGCTGACTAGTGGATGTAAGAGTTTAGGTTTCACAAGCTTAAAAATAGAGAGGCACATGTTGACGGGGAAATTGAAATGCAGGGAGTAGAAATTGCAGTCGCGGCTTTCTGCTGCAGGCCTTACCATGTTGCCAAGACTTACTGAGCTTTTGGGCAATAGACAACTGAAAACATAGTTATAATAAAAGGTTTAAGAGCAATAATTGTGATAATGCGATGTGCACAGGAGAGCGATTAACTCTGCCTAGGAGTATCAAAGAAGGCCGCAGGGACAAAGTGACATCTAATTGGGTCCTGAAAGATGAGTAGGGGCTTTCCACCTGGAAGAAAGAAGGAAAGGCATTTCAGGAAGAAGAAACATGCCACAGTGGCGTGAAGATATTAGGGAGCATGGCTTACCTGAGATCAAGGAGATATTTATTGAGTGTGGATGGAGTAGCAGGCGTCTTCAAACTACAGATGGGCCGAGGACATTTATCCGGCCCGTCCGGTGTTTTTGCCACCTGTTTTTACTGCCTGTCCTGCTGAGCAGCTGACTTGTCCTGGGGCCCACAGTCCGGCCCTCCAATCGTCTGAGGGACAGTGAACTGACCCCTTGGTGGGCGGTGGCTGGGCTGTGAAGAGCCCTGTATGCCATGCTCAGAAATGTGGGAGATAATCTTTCAGGGACTGCAATGGGAAAACAACTCACAGCTTAAAAAATCAGCACAGTGATTATTACTTCCTGGGAGATATACTGTATTTTGTAGCTGGCACATCTCTGGTGGAATCTTCCCTTCTGAGGTTCCCACACTAGAAAATAAGGAAGCAAGCTATTCAGCACAAATACAACTGCGTTTATGACTTTGGCCATTAAGGGAGTCACAAATGCAGTAACAGATGTTCTGAGTCCTCACAAAGTTCTAGGAAGGGACAAGTAGGAATTTAGAACAAAAAGTCTGGCCAACTGGATTTAGCGACCAGTGCCTGTAATCCCAGTGGATTCAGGAGGCTGAGGCATCAGGATGCCCACAGCCCAAGTCCAAGGTTGTAGTGAGCTATGATGCCACTGCACTCTGCTCAGGGCATAGGGTGGGACTCTATCTCAACAACAACAACAACGACAGGGAAATAATAATCATAAAAGAACAAAATGTTTGGCTTTAAATTGCCCAAGTTTGAATACTGGTTCCACCGTGAGTGAGCTATTTAACCCCTTAATGACTCAATTTATTATCTGTGAAATGGATATGAAAATGGTATTACCATGACTTGGCACCCATAGCACAGTGGTTATGGTGCCAGCCACCATACACCAAGGCTGACCGGTTCAAACCCAGCCCGGGCCAGCTAAACAGCAATGACAACTGCAACAACAAAATAATTGCCAGGTGTTGTGGCGAGTGCCTGTACTCCCAGCTACTTGGGAGGCTAAGGCAAGAGAATCACTTAAGCCCAAGAGTTTGAGGTTGCTATGATCTGTGACACCATGGCACTCTACTGAGGGCAACATAGTGAGACTCTGTCTCCAAAAAAAAAAAAAAAAAAAAAAGGCATTAACTACATGGAGTTGCGTAAGGATCAAAATAACGTGTAAAATACCTAACTCAGTGCCTCCAGCACAGTGGTTCTCAACCTTCCTAATGCTGCGATCCTTTAATACACTTTCTCATGTTGTGGTGACCCCCAATCATAAAATTATTTTCTCTGATACTTCATAACTGTTATTTTGCTACTGTTATGAATCATAATGTAAACATCTGATATGCAGGATGTATTTAGGTGACTCCTGCAAAAGAGTTGTTTGACCCCCAAAGGGTTCGTGACCCACAGGTTGAGAACTGCTGCTCTAGCACATGAAAATACTGAATAAATATTAGCTAACAAAAGGTTTAACACTCAAGATGTATTCAGCGCACATCAGATTCCAAATTCTTATCCACGGAGCTGTATCAGTTATTGGTGAACCTGAAAACTGCGTCACTGGAAATTCAAAGACGTCAGAAACGAGTCTTGTTTTTGGGGGGCCATATTAAAAATTTCCTTCCTGGCATCTGCACAGAGAGTCCCACGGCTGATGAGAAATAGGTATTCTGTGTACCTGCCACCCTGAGCCCTTCAATAAATTGTGGTATATGTACACCATGGAATATTATGCAGCCTTAAAGAAAGATGGAGACTTTACCTCTCACATGTTTACATGGATGGAGCTAGAACATATTCTTCTTAGCAAAGTATTTCAAGAATGGGGAAAAAAGTATCCAATGTACTCAGTCTTACTAAGAAACCAATTTATAGCTTTCTTATGAAAGCTATAACCCAATTATAGCCAAGGAAGAAAGGGAAGGGGGTGAGGGAGGGGAAGGGAGAGGGAGGCTGGGTGGAGGGAGAGTAATTGGTAGGACCACACCTGTGGTGCATCTTACAAGGGCACATGTGAAATTTACTAGGTGTAGAATATAAATATCTTAACACAATAACTAAGAAAATGCCCTGAAGGCTATGTTGACCAGTTTGATGAAAGCATTTCAGATTGTGTGTAAAACTAGCACATTGTACCCCATGATTACATTAATGTGCACAGCTATGATTTAATAAAAACAAAAAAGATAATCTCAGTACAAGTAATTTTGTCTGCACTATGTATTTTTTCATAGTTAAGGGATTTGAAAATCACATTTTGTTACTGTGAAACAAAAGGATTGGAATTTCTTTGGAATGGTCACTATTAGTGTCCCCAAGAAAATGGAAGAATACAATGAGCTAGGCTTATAAATCAATGGAGAATCATGTACAAATCCTTACACTACCTGGCTTAGAAAACTCAAAGAAAGTTTATAATTATATAGGAAGAAAATCATGGGTAAGAAAGGCCATAGCAGAAGAGTTTTAAGAAATAGCTGTGCTGGGCACAAACACTATGTTTACTGGTAATGTGACCTCAAGTGAGCCATGAAATCTGTGCCACATTGTTTGGTGCCTGTAGCACAGTGGTTATGGCATCAGCCACATACACCAAGGGTGACAGGTTCAAACCTGACCTGGGCCAGCTAAATAACAATGACAACTGCAACAAGAACAACAGCAAAAAAAAAAAAAAGCCCCTGTGTCACACTTTTATTAGCTACAAGATACAAATAGCAGTAGTTCTTACTTACAATAGCAGTAGTTCTTACAATCAAATACAAATTTGATTGCTGTTATAATGTAGGGAAATGATGTGAGTAAAATATGTGTCACAGTGCCTGATCCATGAGCTCTATAGCTGACATGAGACCCAATCTCTGAAGATTTTTATCATCTTACTTATAGAAGCTTCCTAGGGCTACTGTAAAAATGTAGACTGGGTGGCTAAACACAACGGAAATTTATCGTCTCGCCGTGCTAGTGGCTGGAAGTCTGAATGAAGGTGTCAGCAGGTTCTACTCCCTCTGAAAGCTGTAGGAGAGAATCCTTCCTCGCCTCTTCTAGCTCCTGGGGATGTGCTGTGGATCCTTGGTGTTCCTTGGCTTGTAGTGCAGCAATTTCATCTTTACTTCCATCATCACGCGGACTTCTCGCCAGGAGTCTCTCTCCCCCCTTCTTATAAAACACCATCATATCAGATGAAGGACCCATCCTACTCCAGCATGAGCTTATCATAATTAATTACATCTTCAATGACCCTATTTTCAAATAAGGTAGCACTCAAAGGTAACAAGGGTTTAGAACTTCAATAGACCATTCAGGGGACATAGTTAAAACCATAATGCTATTTTATTTTATGTTTATAAACTCTATGATTACATATGATTGTATATAAACACTATGATCGAGTGTTAGTTCTCCATAAATAAACTGTGAAAGAGAAGGTTGTTTAAATTGCTCAAGATGATGGGAGATGGATGTTCTCTGCTTCATAGCATTTTCCCCCAAACAAAACTTACCTGCAGTTATATGACTGTAGATAAATGAATAGCAAATGAAAGGTTGGCTTTGGGGGGGTAATAATTTAGTTGATTTACATATATTTACACATAGTGTGTTGATTGTAATCCTGAACCAGGTATGCTTGTGTTTTCATGGCAGCCCTGCTGTAGTGTTACAGGTGCCACCACAAAGCAACAAACTGGAAATGAAGTTAAGAGGTATTATGGGCTCGGCGCCTATAGCTCAACCGGCTAAGGCGCCAGCTACATACACCTAAGGTGGCGGGTTCGAATCCCCAGCCCGGACCCGCCAAACAACAATGACGGCTACAACCAAAAAAAAAACGGCCGGGCGGGGTGGTGGGCGCCTGTGGTCCCAGCTACTTGGGAGGTGGAGGCAAGAGACTTGCTTGAGCCCAGGAGTTGGAGGTTGCTGTGAGCTGTAATGCCACGGCACTCTACCCAGGGGGACAGCTTGAGGCTCTGTCTCAAAAAAAAAAAAAAAAAAAAAAAGAGGTATTATGAACATGACCTTGTACAGGTGAGGCAGACAAATGTGACATCACAGGCCTCTGTCACGGTGTGGGTTTTGTTGCTGTTCATTTGTTTATTCAACAAAGAAGGAAAGATAATTTTCCAAGAAAAAGACCATAGAGGCAATTCAACAAGAAGAGCACTTTTGAGAATCTTGATGAAGTCAGAATTCGGTTACAATGTCCAGAGACATAAAATCACACACACGGGAGAGCAGTGTACATGTGTGCCTCGCAAAGGACCTGAGCAGTTCCAAGACTTGTCTTGCATGAGGACACAGAGGTTCCCTAGGGGACCTCCTGGGCAGTGAACTGTCAGAGTGCTGGACTCCAGATCCATTGCTCAATTCATCGTCTTGTGTGACCTCTACGTGGTACCACTCCAGCATCCTTCCCCTGGGCTGCCGCTTCTACAGCCTCCCCAGGCCGTCTCAGTTCCAGGTGTCACGGGCCTGTCAAATCTCACCTCCTCAGAGAAGATGTTGTGATGATTAATAATTATTCTATCATCTTTGTTTTATACTTGCAGTATGTTTACTGGAGAATATCTAATTTGATTCATTACTTTGTAGGAATGAACTTAATTATTTGAAATTCAGCTCAAAAACCTACATAACAACAAGAAAAACTATGAAATGTTGGTTAAGCAATGTTTATGGGCAAGTCATTGACCTCAGTCCATTTTACCCATCACTTTGATCCTTAGAATTGTCTGAAACAGAGTATTATTACTTCTAATCAGAGATCAGAAAACAGACTTGGGGAGGCTGGTGCTTTGTCCCAGTGTTCTCAAAAGGAAACCATTCAGTCTACAGTGATCTTAGGATCATCTTGGCTCTCCAGTTGTCTCTTTTCTCTTCTAGAAGCTGGCTAGTCCTGAGGCTTGCGATGATCCGTGTTTTGTGTTTATTTGTTAGGCCCAGTCTCACTCTGTTGCCCTGGCTTGAGTGCTGTGGCGTCATCATAGCTCACTGTCATCTCAAACTCCTGGGCTCTAGCGATCCTCTTTTCTCAGCGTCCTGATAGCTGGAACTGCAGGCGTGCACCACCACACCTGGTTAATTTCTTTTTCTTTTTGGTAGAGATTGGGCCTCACTCTTGTTCAACCTGATCTTGAACTCCTGAGCTCAAGAGATCCTCCCCACCTCTGCCTCCCAGAGTGCTAAGATTATAGGCGTGAACTACTGCACCTGGCCCATATTTTGTGTTTGTTCAAGTCCCTCACATGGCCGTGTGTCTGGAATGTGTCTTAGCTAAAAGAATTTAAATACATCTCAGGTGCGATGAATGTGCTGGTTGTTCTCAGAGTTGTTCCTGAGGCATCATGTTCACAATCAACTCCAGAGTACATCGTGCCTGCTGTTATAAATCTCTGCATTTTGTAGCTGTATAAATACAAAAATGTTCCAAGGAAAAGCACACAGAGTGTTTTTGAAAAGCAAACATTTGTGCAAAAATGATGTTTTCTTATTTTCTCTGTGTTGCTGGCGGCAATTCTTTGGAAGTTAATTATTATACTGAATGTTAGCACAGAACATCAAGGCCATTTCTCATCTTCTGCAGTCAGCATTTCTATTGAATTATAAATGGGGCATTCACATTCCCAAACCATTTTTGTCTTTCTGGCATTTGCTTGAAAGAATGAGATCCATTGCTTGTTTGAATCATCTATCTCTCTTTGACATGTAATTATTCAGATCTTCCTTTTTATGGAAAGATGAACACTGCCATCGGTGCTGAGCTGCTCCAGCCATTTCTGACAGTGAGGGGAGGCGGCAGCATGTAGGGACTGAGTGCTTACCTCTGGGTCAAACAGAAAGTCAAATCCCAGCTCTGCTTCTTTGTGGAAAATTGATTAACTTCTTTTGGGATTGGTTCACCCATTAGCAAAATAAGGATGATTGTAATTTTACCTTTTTCTTAGGGTTTTAGTGAAGATTAGAGGAGATTAGATGGGAAAAACTATTTTTTCTCTTCAATCCTCTGATAACACTTCTGGTCACCAGAGCACGTGGGGCTTTCTCCTTCATTACACAATTTTCTAAGTCTCTGCAGACACGAACTGGGTATCTTATAAACAGGAGTTGGTGCACACCCCCAGGTTAAGGGTTTAGTCCCTCAGGAGTTGCCCTAAGTAAGATGCCAGTAGCAAGCAGTGGGTCCCCAAGTTGCCCACAGTTCTTGACCGATCAGCTACAAACTAGAGGTTCTCATGACCTCCTTGTTGAGTTTGACCATTTGCTAGGCTGGCTTGTGGAACTCAGGGAAGCACTCAAATTGTATTTATTCATTTATTACAAAGGAATTAACTCAAGAACAGCCAAATGGAAGAGGAACATAGGCAAGGTATGAGGAGAAGGGTGCAGAATTTCCACCCACTCTCCAGGAATGCCGCTCTTCCGGAATGTACAGTATTCAGCCACCATACAGGTCCAGTTGCTCTCTAAACCTTGCCCTTTTGGGGATTTTTGGAGGCTTCATTATAAAGGCAAGATTGATGAAATTATTGATCAACTCAATCTTCAACCCCAATTGAGGCTAAAAGTTCCAACTGTCCAATCATGTGGTTGGTTCCCGTAAGAAATCATGGATCAGATTTATAAATTAATCTCCAATTCAGTTCCCTGACTACTTAGTCTCCACTTCTAGGACACTGGGCACTCTGCTCTGTGCTGAGAGTAGAGAGGTGGCTAATCATGAGCCCTATTCTCAGAAAGCTCACAGCCCGTTATAGAAACATGATTGGAAACTGTATTTCAATGATACAGGGTTGCAGTGGGTGCAGGGAGAGCACTATTTGGTTCTGATGCAGTTCCCAGGGAGGGTGCCCAGGCAAGACCTGACCCTTCTTTTCTTGTCTGGCACTTCACCATTCCCACCACATTTGCCTGGCAAACATTTCTTTTCTTTTCTTCTTCTTTTTTTTTTTTTTTTTCAGTTTTTGGCTGGGGCTGGGTTTGAACCCGCCACCTCTGGCATATGGGGCTGGCACCCTACTCCTTTGAGCCACAGGTGCCGCCCCTGGCAAACATTTCTTGCCTCTCCATCCACATCAGTGTCCTAGTTCAGACTATCTGGCTTGGACTACTGCAGTGATTTCTGTGTGGTTCCCAGGCTCGCCCCTGTCCAATCCATTGTCCAATAAAACACAATTTGAGACTTACTATGGAAAGACTTTATTCAAAAGGATTATTGCCAGGTGGGGGTGGGGGCCTGGGAGGAAGGGTGTATGGCTATACGAGGAATGCTCTGATGGTGACATCTGCAAGTATCAAAATAGAGAGGGATACACAAGGCAAGAGAGAACCAGCTGGAGCAAAAGGGGTGACTGGGGATGGCCTGATTGGACAGTAGACCAGAGGGTGTCCTAATGCCAGCCTGTTCCCAGGAGCAGATGCCAGGCAGGCCTACAAGCTGGGCCAAAGGTCAGGAAGCTGGGGAAGAAGAGAATCTGAATCCACATTTTATTAACAGGCATTTTCTTCTGATTACCAGGAACAAAAAAGTTCACCTAATTATTTATGAGGTAAAGAATGGGAACCTGGAGGGTGTGTGTCTGGCGTGGTCATAGGTAAATAAGGGTGATTGCGGGGTCATCCAGGAGTCTTATCTAAGTTATTTGGGAATTTGCTTGTTTGCAGTAAGCCATTTACAGAATCCAGAAAAGATTTATAAACCTTTGCCACTTGCTAAGAACTGGTCAGGCTCAGGTAAAGTCCACATGGTCACTGTCTTCTCTGTAGCTACAGGAACTTTCTTTCTGAATGCAGGAATGATCAAATGACTCCTGGGTTAGCATAGCTCAGGGGCTGTCATCACAGCACAAAGTCCATCTTAACTGCCCTTTGCCACCTCTCCTGCCATATCTGCAGCCCGGCGCTCCAGTGACACCAACTGCTGGCCGTGTCTGGCCTGTGCCAGGAGGTTTCTAACCTCTGTGCCTTTGCCCATGTTGTCCCCACCTCCTCTCTTTTCACTTGATTACACCCAAATTCCTAATTATCCTCCAGTCTCAGATGAGGCAAATCTTGAAGGACAGTGTGTTCACTTGGTGTCCCGCAGCATTTTGAAGTCACAGCTCTTCTTGCACTTAACACATAGTAGTTGCAATGATAATTTTTCTTGTTTCATTAGCATCAGGGACTGTATTATAATCCTTAATGGTTAAGTATTTAGTGTGTGTCTGGTCCATTGCCAAGAATTATTATTATTATATATTTTTTTGAGACAGAGCCTCAAGCTGTCCCCTGGGTAGAGTGCGGTGGCATCACAGCTCACAGCAACCTCCAACTCCTGGGCTCAAGCGAGTCTCCTGCCTCTGCCTCCCAAGTAGCTGGGACCACAGGCACCCGCCACAACGCCTGGCTATTTTTTTTTTGGTTGCAGCCATCATTGTTGTTTGGCGGGCTGGGAGCTGGATTTGAACCTGCCACCTTAGGTGTATGTGGCTGGCGCCATAGCCACTTGAGCCATAGGTGCGAGCCATTGCCAAGAATTATTGAGTTATAAACTAACTTAATTATCTCCATTTCTCAGACAAGGAAGCTGAAAGTAGGAAGACAATCAACTTGCCGTTTATCATATGAAGACTTCACATTGAGTAGAACGGACACGCTGATGGAGAGTACGTTAGAATTGCATCTGGAGTTCTCTAGGAGTGCCTAGGTGTCCCAGGGGGACAGAACACTGGAGCACAAAGGATTGTGGTGTTCTTCCAGTTCATGGCCACCAGTGTGCAGGTGTTTAACCTTTGGAAGGCAGAAGGCACAGAACTTCACTGTGCTAGAGCAATACTGGTTGTTGCAGTTCCTGTTGAGGTTTTGGGAGGGGGCAAGTTTACATTTCTTCCATACTGTAAGATTCAAGTTAACCTGTGTATGCAGTAAATACAGCCCTGAAAGTTGATACCTTTACTTGCAGTTCTGAACAGCATTCAATGGCTACTTGGCTTTCACTATGAGAAACAACTTCCTGGTGTCACAGAGACTCCTCCCTGGTCTCATTCCCCAGTGCACTGACAGTGGCAAGATGTGGGCTCTGTGTCCTTACATATGGCAAAGACATCCTGGGAAATCCAGTGGTCTTGGCTTGTTATTTCATTCATTTATTCATGCAGTTAATTATTTATTCATTCCCTAGATTACTTGACCAATTATTATTAAGTACTTAATTTGTGCCAGTTACTATCCTAAGCTCTGGGGATAAAGAGAAAAACGGGGCATGGTTCCTGCCCTGGAAGTTTATAAGCTTCCAGGAGAACCACTCATACCAATAAATAAGCAATGAAAAGATAATTGTGCTAAGTTAAAAATAAGGTTGAGGAAAGAGAAAGGAATGAAAGAGCTGTGATTCATCAAAGTATTATTTCTGGTAAGTAGTGACCATCGATTCACTGATTATTCTAAGTCTCATGCCACTCAAGTAATTATAAGGATTGGAGCCAAATTACTAATAAAATTCCACTGAAAGATGATATGATTCCATCAAGACACTATCATGATTTTCCAGATTTAGTTGGCCTATATGTATAGATTGTGCATAATGCAAAAAAATCATAAAAGTACACTTTGAACCATTGACAAAACATGAGTGCTGGATTGGACAGAGAAGGTGGCTGCTGATGGCTGAGTCTGAACAACAGCACATGTCAAAGGACCAGCGTGACACCGCCTGCCACGGTCTCCTGTTAAAACACCATCACAGAAACCAAAGGGCTTTGTTTCACTTCTCTGTCTCTTGCAGGTGGGTGACAAGATAAACTCGGAAAACTCTTCTTAGGCGATTTTGTTTCTTATTTTTGTTTTCTGTCCATTCCTGCCCCTCCACACTTTTGTCAGGGCTCTGTGGACCTGGTGCCAGTTGCCTGTAGCCAAGAGCACCCAGAAAAGCTCCCTTTTGGTCAAAGGCCTCTGGGGGCGTATTAACTTACAAAGGAAGTATTTGTGAAAGAAAAGTACATACGAGTCCAGGAAATATTTCTCTTTTCTCATGTAGTTCTTATTCAAATGAGAACAAAATATGGCATCTTATTCCCACTGCCAGCACTATTCCTGTCTTCTTTGTTGTGCTGACCTTGTGAATCTTTCGGGCTCCTCTGGAGGCTTGGGCCAGGGCCCAGCACCACCTGCTGAAGCTACTTTCTCTTCTCACCAAGGGAGGGCAGTAGTTTTCTGCCCCTGGGAGCAAGTTTACATTCGCAAAATTCAATAGAATCATTAATAAAACTGGTCCAATTTCGGGAAAATAAAAAAGGGCAATACATACATATAGTATAATATATAATACTCTATAATATTAATATAATAATACATAATACTAACACTGGAGGTTAATTATTTTCACAAGGGCACCAGGGTGGAAAGTAGATTGTGTCTCAAAGCCAGATTGACCTGGAATTGATGGCTTTTGTACTTACAAGCTAAATGTCCTTGTGTTGATTTCTTAACCTTATTTTTCTTCTACATAATAAAATGCCATCTACAGTTGTAAGGCTAAATGTGGGTAGAGACCAAGAATGTTCCTCAACATCACTAAATGCCAGTAGCATACCTCACCCCCAAGTTGTGACAATCAGAAATGTTGCCTGGGGGTCAAAATCATGCCTGGCTAAGAATCATGGTTACAGAAAAGGGTACCTTGGGCTTGAAGTGTGGAAGTGGGGTCTTCTAGTCATTCCACCTACTACTAATTCTACATTTTGCTTTTCTCACCTTTAAATGTAGGGTTAAAGAGAAGGATCTGTAAGGTGCCTTCCATCCCTAACAAGCTGTGACTCTATGGAAAGAGGCACTATAGGTGTCAAAGATTCAGGGAGGTAAGGTGGGTGGGGGCAATCGGCTAAGATAGGGAGATTCTGTATTTCTGAGCAAAGTTGAGAGCCCATAACACCAGTTAGTTAGGATTTCCCACTAAAGATAACCAGCTAGGGAACAAAGGGCCAGAAATCTAGGCAAAGAATCGTGGCTGCTGTAGATAATAGCAATGATGATTATGGCAATGAGAAAGCAACTGATGTGTTAGCACTAACTGTGGACCAGCGTCCAAGGCTAGACAGTAGGCAAAGATAGCCTGGGGTGCAAGGGTAGGAGTCACAGAGAAAAGCTTCAGGAGCCTGGCTGATCTCAGATCTGAGCCAAAGAAAGTGGAGATTTGGGACTTTGGCATATGTCCTATAGAAGGAAACAATGATACTAGGTCAGTGGAGAATACCTCCTTGATGCTGATGAAAGTTGTAATGCTTCAGGATCAGAATCCAAGTGGTGTCATTTCCAGCGGAAACAGAAGGGAACTGTGAGAGGTGGGGAAACCAGAAGGTACCAAAGGGGTGACAGAAGTGGTCAAATGACAAAGTAACAAAGTAAAAAACAAATGACAAAGTAACCTCATTATTTCCAGGTCTTCACTCTCACCCTTTCTCTCTGAGGCATGTTTTATTATTTACTATATTTAATTTTTTAATGTTATTTTAAACTAAATGGGTCAGCAGTTTATTTTGCTGGGATTTTAGAATTAACCAATGGTTAATTGTCAAATTAACACATGTGTGCAGATACACACACATTTTACATCATCCTTTGTGAAGACAGCCCAATTTCTTTTCAAGGATGAGCAAATTAGACTCATTGTTAACAACTTGCTTCATCAGACCCTCTTTGCTTGACCCTCCATGTCAGGCTGGAGTTGTGATTAGTTACCAAGGAGAAACCTTATGGCTCTATATTCTTAGGGCACGATTTGTGCTTTGTCTAATGACCAGCCTGAGAAATCTTTGCACCATGTTCATCTTGGGTGAAAATGTTTGTTACCATCAGCCATGTTTAGCATCCCATTTTTAAGTTCATTTTAACAGAAGTCTTTGTTAGTTATCTATTGCTGTGCAATAAATTATCTCCCAAACTGAGTAGCTTAAAACAATAAACATAGGTTTCTCACAGTTTCTGTGGGTCAGGAATTTGGGATAAGATGGGTGATCCTGGCTCAGGGTCTCTCTCGAGGTTGCTGTCAAGAGGTCAGCAGTGTCTGCAGTAACTGAAGCCTTGAGTGGGGATGGAGGTTCTACTTCCTTGATGTGTCAGTCACATGGCTGTGGGCAGGAGGCCTCAGTTCTTTGTCACATGAACGTTTATATGTTTCCAAGATGTGGTGCTTGGCTTACAAGATGTGTAATTTTTGCCTTGCCTATGCTCCATAGCACATATCACCAGAGGATGAGCAGAGTCTCTCTCTTGCTATCTTTCCTATTGCTTCTAGGAATTAGCATAGTGCCTGCGACACATGGCAGGTACCTGATATACAGCAGGTGCTACGTAAGTATTCTCTGAATTGACAACTAAGAAATCAATCCTTTATGAGACAGTTTTCCTCCTGAGAGCAGGGTCAGGGTCCTGGGAATGTGACAGGAAAGGGGCTCCAGAGGAGAGTGGGTGCTCTGCAGAACTCTGGCCTCCTTGCCTGGAGTGACGCCCAAACAATTCAGCAGACCCTGAAGACCTTTATGCAAAAGCAAGGCATTTACCTGGGTGAAGAAAAAGCACAGAACATTGATGCTTCTCATGTAGAGCATTTATTCATTTATTCAATGCATATTTCCTGAGTGTCAGACCATTTTCTAGACACTGCAGATATAGTAGGGCAAAAAAGTTCCCTGTTTCAGAAAGCTTACATTCTCGTGTAGAAAAAAGACATGATGTCAGATTTTTTACAGTTTTTGGTTGGGACTGGGTTTGAACTTGCCACCTCTGGTATATGGGGCTGGCGCCCTACTCCTTTGAGCCATAGGCACTGCCCATAATGTCAGATTTTAAAAAAGCAAATGTCGTATGCAAAATCCAAGAGTTAGGCCATTTCGAACAAAATAAATATAAAATTTATTCCTTTTTTTTTTTTTTTTTTGAGACAGGGTCTTGCTCTATTGCCCAAGCTGGAGTGCAGTGGTGTGATCATATCTTATCAAAATCTTGAATTCCTGGGTTCAAACAGTCCTTCCTCAGCTTCCCAAGTAGCTAGAGACTGTAGGCATGTGCCATTACACTTGGTTAATTTTTTTTTCCATGTTTTGGTAGAGACAGGGTCTGGCTGTATTGCCCAGGCTGACCTTTAACTCCTGACCTCAGAGGAACCTCTCCCCCACCTAACTTTGGCCTTACAAAGTGCTGGCGTTATAGGTGTGAACCACCTATAACACCTATAGGTGTGAACCATCACATTCTTACAGGATGCTGAGAACAAAGAAAAACTATTCAATCCCTCCGATTGTAGTGGTTCCTCCCAGCATGTCAGTTACGTATTAACAGATGTGCACATGGGGACTTTATTTCAAGAGGGTTACATTCATACAAAAATCACCTTAAAAATGGCTAATGAAAACAATCGTGAATTATACTTGCCCATTAGTCTAATAGTTCACTAGCTTAAGTAAATAATGAGAGAAAATAAACACTCATCCCCATTTGTGAAATCCTTTGCATACCTGAAGCCCCACATGCTCCAGCACTGCATCTTTTTTTTTTTTTTTAATTTCAGATTAATACAAGGGTACAAATGTTTAGGTTACATTGTCTTCATTTCTACAGTAAGTTTGGGTTGTAGTTAAGCCCTTCACACCTCGTGTTGAACACCCTCAAATTGTACACATTAGGTGACGTCCCACCAATCTCCCTCCTACAGACCCCTCTCCCTGCCACTAGACTATACTTGTGTTTTTTCTTTCTTGAGGACTTGTAGCATGGACATAAAGTTCGTGTTAATGTAAACTATTTTAAGTTGCACACAAACTTTATGTTACCCTGTATATTGGTTTCATATTAGTATTGAGTACATTGGATACTTCTCATTCCAATCTTGAGACACTTTACTAAGAAGAATGTGTTTCAACTCCATCCAGGTAAACACAGAAGATGTAACATTTCCGTCTTTATGGTCTACATATGCCACAGTTTGTTAATCCATTCATGGGTTGATGGGCACTTGGGTTGCTTCCATTTCTTGGCAATTGTGAATTGAGCTGTAATAAACACTATAGTACAAATGTCCTTGCGGTAAAATGATTTTGTTCTTTTGGGTAGATACCTAGTAATGAAATTGCAGAATCAAATGGAAGGCTGACTTTAGTCCTTTGAGAATTCTCCATACTTCTTTCCATGGAGATTGTATTAGTTTGCAATCCCACCAGCTCCTTGCATCCTTTTGGAGGTCTCTCATGATTCTTCCTCTTGGTAATGTTTATCTCTCTCATCTGAGGAGCAAAGCTGCTATCATTTCCTACACAGTGCCTAGTCCTGAATGCTGTATGAGCTCTGAGCTCACTAAACATTGACTGAATGACTTATATGTGGCATGATTGCAGCAGAGGCCACCTCCACGGGGCATTTCCATGTGCTATGGGATAATATGTGACGAAAAGGAATAAATCCATCCTGGCTCACAGGAACAATCAGAGTAAAGGATAAGCTGCTGAATCAAAAAGCCCCCAGATATACAATATACCATGATTTGCAACAGACCAAAGCTTACTTTTCTCTCATGCAACAATCTACCTGATTGAAGTTATAACAGCTCTGCTCTAAATGGCCATTCAGGGACATGGTTGTTTCCAGCATCTTCCTCTGTTTCCTAGGGCACTGGCTTGCGTGGAAGGCAGAGGCTGCATCTCAGGTGAATCTATAAGTCCAGGGCAAATCATTTTCTGCTAAGCAAGGGAAGCAGAAGTTGCACCCATTGGTTGCATTGCATTGAGTCCTGTGGCCATAATTAGCTGCAACGGTGGCTATAATATTAGTTTCTAGCTGTTGCCTTGGGAAAGGAGGAGAATGCATTTGGTGAGGAGGTTACCAGAAGTCTGCTTCAGTCAATAAATAGGCCTCCAGCCCAGAGAGGATCTGATTGAATTTAGATGGATCCATCCTCCCTCCGGGCTTAGAATGCCCCTCAGTCAGAACTCTTTGAGAGGAAAGAGAAAATGTCACAAATAGTTGGGGAAATTCAGTTTCAAAAGGAGCAAAACATTAAAAAATACCATGAAGAGATGTAATAACAGAAAGATAAACTTGACATAATGGGACAGTCTTCATTTTTGGAGGTGACATTGGAGAAAGTGAGAGAAGGACAAAGAGCCGGCAGCATCCACTGCATTTCTCCTGTGGCCAAGTCAGCGTGGAGCCGTGTGAAGAAGGTTGAACAATGACTTAAAACCTCTGTGGCTGACCAGTTTGATGGAAGTATTTCAGATTGCATGTGAAAACCCCACACTGTACCCCAGAAGTGCATTAATGTACATAGTTACCATTCAATAAAAAAAAAAAAAAAAGAAAAAAAAAAAAAAACCTCTGTGGCATCCTGATCTGCTTGAATCCTAACACCAAACCATGGAAACTCTCATGTGGGGAAAATGGAAGAGCAGTTTGTCTTTTTCTGAAAAGTCATAAAAAATTTTATGGTGTTAGAATTCTGAAGGCTTAAACAGACAAATTCAGCAATAGTGAGAAAGGAACAATTTAAACTATTGTAAAGGAACAAAAGAATGGAGTTTACCAGTGAGAACCCATTTGGATTAGACCCTGAATGACTAAGGATCTACAAGGAAGCCAAGAGAAATTTCCCCCATGGATGTTTATTGCATGTGGTGGAAGGTGAGAGCATTTTCAGAATGCTATTTTACTGACCTTTTTATGAGTTGCAACAGCAATCCAAAGAGCATTAAAAGTCTTATTTTTTTTCCTATGGAATACAATAAAATCTGTAATAGCTTCACCTCAATGTGGTAGCTCAGAGAAATCAAAGTGCTTCTATTATTGTGTCTGCAGGAAACCAAGTGAAGAACAGGTTCCCAGGGATAAAACTTGGAAAAGGAAGCCATGTTTTTGAAATAAAAACATAATTTTTTTTTTTTTGGCTGGGCATAGTGGCTCATGCCTGTAATCTTTGCACTCTGGGAGGCTAAGGTGGGTGGATCACTTGAGGTGAGGAGTTCAAGATCAGCTTGAGCAAAGTGAGACCCCCGTCTCTACTAAAAATGGAAAAATCAACCAGGCTTTGCTTGTAGGCACCTATAGTCCCAGTTACTTGGGAGGCTGAGGAAGGAGGATCACTTGAACCCAGGAGTGTGAGGTTGCTGTGAGCTAGATTGAGGCCATGGCACTCTAGCATGGGCAATCTTGAAAAAAAAATGTTTTCATTCCTCTCTAAAGAGAAGCTACATAGGCTCGGCGCCCATAGCACAGTGGTTATAGGATCAGCCACATACACCGAGGCTGGCTAGTTCGAACCCAGCCCAGGCTAGCTATACAACAATGACAACTGCAACAAAAAATAGCCTGGCATTATGGCAGGGACCTGTAGTCCCAGCTACTTGGGAAGCTGAGACAAGAGAATCGCTAAAGCCCCAGAATTTGAGGTTGCTGTGAGCTGTGATGCCACAG
Organism: Otolemur garnettii; assembly: GCF_000181295.1. Taxonomy (NCBI): domain Eukaryota; kingdom Metazoa; phylum Chordata; class Mammalia; order Primates; family Galagidae; genus Otolemur; species Otolemur garnettii. The sequence continues at coordinate 39,115,300 of NW_003852399.1, forward strand.
CATTCTACTGAGGGTGACATAGTAAGACTCTGTTTAAAAAAAAAAAAGAGAGACAGAGAGAAGCTACATAACATATAATGTATTTTTTAATTATAAATAATTTTATTATCTTAAAAATGACTGGAAATATGGAAATCAAATTCTCAGAAACTAAAAGGATCAGAAAGATGCATACTAAAATAAATAAATGCCAGGGCTAAGAAAGGGAGATTTTGTTTTTATGAAAGAGAAATTATTTTAAGGGGAGATTGGAGAGGCTGAATTTAAGACAATGGAAAGTGACAATTTTTAGGAAATAAATGTACTCGTGTCATTGACACATCCGTGCACATTTTCTGACTTGAGGTAACAATACAAGAGGCAGCAATTTTATGAAGCAGAAATTCGGGGTAAACAATGATTTCCAGGTTTGCTCTGTTTCCAGCTTCTGAATCCTCTCTACCATTGTTTCTGTCTTCTGAAATGCTTTCTCATCCTTTCCATGTCTTATTCTATTCTTTCATCTTCTATGAATTCATCTTAACTTTGCCCACGGAGATCTCAATCTCCTCTGATCTCAGAGTTTTGATTACTTGCAACACCTGCTTGGTGGTTGGGATTTGTTCATCATGTTGTTATTTCGATTTTTCCTGTCTCTCCTGACTGTCTGACTCCTTTCCCAGTCCTAGCCTCTGCCCATGGTATAAGGCACCTAGACAGAGCTATGCTATTCCCCAGGAATGATGAGGTTTACATAAAACACACAGTGGGCAAGAAGAAAAATACATTGAATTCGAAACATTGAGCCTGTCCCCTGGGTGTAGAAATCTATTAATTTTATTGAACAACTACCCCTATCAACTCTCTTCTTAGCACTTTGCAAATAAGAACTCACTTAATGCTTAGATTGGTCCAGAGGGGTAGGTTGTTGTAATTATAATATACAGTCTCCAAGCCTCTTTCATGGAAACCATTTAGTGCTATTGCCCAGCTGGCAAGTGAAGTTTGGGGTACATTCTCTCTAATGCTGTAGAAATGGGCAGTGGGGGGCTTAATTCTTCCCATCTTCTTCTGTGTTTCCATCTTCAGCCTCCTAACTTTCTGGAGACTGCACTGCATATGCTCTGTCTCAGGGGTGTCCAGGAAGCTCTTGTGCCTGAGCCAACGTCTGGTTTGTAGGAACAACAACAACAACAAAAACCAGTACTACTGTCTTCTCTGAGTAATCTTCCGCTAATGTGCCTGTGCCCCTGAATTCTTTCCAATGCTGAAGGAGTGGGAAGTAAGGGACTTAATTCTTATCAGGATTGTTCTCTCCTGTGCTGGGCAGAGAATTCTTTTCCAACCCACTGGGACTCCTTTTATCCAAGAAGTCTTCCAAAGGCCTTTTTGACCATGGTAGATAAGAGCTTTTGGAGTTAGAAGCTCGTGTTGGTATCCCAGCTCGACTGGTTAGTAGCTGTTTAACATTCTTCTATAAAATGGGAGTAATTATTGCTGACTCAATTGGTTTTTATAAGGATGGAAGGAGCCAGTTCCCTGTAAAGAATTCGGAAGAGTGCCTCCCATAAAGCACCACAAAGCTTTTAGCTGTTATTGTCTTCCTTATTATATAATAATTGTATTACATTTCTCTTGCTATCAAAACAAATTTTAAACTTCCTTCACAATATTACTCATTCTTTGTACCTCTTAAACCCTCTACACGCCTAGCCCTGCCTAGAACCCTGCCTAGCCCATAAGATGCATGATGAAAAACAAGGCAAATGGGGAGTCCAGATTTTGAAACTAACCCAGCCAGGTCTTGGTCTCAGATCTACTGACTGAGTTTAGTTTCTCCACCCAATAATTAGAATGACTACTAGTTTCTCTACAATAGGGTTGTTGAGAAAATTAAATTACACATATGTATATGTACTTGTAGCTATGTGTGTAGACACATAGATGTGAACACACACACACATAAAGTAGTGTGTGCAGCTGATAAACAGCAGTTACCTCATGATATCATGATCTTAACATTTATTTTTACATAGCCCAAGGTCAAGAGAGAGTCAGTATGAAGGAAATGAATACACTAGCTCATTACGTAAAGCCCTATGTAAATGAATTTAGCTCTAAGAATGTGATTTTTAGCCGCAGAAGATGTCAAATCACTTAGTTCTGTTGGAACTAACCCCAATAAACAGTCGGGGCTGTAGAATAGTTTTTAACCGTCATGTCCGGGAAGCAAAGCTCTCTATTAAAAGTGCTTCTTCATGCTTTCAAATTAACCTGAAATTAAAAAAAATGCCAAATTGGTGATGAAACCAAGCTCTCATGCCGATTATAGATACATTTTTAGATGAAGAGTTTATAAAATAAACGTTATCTTACTGCAGAAAGTATTAGTTGGTGAAAATGATTTAATTTTCTGCTCTTTGAGCCTTAAATTAGATTGTTTTTTAGCAGCAAGAAGTTTGCTGCTAACTAGAATTTACTGTCCAGGTAACTCCTAGGAAGTGAAAACATAGTAATCTGACTTTTTAAATTTTTCCTAAAGAGGATGTTGTCTTTTTCCTTTTTTATAGTTTGTTTGGAAACAGTCACTTTTCCAAATTATTATAAAAATGGAATTTAAATTAACTGAAGCATAATTGCATTTACATAAGAATGAAATTGCATTTATATAAGAATTAGTTTGTAGTGATATACCATTATATCACACATTTAAAATTACACTTCTATGACTCTATGAAATAACACACCTTGAAATAAAAATAGAAGAATGTCCTGATCTACTTATTCAGCAATTCTGCTCAGAGCCAGATAGATTTTGAGGTTACAGACAAGGGTTGCTATCTTTGGCTGTGGGTTTGCTTATCTACTGGAAGTTTAGATGCCGTAATATGTCTATAGTTTTTCCTTTATTCTAGCCCTTTTTTTTTTTAACTTTAAATCTTTAATAGGAATAAATGCAAGAGAGGAGGCTTGTTCTTAGGAAGATATTGCTAGTGTCCTTTATGGGAAAAATTACCCTTGAGATGACTGCCATTTGCTAGCACTAGTTTATCGCTATCCATGCCTCCTAGTTTATCACTCTCCCTACCTCCCAGCATTTAGATATTCAATAAAATGCCTTGTGACAATGAAAAATTCAGCAGGAGTAACAAGAATAGGACATTGGATATCGGATTGGAGGGACAGGGGGAAAAGGAGATAAAAGAAGGAAGAAGACACAATTCCACATACAGGGTCCCTCATTTTATTAAACTTTGCTTTATTGTACTTGGCAGATATTATGTTTTCTACAAGTTGAAGTTTTGTGGCAACCTTGCATTGAGTATGTGTACTGGGGCCACTTTCTATTGGGCCGTGTACTTTCTGCCTTTGTGCCACATTTTGGTACTTCTTACAATATTTCAAACTTTTTTCTTTTTACAAACTTTTACCTGTTGTCAGGATCTGTGATTAGCGATCATTGATGTTACTATTATAATTGTTTTTGGGGGTGCCATGATCCACACCCATGTCAGGTAGTGAACAAACATAGGTGATAAATGTTGTGGATCTGATGACTGAGGCGGCTACAAAGTGACTAGTGGTGGGAAGCATCTGCCGCACAGAGACCCAAGACAAAGGGCGGGTTCATGTCCTGGGGACGTTGGAGGAGGACGTCGTGAGATTTCATCATGCTGCTCAGAATAAGCACACAATCTTAAAGTTATAAATTGTTTACTTCTAGAATTTTCCTTTTAATATTTCTGGACTATGGTCAACCTTGAATGACTGATACCATGGAAACCTGTCGATGAGAGGGACTATTGTAGTGGTGTCATCTATGCCTAATTTAATGTGTTAATGGGCAACTGTGGTGGCACCTACCTGTAATCCCAGCACTTTGAGAGGCCAAGGCAGGAGGATTTGAGTCCAGGATTCAAGATCAGTCTGGGCAACATAGCAAGACTCTGTCTTTGCAAAAAATTAAAAAAATAGCAAATCTGGTGGCATACACCTGTAATACCAGATACCCAGGAGTGTGAGGTGGGGGAATCAATTGAGCCCAGGAGTTCAAGGCTGTAGTGAACTATGATAGGGCCTCTATGCTCCAGTCTGGTAACAGAGTAAGATTCTGTTTCTAAAATAAATAATAGTTGTGCTAGCACATTGTTGAACTTGTATGACTCATGAAGGCCAGTTTCTTTGGAGTATAATGATAACATCAAGATGTTTATTACATGGCGGATATTGAAAGGTATAATTCCCATTTGGAGGCATGCACACTGATGGTCACAGAGCAACAGAAGTCTCCTAATGAAGAACGTGACCAAGATGTATAAGGCATGGCCATTTCATGCTTGATTACTCCCCTCTTGGCTCACTGAACTCAAGAATCCCAGTGTTTAGCACAAGCACTCAAGAAAATTATACAGAATTTAGTTGAAATAAAAAATTGGGGCCAGGCATGGTGGTGCATGCCTGTAATCCCAGCAGTTTGGGAGGATCAGTTGAGGCCAGGAGTTTGAAACCAGTCTAGGAAACACCGTGAGACACCATTCCTGTGAAAAAAAAAAGGGGGAGCTTTTTTTATAGGCACGAATGACTCACAGTTATTTAATAATACAAATAATATAAATATTATTATACTATTCCACTATTACCAATTCATAACAATTGGTGTGGTTAATCAGAATTTTAATCACTGTACAAAAAAATTAACAAAAGTACTATGCATGGGGAGTATTCAGAAATGACCCTTTTATGTAAATTCTTGATATACAAGGAAAAGTATCTTTCAGATAGAGATGTGTTTGTATACAAAAAAGACAGCAGGGGGCAGCACCTGTGGCTCAAAGGAGTAGGAGACGGCTCCACATACCGGAGGTGGCGGGTTCAAACCCAGCCCCAGCCAAAAAAAAAAAACCCAGCAGGTTCAGGTTCCTTTTCAGAGGTAATTTAAGGGTATATTGTCCATAGCACCCTGCTTTCTATGGGCATTGAGGTTTGTGACATTGTACAGGCCTTTCATGGTGAAAAATCAAAGGTTTATGAATCTTCAACGATTCATTAGGCTTTTAGATTTTCAGTGTCACCAAGAAGGAAGTACATAATTCTCATTAATAACAACATAATTTCTGTGTTGAATTACCTACACTCCAAGAAGTGTATTTACCCGTGAATACATGGCCTCTAAGACATGATAAAAATCAGCAAATATTGCTCAGGCTGCTTAATAGCAGTTGCTTCAACACAGAGCAGGAATGATTTAGCAACAGCAGAGATTATGGATTCTGAGGCATAAAGAGCACCTTGAAGATTGCTCTGGAGCATTTTTTTCTGAGGGGATTACCATTTCATAGACCTCTCACTGGTGTCCATTATTTCAGCAATGATTAGAATGAATTAAACATGTTCCAAGGAGGCTTTAATATAAATATATTAATATAATTGTCTGAAAGCTAATTAAAATTCTGAATGTTTTTATGGCCAAAGCTGCTTCTAACGTCAGTCTGATGCTGGATTCCGTAGTGTACACAGCATTAGACACATTCTCTGGGTTTGCAATTCGAATGGGGCACAGGCAGGCACAGAGAAAGGGCAGGAATCACTCAAGGAAAGGGAGTTTTGATAGAACAAAGTGCAGTAATCCTGCACTCAGGATTATTCAGTTGACCCTGGAAATCTCACAGAGACTGAAGTTGGTTCTTAAGAAATGTAAGGTTTGAGAAAGTATAAATATGGGGAAAGAAAAGGAAACAAGGCAATGAGCTCTTTTATTTCCTTAAAATGCATATAAAGAAATAAAAGAGGGCAGTGCCTGTGGCTCAAAGGAGTGGGGCGCCGACTCGTATGCCGGAGGTGGCAGGTTCAAACCCAGCCCCGGCCAAAAACCACACAAAAAAAAAAAAGAAAGAAAGAAAGAAAAGAAAGAATATGAGAAAAAAATTAAGGACAGAATTAGGATTTGTGTTTATCCAGCTCAAAGAAAGTATATGCAGGCTGGGCACCCATAGCTCAGTGAGTGGGGCGCCACCCACATACACTGAGTCTGGAGGGTTCCAGCCTGGCCCAGGCCTGCCAAACAACAATGACAACTGCAACCAAAAAATAGCATTGTGGCAGGCACCTGTAGTCCCAGCTACTAGGGAGGCTGAGGCAAGAGAATCGCTTAAGCGAAGAGTTTGAGGTTGCTGTGACCTGTGACACCACGGCATTCTACTGAGGATGACATAGTGAAATTCTGTCTCAAAAATATAAAATAAAAAAGAAAGTGTATGTACTGAAAACAAACAAAATAGTAGGCCAGGGAGGGGGTGTGAGTGGTCTTGGAAAGAAAAGGGCTGCTCATAGTTGATCTAAAAGTCAGGGAACAGCTAATTTGGGTCCTGGGTTGAAAAAAATAACCATGGTAATGTAATCACAGAATGTGAAATTATAGATGCATTTTTGTTGAAGATATATGAAGGAAATATGGAACCAGAAGAGTGTTCTAGTTCCAGTGGTGCTTTTTTTTTTTTTGCTGTAATTCTGGAAAAATCATATGACTTCTTTTAATTCAGTTCAACCACTTTTTTTGAACTATGTGACTTACCCTTTGTAGGGTGCCAGAAACAGAGATAAAATACTTGCCCTGAAGTAATTTATAGTCCAGTAGAAGAGGCTGCCCTATATATGAACTGAGCTCAATTTTCCTCAGCTGTGAAATAAGGAAAATATGTATAATTTTGGCTCAAATGGGGTTCCTAGAAGGTTAAAAATAATGCTTGAGTAAAATTAATATTTCAGATCAGTTTCAAGTATATTAAATTTGCACAGTAATTCTAAATTTAGAGATTTAGTTTCATTTGGTTGGAAGAGCCAGAATCTGACTCACATAGGTAGTCTCAGCAATTCAGGAGGCTGAGGCAGGAAGAGTGGCTTGAGTCCAGGACTTTGAGACTAACCTGGGCAGCTTAATGAGGGACTCTAATAAAAAGGTTTTTTGTTGCTTTCTTTCTTTTTTTTTTTTTTGCACTTTTTGGCTGGGGCTGGGTTTGAACCCACCACCTCTGGCATATGGGGCCAGCGCTCTACTCCTTTGAGCCACAGGCGCCACCCATGTTGCTTTTTTTAAAGAAAGATTTGGGAATAATTTAGCAGACATCACACAACCTTAATTACCATACTGTATTAGTATGTAATTGTATACCATACTGTATCATGTCCTGTACTAGTCTATTTTGCATTACTATAAAATAATAGTTGAGGCTAGATAATTTATAAGGAAAAGAGATTTATTTGGCTCACAGTTCTTCAGACTGAGACACTGTATGTATGAGACTCATCATGCCAGCTTTTGGCGAAGGCTTCGGGGAGCTTCCAATCAAGGCAGAAGGTAAATAAGGAGAAAGAGAATCACATGGCCAGAGAAAGAGCAAAGAGAGGGAGGAGATGTTACAGGATCTTGTACACAACCAGCTTTCTCATAAGATAATAAAGCGAAGACTCACTCAGTATCATGGAGAGGGCAGAAAGCCTTTCAGGAGGGATCTGCCCTCATAACCAGAACACCCACCCACCTGACCCCACTGGGGATCAAATTTCAACATGAGATTTGGAAGAGCCAAACATTGGAAGAACATTGTGCCCAGTGAGGAAAGGTTAATTTTCTACGTGTGTGTGTGTGGGGTCCCAGCTAGGAAGGGACTGGGTTGGGGATATCTGTTGGTAGAATCTGTCAAGACCTGATTGCCCAGGCATCTCTTTGCAGTCACCATTGAACACAGCAACTAAAAACGTTTCCTGGGAAAAGAAGTTTAACTATGTTGATAAATGAGTTTTAGGAACACATAGCCTTATCTGGAGAAATTAGAGACTTGAAATGGGAAGAGACAGCATTGAAATTCCCCAAGGTATCCTGGTATCCTGAGAAAGACCAAGTGCTAAGGAAAGATGGTTTGGCCATGGCATGCATAAGGTCTGAGCATTGATGGGCATCCTTGGTACCATATCTAGGCCATTACCTAAAGTCGTCCTGGTGGACAGGTATCTATTACAACAAATGGTCTGTGTGTAATTCCACAGTTCCTGTGAGCCTTATTGTGGGGCCCTTCTTACAGTTGCCCTGGAGGGAAAGAAGGCCTTTAGCTTTTCATTTGCAACTAACTTCTAAGTAGTCCCCAAGGCACCAGCTTGTTGGATCCACGGTCACAGCACAAGTAACTGTACTTCAGCAGGTGCACTTTGGCCCAGAGTGAGCACTGGACAAGGAAGGCGGCACAGGCTGGCAGTGGCCAATGTGGAGCATTGATAAGGCTGTGGGAGCCTATCAGAGCAAAGAAAGCATTGATCGTAGTAATGAGAGGTGAGCACTGGCCCCAAATAAGTTGAAGGTTGATGTAAAAAAAAAAACCCAACCAAACAAACAAAAAAACCTTTGGCAGTTCCCAGAAACTCTAGACTGTAGAGAAGCTAAGGGGTGACAGGTGATGAGCAGACAAGACCTCGGTGTGAAAACTCTTGCATTAGAGCTGGGCGACCGTAGTGTAGTGAAACCAGAAGATGGTCTCGTCAGTTTTAATGAGTGCTGGTGAATTTTTCTACACTCTGCCTTAGCACATAGTTATATTTTAAGCTAATGGACATTGGAGACTCACAGAACGAGGAGGAATGAAAAATTATATTTGGGTTACAATGTACACTACTCGGGTTGTAGGTATACTGAAAGCCCAGACTCCATCACTATACAATATATACATGTAATGGGATTCAACTTCTACCCCCATACCTATTTTAAAAAATTAAATGGAGACTTAGTAATAATAAAAGACACTAATCACAGTGGCTTATGAAATGGCGTTATGAAGATATCAAGTTCAACTTCTGTTGATGTTTGAAAAAGTTGAATTTAACAGTGACAAAATATCAACATAAATTTATCTTAGTATATCTGTACACATCAGAAATTCTTTTTCTTTTTTTTTTGTAGAGACAGAGTCTCACTTTATCACCCTCGGTAGAGTGCCATGGCATCGCAGCTCACAGCAACCTCCAACCCCCTGGGCTTAGGTGATTCTCTTGCTTCAGCCTCCCAAGCAGCTGGGACTACAGGCACCCGCCACAATGCCCAGCTATTTTTTTTTGTTGCAGTTTGGCTGAGGCTGGGTTCAAACCAGCCACCCTTGGTATATGGGGCTGGCACCCTACCCACTGAGCCACAGGTGCTGCCCATCATCAGAAATTGTTTCGGATGTAATAATATTGCTAGAAAGATTATTAATATTTATTTCAGAATAAAATGTAGTATTAGTTATTTTCAACTACAGGCCTCAGAAATCCATAAATATGAAAGAATCTATTACATAACCAATAAAAGAAACTCAAGAATGCAGCAGGAAATCATGCCTATTTTCTTCTTTTCTGTGTCTTTTTCAGATCCTGCTCACTACTTATATAAACACGTATTTCAACACTTTTCTCTGTTATCTCTGGTAGGGTATCATGAAGACAATACTCTTTCACAGCTGGAACACATAATTTACTCAGATGTGAAGCAGTTTTGAAGCTTGATGAAAGTGTCATCATGCCATCCAAAATGAAAGAGTATATACGCTGAACTCATTAGAGGAGGTTTGTTTTTACCAGTTGATAATTTTGGTATGCAATCTGCCCTCTAAAATTGATGAGTCCTGAATTATTCACTATGAGGAACTCTTTGTCAGACTGAGAATAGTGTAAAACCTTTGGCCAAGTTTGGATTTGCTCTCAGGCTCAGGAGACATTTAAAACAGGCACAGGGCATCTCTTGTTCAGGGACAGTCCCTGCTCCCTCTTTGTGTTCTAAATCAATGGCTCTGTTGTAGTCAAGGCTACGGTGACGCATTGTGAGGCCAGGGAGAAATACAATCCCAGCTCTGAAGTTGCTGGAAAGAATACAGATTTGTAGAACACAAATTAGTCTCTGGGATGTTTTAGTGATGCTTCAAGTCATTCACTAATGACCTGAGGCTTCTGTAAGTTTCACGCTTCTTTAGTTGTTTACCCAAATCAAAATTATTCTATTGTTTTACAGTCCAACTGTTTTCTCTCCCAGTAAGTCAGTTACCCATGTAACAACAGGCTTCTAAATAGTCACGCAGAGTTTAAACAGTTTTCAGAGAAGGAATACAAAGGAAAAATCATATTTCAAAGAATATGAAAACTACTGATATATTTATACTTTACAAATCTCACCATGAAATGATTTCTTTAATGGTCTACCAAAGGACTTGAGATAAAGAAGAGTGAGATAAAGCTGGAGCACCTTTAAGTATTCTGCTCCTATTGACTAAACAAAAGAACTGTAAGGAGTATTCCTATAGGAATATCTGGTTTAGAACTAACGAACATTCCTTTTAATTGGTTGAGGAGCTACCACCATGAATTTATCTTAACATTGCTGGTCTCTACATACCCTCTAGAAGCTTCCTTTATTATTATTTCTGCCAAAGTGACCTTTACAAAAGGATTCAAGATGACTTCATTCCTCATCTTTTTGATTAAACACACACAGGCACATGTACATGCACACATCCGTAGAAAAGGAATTGACTGTAGTCGTCTTATTTGAGCGTAAGGTTGGACAAAGCTCAACTAGAAAGAGAATGGAGCAGCATGGGTCTGAAGAAAAAGGAAGGACAAATGAGCGCTGTTCACAAAGCATGGAAACAAATTAGCTAATTAGCTAGCAAATTTGTGGTTTCTACCCTAGGGAAGCGAGTTCTGTGGCTACTAGCACAGGAGCCAACTCGAGAGCTTCTGGGGACAGAGATGTGAATAAGAACTCCAAAGATGGCTGAGTTATACCAGTAAACAATCTGATATGTGAACATAATTAATTAGTCTCTCAGCTCCACTGATGGGGTGGATGTATGGCTTTTCAATAAACATCAAGTGTTTCTTGATGAAAAAAATGTATATACCCTTTTAGTTAAAAGGTTTTTAGCTGAGAAAAATTTAATAATAGAAAGGAAGAAAAGGTTTCCTGAGGATTGGGGATAATGTTTGTTTATTTTTGAGCCAGGGTCTTTCTCTTTTATCCAGTGGCAGTGCAGTGGCCCAGTCATAGCTCACGGTAGCCTTGAACTCCTGGGCTCAAGAGATCCTCCTGCCTCAGTCTGTATAGTAGCTGGGATTAGAGGCATGGACCACCATGCCTAGATAATTCCTTTTTTTTTGATAGAGACTAGGTCATGCCATTTTGCCCAGGCTCGTCTTAACCTCCTAGTCTTCCTGCCTTGGCCTCCGAAAGTGCTGGGATTATAGACATGAGCCATCCTCCCTGGCCTTATCAATAATGTTGAATGTGTTCTATTAGCACCGAACAAAGCTGTAGGTGTACTTGTTTTGCTCTTTTTTAAATGTGTCATAATGTCCATAGTGTTCGTTTTTAAGAAACTAATCAAGAATTATTTTGATAATAATCCACAAACAAATGATTTCCCCAGGAATCATAAGAGAAACATGAATTGAAATAGTCATTTTAACTATTTTTTTCAAAACTCTATCTTTTGTAGATGCCAATTTATTATGACTTAATGTACTTCAAAAAATTTTACATACAGTAAACTTCTCTTCTTTGGGTGTATCATTCTATGAGTTTGGACAAATGCATGGAGTCCTGCAACTATGGAGAGACAGGACAGCTCCCTCACCCCCCCCCCCCCCCCGATTCTATCCTCCTGCTGTTCGTAATTGTCTCCTCCCTCCACACTTAACCCCTAGCAACTGCTGATTTTTTTTTAAATGCTATTTTTATTTTTATTTATTTATTTTGAGACAGAGTCTCAGTTACCCTGGGTAGAGTGCCATGGCATCACAGCTCACAGCAACCTCAAACTCTTGGGTTTAAGTGATTCTCTTGTCTCAGCCTCCCAAGTAGCTGGGACTACAGTCACCCACCACAATGCCCAGCTATTTGTTGTTGTTGTTGTTGTTGCAGTTGTCATTGTTGTTCAACTGGCCTGGGCTGGGTTGGAACCTGCCAGCCTTGGTGTATGTGGCTGGTGCTGTAACTACTGTGCTATAGGTGTGAGGCTGCTGATTTTTTTTTTTATTTCTTTTTTGAGATAGAGCCTCAAGCTGTTGCCCTGGGTAGAGTGCCATGGCATCACAGCTCACAGTAACCTCCAACTTCTGGGCTCAAGCGATTCTCCTGCCTCAGGCTCCCACGTAGCTGGGACTACAGGCGCCCACCGTTACAACGCCTGGCTATTTTTTGGTTGCAGCCATCATTGTTGTTTGGTGGGTCTGGGCTGGATTCGAACCTGCCAGCTCAGGTGTATGTGGCTGGTGCCTTAGCTGGTTGAGCCACAGGCGCCGAGCCTTTTTTTATTTCTATAATTTTACCCTTTCCAGAATATCATCTAAATGCAACCATTCATATACTATCCATTTTTTTTTGGCCAGCATCTTCAAAATCTCAGGGAGAACTGTATCATTTTTTTAAAAAGGAAAGAATAAGCCAACCACATCCTATCTACCCTGCAGAATGCATTTGTTACATTGATGTTAAATTATTTCATGAAAAATTAAATATACAAAAAGAATATCAGTAATGATTCTAAGACCATGAATCTCCTCTTGGCCCCTGAAAGGTCAGACAAGATTATGTACATCAGAAATAGTAAAGGGGTATTGGCTGTAAAGGGGTATTCAGCTGAAGCTACCTCTGAAACCCGAGGGGACAGTTATTCTGGGAAGGGCGAGATCCATTTTCTACTGGATGCTGGTTGAGCTGGCCGCAGAGAGAGCTCCTGATAAATGATGGCCTTTAAACTCTCCAATGAGCATTCAGGGCACATCTGTAGGTGAACTTGGTCACTCTACCAAGCCCTTTCTGCTATGACTTTCTTGATGGGTTTCCAGGATGTGCAGATCACGACCCAGTGGTCCCAGTGTGGGGGACCCTTAACTCATCAAGGGCACATTGAAAGCTGCCCTCCCTTCTGAAAACCTTGAAACCAGTTTGGTTAAAAGCCTACAGTTTTTCTTTAATGGCAGGCTCTTTCCACACAATGGCTCTTTCCGTTTCTCTGTCAAACTCCCTGCATTGTTGAGGGATCAAAAATGCTCTCATCAAGGGAAGTCATGGTATTGAAGTGGTCCTCAGGGCCTGTGCAGGCTCAGCCCTACATATATTTGGTAAATAGTTTTGGATGATGATGATGATGATATTGATCTTTTTTTAAAAAAATTAGGTTTTGTCTTTCTAAAGGGCTGTAAAGTAACTTTTTAGTTTAACCACAGCTAAACCCACAGATTGAACGATGCTGTCTGAGGTCAAAAGGCCTGTCTTGATGATTAATTCTCACTGTTGCATTGTAGGTATTTCTGAGACTTACTAAATTCCATTTTTAAAAATGCCTCTGAATCCATTAATGTTAAGGGATGATAAACACATATAAATTATTTAACTGTACGTAATAAGATAGTACCTTGAAATATTGATGTTTGTGTGCTACTTTCCCCCATTTATTTATGCCTGCCCTTTCTTCCACTTAATGCAGGAAGTTAGGTTATTTTACAGGAAACAAAAGATCAAGGAATAGTTGGCTCATCCCCAATTTCTCTTCATCCTCTTCTTTCTCCCACCCTGCTTTCCTCCTTTTTAATTGTCCCAGCCACACTCTCAATAGTCAACAAGCCCCACTGTTAGGAGTTAACACTACATTGGGGGAGAAAGAGAAGAACCAGATGCTCCACCCACAGTGGCCCCACAGCCTTTAGACCACAAGTGGAGTGTCCAGGAAGAAGGAGGGTACAGTGAGGGAGAGCAGGAGGTAGGAACTTCCCTTAGATGAGACTGAAGGGGTGGGAGATGAGAGGATGGGGCCTGGCCGGACCCATGCAGAGTGAGGTGCAGCAGGGAGACTGCTGGGGCGGGGGGCAGGCTGAACAGGCTGGCAAACCCTCCAGAGAAGCACATCTTTTGCTTTGGGAAATGCACCATGCGTCTCATTGTCAGAGACTTCAGTAATTCCTGATGAGCTCAAGGACTTTGTGGATGCCCCACATATATGGGCTTGGTAGTCCAGAGGGTGGGCATCCAGGACACTGGCGAGGGAATGGGAATGCATCAGGGAAAGTGCCAACCTCCAGAGCTCAGATGGGACTGGCTAGCAGTGAAACCAGCAAAGAATGGTTTCAAAGAGGACAATTACTCAGTTTTTAAAAACAGGCAACCTAATTAGTGTATTCGCATGGGATTGTGGTTACCACTAAAGCAGCAAAAATTCGAAGTTTATTTTTGGTGCCTCCTGCCACCCCAACCAATGTTTGTATCCTTTCCTTGGGCCCTGCCTCCTATCGGTATCCATTTTACAGCTAGCTGCCGCCTAACTCCCTAACAGAAGTGGCAACTGATGGGGGAAGGATTTGCATTTTCTAAAAGCAGTAAGTTAGAGATCAGAAAATTTTCTTGAACACAAAGTTGGATGGGAAAATGGGGTGGAATTATAAAAAGGAATGAATTCTTGTGCTTGCAACAAAATAATTATCCCCAATATATATGATGCCCTTCATATATATTTTAGAAAATACAAGCTAAATAGAGAAATAGAAGGAGGATCAGTGGTTTCCTGGAGATGGAAGGGAATGAGAAGGGGTAGGAGGGAGGGATTCCCAAGTGGCACAAGGATATTTGGGGGGATGGATGTGTTTGGTGTCTTAACAGTGGTGATGGTTTCAGGAGTGTATACAGATGTCAAAAATCAAAGTGTACACTTGAATTATGTGTAGTTTATTGTGTATAAATTATAATTTCATGAGGCTACTAAAAACAGACAAAACTTGATGGAGTGAGGAGCCAATCCCGCCTTCCTTGGAGCAGAGCAGTCATCTGCCCGCTCCACCTACTCATAAAGTCGCTCTTGAGAACAGAATTACTGCCTTGGCTTAGAGCTGGTGAAGCGGGCAGAGGAAGACCGTGCAGCTGGGCAGCTTCTGCTGTTACCCAGCCCAGGGCCACGGCGCCGGGAAGAGCTCGGCTGTTCTCAGGGAGGGTGGGTTTACAGAGAGGTCCTTCATTCCTCCATGGAAGTATCGCTTAGCAGTGGTGAAGCCCGGAGCGGACGCCGCTCACTGCAGGCACTGTGGGAGAACACGCATCATCACCTAAATCAGAGCGTTGGACATGGCCCCCCGCAGCTAAATTATAAGTCGGGCTGATTTGGAATCCACTTTTCTTCTCTTTGTACTATTTCTGTGAGTTGCTTGATAGGCATCCCTAAGGTAGCCTTGAAGAGAGGAGAGGTTCCTACCACCCTAATTAATGTGTGTTGAGGACCTTGTTTAAAGATGCTAATTTCCCTCTCAGATAGAGAACCTTCTTCCAACATGCTTGGGGGCCTGGGGATGCCAGTTACCTTTAACAGGTTTGTATTTCAAGCTCTTTAACCACACCTGCCCCTCTGGCTCCTCACTCTTCCTCCCTCTCTCCCTGCACCTTAGGACTTGAAGTATTTTGCTGTGATAAATGCCGCTCTGTGACGGAGCCCAGAGAGAGGACGGGAGGCTGCCTGCCTTCTGCCCAGGACTCTTCCCACTGTGAAAGTATCCACGCTTCCAGGAGACGAGCTTTCCTGTGAGGATGTGTTAGGGGCTGTGAGCAGGAGGTCCTCTTTCCCCACCCCTTTCCTGGGCCCTCACCGGTGCCGGAGCTTGTTTTATTTATAAACAAATCCTCATTTCAGATATTCAGTCTTCCAACATTGAATTGAAATCCTCCCATTTCACGTGTAAATTGTAAAATCGGGCCGCTTAGAATAGTTTTCATTTAGTGATGCCCTAAATAAACATTTATGGGTTAAACATTTCCATATTAATTCTAAGGAAGTATTGTGATTCCAAACTGGAATTAACTTATTATCAGCGCCTTCCTAACAACGAGCTAAACAGGTATAATCTGTGCAACTAGTTAAAATAAACCTCTATATTTCCTTCCTAGAGTCATTTTTTCACTCATCTCCACATAGCTGTTAAACAAAGAAATAAAAAAAAACATAAAAAAGTCAAACTTCATCAGTATCTGAGATGCTTCCATAGATTAAAGCCCCTTGACAATCCCTTCCTCTCTCGCGTAAAATTAAATTAATCCATGGCTGAGAGCATAGCCTGGTTTCCTTTGTTTATTTTTGTCCCAGAGCATGTCTAATCTCTCCGCCTGTCTCTTCTCTAATCCTGCTTCTAGACCTTAACTCCCTGAGGTCAGGCAAGGATGTGGAGCAGATATTAATTTAAAGTGTCCTGAGATTTTGCAACTGCTTAAATCCTTATGGTATCTTTATTATGTTTTGAGCTATCTTTTTACTTTTGTTTGTTTGATGGTTTGATAACTCTGGGAAGAGAGCAAAGCCAACGATCACGAATTCCATGCATAACTTCCCCGAGCACCGCACCGAGTGCGGGGTTTGGAGAGTGGGCCTCCACGTGGAAAGCGCGGAGGCTTCTCTAGGCTCTGGCACAGACGCAAGAGGGCTGATGCGGCAGACCCAGGCGCTGCCTGTGATTGGATTCTTGTACTGGGGAGCTCCTCCAGAAATAGTAAAGCTTTCTCCTGAAATAAGGATCCCACCCAGGTTATGTCAAGGGCTAAAGAGCAATATCTTGGTTTCAGGCAGCTGTCAAAAGTGACTTCTGCTGCCCCAGGGATGCGGTGCAGAGAGGATTAGTCCTGAGAATGGGAGGAGGAAATAGGGTAGGAGAGGATTTAGCTGACGCAGTCATGATCCTGGTCACCATGGAGGCGAACAAGTACTTTTTTTTTTTTTACCTTTTTATCAAGACCCAGAAGATTACTAGTTCGATAATCTCAGAGAAAACAGATCATTTTTCATCCACTCAGGGATGTAAAGTTATGCTTACTAATTATACTAAATATATACTTCATGGGTAAAGCAAATATCCTCTTTATGTGGTCTGCCAAAGGAAACAATCTCCGAGCTAAGCAGTCAGCTGAGCGGGTTTCCTTTCACAGTGCTGACAACCAGCCAGTTCACTCTAATATTTCAAAAGCATAATGAATCCCAGGCCCACCACTAAGATCCAAAAGCAATTCTCAAACCAGCACAGTTCTACATGGAGTCCAGGCCATTACAGAACAAGTGCTTAGCTGGACATCTCAGAAATAACAACATAAAAATAAAATAACTTGGGGGGTCAGAGTAACACAGAGGCATTTCTTAAACAATTTATTACTTTAAAAAGAATGTTAAAAAGAAGAAAAGCATAATGTCTTGCTGTTCATGGGAGGTACCTGACAGAATTTTATTTTAGTAGACTTCACAACTAAAATCTTGTATGTCAAAGAGTTTCTTTTCTTTCATTCTTTCCTTTCCTTTCTCTCTTTCTTTTTCTTTCTTTCTCAACAGAATCTCATTCTGTTGCCCTGAGTAGAGTGCTATGGTGCCTATGTAGCTCACAGCAACCTCAAACTCTTGGGCCTAAGCAATCCTCTTGCTACTTAGCCTCATGAGTAGCTGGGATTACAGGCACCCACCATAATACCCAGCTAGTTCATTCATTCATTCTTTCTTTCTTTTTTGACAGAGTCTCAAGCTGTTGCCCTGGGTAGAGTGCCGTGTCATCACAGCAACCTCCAACTCTTGGGCTCAAGTGATCCTATTCCCTCGGTTTTTCTATTTTTAGTAGAAATGAGGTCTCGCTTTTGCTCAGGCTAGTCTCTAACGCATGAGCACAAGTGATCCACCCACTTTGGCCTCCCAGAGTGGTAGGATTACAGGTGTGAACCACCATGTTAGGCCTTGTCAAAAAGTTTCTAATGATACTAACTCCAAATGCAGGTAAAAGTGTTTAATATGTGAAGCATTCCTTTTATGGGGCTTTCTTTTTCTTCTTCTTTTTTTTTTTTTTTTGCAGTTTTTGGCTGAGGCTGGGTTTGAACCTGCCACAGGGCTTTCTTAATTCCACATTTGATAACTAACTTAAAATCTCTGGCATTGATTTTTCATAGCTTTTTTTAGTAAGACATATGGCGAAATAATTAATCTCCCAGGAGGTTTATGCTATAAGACTTAGGAAACCAGGAAAATGTTTCAAGATCCAGAGGGATGAGTGGTGAAATTTCAGGGGTGTTAACAGAATGTGGGGAAGCTGCTTGGTGACTAAGGGCCATCCCATTAGCAGTCACATTGGCATGAAATAAGTGAAGAGACTGATTCCAATTTGATGGTCTGTTTGTTTGTTGTTATTGTTGTTGTTTTTTTTTTTTTTTTGAGACAAAGTTTCACTTTGTTGCCCCAGGAAAGTGCCCTGGAGTCATAACTTACAGCAACCTTGATCTAACCCTTGGCCTCAAGTTAATCTCTTGCTTCAGCCTCCTAAGTAGCTAAGACTATAGGCGCCAGCCACAACAGGGGCTATTTTTAGAGAAGGGGTCTTGCTCTAGGTCAGGCTGGTCTTGAGCTCATGATCTCAAATAAATCACCCACCTTGGCCTCCAAAAGTGCTGGGATTACAGGCATGAGCCACTGCGCCCAGCCATGATAGTCTTTTTATTTTTTAATTTATTTTTAGATATTTTTTCTATTTGTTACAAAATTTATTACACAGATACATGGTTACTTTTGTATGCATGCAGGAAACACAAGAGAAGACAAAAACCAAGATTATCAAATACTCTGTAGGGAGAGAAACATGGAATGGTATCCAGGAAAGGTATATAAATTGGAAAAAGAAGATATTTGATACTTGATATTTGGGTATCCCCCCAAACTAAGAACACAGAGATCACTTTTAGATTTGGACTGCATTTTGAATGAAAACCAAACCAATTAGATTAGAATTCATCCTCTTATCTATCCAGACCCCACAGCCATCCCTTAACTGCTAGTGTGATCATGAGTTTGTCAATGACCGACATTGATCCTAATATTTCACATTTGAAAGTGCCAGTGTTGAGCAAGCTGACCTCTACATCCCTTTTTAGATCTAGTCTATCTATCTGATTGGATCTCATGCACAAAAAGTGTCAGGACAAGTGGTGTGCTGGAGTGGATTTGCAAGACTTTCCAGCTCCACCTTCAGTGACATTAACCAAAGTGGGAGGGAGAATTTACACCGCAGAAATTGGCAGACTCTACAAATCAGGATTCATTCCCCCCCCCTCAAAAAATTGTTTAAGGGTGGCACCTGTGGCTCAAGGATTATGGCATGGACCCCGTATACCAGAGGTGGCAGGTTCAAACCCAGCCCTGGCCAAGAACTGCAACAAAAAGAAAAAAAAAATTGTTTGACATCTATTTACCAAAACATGTTGACTAAGTTGATAAATACATTAAGCACTTAGAACAGCGCTGGTGCATAGTAACTTCTATATAAGGGTAAGCTATTACTGAAATTCATTTTGATAGGAATCATTACTTTTAAACTGATGATTTTCAGTGAACTGACAACATTCAAAGTTTATTTTGAATTAGCTGATGCCTCCTCTTCTCCCCAACATCCAATCTTACCCCTGTTTATCTTCTCTTTGAAATGACCAAGACTGACATTGTCTTGTACTATTTTCTATTTTTTAATGCATGAAATGTGTCTCTCCAAGTAGATAGCCCTTACTCTGACAGCAGTAACCACATTTTCTCTCTTTATGTCTCAATTATTCAGCCTGTATGGACGCTGGCAGTCAAGGGTGTTGAACAATTAATTGAGCAAAGTCAGGGGATGAGGAGGGTGAAAGAGAGGATTTGTTATCCCAAATAACCTAACCCCTAACTTCTCTCAGGTTCCATAAGTTTCCATCCCATTCTTGCTCATTTTCTGTCATTTTTCTGCACTCTCACTTATGTTCTCTCTCTTCAGCTAAATTGTCTACTCATGAAGGGCCAAGATGTTGCTGTGCACCTGTTTGTAATTCCAGTGTCTTAGACTTTACAGTTTTTCTGTGCAAATATGAGAAACTAGCTTTAACGTCCTTTAAGATCATATTTATTAAAACATTATGTAGGAGCTTAAAAGGTAGAATGGGAAAGCTGAAGATCCAAGCTTGGGGCAAATAGCCAGGTTATGTAATAAGAAGCATTTGAGAATGTCCCATGGGCAGCTGGAATCTGTTAACTTCATCTGTTTCTCCCATGTCATTCTGCTCACAATTCAAAAATTCCTGGATAGAGAGAGAGTAATCGAACAAGCTTAGATTACATGCTCAGCCTTGTCTTTACCTGGGAATTGAAAAGCAGGGTCTGCCAGCCTTTGACGGCACTATAACATTTTTAGAGGGAGTGAAGACTCCGTAGTTTATTGTCTCTCCAAGGCTGCCCACATTTTTTTTTTTCTTTTCAGAGTCTCCCTCTGTCACCCTGGCTAGAATGCGGTGGCCTCATCATAGCTCACAGCAACCTCAAACTCTTGAGCTTGAGGGTCCTCTTGCATCAGCCTCCTCAGTAGCTGGGGCTACAGGTGCCTGGCTAGTTTTTTCTATTTTTAGTAGAGATGGGGTTCTCTCTTTTGCTCAGCATGGCCTTGAACTCCTGAGCTTGAGCAATTCACCTCCAAGAGCTATCCAATGTGCTAGGATTATAGGAATGAGCCACAGGAAAAAGTATGTTTTCATAAAATCTGATGTTTTTGCTTTTTTAAAAAAAATCATAGCTGTGTACATTAATGTAATCATGGGGTACAATGTGCTGGTTTTGGTTTTTTTTTGAGACAAGAGCCTCAAGCTGTCCCCCTGGGTAGAGTGCTGTGGCATCACAGCTCACAGCAACCTCCAAGTCCTGGGCTCAAGTGAGTCTTTCATGGTAGGGCTGAGTACATTGGATATTTTTTCTTCCATTCTTGACCTATTTTGCTAAGAAGCATATGTTCCAGCTCCATCCATGTAAACATGAAAGAGGTAAAGTCTCCATCTTTTTTAAGGCTGCATAATATTCCATGGTGTACATATACCACAATTTATTAACCCATTCATGGGTTGATGAGCACTTGCACTTCTTCCATGACTTAGCAATTATGAATTGGGCTGTAATAAGTGTTCTAGTACAAATATCTTTGTTATAAAGTGATTTTTGGTCTTCTGGATATATACCTAGGAGAGGAATTGCAGGACTGAATGGCAGGTCTATTTTTAGATCTCTAAGTGATCTCCAAACATCTTTCCAAAAGGAACATATTAGTTTGCATTCCCACCAGCAGTGTAGAAGTGTTTCTTTTTCTCCACATCCACGCAAACATCGCTGGTTTTGGTATTTTGTGATGTGGTCTAATCTTACTGGGGTTAGATGATATCTCAAAGTGGTTTTGATTTGCATTTTTCTGATGATTAAGGATGATGAGCATTTTTTAATATGTCTGTAGACTGTGCGCCTGTCTTCTTCAAAGAAGTTTCTCTTCAAGTCCTTTGCCCACCCTGAGGCGGGATCACTTGTTTCTTTCTTGCCAATACATTTGAGTTGCCTGTGTATTCTGTTTACTAAACCTTTGTTGGAGACATAACCTGCTAATATCTTCTCCCATTGTGAGGGCTGTCTGCTTGCTTTACTTACTGTGTTTTTGTCTGTGAAGAACCTTTTAATTTGATCAGATCCCAGTAATGTATTTTTGGTGTTGCTTCAATTGCTCGGACGGTCTTCCTCATAAAATATTCTCCCTGGCTGATTTCTCTCTCTCTTTTTAAAAAATTAATTAAAATTTTTTTTTGGGTGGGGGATGGGTTTGAACCCACCACCTCTGGCATACGGGGCTGGCGCCCTACCCTTTTGAGCCCAGGTGCCACCCCCTGGCTGATTTCTTAAAGTGTTTTCCCTGAATTTTCTTCTAGTATTTTTATATTTTCGTGTCTTAAGTTTAAATCTTTAATCCAGTGAGAGTTTATCTTAGTTAACGGTGAAAGATGTGGGTCCAGTTTCAGTCTTCTACAGGTCTCCAGCCAGTTCACCCAGCACCATTTATTAAATAGGGAATCTTTTCCCCCACTGAATGTTTTTAATTGGCTTGTCAAAGATCAAATGATGATAAGTAGCTGGGTTCATCTCTTGGTTCTCTATTTTTTTTTTTTTACAAGCTCCCATATTCTTATAAAAAATCTAAAACAATTCATATGCCAAATTACAGAATAAGAAGATAAAAAATATTTTCAATATAATATTCTTAACCAAAAATGACTATTAGAGGCCTCTTATATCTATATTCAATTTAAGTGCAGCTGTACAAAAAATTGCTGAGTATAATGAGCCTATTGTCTGGAACCACAATCTTCATTGCGTGAGAGGACTTCAACATGCTTTCTATGTTCATTACTGAAATTATGTTCCCAATAATACCTCTGATTGTAGTGACTACCATAGAGTGCTGGACTAGCCACCTGCAGTGGCTCAGGCCTATATAGCAGCAATTTTGGAGGCCAAGGCAGGAGGATCATTTGAGCCCCGGAGTTCAAGGCAACATTGTGAGCAACATATGTGAGCCCAAGCCTGGGCAACATAGTGAGACTTCATCTCTATTATTTAAAAAAAAGTGCTGGGCTAATTGAATCTATTGTCAATAGTTCCAGAAAACTCTACAGTGTTTTTCCTAATAGCTTTAGTCCTCCTCCCTGTACTGTGCAAGGATGTTGAGTCCAAAGCAGACTTTAAGAGTGATAATAGGACAATCTTGAAGACTGAGGCTTTCATAGGCACATATGCATTTATTCATTCCTTTTTTCATGTATTTATCAAACTTTTTTTTAATGTCTAGGGCTTTCCTTGGCACTGTGCTAGGCACTGGGGAAAGAATAGGACTAATACAGTTGGCCTTCCACATTCGTGGATTCCACCAACTATGGCTCAACAATATTTGGGGAAAATGTCCATAAATTTCCAAACAACAAACTTACTATATACCAAATACCACATTGAATCCACATGGATGAAGGGATGTGTAGGCATTGCATCATGTATCATAACTACTGTACTTTTCTGTGTGTAATGTACACTTTTTGCCCAAGTTTGTGGGGAAAAATAAGGATGTGCATTATACGTGGGTAGTGCTAATTCTGTATCTATATAAATGTTTTTCATTCTTTTATTCATGCTAATGTGTTAAAAGTATAACTCTTATGTTAGCAACATGATTGCTAAAATTCCTTTACTGTACAAAAAAGAAGTACCTAAATGTAAACAAGTACAAATTTGAATTAAACAATTAATAGATTTTCTTTCCTGAAAGTTTGGGCCAGAAACATGGGTAGACATTATACACTGGAGCACATTATACACAGCAGGATATGGGTAATCTGGAGATGATTTGAAGTATACAGGGAGATGCACAAACCTTATATGAAGAGGAGGAGGAGGTCCCTCACAGATAGAAGGGACAACTGTATTTAAAGCAGGACACAATTATAGACACACTGCTGATTTACAACCAGCATCCATTCCAACTGGTCAGAGCCTCTCTCATACTGGTTGTTAAATATGTTCAGTATCAAAACTGGATATGAAGATAAGTAAGATCTAGGAAGCTCTTATGCTCCAAAAGCTTTTTAGTAGAAAGGATGGACCCATAAGCAAATGAAAGCAACGTGGTATAATAAGTGCCGTTCTTCAATTAATCATCTGTTTTTATTTCTGCCTGTTTCAGGTCTCTGGACTTCTTTACATCTTCAATTTTCATTGCAAAAATTAAAACCATCAAGAAACAAAGTAAAAGTATACAATACTAATGATCAAGACGTTGCCAGAACTCTCTGATCTCTCCTAAGGCAAAGTCTCATCCTAATAAATTCTTGCAAATGATTTATTTTCCCAGGGCTTGTATATTGACACAAGCAGAACTAATTGCATAATGAGAGACAGAGACAGAAAATTGCAAACTACTAACTATGGTTCTTCTTTTCCCCAATTATTTTTCAATGTCAATTTTCCTGCAACTTTAAAATCAAATGTCTACTGGGAACCTACTAAGTGCCAGGCAATAGGTATGGGGGCTGAAATTATAAATATTGAACAGATGTGGCTCCTTTAAGGCACTGCAAATAATGTCCTGTGGCTGAACACAGAGTAGGTGTGCTGAGAAAGCTGAGTCCCAGAGAAGTTAATTAATTGGCCCCAGTTTGCTAACTCTTCACCTGTTCAAATAATTATTTAGCAATAAATTTGAGGAGATGATGAGTAACACCTAGTCAATCCAAACCAGTATCTTATTTTTCCCTGCATCTAATTTTTTTTTTCCTTTTTTCCTTTTTTTTTTTTTTTTTTTTTCAATTTTGGCCAGGGCTGCATTTGAACCCACCACCTCTGGCATATGGGGCCAGTGCCCTACTCCTTTGAGCCACAGGCACCATCCACCTGCATCTAATTTTTCCTCCACCCTTGCCGCTCTAAATTTCTTTGAGGGGTGAGATAAGGCTGAATTAAGTGTTACCCCATGCAAACCAGTATCTTTAAATGTGATCTTAGCTCAGTTAATGAAAAAAAAAATAAACCAGCTACAGCATCTTTTTAGCCTGCTTTGTTAGAACGATGGACTTGTTAGGATTTGGGCTTCTCTCCTTTAGTCTAGAGCCAATACCATTCTATATATGCACAGATCTCTGTAACTTATTGTTTGATTGTGTCTATATTTATCTCACAGGCAACTGGAACCCATGGAGTTACCTTATGGAGACGCCACATCCATGTGAGGTACATTTTTAAGAAGCTGACGGTACAGTCAGAGACCACCTCAGTGAGCTGATGGAAGGTGGTTGGCAGTTCCAGCAGCATCAAGCCAGTGTGAAATTGTGACTGGTGATGTCTGAAGAGCAGCTTGGAAAGGGCAGACTCTGCCTGTGTCATGCACTCATGTGAAAAGTCACTTGGGAAGCACTAGATTCTAAATAAGTCTTTAAAAGAGGGAACAGCCTTCATCTTTAGCAGGCCATTGGTTGGAGGTAATGAAATACCTACAAATACATTTCAGGTTAATATGTTCTGTTTCAAATCGCACTGAAAACAAATCATCTTAGGATGCTTCCTTCTCTTTCTCAGCTCAGCCTTGGAGTAAAATGGTCTCTTCACCCCTACAAATGAACATAATTGGTGAATCTCCCTGCTTTAAATCTCTAGAGACATTTTTGCTTGTTGTGAAAAAATAATAAGCATCATTGAAAACACTTACCGTCTGTTAACATTTTAAACCTTATGCCAACTTTACTTTCTCTTATAACATAGGTAAGTGAAACATTTAACTCTTTGTAAGATAATGAAACAAGAATGTTATTGTTCTAAGTCAGAATATTCACATTTTAAGTCAGGGGGCTCACAAAGCCCTTAGGATCTTATAAAATTACCTCCATGTCTGTTACTATAAGATTCATCGCCTGTGGCTCAAGTGGCTAAGGCACCAGCCACATATACCTAAGGTGGCGGGTTTGAATCCAGCCCGGGCCTGCCAAACAACAATGATGGCTGCAACCAAAAAAAAAATAGCCGGGCATTGGGCGGGCGCCTGTGGTCCAAGCTACTTGGGAGGCGGAGGCAGGAGACTCGCTTGAGCCCAGGAGTTGGAGGTTGCTGTGAGCTGTGATGCCAGAGCATTCTACCCAGGGGGACAGCTTGAGGCTCTGTCTCAGAAAAAAAAAAAAAATTCATCATCCTATTTTTCTTGTACAAATGCAATTTGACAAGTATTTATTTAATGCTTGATTATTTATTTATTAATGGTTAAAGAAGAAGAGGGAAGGGAAAAGAGAAAAGAAGAGGATAATCACACCACCCATTCTGCAGCCAGGCTGTAGCCGTTTCAACTCCAGCCCCGCCACCTTTGCGGTGTGTGATTCTGGACATGTTCCTCCATTTATCGGTCTCAGGGTCTCAAATAGGAAGTAGATATAATAACAACTTTGTATAATTTTGTGAAGAACAAATAAATTAGTAGTTACAAAGCACTAGAGTGGTGCCTGATATACAGTAAATGCCATCTAGGAGCCTGTTATATAAAGTTAAAGTGGTCACATTAATAACATCCAGCGTTTGCTGAGACCCTGCTCTGTGCCAAGTGCTGTGCTGATCACTTTGTGTAGAGCTTCTTCAGCCCTTACGACAACCCTGTGAAGTTGGTATTATTATTATCCCCATTTTTCAGATGTGGCAACTGAGGATTAAGGCAACCAGGTAACTTAGTTATAGAGGTATAAGTGAGTTAGTAGTAATTTGGAATCTGTGGACCCTGAGTCTAAAGAGCCTGCACCCTCACTGACCTCCTATTTAGCAAAGTATGTAAAATAAAGATAAGTCTATAGCAAACATTTTAAATATTTAAATACATTAAATAAGTGTTTAGACTGATGTAAATTTGTGTGGTGTGGATGTGCGCTAGAAAGAGGGAGGGAGGGAAGGAGAGAGAGCCCTGGGTGTTCAGTTACGTCTTCTTTATTAAAACAAAACTGTTAAAATCAGAAGCATGAATTCAACCCACCTCTAGAGTGTACGAGAAAATTGACACACCATTAGAAGGAATTTTAAAGAAATTTTGAGACCTATATAAAAATCAAACATCTTCCTGATTTAGTTTAACTGAGAGTAATCACCACATATTTGATCCAAGTCTTTCCTTCCATTAACTCTGATAATGAATGTGTAGAAAAGCCAGTTTGTTTACTCTTTATTCCCTGGTGATCCATTCAAGCTGTAGCCACCTTAATGGAATTGGAGAGTTTGGGTATCTTATATGACCGATGTTTAGTTTGGTATAGACTAGTCGTTAATGTTTTGTTAGTATTCTTGCATCTTAGACAAAGCTTCTTTGCCCCCTTTCAAGAGTGAAGCCTGATTTCCAACTTTAAAACATCTGATACATTAAGAACATGGACACTCTCCGACTTTAAACTGAAAGATAACACTGACCACCTGCCCCTCCTGTCCCCTCACGTCACATCCATCCATGCTGTATTTTGGCAGGCTTTGACCATCTGCTTCAGCTTTGAGCAGAACTAAAGCTTAGCTTCTTCAGTGTTTCTAACTATAATAAGGGAGCTTTAAATGTATTACATTAAAACCACACGACTCCACAAGAGGATACACCACCTTTCTTTCATAGATGAAGAAATTTAGAGATTAAGGTACTGATCAAGGGCTCTTTGCTAGTAAGTACCCAAATCAGGTTTTCAGTGAAGGTTTGTGTGACTCATGTCTGTCTATATTGAAGTAAAATACGCATGTAACTTAAGCACCAAGTAATACCAGGAAACTTACAACAAAACAATAATTATTGCTCCCTTGTCTTCATGCTCTGCTTGTACTTCTCATTAGCTAATGCCTCCAACCCCCAATTGTCTCTGATGGTGTTTAACTCTGCACGCTCTATACGCTCTGTGATGGTTAATTTTATGGGTCAGCTTGACTGGGCTAAGAGATGCCCAGATAGCTGGCAAAAAAATTATTTCTAGGTGTGTCTGTGAGGGTGTTTCCTGAAAAGATGAGCATTTGAATTGGTAGACGGAGTAAAGACAATCTGCCCTCTGCAGTGTGAGTGCCTGTCATTCAACCCATCAAAGGCCTGAAGAGAACAAAAGGTGGAGGAAGGCCAACTCCTTCTCGTTTTGAGCTGAACTTCCATCCTCTCCTGCCCTTGTACATCAGCACTGCCATTCTTGGGCCTTTGGGCTTTACCGAGTGGGATTGTACCACTGGCTTTCCAAGACCTCCAGCTTGCAGAGGGCAGATTGTGGGACTTCTCAGCCTCCGTCATGGTGTGAGCTAATTCCTCACTGTAAATCTCTTTCTGTATATCTGTACCTACCTATTTGTTCTGTTTTTCTGGAGAACTCTGCCTTACACGTGCTTATGCCATTGTTTCTTTTTTGTGTTAACTTCACACTAATTCAAAATTACACGAGGAACAAATAAATTTATATTTTCCTTGTAAAGGATTCAAACAGTATAAAGGCTCATTTACTAAAACAGTTTCCTTTACATCCCCCAATTCTACGCCATAACAAATTTTAAGACTTTTTGTAATGAAAAATTTTAAACACCAACAAATGTAGAGATGACGGCATTTTGAAGCCCTGTAGTCCTGCTCAGTAACGTCAACAGCATTCCTGTTTTCAGGCATGGCGAGATGTCCCAGGTTTATCTTGTGCATTTCTTTTTCATCCCAGACGTGAAATCCAGACCTTTTGTTGAATATTTTTTCTGCTATAATATTTTTTTATCAAAGAACTTCCACTTGATATGTTCCTTTTTTAAAAAATAGAATCCTATTTTGCCTGACTCAATATCCAATATCCCTCTGAAGAGAGATAATATATTTTATATTTGTATATTATTGACTTGGTTTACATGTATACTTCTAGGTGATAGATGTCTGAGGAATACCATACAGATCAAGTTATTGTGTTAACATTTGTCTAAAAAATATTATCAAACATTTCTGACTTAGATAAAGAGAAATCTTCCAAAGCTAACGTAATTAGTTAACTCATACAGGAAAGCATTACCTATCCATGAAAGAAGCTCTATTATTTTGGTAAGGTGTGGTTCAAAAAGAGCAATTATAAAAATGACCCATTGTAGTTTCTTTTTTGATGAGAACGTGGTTGATGCACAACACCAGTGATCCGTGGATTCCCTGCTTGATTAAACCCTGCAGTGAATCAGTGTGTATTGTGGCTGACAGCCTTTAATCTCGACACGTGTGAGACAATCCAGCCTCATCGCTCTCTGTAACTTTACCAAGGGTTCCACATCAGAGGGAACGTTGTGGTTAGGATAATTGTAAAATATCTACCAGTTTATATGTAACAGATAATGAAACCTATCCTGTTCCAGTCTATGATTTCTTTTTTTCTTTTAAATTTCTCTGACTTTTATCTTTTAGGGCATTTGGACACTCTGTTTACTTGAAGAACCACCATTGTTGTGTCCACTATACACTTGATATTCCAGATCTAGCTACATTCAAATAGGCAGATTGGTTTTAAAAATTTTCTTTCAAGACAGAGTCTCATCATTTTGCCCTGGGTAGAGTGCCATGGCATCACAGCTGACAGCAAGCTCAAACTCTTGGGCTTAAATGATTCTCTAGCCTCAACCTCCCAAGTAGCTGGGACTACAGGACCCCACCACAACGCCCAGCTATTTTTTGTTGCAGTTGTCACTGTTGTTTAGCTGATCTGGGCCGAGTTTGAACCTGCCAGCCTCAGTGCATGTGGCTGGCCCCATAACCACTGTGCTATGGGAGTCAAGCCTTCTTTTTTTTCTTTGTTGCCCTCAGTAGTGTGCTTTGGTGTTATCAGCAACTTCAAACTCTTGGGCTCAAGCAATTCTCTTGCCTCAGCCTCCCAAGTAGCTGGGACTCCAGGTGCCCGCCACAACGCCCGGCTATTTTTTTGTTGTTGTTTGCAGTTGTCGTTGTTTAGCAGGCTCTGGTCGGGTTCAAACTTGCCAGCCTTGGTGTATGTGGCCGGCACCCTAACCACTGTGCTATGGGTGCTAAGCCAGGTTTTAAAAGTTTCAATGAAATTGAGTTAAATGAGTCATTCTGTATTGACAAAATAAGATCTCTAGCACTGGTCATTGTTCAGTGCTCTTTGTCAATGCTCTGATTTTTTTTTCAGCTTCCTTTTCCAACATGTAAAAACCTTATTCTCATTGGTTACTCCACCAAAACCAGTTCCCTATATTGTTTTTTCCCCATTTAGATGGCAAACTTCTTGAAAGATTAGACTTTTTAAAAAATGGAATTGCTGTTTTCTATTAAGCAAAAATCTTGATCAATAATTTTCTCTTCTCATTTTGCACATCTTAATGACTTCTTTTCTTCCTTTTGATATATTTTAAAAAACTTCTTCTTTTTAGACAAAAGAGTGCTCCTTGCATAGCAATGCTGGTGTTCATCACTATTTTATAAGAATATCCCATCAGAAAGGAAGAGGTTTTAGAAGCTGGAGTCTTCAGGGCAAATGTGTGTATGTGTGAGTGTGAGTGTCTGTGTGATTACCGTGCTGATTACTGGTGCACAGCTGGAAATCCTCACTGATCTCTTAGTCACTTGAACAGAACCCCCAGGTAGGGGTTTGCTTCCATGCAGAGTGATGCTAGTTAGGTTCTGTGAGAAGCTTCAGAGAAATCTGAATCTGAATCTCAGCTTGGCCACTTACTAGTTATACCCCAGTTACTTATCTATAATATTAAGGTGCTATTTTCCCCCTTATCCTAGGAGTGATATGAGGACTGAGGTCACACATATAAAGCGTCTAGCGCAGTAACCAGAACATTAACAAAACCCTAACATTTGCTTAAAGAGAATACACTAATAGACTTTTTCTAGACTGTTTTTCTGAGTATAGAGCCATATTGAGAAAAGATTTAATTGGACTCTTTTTTTTGTCACATTTTAAAAACAGAGCAGGAAATCATCCATTGTCAGAGATAACTTGCTGTAAAGCACCCCTTCTTGTGGAAAATAGGTGGATAATTCCGAAGGTGAAACAGTTGCAGAGTGTTGCTATATGGCCCAAGCTGATCCCAAACTCCTGGGCTCAAGAAATCCTCCCATCCTGACCTTTCCAAACGCTGGGGATTACCAGCCTAAACCACTGTGCCTGGCCTAGAATATATTCAATATCTCTCTCCCCTGTCTATTGTCCAAGCTAATGAGCAATGGACAGGCTGAAGAAAGACCAGCATAAAGCACAAAAACAGTTTAGTGAACAATTCAAGAATGGATCGATGTGTATGAAAAAAAATTGGAAGAGATGTTTTATGTTTGGGGCCAATCTCCATTGAGACAGAAATTCCACTTGCCAACACGCCCTCCATATCCACTTCAGAAAGATGCACGGTAATGGTCCCCAGCAGCCCACGCTGACCCTTTGAAATGGCCATAAGAGGCTGTAAGCTCTGCCTGTTCTGAGAGCAGCCAACCATTGCTAATGACCGACCTATGGCATTAGTGAAATCGCTTTAGCTTCTTACTTTGGCTTGATTGAGGAACTGGGTAAATATAAAAGTGTTCCTTGTTCTTCTAACTTGCTTCATAATAATTAATAATGCCTAACATTTATTGAGTGGGTAATATGTATTGGGCATTTTCGTAAGTGCCTATGATACAGTTTTCTATTTTTAACTCCTTTATACAGAAAGGGTTTACAGAAGGCCAAGAGGGAGTAGGTGATCTTACCGGAAGTCATTCAGGTAGTAAGAAACAGAAATGGAAATTTGATCTTTACCAGTTTGATCCCAGTCTGAAGTATGAAATTATACTCTTGTCAAGGGTGTGAGTGAGCAGTGATTACTAGCAGACCTAAAACAGAATAGGAATTATCCCCTATTAATTTCAACATATAACGTCCAGAAGGACTCTGTCATCTCGCCAGAAGTAATAGCTCTGGTAAGAACAGACAGTATACAAATAATTTAAATTACCAAAAATAATTTCTGATAGTTTAATTCTTTAAAAGACATATTTTATTAAGCAGAGTCTCTCAAGTGAACTTCACTCTGTTAATCCTTCTCTCAGAAGGGCTGTTTATTTTTCTAGGTGGCGTTTCCCATCTGTGACCACTAGATGGCGCAAGAGTCATGCAAAAGCCTCAATGCTCTTTGAGAGCAAGTACCCTAAATTCAGCAGAGAAAGATAAATGTGGAATTTAGATTCTACACCCTATACAGTGACTTGTACAGTAACACCCTAAACCGTGACTTGCTAAGTGTCGAAGCCTGGATTTCTAGTTCCATGCTTTTACCTTTTGCAGGGGTTCCGAAACCGATACCCGCCAAATATGGCTCTTCGACCTGCTGAACTAAAGAAGCCTCAATGTCTCTTAGACCTGCCAAAGACGTTGAAGTTCTTTTATCCAAACCCACCAAGGAAAATGGTTGCTTTATTCTTTCCTTTCCTCTACGACCAGGAATGTGGTCATATCTGAGCAGACCAAGAAAATCTCTCAGACTCAATCAAATTCCAAAGAAAACTATTCACCAGTTAATCTCTGTTCCCAATCTATTTACTCTCCCTAGTAATCCTTTATGACTCCTCAGCAGAATTCCTTTTCTCTTCCTTTCTCTAACTTATTTGCCAGGATCCAAGCCCATATCTCTTCTGTACCTCACTGGGGGGTTGGGTCTCCATTTCAAAGACTCCTGTGTATACAGGTTAAATATATACCTATGCTTTTTCTCTTATTAATCAATCTGCCTCATGTCAGTGTTATTTCAGTGAAACTTTAGAGGTCCAAGGATTTTCTCCTTTATACTTTGAAAATAAACATTGATAGTTACTTAATCTAAACTGTTATAAAAAGCAGAAAGCTGTCTGAAAGTTTGATTTTTTCAGAAAATTGTATCACCCATATTTCACCTTCGTGTTGGCATTTTGAAAAACATATAGAAGAATAAATTCCAATGATCCAAGCAACAGCTTCCTCTAATTGTAATGTGTGTTTTCTGGAACCAACTAAAAACTGTAAATAGTTATTACGTCCTAATTTTCCTTAATTAGTCTGTAATAAAAGTGGTCATGAATAGCTTGTTATCATTTTCTAGCAATCATCTAACCAACTAATAGTATGGTTTTCTAAAAGTCAGGGCAGTTCAGCAAATAGGACAAGAAAAGTTTTTAAAACACCATGAGAATACATTCTAAAACCAAAGAGAAAGTCACATATTCTTTTTGAACTTCAATTTTTTCTTCTACAAAACGAAATACTAGATCATCAAGACTCTTTGCAGACATCCTTATGACATCTAAAGAAAAAGGGAACTGGAAGGGTGCTGTGGCTCAGGCCTTGGAAGAAGGCTGAGGTGGGGAGGGCTGCTTCACGCCAGGAGTTTAGGACCAACCTGAGCAACAAAGCAAGGCTCTGTCCCTACCAAAATTATTCTTTAACATAATATTAAAAAGAGAGAGAGAGAGAACAGAAAAAAGCATGAATGCTTATACCCACAAACTCATATATGGACAGATATACCCAGGTTGGTTCTAAAACAGAGTTATGTTCTGTTTCCACAATTAAGTGTACGTTGAAACATTCTTATATTTGTTCATGGGGAAGAAGAAAAAAACCCTCATTAATGCAGAATGGGTGGCAGTTTTGGATTAGGTGGTGTGTAAGAGAATATTACTGTACATTATATTTTCCCAAAGTTATA
This sequence comes from Otolemur garnettii, assembly GCF_000181295.1. Taxonomy (NCBI): domain Eukaryota; kingdom Metazoa; phylum Chordata; class Mammalia; order Primates; family Galagidae; genus Otolemur; species Otolemur garnettii. The sequence continues at coordinate 39,148,347 of NW_003852399.1, forward strand.
CAGCTCCTGTTTTGAGGCAAAAGGTGGTGATGTGATTATAGGTATTACATTTATTTATTTATTATTTTTTGAGACAGAGCCTCAAGCTGTCCCCCTGAGTAGAGTGCCATGGCATCATAGCTCACAGCAACCTCCAACTTCTGGGCTCAAGCGAGTCTCCTGCCTTAGCCTCCCAAGTAGCTGGGACCACAGGCACCTGCCACAACGCCAGGCTACTTTTGGTTGCAGCTGTCATTGTTGTTTTTGGCTGTCTGGGCTGGATTCGAACCCACCATCTTAGGTGTATGTGGCTGGTGCCTTAGCCACTTGAGCCACAGGCACCAAGCCAGGTATCAAATTTATTACTTTTCACCATATGAATTCTTTTCTTTACTTTTTTTCCTCAGGTAAATATATCTGATAAGTCTTAGCTGTTCCAGGGGTGTCCAACCTGCTGCCCACAGGCCACGTGGAGATTACTTGACAACTGTTTTGATTATGTGTGGTGTTGAATATTGTGAAAAGTATGCATGAACCTTTTTCTTCTTCTTCTTCTTCTTCTTTTTTTTTTGCTCATCACTTTTCATTAGTGTTTGTGTATTTAATGTGTGTCCCAAGACAACTTATTCTTCCGGTGTACAGCAGAAAAGAAAAAAGGTCGACACCGTTAAACCTTAAAAGTACCCAGTTGTTCTTTTTATTGTGGATACAGATTAAAATACCAGGTTTTTTGGTTAAAAATAAAATTAGATATGAGAAACAGACAGATGAAATAATGTCCACAAAACTGTCCTAGTATCATGGTGCATTTCCACATCAGATGAAAATGGTGACCTGATACCCCCTGGATTTGTAGCTGTAACGGAGCCAGAGTACCTGGTTTGCTCCCTTCTTCACGGTGCTGACCTTCTCAACTGCCACTTCACTACCCTTATGTTTCCTTTAATGACTCCGCGTCACTTTTCTTTTTGGGGAGGAGGGACGTGGAGAACAACAGCGGCGCTGAGCGGAAAGGGGGCGCTAACCGCGCGCAGAAGACAAGCAGCGCCCGGTGGGGAAGGGCTCCGGAGTGTAGAATCCTGTCTCCAGACTCTGGGTAAAATGCAAAGGCAGATTTGGCTTCCTTGCTTTTACTTCTCTGAATTTTTAAGCAGCTGCTGCATTCACCGTTTTATGGCCATGTATCCTTTTGATTATCAGGCAACTGCGGAAGTGTGCAGGCGCTCAGCGGGTATCCAGGGCGCGTTTACCCAAACACGCAGCCTCTAACCAGCCCAGACTGAGGGTGGCATAAAATGCAGCTGGTGAGTACAAAAGGAGGAGGAGGCCAAAGAGCCATCTCTTTGCTGCTTCTCTCTAAAGGCTTCTGATGTTTACAGACATCCCCATTTTGCATTCAGCATCTCTGAAGATCCAGGGAAACCCCTTCAAGCTTCCTTAATCATCAGCCTCCCCTCCATTCATAAATGGGTCAAGAAGCGCCCGCCCCACCTCGTGCCGCCTAGTGAGTTCAGTGTGTGGAGAATATTTAGCGCAAGTTTTTGGCTACTTCAATGGCTACATACATCGACCCAAATAAGTGATCGAGGCAAAAATCTCAATCAATGGAGATTTATTAAGCTAAGTTGAAGACCTGGCTGGTGGGAAAAACATGAAACACAGACAAATCTATGTTTGTTTTTCTGAAGGGGAATTTGGAAGCTTCATCAGTTAAAGGCATACTGGGAGAAAGGAGAAGGGTGTGTGTAGGGGAAATGAGGCCCAAGAAATCTACATTTTACATAAGATCAGGGGATGTTGGAAGAGAAAAAAAGGAAGGGAAGGAAGCATCAGTTGTGTAGATGTCCCTGGGTAAGAAGAAGGTCTGAGTCTGTGCTTTCTGCTGTTCTGTTACCTATAAAGATAAACTGGTAATTCATTATCAGTGGAACTGAACAGACTCTGATTTTAGGTGCTAGACATAGGTACAGTTTGTGCGCCCTTGCTTATGGGAGGTCAGGGAGGAATTTCCTTAATGAAGGATCTGCTAGGCTGGTTCCTCACAGGTGCCTGAGGCCATCAGCTTTTCTTTTGCACAAGGACTTGGGGGGGGGGGATTTTAATTTTATTTTAGACATAAATAATTACTCATTCCTTGACAAGAGTGTTATTCCTAGAAAGGATTCAATCTTTAATTGAAAATATAAACAAAATTTGATTGTACTATCATCAGTCACTTCGTATTAGAATATAATACTTCATTTCCCACAAAAATGATCACTAATTAGGCTCTGTCTCATTAAAACTAATTTTTCAAAAAAAAGTTAATATAACTTTTCAGAGTTGGGAAGAGTTTGGTACCAGATACCTGGGTGTTAGAAGACAAGGCAAAAAGGGATTTTTAGATGCCATTTATAGTCATCTTCTTGTCTAATTCAAAGGAATGAATTTGATCTATAAGTGAAAACAGGAGTTTCAAGAGTCAAAGGAAAATATTTGCCCCCAAATATGGCATTTTGACATAGTGTATTGACTGAAAAAGCCTCAAGTTCATTCTGTCCTGCCCACACCCCCATCAGTTCTCCCCAAATATTTAATTTTTTTTTTAATCTGGCCGAAATCCCAATCTAATAAAACAATTTCCTTTCCTTCCCCTCCCTGTTACTTCAATATCCATAACAGGAAGGAAGGGCAAGAGTACAACCAGACCTGGCCCCGTCATTTAAAATAATACCTGTCTCTTGAGCCATTTATAAGTCAATCTCTTTCTCCCATCTAGTCATTAACCTAAGTATTAATACTGCCCCTCAACAGGATTTTCTATATTCCTCATTACCCCCCTCCCCTCTAAAATGAGGGTATAGAGACTTCTGAACCCCAGTGGAGTAATGGATAATTATTTTGTGGTTCTCCCCATATAGATGGTAAATAAATCTCTTTCTTTTATTAATATGCTTTATTGTGAGTTGGTTTTTCAGCAAACCTTCTTGAGGTAAAGGAGTAGTTTTTCCTTCTTCCCCACAATCCTTTGCTTGTCATGCAATATAATCTGGCTATGTTGGAAATGCCCCTTTCTTTTTTTTTTTTTTTTAGAGAGGAGCCTCAAGCTGTACCCCTCCATGGCATCATAGCTCACAGCAACCTCCAACTCCTGGGCTCAAGTGAGTCTCCCGCCTCCGCCTCCCAAGTAGCTGGGACCACAGGTGCCCACCACAACGCCCGGCTAATTTTTGGTTGCAGCCGTCATTGTTGTTTGGTGGGCCCAGGCTGGATTTGAACCCGCCACCTTGGGTGTACGTAACTAGCGCCTTAGCCACTTGAGCCACAGGCGCTGAGCCAGAAATGCCCCTTCTATGAGAAAAAAAGGTGCTGTGTTGGGGACCAGGGGTCCCAGTCACCTTGTGCCAGTTGGTCTTGTTTGATTACTTGAGGTAACTAGAAAGTTCAACCGAATCACAAAGCTACTAATAGCAAAAGTGTGTAGAAAACAAAAGTACAACTGGAACAGCACAGGCAGCATGAATAGAAATCAAGAATAACTTTGCACAGGCTGTAGTATAACAAAGGGAAATTTTATTTTAGAGCAAAGAGAAAATTTAGAGCTCTCTCGAAGAGAGTTAGAAGTGAGGCCTTCACGGGAGTGAGGAGAGAGAGAGACGGAGGCAAAAAGGCAGTGCAGAAGTATAAACACCCTCTTTCTCTCCATTTGAAATTGTTTGTAACTCTTTCATTGGTCTCTCTCCACTTCTAGGCACCTTTGTCCTTTTCTATTGGTCATTGATTACCTCGGTTACGCAATACCCATGTTCTTTTTCTTTCTTTATTGAGAACTGCTGAGTGCTGATCAGTGTTCCCGTAATGTTTGTATGGGCCCTCCAGACTTCCCTATTCAGCCTGCCAGGCTTTCCTCCCACCCTCCTTGAAGTTCCTTTCTTTGTCCCTTCTCATGCTGGGTTCTATCACAAGGGTAAAAATGGGAGGATTTTCCTTTGCTTACAGTCTCTTGGGCTACAAGACACTATAACTCACTCGAGTCTCCACAATGCAAAGGATTGATCTACAGTGCTGGATAATAAACCAGATGATAGGCTCACCTTATATTATAATGCCATTGGTTAAGAGTTCATATAAAATAACAATGACAATTCAAAATTACTTACATAAAAATACAACATTACTAAGAAAACAGAACACTGGCAAGTCAAAGAAACATCTAGGAGATCGATTCTTAAGAAAATTATCTGGTAAGTAAACTTGGAGGTGTCAGTCTATAAAAGACTAAGGAAATTCTTGTGAGCTTTCCTTAAAATGCTCCTTATGTTCATATGGGATTATTTCCTTTTATCTATTTCTTTAGGGCATATTCTTATTTGGGGCGGGGTAGTGGGAGAGAATACCCCTAGAGATTAAGCACTAAAATTAGATAAAATAGCTAGCTCTCCTGCTTACAGTTGGTTAAATGAAAGATAGTGTAGTTGTGAAATCTTTGAACTTTAAAGGATGTAGATAATTTAGGGAACAAACCCACTGGCTGCCTTACCATCTGACATCTCGATATCTTTTAATTTCTTCTACCTTTTTCATTGACATCCCAGGTAATAAGAGTGAGACCTTTTTATAGATGCTTCACCTTCTCAGCTGTTGAGTAATCTTGAACTTAATATCTCCACCTTGATCTGAGGCCTCTCAAAACCAACATTACTTACTTTTAACAGAGTTGTGATGCTCCTCGTTTACAAACAAAAAATGGGTAACGTATACCAATAAGATGTGTAGGAATCAAATGAATGTTGCAGAGAGACTATAATTGCTTACAATTCTATTTCACTACAGTGGTGTGATTTTATAAACTGAAATTTATTCTGTAGACGACTATCACCTTAAATATATTTAATTTCATCTTTTAAAAAATTCTTCATATCCCTTTCCTCCCATTTCTGGCATTGAACAAGAACACAAAGTAAGTAACTGAGGCAAAGATCTCAACCAATGGAGGTTTATTAAACCAAAGTTTGGGGACATGTCTGGTAAAGCACAAACCACAGAAGCATCTGTGACCTGTGCTCTCTGAAGAGAGATTGAAGAACTTGGCATTTAGAGGACAGGCCACACAGAAAGGAGAAGGAGAGATTGTGGGAAGCTGGGTGAATTAATGGTGCCCAGGAAATCTACCTTTTACAAAAGATAAGGTGAATGTTGGAAGAGGAAAAAGGGAGTAAAGAAAGAATCAATTATGTAGAGATCCTTGGGTTGACAAGGAATGATTGATCTGGTCTGTCCTGCACCAGGGGAGATTAACTTGTAATGAACATTGGTAGTGTGGAATCCAACAGAATTTAGTTTTAGTAACTGGATTTAACCTATAGACCTAAAGTTAACAGTTTGCACATCCTTGTTTATGAAAAGCCAGCAAAGAATTTCCTTATGAATGGTCTCTAGGGGCAGTCCTTGTAGAGGTCTAAGACCTTCTGCCTTTCTGGGGATATGGCTAATGCACATTGTCAGTAATAGCTGTAGGAATTATTGCATGCCCTTCCCTTTTGCATAAGGATTTGGAGGGCCGGGGAGATTCTGAGACTTTTATTTTCCTTTACAAAAGAGGGTCCACCATGGGCTGCAGGTAGCCTAGAATAGCTATGAACATGGCCCAACACAAAAATCATAAATCTACTTAAAACATTATGAGATCTTTTTGTGATTTTTTTCATGGAACTCACTTGCACAGTTCCTGAGCATGAACTTTATAACTGACAGGGTAGTGTCACAATGCACATGGAATAAACACACACACATGCTTGTTATTTGTATGCATGTGTCGTTTCAGTCTTATGGTGGTGTGTAGTTATTTTCCAAGTGCCCACATCGAGCTGATGCCATCAGATGTTACATGGGCTCACGGTGGCTCAGTGAGGCAGTGATTATCAATAATATTCCAACCTACCATTACAATGTTAGACGTTTAATGGTATTTAGGACTCAATCATATTGATTGTTAAGGGCACTTACGCACCTCACTGGCAGCTCACACATCACTCACTGTGCTTTACCTGTGGCCCTCCGCCTTGCTCTGCATCGGCAGTCAAGATGTGGAAGGGCTCGAATCTTGCTTTCTATTTTCCTGTCAATTATTTCACTTTAAAAAAAAATTTTTTTTTTTGAGGCAGAATCTCACTCTGTTGCCCTGTGTATAATGCTCAAGCATCATAATAGCTCACAGCAACCTCTAACTCTTGGGCTTGAGCAATCCTCTTGTCTCAGCCTCCTGAGTAGCTGCGACTCCATGCACCTCGTCACAATGTCCAGCTAGTTTTTATATTTCTAGTAGAGATGGAGGTGGGGGACTGAGGGGTGGAGGGTGGGGGGGTGTCCAGTTCCTGCTCAGGCTGGTCTTGAACTCCTGAGTTGATGCAGTCCACCTGTCTCAGCTTCCCAGAGTGCTAGGATTACAGGCATGAGCCACCCTCTCCAGGCCCCTGTCAATTAATTTTTACAAAAAATGTAAATATAGTCCCTCATCTAGTGTAATTTTTTAATTCCAGCATCACTTCTACAATGTCTTAAATGAAAGTGGAATCCTCAAAAAGAAAAATTACAGATGAAGGAAGATTGTTCAATGAAAATTGGACAGATAACTACTTTCTTGTCAAGGCAAATAGTAAGGCACTCTGTTTAATTTGTAGGGCAGTTGTGCAAATTTTCAAAGTCTGTGATTTGAAAAGGCATTATATGAATAAACATGCTACCATATTCAATGGATATGAAAGATTGGTTCATAAGGAGAAAATAGCAGAACTGAAAAAAGTCTTTCTTTCCATGGGGGTAAGAAAAGAAAAATTTTTTTGAAAAAGTTACAAGTCAGATAGATTCCACTGTAGGAGCTAATTATATTGTATCACATTTAATAGCAAAAAAAAAATCAAAACCATTTGCTAATGCTGAGTTTATTAAGCAACATACAGAAAGTGTGGCAGATATAATTAAGCACAGGAGCCTTTTTTTTTCTCATCACTTTTCATTTGTGTGTGTATGTGTATTTAATGTGTGCAAGACAACTTTTCTTTTTTCAGTATGGCTCAGAGAAGCCAAAACGTTGGCAACCCTTGCTTTAAACTATAAATATTTCCTGTACTTTTTCATTCTAGCTGTAATCAATTATGTCAGTAAACATCATAGATTTCTTTAACATTGTAATAACTGAAGATAATTCGTAATGTTGGCTTTATCATTATCAAAAACCTGTAGGATTATGGCCACCTAACACTGTACTAATCATGTAAAACATATTTTCTTCTCTTTCCGAAATTGTTGCTCTGTGAGGCTTGCCACATAAACATGAGGGATTATCTTTACTGATTACTCATAAACAGCAATGGTAAAAAGATTATATGAGATTATATGAATATACTGCTTGGACATATGCGTATTATTACCATACTTTCTACTTGTTTGGTAGTTTATTAAGGTCAATAGCATTATTTAGATTCGTCCTCTCAGTCCTCAAAAGATATTCTCTCTTTTATACAAGAACAAACTTAAGCTCAAAAAAATTAAGAGATTTTAGGGTGGTGCCTGTGGCTCAAAAGGGTAGGGCACTGGCCCCGTATGCTGGAGGTAGCAGGTTCAAATCCAGCCCTGGCCAAAAAAATAAAATAAAATAAGAGATTTTACCTAAAATGGGCAGATGGCAAGTGATGAAGCCAAATGCAGACCTATTTTGTCCATATCTTGTGTACAGCATCTGGGGTTTGCGGAGCAAATATAAAGCCTAAAGTCTGCCTTTAAGAAGCTTGGAGTTTAATTGGGAAAATGATTGATGCCATGAAAACAACCTGGACAGGTGGTAAACAGAGCATGGTCTTGGAGCTGGACAGGTTTTGCAGTTCATAAAAACTTGCTTCTTTTAGTTATACATAAATCCGTATAACATGTGACTAAAGTTTTATGTAAACTATAATACAGAAACTATTTTGCCTGCTCAATGGTGCTGTCACAGACATCTGTTGCCAAAGGGTACAAGATAATTTGAGATAGAAAATGTCTTTTCGGTAGACCTACCTTGGTGTGATATTAATCACATGCACATTACCACGTGTCTCCCCACCGCCATGCAGCACACGGAGGAAGGCAGGCTGTGTGCTGGAGAAATGCGTTTAGTTTTACCTCCCTGACAGGCCTCTGGAAGGGCCCATAGGGTGATGCATGAAGGGTACATTGATTGAACATGTTGCTCCAAATGACCTCGGGCTTTGTCCTATGTAAAACCACTGGTTTGGTGGTTAATATGCAGCTGGGCTGTTAACTAGAGAACAAATGGAAGGATAGGGCTTGCAATCTGTTAATGTTTCCCTAAAATCTTGTTAAGAGCTAAATCCATCATTAATGGGAACAATATAAATTAGGTGCTGTAATTAACGGTACAAATGTGTACCTTTGTAAAAGGTTACCTTTTATGTCTTTTTTACTCATTAACATAATTGTGTGCTTTGGATAATTGTAGCGGGGTGGGGGGGAACTGGGAAACTGCAAAAGTACTATTGCTTAGACAAACAGAAATGTATATGCTCCAGATAAGCCATGTAATTAATTAGAACACTGTCGGGGTAATTAAGATCATTGGATGGGAAAAGAGATAGGGACAATTTAGAAATAACTTTTAGTATCTTGTGCTCTGTGGCAATTGTATCACATAAAGCATAGTCACAGAGTTTGGCACATAGTAGGTATTCAAAAAATAGGCTAGTTCTTATGAAATTGATGCTTCTGATGATCAAAAAATGTAAATTTTTGTCATTGAGTGGCTCCAGCGGCTGCAGAGTCTCTGCTTCAGGAGCCTCTCATGCTTCTGTGAGGCCCTTATCACATCACATGCTGATGTTATTTACCTGATCAGTTCACCCCTCAGACCCAGGGCTTTTTTAGAACAAGGACTATGAAATATTTCAGATAATATTAATACATACTTGATTAATACTTATTAATTGTTAAAATAATGCTTACATTTTCATTTTATGTCTGTTTATTAAATTTCATATTAACCTTCTGTTATCAGATAGAGTTATACTTTAATCAGTTTAAAATCTTTCTAAATTTTATTACCAGAAATCACTGCATCTTTGAAGACTTTTTCTGCCCCTTGTCCATCCATGGCTTCTTCATCCAATCAGTAGTTAAACTCCATAGATTCTATGCCCTTAATAATTCTTTAATTTCCCCCCTATTTTCCCATCCCCATAGCCAGTGCCTTAGTTGATTCCAACATTATTTCTTCCTTGGATAACTGCCACAGCCTCCAGACTTGTCTCTCTACCTCCATCTAGACATTGCCCTCTGTTCAGATTTCAAATCCAAGTCACAGGCCACTCTGGAATACAAGTTTCATCATGGCACTGCCCCTCTTAACTAATTCCGTGTGGCCCCCAGAGCTCTCAGGGTAAAGCTCAGAGTCCCCAGTTTAGTGCACATGTCATTCAGCCCTCAGAACTTACAGCCATCTTCCCTCTTTCATTCCAATAGTATTAAACTATTTCCTATCTCTTAGCTTGGAGCCTTTACACCTTTCTCTGCCTGAAAGGTCTTGCCCCCATCCTCACCTTTTCTCCCCTTACTTATTTCAGTTCATTTCTCAGGGCTTGATTCAAATTTTACCTCCTCTAAGAAATTCTCTGGGTTGCCTCAAGAGGAGAGAGATTATCTTTCTCTGTACTCAGTACATTCTCACTGCTTGTACGGAACAGACACTTGATATTCTGTGCCTACTTACAGGATGTGAAAAGTATAGGTGTTAGATTCTTTTTTATACAATTCTATCTGTGTTAATTCAAATAGATATTCTCATATAGCTCAAGACTTTCCAAGAAGTATAAGCAAAGCTGGGTATACACTCTAAGTATTAAATTAATGTCCATTGGCTTCTGTGAAAGTAACTTTTTGAAGTTGTGGTACTATATGTTTATTGCAAAGGAAGATTTTAAACATGATTCATATTCAGTTTAGTTTAGATGCAAGGTGAATAAGAAAACAAAGAAAATGCTTTCAAGGTCCCCGAATACATTATTTTTTATTTTAAATTGGTTTCATGGAGCGTTCAGTATCTACATAAGCATATTTATGAAATATAAATAAAATATAAAGAATAATGATTCAATAAACCCCAGGTACCTACCTCTAATAAACTTAACTAGAAAATAATGCCTTTACCTTTGAAATCCCATGGGTCTCTCCTTAAGCCCATTTTTTCTCTCCTCTTAGGTGAATCACTATTTAACTTTCTATCAGTCTCTTAATTTTTTTCTGGGTTTTTTATTTTGTTTTGGGTTTTTTTTTTTTTGTTTAGAGAAAGTCTCCCTCTGTTGCCCAAGTTCAAGTGCAGTGGCATCATCAGAGCTGATTGCAACCTCAAGTTCCTAAGCTCAAGTCATCCTCCTGAATAGCTGGGACTACAGGTGTGTGCCAGCACATCTAGCTACTTTTTAAATTTTTTTGTGGAGACAGAGTTTGACTGTGTTGCTCAGCCTTAACTCAAACTCCTGGTCTCAAACAATCCTCCCACCTTGGTCTCCAAAGTGCTAGGATTGTAGGTGAGAACCACTATTAGCCTATATTTCCTGTAGTTTATCATCTGTTGATTTTGGATGTTTTTGCAATTTTTAAGAGAAGAAATCATACAACATGTACTTCTCTATTCTGGATTATTTTTTGGGCCAACATAACATTTCTGTGACATAACCATGTTGTTTCTTGTAGCTGTACTTCAATGATTTCACTTTTGTAGTGTAGTCTATATTATCTGAATATACCAGAGTTTAAAAAATAATTCACTGTATGATTCACAGTTCTCTGTGTTTTTGTCCCAAGTTTTTGCTATTCTAAATGATTCTGTGAACTTTCTAGAATATCTCCTGGTATAGAAGTATACATATTTTCCATATGTCTGATACAACTCTATAGAAAATAACACCCTTCTAGGGCAAGCAACGATTGCCCACAATATTGTACTTACATAATAGTGCATAGTTATGTATCACTCTGTGGTTAGAATTCAGTTGTTTCTACCCATCTCTACCTACTGTGAGAGGCATTGCACACATTCCAGAAACTCTTGTGTTTAAAGCAAGTATCATGTTTAACCATATCTTACAATAGCTTATTCATATCTTCTCTGTAAACTGGAAGTTTTGGGGAGAAGTTCAGTAGCTCTCTCATCTTGTTAGTCTTTGTGTTCTAAGTTAATAGTGGCTATTTAATAAATATATTTAAATGAGAAAACTAGTAAGTACTCCATAAATATTACATGGCAATAGAATGAATGGTGTTTACCAAATGTTGTCATTGTTATGTTGTTCAATAGTTTTTGTTATGAATGTTGTACATGTATTTCCTCTCCCACCTGCTCCTTTAAGAGATGAACTAATGAAGAGTCGGGTCTATATCTGTATATTCATTTTTCTTACAGCCCTTGGAAGCTCCATGCATGTAGGAACTTGTTTCCTGACAACTTGAGAATACAAATGCAATTTGTGAATTTACTTAATAGAAACTCCAGGGACTGGAAGTTACACAAATGTACAAATATTTAGATATCCTGTTGCCTGCACCATTTTCCACACCAAGGTACTTCCTTAACTCCTGACTTTTCTCTGGATTTTGATCATCTTTCCTTATCCATTCTAATCATTCCTACTACTACCAAACACAACTTAACCTGCAGTGATACTTCATTTTGTTATTTTTTCTTAGAGATAGGGTCTCATACTATCATCTAGGCTGTGGTGCAGTTACACAGTCATAACTCACTGCGTCTTTGAACTGTTGCTCTCAAGTGATCCTCCTGGCTCAACTTCCTGAGAGGCTGGGCCTACAGGTGTGAGCCACCATGCTTCACTAACTTTTCTATTTTTTGTAGAGATGGACCTCCCTATACAAGCAATCCTCTTGCCGTGGCCTTCCAAAGTGCTAAGACTATAGGTGTGAGCTACCAGATTTGGCCCTGCAAACCCTTCTTTGAAGTCCTTCAAGTTTTTCCTCATCTTAGAGGATGAAACAAGGTCCTGGAAAGTTCTCAGGCTGGATGATATTGAGCAATCTCTGGAGCTGCTCAAGTTCACCTCCATGGCAACACATCTCATTTTGGGTTCTCAGACCATCTGTGCCTGAATCAGCTGCAGTGCTCGTTCAGTTTGACCTACTGAGTCAGCATTCCTGAGGCTGGGATCCAGAAATGTGTGGTTTCAACAATCTCCTCCAGTGATTCTTATGCCCATTAAATTCTACTAACTCACTCTTGTATAAGAGTAATAAATTCAGTGGGTAGGGGCAGCAGTGACATGGGGGGGCACATTCTGGCTGAATGTGAGACTAAAACACATGCTGAAGAGATTTGGAACGTTTTAAAGATATATATTTAATCATAAGTTTGAGCATGACAATTTGGAACAAATTTATGGTAATCTCTATTACTGTATCATGACTCGACAAATCCATCCCTATCTCTCGTTCTCTCTGTGTGTGTCCTCGTGGTAAAGGCAGAAGTGAAAGGAACACAGAGTACCAGATATTCAGTCTTGTTTCCCACAGGCACAAGTACCAGATGTCCTCAGACTTCTTTTTTTTCCCCTGCTTTAAGATGGAAAAGGACAGGACAACATAACCCACAGGAAATTTTCCATGACATTAAAGAATATCATGAAAGCTGATTTACAGCTGGTGAGATGAATGAAAAATAAACTCAGTGATTTAATATAAACTGTCAGTTGCTTCTACAGAAAAGAAACACCGAACAGGTGTTCACCAAAAATGGTGATGCCTGGAGGGCTCTGCATGGGTCTCTGAAAACACGACAAAGGCTCTACACATAGTAGGTGTTTGTTAAAGCAGTGAAGAAAGGAATTATCTGACCAATTTTTTTTTAGAGGCACTGGGCGAATAAGTCGAAGAGTATTTGATATTATTCTAACCTTTGAGACTTAAGTTCTAGGAATGCTGTTCAGAGGCCTTTCACTGCAAAGATACAAAGCTGTCAATAAAAATGAAAAGATAAAGTCTGCAGATGCCACTAAGCTCGGGAAGGAAAAGTGAATCGGAGAGTACTCTTGTGTCCTCTCTTTTTGAAAATGAGGCCTCTTGTGTGGTTAGAAACAGCTCGTTCTCCCATCCCCATCCCGTGCCTGCTGCTTTGCTGAGTCGTGTTAACTGAGACTTACACACAGTAGCTCAGGAGCAAGGGGCGGGAGGGACGGAAGCTTTCATCTCTGGGTTTTACTAAGAGCCTGTCTGTTTTTAATGCAGGTGCTCTTCTTTGTTTTCATCAAAATCTTTCTCTTGTCCAGTCATTTCTTTTCGATTCTTCTTGGAGTCTGCTCTTGTTCATTTATTAAATATTTGATAGCTATTCACTGGACACCTTCACTGTGCCAAGCACTGGAGACACAGCAGGGCTCCCTGCCATCCTGACCTCAGGGAGTGTCCAGTCTAATCCTGCCAGAGCAATGTGAACAAGCAATCATCATGCACGGGTGGGGTCCCAACTACCAGGGGACAGCAGGCAGGGCCCAGGGGCTGGAGGAAGGAGAGCTCGTTTAGACTAGATGGTCAGGACAGGCATCTCTGAAGGGTCCATTTTATCCCCCTTTTCACTTGTATCCTCATGATTGTCACGGAGCCGGCTGAGGCGAGTCTGAGCTGATAGCTATTGTGGGCTTGGTGGCTTTTAGCGGGCTTTGCCCTGTTGCATTGTTTTCAGTTTCCCTTACCTGCCCATGGCTGCTGGGCAATTCTATGCAAAAAGCAATTCTCTTTTCATGCCTTCACTACTTTGTGAGGCTACAAAAAATATCAAAGAGCAATACCCAAGAATCTAAGGGCGCCAGTGTACACATACACATACTTTTTTAAATGCCAGAGTAAATATCATAAAAATTAAATGAGATAATGCTTTAAAATATTTTGTGCAGTGTCTGATACACTGCAAATACTCAATAAACATTAAAAATTATGGCCAGGATCAGTGGCTCATGCCTGTAATCCTATCACTCTAAGAGGCTGAGGTGGGAGGATCACTTGAGCTCAGGAGTTTGAGACCACCCTAAGCAAGAGCAAGGCCCTGTTTCTACTGAAAATGGAAAATTTAGTTGGGCATTGTGGTGGGCACCCATAGTCCCAGCTACTTGGGAGGTTGAAACAAGAGGATTGCTTGAGCCCAGGAGTTTGAGGTTGCTGTGACCAAGGCTGATACCACGGGAACAGAGTGAGACTGTATCTCAAAAAAGAGAAGCTATTATATTATTATAATTAATGACTTTACTATTTCTGATAGACACTGACAAAGATATTTCTGGATCTCTAATTATTTGACATGCTCCCGTTCAGACATCATTTTCTCCAAGTTTTCCTGGGTGCAGAGCTGGGGTAGATGCTGTGGGGAGCCACAGGGGTGCTAGGGAAGACGGAGTCCTCCTCCCTCTTTAGCTTACAAGATACAGCACACACACCACTGTACAACTGTTGAAGAACACTTCCATTTACAAAGCAGCCTAGCCAGCAGCACAAATTAATGCATCCAAATTGAAAACCCAGCCCTTTAAGGAAGGATGATTAAAATGTCACCTCTAAGACTATTTCTTCCCTTAACCATGAGTCTCCCAAAAAGAGGCATAAGTCCTGGAAGCATAATACCACAGCTTCTGTTATTTACCACCTTGCCCACTAGAGAGAGGAGAAGCACTCAGGGAAACTTGGTTAATTAAAAGTAACTCTAATCCACTTGTCATAAACTTCACTTTCTTTTTGGTTTGATTTCTGCTTTTTCATTGAAGATAGTTCATTTAGACTGAAGAAAAGATTAACCATTGGGATTCAAATGTCTCAGTCTTACATGCTGACTATGGTCTATAATAGTGTTTATCAACCTTTTTTTTTTAATCTCATGGTGCACTTGAACCTATAGTTGAACTTCCATAGCACACATAAACTGTGTTGATCAAAAAAGGGGGGGGGAGTTTAAAAAAGAGAACATACTTAACTGTGCTTTGAACTTCTTTCGAAAATAATTTAATTAATAATCTTTATAAATGTTCATGGCACACCTGGTCTGTAATCTTCATCATAATTTTAAGAAATAGTCGTATGGTGAACTCACCCACAGAATGACTACATTGAAACAGACCTGCTCCAGAAATTCTGCCAATTAATTTCTGAAGCTAGGAGTACAACTTTGATTTGTAATTCAATTTCTTTCCAGTACCTACGTTCTAGGTTATTTTTGCTATATGCAAATCGCTCCAGACCTTCATGACTTCACGCATGCAAGAATTTTATCTTTATAGCTGCTTGGTAGAAGGGGGTGTCAGGGTGGTTGTGGCTCTGGTTGCTCAAGCAGGTGCTGGAGCAGCGGGGGCCCCTCCTCATGCAGTCTCAGGACTTCTCCATATGGTTTCTCCACGTGGGCAAGTGTGGGCTTCCTGGTAGCATGGCTGCCTCGGGGCAGCTGGACAGCTTACGGGGCACTCAGAGTTCCCACATGAGTATTTCAAGCTCACAGGGCAGCGGCTGACCTAAAAGATCTGCACCTCACTTCAGCTTGAATGAGTCACAAGCCTGCCCAGATTCAAGACTGAAAGGGGAGCTGCAAGGTCCTGGAGGAGCTTTAGAGCGGGAGGTCATGCTGTGGTGGTTGTTGGAAGATAGAATCTGCAGCAGCACTCCTAGCAGGTGGAAGGAGCAGGCGTGCTCCAGGAGACTGCCAGCTTTCCCCTGGGACAGAAGCAAGGCTTCTAGAATTTGTAGAAATGAGAAGTCAAGAGGACCTGGACATTAGGTCAACCAAACAGGAAAAATCAACCTTTTTGCTACTGTTTTCTTTTCATATTGGGATAAAAACACCATAGTTATTTTCAACAAAATGAAGATGTGGTTGTTTTCCCTTTAGTATTGCCATTTGATTATTTCAAGATGGAAAATAATGATCTCAGATTTCTATAGTACTTTTGCCATTTCAAACATTGGAAAAAATTCTTAAACAAGTTGATTCTAATAGGTTTTATCCTGCTGCTTGAAAGAACAAGCAAAAAAATTCAGCTATCTTATCTCACAGTCACAGGAGAAATGTAAAAAAAAAAAACTGTGCATACAATATGTGATACCTTTCAATGCTGAAACCAGGACTGGAGTTCCTGGTTTATACCTCCTACCTTGCTAAGTTTTTTTTTTTTTTTGAGACAGAATCTCATTATGTCGCTCTCAGTAGGGTGCTGTGGCATCTCAGCTCACAGCAACCTCAAACTCTTGGGCTCAAGCAATTCTCTTGCCTCAGCCTCCCAAGTAGCTGGGACTATAGGTGCCCTCCACAATGCCCAGCTATTTTTTTGTTATAGTTGTCATTGTTGTCTAGCAGGTCAGGGCAGGGTTTGAACCTCTCTGCCTTGCCTACCTTGCTATTTTAAAAATGGTTTGATTTTGGTCTGGCTGATTAGATATGTAGTGAAAAGCACCTGGTTTGGTATTATACATTAATGTGAACCGACTTTCAGACGTGGTAGTCTGTCAGCTGAGAATGAATTATAATTCAAGATGATTCACTTCTTTTTCATCCTATGTAAACATTTTCGTCTCCTCATAATTGTTTCAAGGTGGTTGAGAAAATATGATACTGTGTCATTCAGTATTTATTAGTGGGTGTTGGAAGATAGAATCTGCTGCACCCAGCTTTATTAGCGGGTGATCAATATACTCTTGATCTTGACTTATGAGGAACTAGCATTTGTCATCTATTTCATTCCATTATGATTTTGAACGTGAATATTCCACATGTGTATCTGGGAGAAGGCAAACTCTGCCCCAACCAATGATTCTACTTAGGTTCATCTCAGGCCCAGTTAATTTACTTCCAATGACTGGCATGATATTTACCTTCACCTTTTTAAAACCATGTTTTCCAATGTGGATTTATTTATTTGTTTATTTGTGTATTTAGAAGCAGGGTCTAACTTTGTCACCAGGTGGGAAGGCAATATTGCAATTTCAGTTCACTGTAACCTCAAACAAACTCCTGGCTTCAAGGGATCCTCCTGCCCCAGCCTCCCAAAGTGCTGGAATTATAGGCATGAGACACTTTGCCTGACCTCAGTGTGGCTTTAAAATTTGCATGTGTAGGCTGGGTGCTGTGGCTCACACTTGTAATCCCAGCACTCTGGGAAGCTGAGGCGGGTGGATTTATTTATTTATTTATTCATTTATTGATTTGAGACAGAGTCTCATTCAGTGCCCTGGTAGAGCCGTAGCTCACAGCAACCTCATAGCTCAATCCACCCATCTCAGCTTCCTAGAGTGCTGGGATTACAAGTGTGAGCTCAGGAATTCCAGATCAACCTGAGCAAGAGAGAGACTTCATCTCTACCAAAAATAGAAAAACCAGCTGGGCATTGTAGTGAACACCCGTAGTCCCAGCTGCTCGGGAGGCTGAGGCAAGGGGATCACTTGAGCCCAAGAGTTTGAGGTTGCTGTGAGATACAGTTCTACCATGGCACTTAAGGAGACTCTGTCTCGAATAAATAAATAAATAAATACAATTTATATGTGTGTTGAGTGAAGCTAAATGTCCCAAATGGGTGCAAAAATAGGTTGGCAAAAACATTCTATCTTCTGAATGGGGATAGGACTGGGGAACCTTTTCATATTGAAAGGCTGCCTTCAAGAAACTTCAATTAGATATATGTGTACTTAAAAATGAACATTATTTTGTAGAAATCTAACCATTGTGTACTTCATAATTTCAAAAAATGGAAACAATTGTTAATTTTAAAGTTAAGTGACCTTTTAATGACTGTGTTGTGTCTGCTTTTTGTTGCAAAGTATTTGAATATTCGGTTGCTACATGGAATCTGCTGTTTCCATCGATCCTTTAGACCAGTGATGTTCATTCAGTGTGCTGTGAACAATTTTAAAGTTCATTAATTAAATTGTTTTGCAAGAAGTTTAAAGCATAGTCAGTATATATTTTTTCACTCTTTTTGTCGATCTACATAGTTTAAGTGTGCCGTGGAAATGTAGTGATAGGCTCAAGTGTGCCCTGAGATAAAAAGGTTAAAAAACACTGACCTAGTTGAGTATCAGGTCATATGTGACCTTAGGGTTGGTAGGAGAATGCAGATTAGCAGCGAGATAAGTGGTTGAAAAGCAAGAAATCCAGTTTTAGGCATGTTGCTGAGCATGCCATGCTACATTTGCATGAGTTTATTATAGTTAACTATTTTATACGTTGTTGCAAGTGTCACTTAAAATGGTAGCATTAGCACAGGGATTTGGGGTATTCTACTTCATTTTTCAGTATTTCAACTAGATATTTCTTAACATCAAACATTGCTGCCTTTAAAATGCTGCCTACCGAGAGCTCAATCAATTCCATCTGCAGTTCCTTAGGTGCCTTGGGATATCAGCTAGATGAGGGTGAAATGCTAATTGGAGTGTGATGTCATGATTCTCAAAGTCAGTGATACTTTCATTGTTTTCTCCAATTAATAGGCCTATAGCAGCTACATATTCTTCAAGTGATCGGCATGTATCATCCTGCTCAACAATGAACTTCGCTATCTAGGGAAAATGTTCATCAAAAGTTCCTTTTCAGAGACAATGTGAAAAAGATAGATTTTCTCAAAATGCTTGAATTTTTGGACCACATATCATATATAGGCTTAGTTTTACCTTGCAAAGGAACATTCAAATCATCTTGATGTGACATGATATCACAGAAACACTGGTATCATAGAAATACAGGAACACTGCATTCCTATAGAAATTTTCTTTCAATAATTCACATAGCTGATTCCATTCTTCATAAAATTTAACTATCTGTTCTTGCA
This sequence comes from Otolemur garnettii, assembly GCF_000181295.1. NCBI lineage: Eukaryota > Metazoa > Chordata > Mammalia > Primates > Galagidae > Otolemur > Otolemur garnettii. The sequence continues at coordinate 39,167,156 of NW_003852399.1, forward strand.
GAGATAAATGTGTGATTAACATCTGTCCCTGCAGTAGCCAATGCACTTTAGAATGATTCAGCAAATCCACACTGAATACCTGAGCCTTCAACTTTAGCGAGTTATGAAACTGACCATGCCGTGTTGCATTTGCATGAGTTTATTATTGTTAACAATACTTTACTTATACCTTGTTGCAAGTGTCACCTAAAATAGTAGCTTTAGCACAGGGATTTTGCTGATGCAAGATGCAATGGAAAGAAATGAGAGCATCTGGATCTGTTCATACATTTTTCAATCTTTCCAACAAGCCCTTCATGTTTTCCTCATGAAAAATACACTGTCTACATATGTAGTCACTAAATTCACCACATTCAGCCCAACTTGACGACATTTATCTTTTCTTTTTGAGACAGAGTCTCCCTTGGTTGCCCCTGGTAGAGTACTATAGCGTCACAGCTCACAGCAACCTCAAACTCTTGGGTTTAAGTGATTCTCTTGCCTCAGCTTCCCAAGAAGCTGGGACTACAGGGGTCCACTGCAACGCCCAGCTATTTTTAGAGACAAAGTCTCACTCTGGCTCTGGCTGATCTGTGAGCTCAAGCCAATCCATCCACCTGGGTCTCCCAGAGTGCTAGGATTACAGGCATGAGCCACCCTGCCTGGCCAGATGACATTTATCTCGAAGATATCTATTCTTCATGTTTTGTTCATAACAGTGCCCAAAGCAAGTAACTCTTGTAGCAAAGAAAATCTTCTGTTATGACCCAAATGGATGGAGTATAAAACCTCCACCAAGCGGGTAGTATTAATATCATTTGATTCATCCAAAGTAATTGAATAAAATATATTTTTCTGTTGAGGTATTGCATGAAGGCTGATTCATGCTGATCAGTTACGGTCTCCTTGAAAGAGGCAGTTGTTTGAAATGTTAGCAGAGTCTAACATCACACAACTTGGACAATACGTTCTTTCACAATTTCTGCTTCACTGAATGCACCCCCCTGCCCCCCAGTATAAGAGCTACTTTATAGTTGCTTCAGTGGCATTATTTTCAGGTCTTATTGGTGCTTGAAAGAATTGTCTTTGCTTTTGCTTTTCATCTTTTAATTTCTGCAGTAAAACCTTTCACACCTCTCCCTCTAATTTACAATACCTGTGGTCCTTATGAGTGTGATGGTGCTGATGAGCCCTGAATTTCCGTAACAAAGCAAGCCAATCATCCTGTCTCCAAAAACAAGGTAACATTGCAATTCCCAGTCCTCATTAAAACATCTGTTTTCTTCCTTCATCATGGTCATGGTCTTCTTTGACAGGATGGGCTGTTAAGCAGATACAATAAGAAATACCACATACCGGGTTCGAATCCCCAGCCCGGCCGCCAAACAACAATGATGGCTGCAACCAAAAAATGGCCAGGCGTCGTGGCGGGTGCCTGTAGTCCCAGCTACTTGGGAGGCTGAGGCAGGAGACTCGCTTGAGCCCAGGAGTTGGAGGTTGCTGTGAGTGTGAGGCCATGGCACTCTACCCAGGGGGACAGCTTGAGGCTCCGTCTCAAAAAAAAAAAAAGAAATACCATCAAGCTGTGCAACTATTTACAATTTCCACCTTAAACAGAAACACAGAAACAGTGCTCTGTTGTCAAAAGCTGATACCCATAACAGACTGGTGTGCCAACCCCACAACCTCTCGCCAACCAAGCCTGTGAGATCATAGCCCTGGTCAGATGGGGGAAATTAGAACAAAATCACGAGTGTAGCAGCTGTCAATTTAGCCCTTATGGCTTACTGATATTCTAAGTGTGCCAATCCAGCTGAGAGAATGATTTTGTTAAAACTTATTCTTTGGCCTTGAAATATGTTAATTTAAAAAACAAAATAAAAATATAAAAGATGAACAAAATGTATTAATAAAAAGATATTTGCTCTGTAAAATTTGGATTCAGTCAAAAGGGCCATACGTAAGGATCGCAAAGGCCACATGTTCCTCGCCCCTGGTTTAGACCTTCTTTTCTGTATCTCTAGAAAGACCTTTTGGGAAGGACTAGATCAGCGGTTCTCAGCCTGTGGGTCTCCACCCCTTTTTAACAATGAAAATACATCTCGGCATTAGGAAGGTTGAGAACCACAGGACTAGAGAAAGGAGACACTCCAAATGAATGGAATAAGCTGGCTTTAATCATGATCATCTCTAGAGACTTGGAGCTTCTGCAGCAAATAAGCTGTGGGAGAGGCATGAATGGCCCTTCATCAGATCAGGGCTACCTCCAATTAGCACAACATCGCACAACTTCCCACCTTCTATTAAAGGGAAAACCTGGGAGTTTTCTTCAGTGGCCTGCTTCTGACAACGACTCCATGAACTTTCACTCCGAGTGTTCCCATTGATCCAGCTATTGGCACAGGCGTGCAGGGTCTTTTTTCCCTGAAGCTAACACTGTCAGATGTTTTGTCAAAAAGAAGGTGAGACTATCAACAGCAGCAATTGCTTCATTTTACCTTATTTAAAATAAATTGTATGGATATCCACATGGTTTTTTTTTTTTTTCAGATCTGTCTACAGTCACAGAGAGTTAAAGCAGACTGGGAAGCAATTTGTGCTTTTGTCACAAGGCAGTTAGGTAAGTGCAGCTGATCCCTTTAAACCGCCCCCGAGTCACTACTGAGCAAATTAAGCACCAGTGGCCTTCCTGCATTAGACCAGTCTGGGTCAGACTGACAAGGTGCAACTAACTTCAAGTTGGACTTAAGGATAATACTGGATAATGATGTTCTTCACCAAATACAACCAACGATTTCAAAACCAGAAATTAGCTTGTGGGGCTCCACTTCCTCCACATACCTCCATTTTCATTTGAGCCAGGAAAGAAACTGGCTTTTTGTAACTGTTACTCAGACCTCAGATGCACAAAAAATAAGCCAGCTTGACAACAGCGGATGAATGATAAATGTTATCTTTGGCGACCAGATCTTTGGTCCTAACGTAGGAGAGCAGTGAATAGAGTTTGCAGAAGAGTTAAGTGACTGATGTTAGGGTGAATAATGGGAAGTGATGTAAAGGATGTTTCTGTCCAACTTCCAAAACTTCAGTTGCACAGACATTCAGGATGTTTGGCCATTTCCAGGGAGAAAGAGCAAAATTAGAACACTCAAGTCAAAGAAGCATCTAAAATCTGATGACTCACCATCTCTTTTGCTTAAATAAAAGCATTGAACACACATGTGCCTTCAATGCATCTAAATATGGCACTAGGAAAAGGAAACAATGTCTCAAATAATGTAACCAAAGGGGTGAGCGGTAAATTAACAACTTCATAAAGGTCTCCATTTTTAAGAAAAGATGCTGTCGATTTGGCCATTTAGCATAGCCATTAAAAGCTGAGGCTCAGTCATGAAATTGCTGTATTCAACATACAGATTGTGTCAGTTATCAGCAGTGTGTCTTTGAGTGGGTCACTTAATTTTTTGTTTCTTCATCTGTAAAATGAGAATATTAATAGTATCTATCTCCTAGGAAGATACTCTCAGTAAGAGTGGATTAATTAAGATAATAAGTTCAAAGCACTTAAAGTGCTGGGTACATGATGACCACTCGGTAAATGCTAACAGTTATAATAATGATGAAGATGATTAGTATAATTTGGAAAACTAATTTTCTTAGGATGCCTGTAATCCTGGATGATTCCAGGTATTTTGTGTATCAAGAAAACAATCTCATTTATGATAGCATAAAAAAAATAACACTCGGGAATAAATTTAACCAACAGGATGAAAACCTGTACACTGAAAAGCATAAAACATTAATGAATGAAATTGAAGACTACACAAATAAAAATAGAAAGGCACCCTGGGTTCATGGATCAGAAAAATTAATATTGTTAAAATTTCCTTACTACCAAAAGTGATATACAGATCCAAAGTCATCCTTATTAAAATACCAATGGCATTTTTTCACAGGAAAGAAAATAATCCTAAAATTTGTATGAAACTACAACAAACTTCAAATGCCAAAGCACTATTGAGAAAGAAAAATAAAGTTGGAGGCATCAAATTTCCTGGAAGAAAATTGCTACAAAGCTACAGTAATCGAAATAGTATGATATTGGATAAAAACAGAAACCTAGAAAAATGGAACAAAAAGGAGTGCAGAAATGAATCCTAACAGACACGGTCAACTAAGTTTTGATAAGGGCACCAAGAGGGCACAATGGGAAAAGGATAGTTTTTTCAACAAAGGGTGCTGAGAAAACTGAATTTCCACAGGCAAAGGAATTAAATATGCATATAAATCATACTCAAATGGACCAGCGACCTAGTTTTCAGCTCTAAAACCATAAAACTCCTACCAAAAACATAAGGGAAAAGCTCCTTACAGGCTTTGTCAATGACTTTTTGGTTATCACACCAAAAGCACAGACTACAAAAGCAAAAACAAACGTGATTACTTCAAACTAAAAAATTTTATGCAGCAGAATAAATAATAAAATGAAAAGGAAAATCTATGGACTGGAAAAAAATATGTGGAAAAGCACACATCTGATAAGGAGTTAATACTCCAAACTTGTAAGGAACCCTGACAATTCAATAACAGAAAAATAGATAACCCTATTTAAAAATGCGGAAAAGACCTGGACAAACATTTCTTTAAGGAAGACATAAAAAGAGCCAACGGGTATATGAAATGGTGCTCAACATCTTTAATTACCAGGGAAATGCAAATTAAAACCACTAGGAGATCACCCACACACCCGTTAGGATGGCTATCATCAGAAAGTCTAAAGAGAACAAATGTTGGAGATGGCCTGAGGAAAAGGAAATTCTAGTACATAGGGGCAGCCCTGTAGATAGGGGCAGCCATGGCAGAAAAGATTATGGAGGCTTCTAAGGAAATTAAAACTAGAGCTACCATACACTTCAGCTATCTCCTTTGAAATCACCACTGCATAAAGATACCTACATTTCCATGTTCACAGCAGCATTATTTTGTAATAGTCAAAATATGGAAACAGCCTAGGTGTCTACTGACAGATGAATGGATAATATCTTCCAGCCCTGAAAAAGAAGGAGCTCTTGTCATTTGCCACAATATGATGGACCCGGAGGATATGAAGTTAAGTAAGCTAGACCCAGGAAGGCAGAAAGGCAAAATATTGCATAATTTCCCTTGCACACAGTACCTAAAATATATAGACAAGAGATGGAAAATAAATACAAATATACAGAAATAGAGACTAAACAGTGGTTACCAAGGGCAGTGGTGGAGGGCTAGGTCATGGGGGGAGGAAATGAGGAGATGTGGGGTACAAAATAGCAGATATGGAGGATGAACAAATTAGGAGAGCTCAGTGTGTAAGGAGAAAACTATAGTAAAGGAAATTCTTGTATTAGGGGTCTTTGCTAAATAAGCAGATCTTAGCTGTTCTTGTCACACTAAAAAGTAATGATAGACATATTATTTTGTTTCATGAGATGATAGATAAATACATTTGCTTCACTATAGTAACCATTTTACTATTTGTATGTATCTCATAATATGTTGTAAGCTTCAAATATGCCCAATAAGATTACTTTTTTTTAGAGACAGAGTTTCACTTCGCTGCCCCCAGTAAACTGCTATGGCATCACAGCACACAGCAATCTCCAACTCCTGGGCTTAGGCGATTTTCTTGCCTCAGCCTCCTGAGTAGAAAATTAATTTTTTAAGAACACAAATATTTTAAGGCTGGGCACAGTGGCTCACACCTGTAATCTAGCACTCTGTGAGGCTGAGGCGAGTGGATTGCTTGAGCTCAGGAGTTCCAGACCAATTAACCTGAGCAAGAGTAAGACCTCATCTCTACTAAAAATAGAAAAAAACAGCCAAGTGTTGTGGTGCACCCTTGTAGTCCCAGCTATTCAGAAGGCTGAGGCCAGGGGGGGATTGTTAGAGCCCAAGAGTTTGAGGTTGGTGTGAGCTATGTCACCACAGTACTCTAGCCTGGGGAACAGAATGAGACTCTATTTAAAAAGAAAATCTGTGAAATGAAATATTCAAGTTTAATTTGCTTGTTCTTAGGACCTTAAAGCAATGACAGGAACTATCCTGGCTGATTTTATTTTTTAAATGAATCAGGCTATTGTCTAAATATGTTTAAAGCTGGCCAGAAGATTGAAATCCCCAGGCAAAAGCTGAAGGTCAAAGACAGAACATATTAGACTCAGGAACTCTGGAATGTTCCTGAACACAAAGTAGGCATAACACAGATATATAAATGAAATAAAAAGTAGGAATAACCATTTCCGGTCTTGAAAGCCCTCTGTCCTAAGTGAAGACTTAAAGACAAAGAAGTTAAAATACTACATTGGAAAGCTTCAGAGCTTTAGTCATCAAACAAGAGTGTGACTACAGCCATATTTATGTAGACTACTACGTATTTTCCTTGGGGATATTTTGTATTTGTCCTTTCCCCTTCATATCCGTTGACACTACCCTACTCAGGTTCTCATCCTCTTGTGCCAAGCTTATCTTCATGATCTGTCTATCCTTATATGAGACTTTCTACTGCAATCCTAACCCTAACCTAACCCTTGCTTTTAGGAAGCTTCAAAGCAAGTAGTAAAAGCTTCCTAAAACCCCATCTTTTATATAATCCTTCCATTCATTAAGGTCCCCCATCACTTCATACATTAAATTTAAAATTCACTTTCTGGTTTTCAAGATTACGGAGAGACTTTACTCTTTTCATGGTGGGAATTATATCTATGTTGCTTTTTTGAAAATACTGTATTTATTTATTTTCCAAATTATTTATTTATTATTATTATTATTATTATTTTTTTGAGACAGAGCCTCAAGCTATCCCCCTGGGTAGAGTGCCATGGCATCACGCTCACAGCAACCTCCAACTCCTGGGCTCAAGCGAGT
>NW_003852399.1:39174149-39202639 GCF_000181295.1 Otolemur garnettii
CCTTAGGTGTATGTGGCTGGCGCCTTAGCCGCTTGAGCCACAGACGCCGAGCCAGCCACAGGCGCCGAGCCTTATTTATTATTTTGAGACAGAGTCTCAACTCCATTGCCCCAGGCTAGAGGGCTGTGGCATCATAGTTTACAACAACCTCAGATTCTTGGGCTCAAGCGATCCTCGTGCCTCAGCCTGCTGTGTAGCTAGAGCTACAGTGTGGACCACCATATCCAGCTAATTTTTCTATTTTTAGGAGAGATGGGATCTCATTCTTGTGCAGGCTGGTCCTGAACTCCTGAGCTCAAGCAATCCACCTGCCTTGGCCTCCTGGAATACTAGGATTACAGGTGCAAGCCACGGACCTTGGCCAAAAATACTATATATTTTATATCTATCTATCTATCTATCTATCTATCCATCCATCTATCTTTCTTTCAGAGTATTATAGGGGTACACAGGGTTTGGTTACATAATTTGCTTTTGTACAGTTTGAGTCAAAGTTATAAGTGCGGCCTTTGCTCAGACAGGGTGAATTATATCCATTAAGCATAAATTTATCCATCTCACCTGCTTGATTTCTGTTGAGTTTTACTACCACATGTGCACATAAGTGTTCATTGACTAGGTACAATTTAGTATCGAGTACAAGTGGTGTTTGTCTTTTCATTCTTGCAATACTTCACCTAGAAGAATGATCTCTAGTCCCAAGTTGTTACAAAAGATAGTAGATCACAAATCCTTTTACAGCCCAGTAGTACTCCATGGCATACATATATCACAGTTTATTAATCCACTTATGTATTTGGTTGTGTCTGTATTTTTGCAATTGTGAATTAGGCTGCTATAAACATTTGAAGGAAAGTATTTTTTTTTTTTTAATAAGATGTCTTGGGTGAGCCATTTCTGCCATCCCTCTACTGTTAAACTTTGTCTTACCTTTTGTAGATCTTTTTTATGTCTTTCAATAAACTCCGAATACTCTAAAAAAGATGTCTTTTTTTGTCCTTTGGGAAAATACCTAGTTGTGAGATTGCTGGGTCAAATTGGAGGTCTACTTTTAGTTCTGTGAAGTATTTTCATACTACTTTACCTGGAGGTTGTACTAATTTGTAGTACCACCAATGGTGTATTAGACTTCTGTTCTCTCTGCATCCATGCCAGTATCTGTTGTTTGGGGACTTTTTGATAACAACTATTCTTGCTGGATGTTAAATGGTTAGGTGATATCTCATTGTGGTTTAGATTTACATTTCCCTGAAGACTAGAGATGTTGAGCATTTTTTCATGCGTTCGCTGGCCATTAGTAAATCTTCATTTGAAAAGTTTCTTTCTATGTATTTTGTCCACTTTAATGGGGTTGCTTGTTTTTTTTTCCTGCTGATTTGCTTGAGTTCTTAATAGATTCTTGTTACCAGTGCTTAGTATAGCATGCAAATATTTTCTCTTATTCTGTAGGTTGTCTATTTGATCTATTGACTGTGCCCCTTTGATGTGCACACGATTTTTAATTTGATCATGTCCCATTTATTTACTTATTTTTGTTGTTGCTGTAATTGCTTTGGGGATTTTCTTCATAAATTCTTTGCCTAGGTGGGTATCTATAAGAATTTTTCCAACAATTTCTTCTACAATTCTTTGCATGTCATAGGTTTAGGTCTGTTATCCATCATGGATTAGTTTTGTGAATAGTGAGAGGTGAGGATACCGTTTCAGTCTTCTACAATTGGCTATCTGATTTTCTCAGCACCATTGATTGAATAGGGCTTCTTTTCCCCAATCTACGTTTTTGTCCGTTTTCTCTAAGATCGAATAGCAATATGAGGATGGTGTCATCTCTGGGTTCTCTGTTCTGATCTATAGGTCTGTATCTCTGTTTTTGTGCCAATACCATGCTTTCTTGGTTACTATAACCTTGCAGTATCACTCAAAGTCTGGTATCTATGTAGCTTTTAACATCTAGTTAAATAAACATATACTTTAGGCTGGGCTCAGTGGCTCATGCCTGCAAACTTCGCACTCTGGGAGGCCAAGGTGGGTGGATTGCTTGAGCTCAGGAGTTCCAGAACAGCCCAAGCAAGAATGAGACCCTATCTCTACAAAGAATAGAAAAAAATTAGCCAGGCATGGTGGCCCACACCAGTAGCTCTAGGCACTTGGAAGGCTGAGGCAAAAAGATTGCTTGAGCCCTGGAGTCTGAAGTTGCTGTGAATTATGCCTTTACAGTGCTCTGTTACCCAGGGCAACAGAATGAGACTCTGTAAAAAAAGAAATATATATTTTAAAAAGTGTGATATCTGTAAATTAAAGTAGTTTCAACTCAAATTCCAGTACAAAATGTTATGGAATTTGACAATCTAATTGTAAAATTCTTCTGGGTATAAAATATGAAAGAATAGTCAAGAAATTATTTTTTAAAAATAAGGAAGAATTTGATCTTCCATATATTAAAGCATATGCACAAGTTATAGTCATCGAAATAGCCTGACATTCATGCAAAAATAGAACAATAAATAGACTGAATATAATAGAGAGTTTAGAAACAGAACAATATATACACTGAAGTTTAGTAAATTATAAAGGCAGTATATTTCATATCCAGGTGGAAAGTGTGAAGTATTCAGTAAATGATTTCCTGTCAACTGGTATTCATCTGGGAAAAACAATAGTCCTCCTGTGGTGCAATCAGTTAGCGCATGGTACTAATAACATATCATTTGGGAAAAACAGGTAAATTATTTATTTAAATTATAATATATATAAAGTGATTAAAAGTTAAATAAAGTTTAAAAACTGTTAAAGAACTCAGAGAAAGTATGAAGAAACATGTTTATAAATCTGAGATGAGGAATGTCTTTTAAGCAAGGTACAAAATGAAAAACGTTAACATTAATTAAACTCTGTACAAATTACAAAGTTCCTATACCATAATAAAGTTAATAGTCAAAGAAGAGACAAGGAGAAAATATTTATAATACATAAAGCAGATAATGGAGTACTATTTAGACTATATAAAGAACTCTTATAAAACATTAAGAAAACAATTGCACCATTGATGAGGATAAGAGAGGGACAGGAAAAGGGAGATAATAGAAAATGTGAAAAGAAGTTCATCTTTATCAGCAATGAAGACGTGTGAATTAAAACAAAGTGAGTTTTTTTGCCTCTTTAAAAAAAACATAGACAAAAATGGAAATTATCTAAGTATCACATGAGGATAAGAAAAATGAACAGTATTCAAATTGGTTAAGTAGTTTTCCACAGAAATTTGACAGTCTTTTATTAAAATAATTAACTACACTAGAAAAATACTTCCTCCTATGTACAAACCATTATTTATAAGAATGTTCATTTCAGCATTATTGGGAAAAGTAAAAATTAGTAAGCACTTAAGGAAACCGATGAATAAATGATGGTACATTCATATGAGATAAACTATACAGCAGTTGGAAGACCAATGTAGATCTGTATTTTGAGATGAGAAAATATTTCAAGACACATTAACTTAAACATTTTGCTAAACTAAATGGACAGTATGATCCTATGTTTGTAACCAAAACTAAAATCTCATAAAACAAAACCACATTTTAACATGTATGTAAATGTACACAAATTTGTACGAATTTGCATAAATTTGTGTATGTTCATGTACAGACAACGGTTTGAGACGGTACAGGGCAGATTGCTCACTGGTAGTTTTTCTGTAGCAGGTAACAAAAATGAAAGAGATAGATTAAAGCGAGAGAGACTTGGATTTTATCTGTATTTTTACAATAATACTGTTTTCATGCACAGCTTCTGAATCAAACAAATATGTTTTCAAAAAGTAAAAAATTATAGAATGAGATTGCATTAGGTAATTCATTTCACTCTGGCTGAAGATCTATTGGATTCCCCCTGGCAGAGCAGGCAAGGTAGTGAACTGAGGCAGGCACGTCCGTGAAGGCGGGCCTCAGCTTCTTCAAGTTACTCGCTGTTAGAAGTCAGAGTTTACCTCTTGTTGTTCCTGTAGATTTAATAAAGTACCACACCTACTATCTAATTTAATAATGTGCACCTCTAATAAGAAGAGCGAGTTAGTAAATCAGCTGAAAGGAACCCAAGGCTTTGTGAGCTAAGAAAGAACTATATGGTTGAAGACAGTAAAGAAGGAGAAGAAAATCTGTCGACCCTGCAAGAGTCAAGCAAGGCAGGTGGTCAAGGCGGCAGCCCCTGCATGGCAGCGTGGTTGTGGGGGCGTCCGGGTTACTCTGCAGTGCGCTTAGACCGCTGGATGAGATGACTGAACTTAGTCTAGATTTCTGGCCAGGGGACTATGCATTTTACAAATGGAATGGATCTGTGCAAGAATAGTAGCAATAAATGTATGCATTGACTGATTTATATTATCTTGGCCTCAAATTTCTACAGGTTGAAATTTGATACAGTGGAATACAGTGGGCCTTCTGTAAGTTGACCACTCAAGGGACTGTAACAAAGTGGCTGATGTATAGAGGTGGCCAACATAAGGAACTAGGCTTATTGTAGTGATAGATGTATGTGGTCCCATTTATGAAGACAGGGTCAACTTAAGGAGGTGGGTCAACTATGGAGGTTCTACTATATTTGGCCTCTAATTTTATAGCCACTGGTGTGGGAGCAGGACCTGATATTTCACCTGCCCTAATCCAGTCGGGCTATCCATGTTCCCCGTGAAGATAAGGGGTTCATAGTCATCACCTGAGTTTGGCTAATACAGCTTCCTTTATTCTTGAATGCAGGTGTCTCTCTCCTGGAAAAGAAGAGTGTCAGACTAGGAAAGCTTAGGCCTCGAATTTCAAGGGAGAAGCTGATGGGAAGGAGAACTTCATAGGAGGGAGGAGGACTGGGACAACAACACCCACCCCAGACAAGTCTAGTAAACAAGAATGGAGATTAAAGTATGTGATTTAAGGATTACTGGGCTCCTTCTCTCCATCTATAGGATCCAGGCCAAATCCTCCACACTTTCTCAGCTTATCTGTTTGAAATCCATCTGAGTTAATTAGTCACCACTCCTGGGGAACAGTTTGATTCTTATATCTGGCTGAGGAACGATACTGTGCAGAGAATTCAGATGACTGCTGAATTTAAGAAGTCAGAGGTAAATGTCTTATAGATTATGAGCCACTCCTCGGGACCACAGCCGGGGCTTAGCACAGATTCTTTTTACATAGCACATGAATAAAAAAATGATTGGGTGAGCAAAGAGCTCTGAGGCTCAAAACATGGTTTGGGGGTACTCATGAAGTATTTCAGGGTAAAAGAAAAAATTGAATTACAGGGATTTTGGAAGAAAGAGGATCAGAGGTCAGAAGTTTTGACTGCAGAAGTCTTGGCTGACCCTATTTGTGAACAAGAAACTTCCTCTGCCCATAATCTTGGATTTCTCTCCTTCTGCAATGGAAACATATTCTGGGGTCAGGCAGAGGCTTCCTAGGGTCAGCTGTTTTCCCACTGAAGGCTTCATGTGTTTGAAACGCCTAAGAGTTCATTATGATATAATAACAACTTTCCCCTCCTTCTTTTACCAAATGAAGCCTGTCCGGGGAACAAATGACAAGGCTATTTAATGTAAGCAGAAAAAACATTTAAATGTTTAAGATCTTAGAAAAAGTTAAATTAGGGGCCTAATTCTATTTCTGCTTGAAGTCTTTTGAATATCAATTAATGTATTAAACTTACCTCATTAGATGCATTTAAGATGCAATGTTCTGGACATGCTGTCAAATTGTTGAGAATGACAGACAAGATCCGAAAGACAATTGCAAAAGATAAAAGATGGTTTTCAGGGTGCTTGTGCAGAAGAAGATGGGGAAAGCTGGAGTAAACGGAGAGGGTGGCCTATGAGAGAATGTAATGAAGATAAGAAGGAAGCTGGGTGGACTGGTAACTATAGAGACAGTAAAAGGGAAGACTGAGAAATAGATCCTGGGCTGCAACATCTATTTAATCTATGGATCAAACAGAAGGTGGATAAATAAGCAGGAGGAGGAAAGGAAAATGGGCAGGTAGGATAGGAGAAAGGAGAGCTAGTTGACTGAGAAAATAAGAAAAGAATGGGAGGAGAGTTAGAGGAAGACTTTGGTAGCAAAGTGAATCAGACAACCTCTGGCACAAACACAAGCTGGGATATCACGTCCATCCTGGGATCAGTGATAACATTCTCCTCTCATGCAGGTTTGATTCTTTTTTTTTGAGACAGGAGCCTCAAGCTGTCACCCTGGGTAGAGTGCCGTGGCATCTCAGCTCATAGTAACCTCCAACTCCTGGGCTCAAGTGAGTCTCCTGCCTCAGCCTCCCAAGTAGCTGGGACCACAGGTGCCCACCACAATGCCCGGCTATTTTTTGGTTGCAGCCGTCATTGTTGTTTGGTGGGCCCGGGCTGGATTCGAACCCGCCACCTTGGGTGTACATGGCTGGCGCCTTAGCCACTTGAGCCACAGGCACCGAGCCGCAGGTTTGATTCTTAACATGGATTTTATCTTACCCATCAGTGTTCCAGATGACATGAAGTAGTGCAAATAATCGACCGTGCTTTCCTTATGCATGACCAAAGTGATACATTTTATCGATTAACTATTTAATGCTGTAACTGTCCTCAAATAATAAAATTAAGTGTGAACTTGGATTTGTACTGAGTACTTTCTAAAATAACTTTGCTAGAAATAAAAGAAAGAAAAAAAAAAGAAATAAATGAAAGATAATTGTGGGTAACTTTAGGAAAATGCACCAGTGATTGAAAATAAGCGATTTTAAATGTATGTTGCCTATTGTTTTTCTTCAAAGTTACGAGAAGAAGATAAATTCTGTAAAAGCCAAGGCATAACTATTTTTAAATGAAATAGATTTAAGCGCATTTTTCTCTGTTCATAAAATTTGCATTTCACAGTTTATGCAAAAATCCTTTTCATTTGGCAGCTGACTTGGTAAATATTTGAAACATAAATGCAAGATGTGGCTACAATTTTTTTTTAGCATCCCCTGCTTACTGCAACCCTTAAATTCCCTGCGTCTTCTGACTTCTACAGCTTAGTGCCATTTCCACATTGACACAAAACCTTTCTTGGGTGACTTTAGGAAATCAAGATTCATTGAGTCTTTCATAAATTGATTTCAAAATAGAATCTGGGTATAATGTAGAAATGAGTAAATGAAGGACAGAAATGTAGTTTAGTATGCAAAATAAACAACATTTCAAAGACTCACTTGTTCTATTCATGGCTTTTGGGGTTTTTTTTTTTTGGATGAAAAATATTAATCTCCATTTCTCCGGCTTTGTTTATGTGGGACAATGGGATCATAGGGAAATCCAAAGTTGTTTGCACTGCTGGTATGAGGCTGTTTGTTTATGAGTCAGAAATCTCCGTGTCCTCAAACAACATCTCATATAATTTCTTGCTTTTTTGATTTTTAAATTTGCACGGTTCTGGCTAATTAAAAGCACTATTATGCATAAGTTATTCAGTTCTGCTCCGCTGAGATGCTAAGCGGATGCGAAGACAGATTTAAAAGTGTAAGAGATTTATTAGGGCCAAGTGCTGTGAAAGACGAAGCAGAGAGTCGGCAGAAGGAGTGTGTGGGGTGGGGCTCACACAGCAGTGCAGGGCTGAGCTGGGCAAGGAGAGTGAGCCGGGGAGGATGGGGCAGGAAGTGCTTTTGAGTACAGCTCCCAGGTCTCAGCCAGGCCAACGGTGAAGCTTTGAAACAAAGACTGCCCATTAGAGGAATGCCATGCTGGGCAGAAGTGGCCCAAGTCTAGAACCCCTGCCTTGCTCAGTCCTTTGGGGAAGCCAGCGGCTCTCTGAGGAAGGGGGCCTGAGGGGCACAGCCTCACAGTTGCCCAGTGGAGCAGACCCTACAGGCTAGAGAGGTGAGCAGATGAACTGGAACCTCTCAGATCAGATCATTTTGACCACTCTCTTATGATAATAATAATGATGATGATCATGATATTTCCATGATGATCATAATATCTCCTGTGGGTATAGCATGGCGCAATTTAACAAGTTTTGCCACATAGCTTATCTAATTTTATCATCTTCATCTCACAAATGAAGGGATTCTGAGCGGTGAGGTGACATTGCCCATGTTAACTTTCTTTTTCTTTTTGAGACACTCTTATTTTGTTGCCCAGGCTAGAGTGCTATAGTATCAGCCAAACTTGGAGCAACCTTGAACTCTTGGGCTCAAATGATCCATCTGCTTCAGCTTGCCAAGTGGCTGGGACTAAATGCTCCCACCACAACATCCAGATGGTTTTTTTTTTTTTTCTGTTTTTTGTTGGAGATGCAGTCTCACCCTTGCTCAAGCTGGTCTCAAACTCCTGAGCTCAAGCAGTCCTCTAGCCTTGGCCTCCCAGAGTGCTGGGATTACAGGCGTGAGCCACCTGGCCCAGTCAGGCCAAATTAACTTTTATCAGAGCCAGTGATTTCTTCTATCAGAGCCACAGCTGCATCACTTTCATATATAGTTCAGTTACTTTTTCTTGATTTTTTTCTTCTTTGTTGAAATCTAATATATTGACAAAAAGGCAAATCTAAGTGTATGCACATTCCAATGAATAATTACTAAGCAAGTGTCTGTATAACCACAAAGAACCTTCCCCACATGCCACTAGTCCTGAAATGCTTTTTCCCCAATTATATAGCCTCATCTTTTTCTTGAAAGGGAACCACTGTCCTAACTTTTGTGACCATTTATTCTTATTCTTTTTTTGTAATTATACCACTTACACATGCATCCTGAAAAGCATCTGGTTTATCTTTGCTTATTTGTAAAGTTCAGATGGAAAAATTTTAATTTCGTATTTTTTTTACATTTTTCTTTTCAGACTCACCATAATATCTGTGAGATTAATCTACACTGTTGCACATAGTGGCAATTTATTCATTGTTGATGATGTGTACTAGTCCAGTTAATAAATGCACAAAAATTTCCCTTTATATTCTATGCTTGAGGAATAGTTGGGTTAGGGAATGAGAAGGTTTTCAACAAACAGGGCTTGAACAAAGAGGTTTACATATAGAAGAGCAAACAAAGAAATAAACCATTGGCTCTTACCTTACACTCTACACAAAAACTGACTTTAAATGATTTATAGATCTCAGTGTAAAATCTAAATCTATGAAACTTCTGGGACAAAAAAAAAATAGGAGAAAGTATTTATACTCTTGGAAAGGCAAGAATTTCTTAGACAAAGAATAAAAGCACAGAAAATAGTCAATTAATGAAACTTCATTTCAAAACAAAATCCAAATTTTGATTTGTTCTCCTCAAAAGACATCATTAAAAAATGAAAAGGTGTGCCACAGCAAGGAAGAGCAATTTTGTAAAACATAAATCTAACAGTAGATTTGCATCTAGAATACATAAGTAATTCTTAAATACTACTAGGCATCCTCCATTGGTCCAGCTAAAATTAAAAAGACTGATAGGATATGATGCAACTGGAACGGCATACATTGCTTATGAGAATGCAATATAAAATTGGGAGTCCCATAAAACATTAAACACGCACCTACGGGGCGGCGCCTGTGGCTCAGTGAGTAGGGCATTAGCTCCATATACCGAGGGTGAAAGGAGCTAATATACCCGGCCCTGGCCAAACTTCAGTAAAAACATAGCCGGGTGTTGTGGCGGACATCTGTAGTCCCAGCTACTTGGGAGGCTGCATTTCTGTCAATTTTCAAGTTTCACATTTGGAGGCTATGTAATTAATTGCTTACACATTTAAACTGTTGCATCTTTTTAAAAATATTGGTTTGTTATCAACATAAAATGACTTTCTTTGGTAGTGCTTTCTGCTTAAGTTTTGTCTAATGTTCATGTGGCTATATTTGCCTTACTTGCTAGATTTGCACGATACGTCTCTTTCCATTCTTTAAACCTATCTTTCTGTAAAGAGCATATCACTTTCTAAGAAGCAAATCTGAAAATCTTGCCTCATAACTGAAGCATTGAGTCATTCACATTCCTAAAATGTATTTTTGTGAGTATATTCTTCTAGATTGGCAATATTACTACAGGTAGAGATGATCATTCTACTGCCTTTCCTTTTTCTCTTCCTTTTCTTTCTTTCTTTCTTTTTTTTTTTTTTTTTTGTCACCCTGGGTAGAGTGCTGTGGCATCATAGCTCACGGTAACCTCAAACTCTTGGGCTTCAGTGATTCTCTTGCTTCAACCTCCCAAGTAGCTGGGACTACAGGTGCCCCCCTCAACACGTGGCTACTGTTTTTAGAGATGAGGTCTCACCCTTGCTCAGGCTGGTCTCCAACCTGTGCGCTCAGGCAATCCACCGGCCTAGGAATTATAGGCGTGAGCCACTGCACCCACCTTGCCTTTCCTTTTCCATTATTGAGATTAAAACATCAACTTTCTTTGGTCATTCATTTGATAATCAGCCTTTTTTTCCCTGTGGCTGCTTTAGAATAACTGCATTTTTCTTTGCTGTTTTGCAGTTTCCCTATGCCATATCTAAGTGTGATTTAAGGTATTGAATCTGTTTTCTCAGAGTTCTGGACAATTATTGACTTTTATCCCTAATTTTTGTCTGTGTTTTCTTTACTCTTCTGAGTCTATCGTCTTGTTTAACTTTGTATCTTAGCTCTTCTCTTTATCTTTGTGTCTCTCAATTCTCCTCCATATTTTTCATCTTTTCATCTCTGTGCTGCATTCTGGTTAATTTTCTGACTTATCTTCCAATTCACCAAATCTTCTTCAGCTGTATCTAATTTGTTCTTCAACCTCGCAGCTGAGTTTTTATAGTTGCCTCATACCTCTTTTTGTTTCTCTCATACTATTTATTTTTCAAATCTTCTAGGTCTATTTTCGAAGTTTCTTTTCCTTGCAGATGTTTTCAGGTTGTCTTTACTTTCTTTAGCAGAGTGAGCATACTTGCTTTGCTCTAGTTTGGATAATCTCACTATTTCTAATGTTTCTTTTTACTTTTCTTTCTTTCTTTCTTTTTTTAAGATAGAGTCTCACTTTGTCACCCTGGGTAGAGTGTCATCAGATCACAGTAACCTCAGACTATCGGGCTCAGCAATCCTCTTGCCTCTACCTCCCAAGTAGCTGGGATTACAGGCACCCACCACAACACCTGACTATTTTTTAGAGATGGGGTATTGCTCTTGCTCAGGCTAGTCTCAAACTCCTGAACTCAGGCAATCCACCCACTTCGGCCTCAGCCTCCCAGGTGCTAGGATTACTGGTGTGAGCCACTGCGCCTGGGCTTATTTCAAAGTTTTTTGGTTTTTGGGTTTTTTTTGAGATAGAGTCTTACTACATCACCCTTGATAGAGTGCTGTGGCATCATTGCTCACAGCAACCTCAAACTCTTGGGCTTAAGTGATTCTCTTGTCTCAGCCTCCCAAGTAGCTGGGACTATAGGGTCCCCCTCCAACAATGCCTGGCTTTTTTTTTATTACAGTTGTCATTGTTGTTTTAGCTGGCGTGGGCCGGGTTCAAACCCGCCAGTCTCAGTGTACGTGGCTGGCACCGTAACCACTGTCCTATGGGTGCTGAGCCTATTTCAAGTATTTTTGCATTTGTTTCTGTGATATTATTTTTGCATTTGTTTCTGTAATTTTATTTTTCCACTGATTATTTTTGATCAAATATTTTTTCATTTATTTTATTATTTTTAAATTATTGATTACTCGTCATCTTGAAAAATTACTTTTTTGATTCTTTAAGGCTTGGAATTAAGATGTCTTCCTTTACTGGGATGAGGCTGTGATGGCCACCACTTCTCAGGGATTTTTTCTGCCTTCTTATTTTTTCCACTACTTACTTAGTGCAATAAGAAATTTCCCGAAGGTCCCTCGAGGGGTGTGTGTGTGTGTGTGTGTGTGTGTGTGTGTGTGGTGGGAGGAATGGAGGACTTACTTCTGGTTTGTTTTTACCCTTGAGATGTAACCCTCTGGCACCCAGCTTGATGTGATGAAAGTCTCATAGTCAGCTCATCACCTTGAATGGACTCGGGGCCTTACTATCTATCAGCCGAATCCCATAAATCCAAATTGACCAAGTTCAGCAAGTGCCCCTGAGGCAGAAGCTTTAGCATTCTACTTATTCTCTGGACTCCAACTTTCCTTTAGGCTTTGGGCTTGTCTTCCCTGACAATTTTTAAATATTTTATTCTTTTAAGAATATTTTTAAAAATCTTATGCAATCTTTTAATTATTTTTTGCAGGAATTTGGCATGAATTTAGCTTGTCATTTATTGGAACAGAAATCCTCAGTTCTTAGTCCTTATGATAGAAATCATAACCTGAAAATTAGCTAATGGCAATGACTGGAACCCATCTCTGAACATAGAAGTGTAATTCAGTGCAAAGAAACACCCACACTGTGTTGTAGAGAATAAGAAAAGCAGGTTAGACTTGGAGCAGGAGGCAGTAATTTCCTTTCCTAAGATACAACGTTGCAGCATCGATACTCTAGCAGACTGAGTCATCCCAGTACAACTGTCTTAACTCTTCAACATCATCCTTAATAGACTCTTCTGAATCCCAAAGTATATGAAACTTAGGGACACTTAATGGGACACTTGATTCTATAACTTTTTTCCTGTGGAAAGAAGTAAGCCTAACATGAGTAAGCATATTCCTAAATTTTCTCTGATCAACATACAAAAGGCTGCTACATTAGCAACATGTTTGTTAGACAATATGTCATGCTTTTCAATCTTGGAGGGAGTCATAGTTGAATTTTGTGTTGATGAATCACTCTGCACTTTCCCATTTATTTTAATGTTATGTTGAGTTAATGCTTTAAAGCTATAACATTAACCTATATTGGGAGCTTTTCAAAACCAAAGTATAATTGGTTAATACTAATAAAGTATTAATTTGGCTAGCTATTGTCTATAATCTCCTCTGGTACTTAGAACTGTGATTGAAAAGACAAGGCATTTTATGATTAAAAAAAAGCAATCTTGATTTCATTGTTTATTTTGAAATTTATTATCAAATACATCATTGCTGAGACATGGCATTTTTGGAATAGGCCACAAAATTTTGATAGCTAATAGAGACTGGAATATGGGCTACAAAGAAATAAGAAAGTTGGTTTTCCCTTCTTCCCCCCACCCCCTTTTTGAGGCAGAGTCTGACTCTGTTGCTCCAGGCTCCAGGTGTTAGCCTGGCTCACAGTGACCTCGAACTCCTGGGCTCACGTGATCCTCCTGTTTCAGCCTCCTGAGTGCCTGGGACTACAGGTGCTTTCCATAACACCTGGGTAATTTTCCTATTTTTAGTAGAGATGGGGTCTCCATCTTGCTCAGACTGATCTCTAGCTCCTGAGCTCAAGCGATCCTCTCACTTGGGCCTCCTAGAGTGCTAGGATTAGAAGTGTGAGCCACCATGCCCAGTCTTCCCTACCCTTTTAGGATGAATGATACTGGCAGGGTCTCAGTCACAGAAAATTTTCAACTGGTGATAGACAAACTGCAAGGGTCTGACTTCTTACTTGAAATGTAGGTAAAATAAACATTAGGAGAAATTAAACTTTCACTTTTTCACCATGAATATGAACTTAAGAATCAAATACGTCCAGGTTTGTACTGCAATGAGGACTCTTATGAGAGAACCTCTGTTTATAATGAACAAGCACTAAAACTTACAAATGCCATAGCTAAAGCTTGACATCTGTTTCCTGGAAAAGAAGAACATTTAATTTATTCTTTCTGGTAAGGGTAGGAACAACAAATAATAAAAGTCATCTCTTCCAAATGGTCTGCTTTTTAAGATCTTCCTGCTATTCCCAACAATGTATTTTGTAAAAAATTCTTTCTAATAATGTTAATAGAGTCTTTCCCCTATTTTGGATGCCACATTTACTGGCATTTACAGCTCAACTAAGATGTAAAAGTCAGTGTGTCAGCATGAAATTGTATAACATGAGGGCTGCCAGTAGATGAGAAACCACATACTAATCAGGCATCAGTGTTTCTTATTATTAACTAAATTAATCTTTGGGGGACATTTCTGAAGATTCCTTACTATATATTAAAGTTGTAGCTTTAAAACATTAACATACTGCTGGGGTGCGGTGGCTCACACCTGTAATCCTAGCACTTGGGGAGGCTGAGGTAGGTGGATTGCTTGAGCTCAGGAGTTCAAGACCAACCTGAGCAAGGTAGAGAAATTAGCTGGGCATAGTGGCCTATGCCTGTAGTCCCAGCTCCTTGAGAGGCTGAGGCAAGATGATCTCTGGAACCCACAGGTTTGAGGTTACTGTGAGCTATGATGCCATAGCACTGCAGGCTGGGGCAACAGAGTGAGACCCTGTCTCAAAAAAAAAATACATATTACAAAATTAAAATAAATGGAAAATTGCAGATCAATTCATAGACCCATTCAATGATGACTCTTTAGAAGATTAACGAACTTGAAAAATTGGCTAACTAGAACATTACTGCTAGTGCAGCAGACTTCTGTATGGTGATCAATGAAAATTTAGGAATATATTTAATCATATTAGCACCTAATTCTTTTCACAGAGATCCCTAAAAGAATAGGCCATAACTTGGTGACTCCTTAGTCAAGATATTAAAAAATCTGTAATGGGCTTCCTGTGCTGTGCTACTTCTGTATAATTTGGTCACTATTTTTATTAATCAGAAATTATTTTTTTATTGAGCACATTTAGTAGAAGGATGTCTACATATCCATCAACCAATGATAAGCCTGGTTGAGGTATCAGGTAATAGCCCAGAGAAGCTGAGTTTCTTGCTTGAGTACTGGCTGAGTTTCCAAAAAGGCTGAAGATTTAAACAAGGCTGGAGAATAGTTGTCATCGCTGTCATTGTCATGCACTGGTTCTTGTGCGTGCCCAGTAGTTTTACGTGTTTAAAAATAAACTGAAGGAAAAATGCTCAATGTTACTAATTATCAGGGAAGTGCAAGTGAAATCTACAGTGAGGTATCTACCCACTCCGGTTAAAATGGCTATTAAAAAAAAGAACATATTGGCAAGGATGTGGTGAAAAGGGAATTCTTACAGTCTGTTGGTGGGAATGTAAATTAGTACAGCCAGTATGGAAAACGGCAGTTCCTCACAAAACCCAAGCACTACCACACGGTCAGGCAAGCCTACCCTTGAGTACAGACCCAAAGAAAGGGAAGTCAGAGGTCAAAGGAGCCCTGCACGCTGTGTTTATGGTCAACTATTCGCAAAAGCTGAGATATGGAATCAACCCAATAGATGAATGTAAAGAAAATGTGGTATGTATGCACAATGGAATGCTAGTTAGTCACAAAAAGGGTAAAATCTTGTCATTTGTGGCAATGCGGATGAGCCTGGAGGATAGTGTGTGAGGTGAGATAAGCCAGGCACAGAAAACTAAATGCCACGTGTTCTCAAGCATCTGTGGAAGCTACAAAAATTGATCTCACAGAAGCAGAAAGCAGTACAGTGGTTACCAGAGGCTGAGGAGGGGTGGGCGTTAGGGAGAGGTGGCTCAGTGGGGATAGAGAAAGAGTAAGTTCGAGTGTTCTAACAGCTCTGTCGGGGAACGATAGTTAAACAGCAATTTATTATGTATGTTCCAGATAGCTGGAAGAGAGGATTTTGAATGTTCCCATCACAAAGAATGATACATGTGTGAAGCGATGACTATGCCATTTGCCCTGATTGGATCATGACACATTATATAGATGAATTAGAACGTCACATTTTACCGTCCAAGTACGTACAATTATGACATCAATGAAAAATAATAACCATTTTAAAAGACTTAATTTTTTTCAGCATGTCCTACTTTACTTTCTCACAGTTTCTTTGTAATCTTTTCCCCCCCTTTCCTGAAGAACAGATATGAATAAGGCTGGATTCTCCCACTGCCAGCCAGCCCCCTCTCCCTGACCCACGGGTGAATTCACAATCAATGGCAGCACCAGGCGCTGTTGCGGGAGGAGGAGGCTGAAGTGTACAGATGAATCCTTTCTAGCGGTTCCTCCCCATAAATGTATCAGGCTGCCTGAATTACTGCCCACTCGGTTACCCTGGAGACAGCCCACATGCTCCATCTCTCACACCCAGAGATATTCATCAATAAAATAAAATAAAATTCATTATTACCAAGAGAAGTTTTTTTGACTTCTCTTTGGAAAGGAACAAATTATGCTTGCATTGAACTTGCTGCCTACTCACAGCCAGTCTCCTTTTGTACCTCCCTCCCTCCCCAGCGCCTTCTTGGTGCTCGCTGTGTGTCGCGGAACTTAACTGAGTTCTGTCCGTGACGCAGGCACAGAGCAGGATATGTGGCTTTGCTCTGAGATGCTGGCTGCTCCACGTACCTTACAACCTCCACAAACTCAGAGGCGTGTGCTTTCCTGATGTAACAACATAAGGCTGTACTAAGTCAAATTTCTTTTGGTTAAGAGAAAGTGGTGATACTAAGGACAAAAGTAAACTATTTCAAGGATTTCACAAAAGTCTGTTACGTCAGGGGTCAGAAAATGAATGCCAACGAGTGAAGGTGTGGGAAGGACTGAAAGAACCCAGATCCCTCGTGCCTGTGGTCCCCACCCCCAGGCCAGAGACTGGCACCCTTCTGGTCTGCCTGTGGCCTATTAGGAACTGGGTTGCTGGGCAGGAGGTGAGT
Source organism: Otolemur garnettii (assembly GCF_000181295.1). NCBI lineage: Eukaryota > Metazoa > Chordata > Mammalia > Primates > Galagidae > Otolemur > Otolemur garnettii. The sequence goes on from NW_003852399.1 coordinate 39,190,771, forward strand.
CGTGGCCAGTAAGCAGTTTCATCTGCATTTCTAGCCACTCCCCACGGCTTGCCTCCCTGCCTGAGCTCCACCTCCTGTCCGTGAGTGGTGGCATTAAATTCTCACAGAGAGCCAACTCTGCTGTAAACCGCATAAGCTCCTCATGAGACTCCAATGCCTGGTGATCTGAGCTGGAGCTGTAATGTGCCCGAACCATCCCCAGACCATCCCACACCCCCACCCCACCCCATGGTCTGACAGCTGCCTCATGCTATTGTAAAGGGATCAAAGTCAATGTTAAAAGGGACAAGAAAATGTTTTCAGTAAGATCAGCTTCTGCCTATGGACAGTTCGATATTTATGTGAACTGTAAACATATATGAGCCTGAGCTTTAATAATATATGCTAAGTATTCATGCATTGCCATTATGCAGGTGATCATTGCCCACAGAACAGGTGTTTGTGTGGATTTTACAGCTACAGGACCTGCATCCAGGCTGACTCTGTGTAAAGAAGTGAGCTTTCCAAAGCTTGAGCTGAATTTCTGCTCTGGTTTCCCCCAGTCACGCAAATAAACTAGCTACTTGCATTGATTTTCCAGTAGACCTGTAGTCGTAAGCAGCGTCTGTCCCTTCCCTGGCGGGCTCACCTCTTCCCTGGTGTGATGCTTTCTCACACGTCTGGACAGACCCACTCAAAGGACTCCGACATGCAGAGAACTCAGGGCTCAGAAATGTGGCTCGACTGTCCAGAGAGAAGAGCTGTTTCTGTTCCACTTGCTTCAGGAGGTACTCGGTGTGCTTAGTCACTAGGGTAGAGAAAGAAGCTTAGATTTTATATACATGAACTGGAGGGAAAATATGCCATGACTCCCGGCCCGTCTTGTGGATTCCAGGCATAAGTGCCTCAAACCAGGATAATGCAGCAGGAGGGGCGGCTGCTTCACCCAGCCATGCAGGGGCTGCTCAGGCCACTGTTGCAGGAACAGCCCCTGCCCCACCATAAGGACCACAAGAGCACTTTGCATTTTGGACCAGTCTGTCTTTGTCCTCAAAGAGACAGGCCAAATACATGAGGGCCATTGGAAATAGAAAAACCAAACCCGAACTAAAAACCTAAATCCCCCTCAAACTTTGAAAAATACTGTTAGAAAGCCTATCTCTAACCTCAACTTTCCTATTTTCATTTTAACTCCTTTATCTCCCCCTCCCTCCTGGAATTTATTTAAGCAGAAGAAGTTCACATTCAGAGAATGAGAGAGCCCCAAGCTCAACCTGCAGTTCTCCATGATAGGGATAGTGGCCACGGAGTGGTATGGTTTGTCCTCTTCATCGTGCTGGCCGAGGAACTGGCCACGTTCTGTGATGGCCCCGTAACCCAAGCTTCCAGCCCTGCTGGGCTTCCTTTTAATCTGTCTGGCCCAGGCTTCTCCAAGTGTGTCTGAGGGAAGACAGCTGCTGCCTTATCATCGATACTTCAAGGAAGAGATGTTTGCTGATCTCAAAAGGCTTCTTGAATACCCAAGGTTAAATAAAAATGGTAGGATCGTCTCCTGGTCTCTTCTGTTCAAAAAAATAAAAAGAAAGGAAGCCTTAACAGGTACAAAGTAGTTTTCAAAATAGTATTTGATATGGTCATTTCTGAGCATTGAATAGGATAATAAATCTTCATTTATCCCATGAGCATGATCAATTTAGATGACATAATATCATTCACTGATGCTTTTGACGTTAAAATACTAGTTATTGAGTACCCACTATGTATCAGCACAAAACACATGTTAACTCATTAAGTCTCACACCAACTCAGTGAGGCAGATATTATTACTATCTTTGTTCTGTTTCTGGGGGGATTGAGGTCAAAGAGATGGAGTAAGTTGTTGAAGGTCAAACAGCCAGCAAGTGCCAGAACTAGGAATTAAACCTAAAGCTTCTGAGCTTTCCCCTCAGACAGTCCACAAATGAAGGAGGGAGGGCTCTTTATCCCCACAAGGGGCCCAGACACGCTCCACTGAACCCAACGTGGGGTCACTGACCTCAGTAATTACTGTCACTTGACCTCCCCGAACTCACACGCAAGACCTTCTCAGCTTTCCTTTAGGGACAGAAAAAATGATATCTCATGTGAAAGAAAGCTCATGCAAGTTCCCTAAACCTGGAAATACCTGTTCTCTCTGTCTGGTTTCAGGAAATGATAATTGGTACCTACATAGGTGGGGGAATCTTCAGGCTTCAGAAGAGGATGAGGACAAACCTTCACGAGGGGATCCCGATGGCTTTATATCAGCAGAGCCATTCGCGAGAGACCACAATGTGAGAGTGTTGGGCTCAGGGCCCGCACATAATGAGTGCTTGACAATTGGTGAATGCTCTCCGGAGCGTGGAATGACTCTGTTCTGGGGGATTTATGGGGGACCATTCAAGGCTTTGAGACTCAGGCAGGATTGTCCAAATGCATGGATTATCACCTTTTTCTCACCAGCCCTTGAGGAGCACAGTAGTAAGAGCTTTGTTCTCAATTCTTATTTAATTTCTCACCTCCTTTCTTAACTTTTCTCATGTAGCCATGGCAACATAACTTGACACTCTCACTTTATCCTCTATCTTTGCTCTAGTCTATTTGACCTCTAGGATTCAGAGTCTCCCAAACACAGTCTCTGCAAAAACACTAACACTGCTTTAATTACTATCCCACCAACCTGGAAAAGTTGAGAAAGCCAGTCCCATAGTCTTTAACAAAGAACGGCTCTTCCTCATCAGCATGATTAATCAGTGTGGGGAGATTATTAATTCTAAGCATATAACTGAGAGAAAAAAAGTTGCCAGACAGATGGATGAGTAGGTTCATGATTTAAAGGTAAAACATAAAAAAGTAGCTCAGTTCCTGGCCTACCGAATACACTGAAGAAATGTTAGTTGTCTTTCCCCACAAAGTCTTACTTCACAGAACTTCTGAAACTATTAAAAGAGACAATGTATACCCAAATGTTTTCTAAATTAAAGATACATAGTATGATCACCTTGATCCTCAAACCAGGAAAAGACCCAACAAGAAAAGAAAATTATAGACCAATATCACTAATAAATATTGATGCAAAAATATTCAACAAGATCCTAGTAAACAGAATCCAGCAACACATCAAATAAATTATACACCATGACCAAGTGGTTTTTATCCCAGGGTCTCAAGGCTTCTTCAATATGTGTAAATCTATAAATATAATTCATCACATAAACAAATTAAAAGACAAAGACCATATGATTCTCTCAATTGATACAGAAAAAGCTTTTGATAATATCCAGCATCCTTTCATGATCAGAACACTTAAGAAAATTGGTATAGAAGGGACATTTCTTAAACTGATAAAGGCAAACCCACGGCCAATATTGTATTGAATGGAGTTAAATTGAAATCATTTCCACTCAGATGAGGAAGCAGGCAAGGTTGCCCATTGTCTCCACTGCTCTTTAACATTATAATGGAAGTCTTAGCCATCACAATTAGGGAAGAAAAGGCAATCAAGTGTATCCACATAGGGTGAGAAGAGATCAAACTTTCACTCTTTGCAGATGATATGATTGTATATCTGGAAAACACCAGGGGTTCTACTACAAAACTCTTAGAAGTGATCAAAGAATACAGCAGCATCTCAGATTACAAAATCAACACTCATAAATTGGTAGCCTTTATATATGCCAATAATAATCATACTGAAAAAACAGCCAAGGACTCTTTCCATCATAGTAGTGCCAAAGTAGATGAAATATTTGGGAGTTTACCTGACAAAGGACATGAAGGATCTCTATAAAGAGAACTATGAAACTCTAAGAAAAGAAATAGCTGAAGATGTTAACAAATGGAAAAACATGCCATGCTCATGGCTGGGAAGAATCAACATTGTTAAAACGTCCATACTACCCAAAGCAATATACAATTTTAATGCAATCCCCATTAAAGCTCCATTGTCATATTTTAAAGATCTCGAAAAAATAATACTTCATTTTATATGGAATCAGAAAAAACCTTGAACAGCCAAGACATTACTCAGTAATAAAAACAAAGCAGAAGGCAGAAGGAATCACACTACCAGACCTCAGATTATACTATAAATCCATAGTGATCAAAACAGCATGGTATTGGCACAAAAACAGAGAGGTAGATGCATGGAACAGAATAGAGAACCAAGAGATGAACCCAGCTATTTACCCTTATTTGCTCTTCGACAAGCCAATTAAGAACATTCAGTGGGGGATTCCCTATTTAACAAATGGTACTGGATGAACTGGCTGGTGACCTGTAGAAGAGTGAAATTGGACCCACACCTTTCACCATTAACTAAGATAGACTCTCACTGCATTAAAGATTTAAACTTAAGACATGAAACCATTAAAATATTAGAAGAAACATCAGGGAAAACACTTGAAGAATTCAGCCTGGGAGAATATTTTATGAGGAGGACCCCCCAGGCAATTGAAGCAACACCAAAAATACATTATTGGGACCTGATCAAACTAAAAAGCTTCTGCACAGTCAAGAACACAGTAAGTAAAGCAAGCAGACAGCCTCAGAATGGGAGAAGATATTTGCAGGTATGTCTCCAACAAAGAATTAACAACCAGAATCCACAGAGAACTCAAGCATATTAACAAGAAAAGAATAAGTGATTCCATCTCAGTTTGGGCAAGGGACTTGAAAAGAAATTTCTCTGAAGAAGACAGGCACATAGCCTACAGATATGTGAAAAAATGCTCATCATCCTTAATCACCAGAGAAATGCAAATCAAAACTACTTTGAGATATCATCTAACTCCAGTAAGATTAGTCCACAGCCCAAAATCCTAAAACCAGAGATGTTGGCATGGATGTGGAGAAAAGGAAACACTTCTACACTGCTGGTGGGAATGGAAACTAATACATTCATTTTGGAAAGATGTTTGGAGAACACTTAGGGATTTAAAAATAGATCTACCATTCAATCCTACAATTCCTCTAGTAGGAATATATCCAGAAGACCAAAAATCACATTATGAGAAAAATATTTGTACCAAAATGTTCATTGAAGCCCAATTCATAACTGCTAAGTCATGGAAGAAGCCCAAGTGCCCATCAACCCATGAGTGGATTAATAAATTGTGGTATATGTACACCATGGAATATTAATGCAGCCTTAAAAAAGATGGAGACTTTACCTCTTTCATGTTTACACGGATGGAGCTGGAACATATTCTTAGCAAAGTATCTCAAGAATGGAAGAAAAAGTATCCAATGTACTCAGCCTTACTATGAAACCAATTTATAGCTTTCATATGAAAGCTCTAACCCAATTATAGACCAAGAAGGAGAAAGGGGAGAGGGAGGGGAGGGGAGGGGGGAGGATGGATGGAGGGAGGGTAATTGGTGGGACCACACCTATGGTGCATCTTACAAGGGTACATGTGAAATTTACTAGATGTAGAATATAAATGTCTTAACACAATCACTAAGAAAATGCCATAAAGGCTATGTTAACCAGTTTGATGAAAATATTTCAAATTGTATACAAAACCAGTACATTGTACCCCATGATTGCATTAATGTACACAGCTATTATTTAATAAAAGAAAAAACTGTAAAAAAGCAAACAAAATAAAGGTATGTGGTATGAATACACATGGTGATTATTATGTAAAGTTTAAAGTTCGCACCTGGGCTCTTTTTGTTGCCGTTGTCTGCCAGCACTCTCAGGCCACTTCTCCTTAATGCTCACTCTCCCACACCTGATCCCTGCCAGAATTATTGTAGTTTCAGTAGCCACAGCAATTATCCTTACAGAACTTTGGTCTTTTGGTTTCTTTCTTTTTTTTTTTTTTTTTTTGCCATGAATGAAAGGACTTTATTTATTTTTATTAAGGCATAAACACATAGAGCATGTATACATTGATGCCTTTATGGGGTACAATGCTGATTTATATATAATTAGGAATGCTTACATCAAACTTAGTTAATATAGCCTTCACCTCATTTACTTAATTATTGTGTTAAGACACTTATACTCTATACTAAATAGATTTGACATGTACCCTTGCAATATGAACCATAAGAATGCTCCCACCATTTACCCTCCTTCCATTGAATCTCCTCCCTCCCCTCCCATTCCTCTCCTCTTCCCTCCATCATCTTGGGCTATAGTTGTAGTTTACCTTTCTTACAAAAGTGTTAGTGATTATAAATTAGTTTCATAATAGTACTGAGTACATTGGATACTTTTTCTTCCATTCTTAAGATACTTTACTAAGAAGAATATATTCCAGCTCCATCCATGTAAACATAAAAGAGGTAAAGTCTCCATCTTTTTTAAGGCTGCATAATATTCCATAGTATACATATACCACAATTATTAATCCATTCATGGATTGATGGGCACTTGGGATTTTTCCATGCCTTGGCAATTATTATTAAATTGTATTAACCTAGATGAAGTTGAAGCACATTCTTCTTAGATTAGATTAGATTAAATTAAATTAGATGAGATGAGATTAGATTAGATTAAATTAGATTAAATTAAATTAGATTAGATTAAGTTAGAATAGATTAAATGATTAAATGAAATTAGATTAAATTAGATTAAATTAAATTAAATTAGATTAATAGATTAGATTAGATTAAGTTAGATTAAATGAAATTAAAGTAGATTAGATTAAGTTAGATTAGATTAGATTAGATTAAATGAATAGATTGAATTGATTAGATTAAATATGCTTTGTATGGTTCATGATCAAGTTAAGGAGATTACCTTTCCTGTTATTAATTTGTTTGAATATGATTAGTATAATTATTGTCCTGAAAATGATTTCTGGGATATATGGAATTCTCAAATTCGTAAATAAAGTGACAAGAAAACTAATGATCTCTGGGAGCCATTTGAAAGTGCTGGTGTGTCTACCTCAACAACATAAACTGAACTCCAGGTAATGAGTTCAGCAACCTGTAGGCAAGTATTCTTTGCCTTTTAGTGGCCTTTCTCAATTTCTCTACTCCTTTTTTTTTTTTTTCTGAGATAGAGTCTCACTATGTCACCCTCAATAGAGTGCCCACAGCAACCTCCAAGTCTTGGGCTTAAGCAATTCTCTTGCTTAAGAGTAGCAATTCTCTTGCCTCCTAAGTAGCTGGGACTACAGGCACCCACCACAATGCCCAACCATCCTTTGTTGCAGTTGTCATTGTTGTTTAGCTGGCAGGGCCGGATTCGAACCCTCCAGGCTTGGTCTATGTGGCTGGCATCATAACCACTGTGCTATGGGTGCTGAGCCAACACTTCTTCTTCTTGGGATGATATATAATTAAATAATGATGACTGGAGATTTCTCCAGGCCAGGGGATGGAGTCAGTAGTTCCCTATCCAAGACTGTCACTGAAGTAGTCTAGGATCTGAAAACCAAGAAGAAGGGGTAAGAGCAAGAAAGTAGAGAGTCAATGGGCTGAAGTCCGTTGGAACTTGTCCAAGCGCTACTGTTGTTAGGTTGCTTATATGCTGGGTTCAGGGAAGGAGGTAAATATAAAGGGGCCAGGGACAGACTAAAGAGAATACTTCTTTTTAGTTTGGGTTTTCTTGTTGTTGTTTTTACAGAATTTTTGTTTCCATTTAGGTCTTGTGGTGGCTTCCAATCATTCCCACTTGGTACTTACCCTATTTGGTCATTTCCTCCCTCTTTATGTCAAGGTTGCTCTGTGTGATCACAATATGACAGAAATGTTGACACGTGTCTTCCAAAGTCAGCTCATAAAGGCACTGGACTTCTGCCTTGCTCTCTCTTTTGGATTACTCACTCTGATGGAAGCTTGCTGCCAAGGTATGAAAGCTCTCAAACACCTCGGCAAGGAGACCTCCACCTAGAGGGACTGAGGACACTAGACATCTGGGAAGTGGACCCTTCAGAGTCTAGACTCTCAGACAATTAATTGGTCATGCAGCCAACAATTTGACTGGAATGGAATGGAGAGACTGTGAATCAGAACCAGCCTGATACACAGTTCTGAGACATATGGCTCTCAGAAGACAACATGAGACAATAAATGTTAGTTGTTTTAAGCTGTTAAGTTTTGGGGTGTTTTTTAAGTATAAATAGACAGCTAATGCAGTCCTTTTTTTTTTTTTTCAAAGTTGGAAATAGGACTTAACATTTTTTGGCCTGTGTAGACTTGGCCCTGAAGAAGCACATGGCAAATGAAGAAAGTGTAAGGTGACAATTTCTGGAATTAGACACTTAGAAATAAATCAACTGTACCTGCTAAAAAAAGTTTCCTCTAAGTAAGTAGAATTTCAAGAATGGAGACCATTCAACAGTAAAAGGTGGCAGTTTGTGTATCAGGCAGCAACAGTGAAGGACCGGCAGGGAATATCAGTGTCAGGAGCATCCCAACAAGCAGAGTTAGGGACAACCAGGAGTCTGTCTCCAGACAGTACTCTCATGCCCAGACAGACAGTCCCAGGGCAGACTTCAAGTAGGCAAATACCTCAGACAGAGGCTTCAGGGCTTCCTGGGAAGATGGGCACAAAGAAAGAGGGATGGGACAGGGTGGTTAAGATGAGGATCAGATGCAGGGAACAATATACAGACAAAGGATAACATTTTAGGGTCAGAACATAGGAATAAATCCAACTGGTAGAAAAGGCCCATGACGTCAGAGGTCAATGACTAGAGAGGCTGACTTGTTGTTGAATCCCTCTGCAGTTATTTGGAGCATCTATGAAAGGGATGAATCCATCTGCCTATTGGGAATAGCGGTCACTGAGACTCAGATAGAGATAGACACATGGGCAGGATCGAGGTCTGGATGAAAGACAGGGTTGGAGGAACAGAACTTTAGGCAGAGCCTGACAGCAGCTTGGGATGTTTGTGTGATCCATACATATTGCTAACAATAGCTAGGCATTATTATTATTATTATTATTGAGACAGAATCTCACTTTGTTGCCCTGGGTAGATTGCCATGGCATCATAGCTCATAGCAACGTCAAACTCTTAGGACCAAGGATCCACTTTCCTCCGCTTTCCTGGGAGATGGCACTACAGTCACATGCTAGTTTTTCTATTTTTAGTAGAGAAGGGGTCTTGCTCTTGCTCAGGCTGGTCTCGAACTCCTGAGCTCAAGATATGTAGCTACGTTGGCCTCACAGAGTGCTAGGATTACAGGCATGAGCCATTACGCCCAGCCTCTTTTTGTTTCTATCTTATCCATAAAGATGTAATAATAGAATCTTAGATTTCTTGTTTTACACAAAAGTAAAATTTCTTCCACTTTAATATTCACTAGACAATTTTATGCATTGTCCTCTATACATGGGTGAAATGGAATGACATAGTGAGCCTGTTAAAATAAGAAATACCCTCAAGGCAGATGAATCTAACCACGCTACATGTATAGCCCCCTGCCATTTGCAGTGCTGGGTAATGTGCATGAGACTGTTATACAATGATACAGATAATTTCTGATGAGCATCTAGTTATGTGTTGATCCATTCGATACTTTTTACCAAAGAGAAATGTGGGGAGATTTAGTAACATTTATAAAATAATGCTTGAAGGAACCTCTGCATCAGATTTCATGGCATCATCTTTATGTAGTTAGCAGCTTATGTAATAAAGTCCTATTGCAGTTGTTTAGAGAAACTGGAAATTAGTTTCCAGACTCCATCTAATTAATTATAATTTTTTTATTGTATTAAAGCATACATAACATTTACCATTTTAATAAGTTTTAAACATGCAATTCAGTGGCATTAAGTACATTCACATTGTTGTGCAACCGTCACCCAACATCCATCTCCAGAACTCTTTCATTATTACACACTAAAACTGTGCCAATCAAACTCTTCATTCTCTCCTCTCCTCCCTCCTGATAATCACTATTCTTGCTGTATCTCCATGAATTTGACTGCTCTAGGTACCACATGAGTGGAATCATACCGCATTTATCTTTTTGTGTCTGTCTGTCTTATTTCCCATAGGATCAGGTTCTCAAGGTTCATCCATGCTGTAGCTTGTATTAGGATTTCATTCCTTTTAAAGCTAAATAATACTCTGTTGCATGAATATACTTATTTTGCTGGTTTATTTATCTGTTGATGGATAAACAACATTTGGGTTGTTCCCCACCCTTTGGCTATTGTGAATAATGCTCCTATGACCACTGATACACAAATACCTGTGCTAGACCCTGTTTTAAATTCTTTTTCATACATCCAGAAGTGGAATTTCTGGTTCAAATGGTAATTCCATGTTTACTTTTTTGAGGAGCCACCATATTGTTTTCCACAGTGGCTCCCTCATTTTGTATTCCATGAGCCACACACGTGGGGTCCAATTTCTCCTAGTCCTTGCCAACACTTGTTATTTTCTGTTTTTTATTTCTATTTTCTATTTTTTGATGATAGCCGTTCTACTGTGTGTGTGTTCACTGTGTTTTTGATTTATATTTCCCTAAGGATTAGTGATGATGAGAATTTGTCATGTGCTTACGGACTGTTAATATATCTTCTATGGAGAAATGTCTACACAAGTCCTTTGCCCACTTTTAATTATGTTGTTTGGTTTATTGTTGTTGAATTCTGGGAGGTCTCTCTATATTTTGGGTAGTAATTCCTTACTGGATACGTAATTTGCAGATGTTTTCTCCCATTAAGGGTGTTGCCTTTTTACTCTGTTGATAGTGTCCTTACATGCACAAAAGATTTCAATTTTGAAGTATAATTTATCTGAGTTTTTTGGTTGTTGTCGTCTGTGCCTTTAGTGTTGTAAACCAAAAAATTATTGCCAAATCTAATATCATGAAGCTTTCCTTCTATTTTCTTTTCTAAGAGTTTTACAGTTTTAGGTCTTATATGTAGGTCTTTGACCCATTCTGTATTAAGTTTTCAGTATGATATCAGGTAACAGTGCAACTTCATTCTGTGGCATGTAGATATCCAGTTTTCTCAGCACCATTTGTTGAAAAGATTGTCCTTAGCTGGGTGCCATAGCACAGTGGCCATGCCCCACACACCAGATGTGGAGAGCTCGAACCTTGCCTGGGCCCGATTAACAAAAAATAAATAAATAAATAAATAAATAAATAAAATTTAAAAAAAAAAAAAGGAAAGAAAAGACTGTCCCTTCCCTGTTGAATTGTCTTGGTACTTTTTTGAAAATCATTTGATCAATGTGAGAGTTTATTTCTGATTTCTATAGTCTAGTCCATTGGTCTATACATCTGCCTTTATGCCAGTACCATGCTGGTTTTATTACTGTAGATTTGTAGGAAGTTTTGAAATCAGGAAGTGGTAGACCTCCAAAAATGTTATTTTTAAAGGTTATTTTGGTTATTTCAGGTCCCTTGAGATTCTGTGTGAATTTTAGAATGGATTTTTCTATTTCTGCAAAATCTTCATTGGTATTTTGATAAGGATTTCATCGAATTTGTAGATCACTTTGTATAAAACTGATGTTTAATTAATTTTTATGTAATAATCACAACAATAAAAAATTACTGAATGTTTATCATGTGCTGAAAATTCTGTAAGCACTTCACATGACTTATCTAATTTGATTTCTGTAACATTAAGAGTAGGAAGTAAGGCTGAGTACATTAGATACTTTTTCTTCCATTCTTGAGACACTTTGCGAAGAAAAATATGTTCCAGTTCCATCCATGTAAACATGTAAAAGGTGAAGTCTCCATTTTTCTTTAAGATTGCATAATATTCCATGGTGTACATATACCACAATTTATTGATCCATTCATGGGTCAATGAGCACTTGGGCTTCCATGACTTAGCAATTATGAATTGGGCTGCAATAAATATTCTGGTACAAATATCTTTGTTATAATGGGATTTTTGGTCTTCTGGATATATATCTACCTTTCTTTCTTT
>NW_003852399.1:39202865-39205540 GCF_000181295.1 Otolemur garnettii
CCACCTTAGGTGTATGTGGCTGGCGCCTTAGCCGCTTGAGCCACAGGCGCCGAGCCTATATCTACCTTTCTTATGAAAGCTATAACCCAGTTGTAGCCCAAAAAGTGTAGCAGCCCAATAGCTTATGGCTAGGAGGAGTGAGAGTTATAAGAAATACCTGTAACGGAACACCTTGGGGAAAAGGCCATGGAGAGAGATTTAGTTCTAACAAGCATGAGTGAGCTCGTGAGATGAGAGCAGTGGTGAATTGGCAGTCTCTACACCTGTGGTGTTGAGAGGCACGAGCTCAGCCTTATATTAGGCTGGAGGAGCAGGGAGTCGGGAGCATGCGTATTCTGTCACAGACACGCTCACTCTGACTCTGTCTCCTCTCCTGCCTGCAGAACGCCAGCAGGGCGTCTCTCTGCTGAAGATTACCAAGCTCTGCTAAAGACTAAGCTCTATCTGTTCTAAGAAGACTGCTTTACTCTCTCTAAGATACTCTATCTCTCTCTCTCTCCAGCTAAAGTAGGTAGCCCTCAAGCACCTAAGAGAAACTGTTCCTGAGCAAGGTCGCTTAGCGGTCCGTGTCCAGAACCTACCTAAGCCGGGCCGGAGACCTGGCCAGTCCCGGGTCCTGACAAGGGGTGTCAGAAGCGGGATAGTGAACGCCACTGACAAATGGTGCTGTGAGCAGGATTCAGTGAACATGGACCGAGAGGGAAATAAGCTTTAGCAAACAAGAAAAAAAAAAAAGAAATAGAAATACTTAGAGGGAAAAGAAATATCTAAGAAAGACAGCCAACAGCAGGCCTCTTTCATTTGATTTTTCCTCTTTCCTACCTTTTCTCTTTCCAAATTCTAACTACTACTTCTGTAGGAAAAAAGCCGGTAAAATCCTTTAGCCTCTTCTGTGAAGTGGCTGGAGAAAAAAAAGCAGAAAAAAGCCTTTAGACAAGAGGGAAAGAGAAAAGATAGAACTAGGAGATAGGAATCTTTAGTAAACAAGCCTTCAGCCTCAGGGGTGAGAAAAGCCTTGGTAAAACAGCAAAGAAAAAGTTTGGGAATAGGTTGCAAGAGTTTATTAAGTCAGGGGAGAGAACTTCTAACTGCCTTCCCCTAATACCTTCACCCAATGCCAGCAGGAAGTAGCTTTTGAGAGACCGACGCCCAAATCCCTTTTTTGGCAGTTAAGAGTTCTGTTTAAAAAAAGAATTGAGGTAGATTGAGGCTGGTGAAGAAACAGTGGAAGTAAAGTTTTGTAAAACAACTAAGTCTCCAGAGTAAAAAGAAACAGCTAAAGAGCTCCTGTCTCTTTAAGGCAGCCAAAGTTTCTAAGAATTGAAAACGAAAGATTGTAAAAAGTAAAAGGCCGAAAGAAAAAACCAGTAGAGAAAAATCATGGCAAATGAGATGCAGCAGTTGAAATGGTTGAGATCAGATGAATCTTATAGTAGAAGCAGGTAAATGCTATATTGTGACTGGACAACTCAAATTGGGCAGCTGGAAGATCAGAGGGTAAATCCCCCAGTTAACATCAAATGCCATAAATGTGGGAAGCTAGGCCATAGAGAAAAGAGTTTAAAAGGGAAAAGAACGTTGAATGCTAAAAGAACAAAAAGCATGTAAACCTCCAGGTGTATGTCCCAAGTGTAAAAAAGGCTTTCATTGGGTAAACAAATGCCATTATCAATTTGATAGAGATGGAACATTTTTATTGTAGAGAAATTATCAGTTGGGCCAGAATCAGGACCCACTGGTAAATAAAAGAAAAAAGTTTAATATTTTCTTTTCAAACCATTCTCAGAAAAAACAGTATAATTCAATTCTATGCCATGGGAGCATTCTGCCAGCTTGGTTAGACCTGTGGTGCTTTAGTGTAAAATGAGAAATTAAACCAGATGAATGGATGACAATGGAGAATAATTAGATTAAATATGTTTGTGGAATATTGGGTTATCTCTGCGTAGTGAAGGGGTAACCGACCTCTCATCAGCGTCTGTGCACTATAACTAGGTCCAGCTAAGGAGACTGGACACAGTCCAAAGGGGGAAGTAGTGTCACTCGGAAGCAAATGAAGCCTTTGGAAGATTTTGAGAGGTGAGAACAAAGGGAGGGAAGAGTACAAGTTAAACCACCTCTGTGCTAGGGAACTCCATTTGAAAAAAGAGTCTGGAATCAATTAGCAAAAATTTCTCTGGAAGAGCAGCTTGAAAGCAGGACAAACTCTGCTATCAAGGAATTGTGAAGGGTGGTACTTTCTGGACCACGCGTAACAGTTGCATGAGAGGAACTGCCAAGTGTGGAACCATTAATCCATGAGTAACAGTCTTTTGCAATCTGTGAAGGGTGGATTTCAGTACCTCGAGTAGCAAAACCTTTGGAATAGCAAGAGAAAAATCCGTGCTTGCAAAGATTGTAAGGAAAGTGTAATCTTTTGTACTTCTATTAAGTAAATGTCAAAGGAAAGTTCCTACAGTTAAATGATAAATTCTATCAGGAAAGATTTCTGTTTTCTCCATTTAAAAAGACCTTTAAGGGAATTAACATCACAATCATTTTCCTCTAGCAGCGGCTAATAGTTTACATCTGTATTGGGCTTCCTCATTTAAACAGCCCATACCTGGAATTCTGAACTCTGACAATTACCATCTTTTGCCTAGAAAGAAAAGGGCTAGATAACAGGAAGAACTGCC
>NW_003852399.1:39205704-39242016 GCF_000181295.1 Otolemur garnettii
CGAGATGAGAGCAGTGGTGAATTGGCAGTCTCTACACCTGTGGTGTTGAGAGGCACGAGCTCAGCCTTATATTAGGCTGGAGGAGCAGGCAGTCGGGAGCATGCGCAGTCTATCACAGACATGTTCCCTCTGACTCTGTCTCCTCTCCTGCCTGCAGAACGCCAGCGGGGAGTCTCTCTGCTGAAGGTTACCAAGCTCTGCTAAAGACTAAGCTCTATCTGTTCTAAGAAGACTGCTTTACTCTAAGATACTCTCTCTCCAGCTAAAGTAGATAGCCCTCAAGCACCTATAAGAAACTGTTCCTGAGCAAGGTAGCTTAGTGGCCTATGTCCAGAACCTACCTAAGCTGGCCAGTCCCAGGCCCTGACAAGTGGTGTCTGAAGCAGATCCTGACAAAGAAGGGGGAGAGGGAGGGGAGGACGGGTGGAGGGAGGGTAATTGGTGGGACCACACCTACGGTGCATCTTACAAGGGTACATGTGGAATTTACTAGGTGTAGAATATAAAAGTCTTAACACAATAACTAAGAAAATGCCATGAAGGCTATGTTAACCAGTTTGATGAAAATATTTCAAATTGTATATAAAACCAGCACATTATACCTCATGATTGCATTAATGTACACAACTATGATTTAATAAAAAAAGAGTAGGAAGTAATTACTATGTTCATTTTACTGATGAAACTAAGGCTTTATGAGATAAAGTTCCCAAAGTCTCACCCTTGATGAATAGTTGTGCAACGCCATGGTGAGAGCTGGATGTCTGATGCCAGAGCTTACCTAAATTACTCTCCACAGATCCTGTAGCTTATTCAGGGAGGTACCGGGGCTAGCATCTGGGCCAGCTGTACAGATTCAGGCAGTGACTGCAGAATTAGTCCCTGGACCTCATCTGCCTGTGCCTGGTTCCTGCAGACCTCTTCTCAGAGCCAAGAGCACTTGCTGCCCATCAGCAGGTGCAGCCCCACCCCAGGCCTTGGCATGCAAGCCCTCTTTGTGGGCACTGCCCTGAGATTGTGGGCAGACTTAGGCACACCTTCTCAACTCCCACAGCACATAGTGTACTTTGAAGATAACTTGTCAGATTATGATCTTTCCATGTGTTTTTGCCCTACTTGAGCACACTGTGTGCAAGAATAATTTTTTTTTTTTTCACTTTTCTGCCTCCTGAATTGAGCATAGTGTCTGGACTATTATAAGATCTCAGTAACTCTGTGATATTTTTCAAATACACATCTAAGCATATATAGTGTGTATATATACATACATATACCCAGTAATAGATATGACATGATATTATGATAGTAATAGATATATCTATTTATCCTGAATATATACATATACACACATCTATAGTTCTGTTACTCTGAAGGAAGAAGAGAATGTTTTTCAGTGGTCAGTGAGTGGTCTCTGTTAGACTTTCTTCCTAGTTACAATTTCCATCTTGTGTTTTAATTCTAACATGTAGAATCTAGTTTTGATTCCTGGTTTTGAGAACTTTTTTCCTGTGTAACCCACTGTCTTCCTCTAGATAGTCCTGAATCCTGGTGTCCCTCTTGTCACCATGTTCTGAGGCTGAGTCCAGCACTTCAGCTCTGCTGTCAGTTCTGAGCAGACTCCCCTGACTCTCTCTTTTTGTCAGATCTGCCACATAAACATCAGTTCCTGGTCTCTGTCTCACTGTCTTCTGGGCTACTGGGAGATCTTACAGCTTATGTTGCTGTCCCTGAACACTATCTGTAGTTGTAGACCTCCACCCTGCATGCCACATCCACCTGCCAGTCCCTCTCACACTTGGGACTGTCCCTCCAGTGCTGGCACAGACATGCCCTGAGCTCCAGATGGCTGCATGCCTTGTAATGGAAACCCAAGTATTCCAGTGGCTTGTAAAAATTGAGGGGTGGGTTATGTCCAGGAGTGACATATACCTGTACCTGGTATACATATACCAGGAGTGGCTTATACCTGTAATCTTAGCACTCTGGGAGGCCAAAGCAGGAGGATAACTTGAGGTCAGGAGTTTGAGGCCAGCCTGAGCAAGGCGAGACTCTGTCTCTACTAAAAATAAAAAAAAAAAATCCAGGTGTGGATAATGTACCTGTCTTCCCAGCTACTCAGAAGGCTGAGGCAGGAGGATTGCCTGAACCCAGGAATTTGAGGTTGCTGTGAGCTAGATGAGACCATGGCACACTAGTCCAGTTGACAGAGTGAGGCTCTGTCTCAAAAAAAGGGGAAGGGTCATGAATACGTTTAGAGCAGCTAAAGAGAAATTTAAGAATTCTCTGCAGAAAAAAAGGTTTGCAACTCTAAGAAATTTTGCATTTCATTTCAGTTAATGGGTTTCCAAACTGAAGATCTAGAGACTTGGCAGATTTGATGTGGGTCAAGGACCAGGAGCAGGGCAGCCACTACAACCACCACTATACTGGCATCAATTGTCATCTCAGTTGTACCTGCAAGATGGGGAAGGGGTGAAGGCTTTAGCGAGTGATGGAGGAGGAGGTTATTACTCACTGGAACAGAACTCCTTTTAGATGTGATTTTTTACATGTATAAAAGATGTTTTCAAAAATTACAATCTGCAAAGTGATTTCATGAATAGCTTGCAAAATTGTGGTTACTGAACAAGAAAAAAAGGATGTTCTATCTGTCAGTAGGAGACAATTACCACCTTCTGCTGAGTGACTTCAGTGTTGAAAAGAGGCTTGGGTAAAGTGAAAACACCCACAATCCCAGCTTTTAAATGTGTATCAATAATGATGAGTTAATGAGGAATGAAAAGAAGGGAGTTTGAATACCCTTGAGCAGAGCTGGCTTCAGAATTTTTTTTAACGTCAGTTTTGCAAATGATTCTGAAGACTGAGCCAGAGGAAAAAATGCAAGATCAGAAAGAATGTTTGGAGTTCATTGCTATTCAAGGGAAAAGGAAGAATCTTGTGGAAGTTTGAACTGAAGTTTTTTGAATACTTTTTTCACACAGAGGTGAATCATCCCGGGATAAACAAGTCTGTGTGAACTTGGTGAAGGCTTTTTGATATTTTGTGGATTAGTAATGACGACTAGGTCCACACAGGATATGTAATATTCATATGTCAATATCAAATAGTACCTAGATGTTTCCATTTTGCAGACTAGTGTTTTTATGGTCTTGCAATATTAGTAAGATTCTAAAAGTAGGTGACTGGTTCTAGTGAAACTAAGTATCTCAGGCCACCAGAACTACAAGGTTCACTGAAAAGTTAAATATTGGGCAGGGCCTGTGGCCCAGTGAGTAGGGCACCAGCCCTCATATACTGAGGATGTTGGGTTCGAACCCAGCCCTGGCCAACTGCAACAAAAAAATAGCCAGGCATAATGCCACAGCACTCACCGAGGGCAATAAAGTGAGACTCTGTCTTTGAAAAAAAAAAAAGAAAAGAAAAAAAGTTAATTTCTTACCAGTTTCAGATATTGGAGAAGAATCTGATTCATCCATGGTCAAAGTTTAAACTTGGAAGAAAACAAATATTTCTCTGTAGTATAAAATGAGAATTAATAGAGAATTTATATTTTCTGTCCATAACTAAGGCAAAAACTTTTTTGAATGATTTTTAATAATTCCCATTGTTTTGCATAAAATTACTAAGATTTTTAAAATAACTTCATTCAGCTTTTTTAATGCGTTATAAGAATCTAGAGCTCAATTATGTATTTAAGTGATATGAAAATAAAGAGATTGATAAATGTCCTTTACATGGCCATTTCTGCCTTCCTTGCTTGAGAATTCTCAGTTTCAGGAATGAAATAGTCCTCTTTCTCTCCAAAAGTTCTGGTTTTGCTTATGTCAGCATAAAGCTTATGTCATGCTAGTAAAGTGTGCAACTGAAGGATGTAATAGACTCCTAGCTATTCACCAGTGCACGATTTCTCTCTACATGCAGGCATATGGGAGGGTTACACTTCCTAGTCCCTCCCCTTGCATTGGGGTGGAGGTACCAGCCAGTGGGGTGCTGGTCAATTCTAGGGTTAAGCATTTACTTAGAGGTTCTAGACCAGTGGTTCTCAACCTTCCTAATGCCTCACCCTTTAATACAGTTCCCATGGGTTGTGACCCATAGGCTGAGAACCGCTGTTCTAGACCCTCCAGAGAATCCTTCTGCTACCACTGTAATGATGGGGATGATGAATAGAGATGGATTCACCTTCACTATGCCTTGCTGAAGAACTGTGATGAACAGAGCTATGAGTAGAGCTTCTGCTAACCTGTGTGGGTCATTTGGCATAAGCTAGGAAGAAATCTGTTTTAAGCCACTGAAATTTTGAGGTTGTTAGCACAGTGTAACCTCAGCTATTTTAATGAATATAGAGGGAACAATGGATAATTCCTAATAATAATTTCAATAAAGCAACTAATAATTCAGAGGCGAGCTGATAATGAATTTGATTTGTACTATATGGCAGATACTTAAAGTTGTTACCCTGTGATAGTTATTTATGATTCTTGTTTTATAGATGAGGAGACAGGGACATTGAGAGATTAAATAACAAGTTCACCCAATTAAGAGGGATTACAATGGGGATTTGAATCTAAAAAGATTCACAGTGACCCACAATAACTCTCCAAGTGTACATTTTAAGATTTCATCAATATGCTCTAAAGAACATGATGTTCTTGGAGTAACTTGAGTATTTCTACCTTTTAGTCCACAATTACAGATGA
This sequence comes from Otolemur garnettii, assembly GCF_000181295.1. NCBI lineage: Eukaryota > Metazoa > Chordata > Mammalia > Primates > Galagidae > Otolemur > Otolemur garnettii. The sequence goes on from NW_003852399.1 coordinate 39,210,405, forward strand.
CTATAATTATTATATTTAACTGCAAGCTAGTTTTCTACTGCCTTAATAAAACAAAAAACTATTTAAAGCTGAACAAACATTTAGGAGATATCTATTATGAACTAGCCCAGTTTAACAAGCATATTTTACCCATGTTTTTCACTTGCTGTCTTTTGAAATCCTTTCAATTATATTATTATCCCTACTTTATAAAGAGATTAAGACCCAGGGAAGAGATGTAACGTGCCCAGGGACACTCCGCTTGTAGAGGGCGGAGCCAGAGTTCAAACCCTACTCTATTTGACTCAGAACCCCATGCCTTTTTATTAGGAGATAATTCATGCAAATAAACATAGTAAATGAAGCAAAATTCTGTCAAGTAGATTCTTTTAGGATGGAATGGGCCTTGAACAAAGTTGGCTTAGGGGACTGTGAGAATTTCTGCCAGCTCTGGGCTCTTCGCGGTAGGAGAGTGTTTCATCACGCTGGTTCAAAGCATCTGCCATGTTCGGGCTGGCTGCCCAATAGCCGGAGCTGCGAAGTCACTCTCCCTGCAGTCCTTGAAGTGAAAGTTCAGGATACGTTTCCAAATATGACACTGCAAAAGTGACAAACCCCCAATCTGTATGGCTTTGCATTATTCCAAAGATTTCCTCTTGAAAAGTCGATCTTCTCTTTAGAAGGTAACTTAGAGTGAAGCCCTGGGATTTGGGGCAACTGTAATTTCCTGGCTCCCACCACACTCCTATGAATGTTTCAGCACAAGATCTGACTTCTGTCCTTCACTGAGGAACTTTACCGAAGACCTCTGTGTGCCTTTATACGTCCAAACTCTAAATTTAAAAAGCAGGAAGTGAATAGTTTTATACGTTGTCCTTTCACAGTATTACCCTACTTGTCTGTAAAGTTGGCATGAAGACCAACTGTCCACTGAAATTCAAATTTAAATTGCATGTGAACACAAGATTGCCACAGGCGCGGTAGTAAAACAAGGAGGCTTTGATTCCTTCCTGTTCAACCCAACCTTAAACATATTTGATTTGTCAGTGAAAGTCCTCAGCGAGCTGGCAGTGCCTTGCTCCAGGTGTGATAACAGTCTACTTTATTGTAACACAAACATGGGCGAAGCCCTGCCCTTTACTTACTCTGAATTTCCAAGTTTCTTTATGGAATGTTCTGAATTCCTGACATCTCTCTCCAGGGGAAATGCTTACCTCAGCTTCTTCACACAGTTCCTATCAGAGGCCAAGATGAATTCTAACCTGGACTCTGTTTTTGAAACTAAATCAAATTCAAAAGTGTCAATGCCTTTAAGAGTCCTTCCACGAGTGGCATTTGGAGTCTTCTTCAGTGCTTACACTTTACAAATTGTCTTGTAGGAGAGTCTGAGACCTGCTGACAAGAGAGAGATGGTCAGTGTCTGCACCTTCTCTCTGATGCAAAAGCCAGATAGACGATCCTCGCAAGGCAGCTTTTCCTGCTAGACTCCAGTAGGAAGGTGTTTAAGACCACCAGACTCACTTTATTTTCAAACTACGGTAGAACCTCTGTTAGTTGATCACCCAAGGGACCGTAACAAACAGTTCCACGTGCAGTAGTCAACATAAGGAACCAGGGCTACTGTACTGACAGGTACATGTCCTGTCTGTGAAAATTAGGTCAACTCAAAGAGGTGGTCAGCTATGGCGATTCATTTAACTGTATTTCGTACCATGGAATACAATGATTTTTTTTTTTTACAAGTAAAAATATAATGTGATATAGAATATCATAAACTTCTAACACAGTTTTCTTTTCTTGTTTTATCTTAGCCCCCAAGATTTGAAGTATGCCTGGGAAAAATAACTATCTTGGGTATAATGTCTTCAGTTTATGCATCTCACATGTGGCTCAGCACCTGTGGCTCAAGTGGCTAAGGCTCCAGCCACATACACCTAAGGTGGCAGGTTTGAATCCAGCCCTAGCCCACCAAAACAGCAATGATGGGTGCAACCAAAAAATAGCCAGGCACTGTGGCAGGCGCCTGTGGGTTCCAGCTACTTGGGAGGCTGAGGCAGGAGACTCGCTTTAGCCCAGGAGTTGGAGGTTACTGTGAGCTGTGATGCCACAGGGGGACAGCTTGAGGCTCTGTCTCCAAAAAAATAAATAAATAAATAAATAAATAATATGCATCTCACATTCGAGATTACTTTTCTTTTACTTCTTACATCATCCCTCTCTCCCAGCCACTTCTACCAGCCTGGGCAATAAAGTAAGTCAAATTAAAGAAAGAAATTAGCTGCAAGATACCAGTAGTCTTTCCTAATAATGAAATCATTTACTCTCTTTAGAATTCCATTTAATGTTGGTCCAGTTGTTTTCACAGCAAAAAAGTGCTGAAAAGGTGCATTTGACTGTCTTGTTCATTATTCTTAAAATTCTTGTAAAACATCGCTGTTTCTTGAAATTGTAACAGATATTTTTTATCCACTCCAATCACTTTCCCCAAAGCACGTGTACGTACCCACTCATACAGTTCAAGAGTTTTATAATAAATGAGTTTGGGAAACTGATTGCCATCTTCTCCTTTTGGTAATTCATAACGTGTATGTGCATTTTAAAGGCTCTGTGAAGTTCTAAGTTAAGTGGACTCTCTGGCATTGTCTAGCAGAGCCTCATTCCCCCGGGAATACTGATTACATTTTGCAAGCTACAGTTTCTCAGTTTCTGAGCTGTTGAGATATAAATAAGAATTAAAGCACAAACTGGCAGCAGCCCAAGCACCAGCCAAATTGCATGGGGAGGGAGCACATGATTGTTGCAAAGGCAGCATAGACCCCCATGGTCAGGGCTATGACCCTGGTCTTCAGGAAGACTTTAGCTTGAGTCTAGTTTGGCCACCAGTATTATATGTTTGTGGGCAGATTACCTCATGTAGCTGCAGCTCTGATTTCTCCCTTATAAAAACTGGACCTATTCATATATACCTCGTAGTGTTAATTGGGAAGGGCTGGGACATTTAGAAGGACTGGAAGTTTTCAAATAGAAATTCTCTGGGAATGTTATTGGAAATATGGGAATCTCATTAAATAACATTCTCTAAAGTGAATGGCTATAGAAATCTCGACCAAATCAACTTCCTCCTTACTTACTGATAATTACAGGCTCGCGAGAGTCTCTTTCCTTTTGGATGGAAGTAGATAGATTTCCTGTGTAATAGTGGCCTGATTTCATAGCTGAAAGCAAATGTAAGAAGAAATGAGTCTGCTTTTCTCAGTGTGAGTAGAATTAATGACGCGAATGCAGGTGGAAGGTGGAAGGCATCAGGGGAGAAGATACGTCTCTTTATCATGTATTTGTCTTGCTGCTTTTTAAAAAGTATATTAATGTCAACTGTGAGATTTAGTAGCTTCTTTCTTCATTGCTTCATGTCTCCCAAACTCACATGACACGTTAATAATGAGAAAATAAAAGCATGCTGTATGCTTTTTTTTATATTGAATTTTTTTTTTTTGAGACAGTTTCACTTTGTCCCTCCCAGTAGAGTGCTGTGGCATCACTGCTCACAGAAATCTCCAACTCTTGGGCTTAAGCAGTTCTCTTGCCTCCGCCTCCCAAGTAGCTGGGACTACAGGAGCCCACCACAATGCCCGGCTATTTTTTGTTGCAGCTGGCCTGGGCTGGGTTTGAACCTGCGACCCTTGGCATATGTAGCTGGCGCCATAACTACTGTACTACAGGTGCCAAGCCATGCTGTATGCTTTGAACTGTTAATGCAAAGACATGCACCATAAGGACTCATCTAGGAAGGACAAGGAACCCTGGGGGAAACATTAAAAAGTCTATAAAGCAAGAACTGTTTTGGAGGAGACAGAGAATATAATGCTGGCAACTGCCATTGAAATGAATGGGATGTCCTTGTCCCGAAGTGGTCTCAAACTCATGGCCTCAAGTGACCTACCTCAGCCCCCCCAAAATGCTAGGATTACAGGTGTGAACCTCTGCACTTGCCCCGCACTCGCCCTGTGTGGGTGTTCCTGATGTTCTTCTCTAAACTACTTGAATGCTACCCCAGAGGTTTAAACATTGCCTGTGCAGATAATCCCAATCACTCTGACTTTTTCTTCATCTCTTTCTCTCAGCTGCTGGATTTTTCACAATATCTCAATTACAGTTTATCCCAAGAAAAACTCATCCAGTCTTTCTCACAACCAGTCCCCACACTCCACTTCCCTACACTGTTCTCCACAAAGATTGACTGGAGGATACTTTACAACAGAGCAGCATAGCTTTTCACAGATTGGCACTGTTTTCCCGATGCTTACCGTTGACAGTTGTAAGACATTTTTTCATCTTGTAATTCTGCTTCAGGAATCCCAGCAGCACTAGCCAATTAATACCATCTTACCCCCAAAGCACGAGCAGGTGCAGAATTGGGGAAGCCTCTCTACTCAGAGGCAAAAATAAACTCTCTCAAGCTTACAGTATGGAGTCAATAAGCAGAATATATAATTCACATGGGCCTCTTTTGCATAAGAGAAATGGGAGAGGAGAGAATTTGATATTTCTTAAATTCACCAGTCAGATTAAATCAGAGAGGCCAGGAGAGTTGTGAAAAAGCTATTTCATTCACATATACGTATATCTGTATATTATTTATGGCAGGAATAAAAAGTGTCTTCCCTTAAGGGTCTCAGTTTTCATTTTTTTTTTTAACTCATTGGTCAAATAGTTGGAAACAACCATCGAATCTATCACACAATTCAACAAGAAACTGATAGTATAGTAATAAGATGCCTTGTAACTAAACATAAAACTCTCTCTTTATCAAATTTCCAGGGAGAATGAAAGTTCAAGGCTTAAGTTTTTAAAATCTAAAATTGAAAGTAATTCAAGTTCATAATCAAATTCCTTGCCCTTGTAGGCAAATTTCACAGGAATTAAAGTCCCAAATTCATCAACCCCTTCCAGTTTCCGGTTCTGCTAGTCCCAGCCAGATGGTCTTGATGCCTGAGGAGCCCTGTGATTTCTTCAGCAGCTGCAGCCAACTCCGTCTCAAGCCAAATCTCCCCTGCCTCACTTGACAATCCCAGATTATCTCAGAATTGGCCCTACTCACCCATCAAATTTAGAAAACAAGCCAATCTCCAGGCCTCTGGGCCAGCTAATTTAGACAGCAATGCATTCCCAGGACCTAGTGGGAACCCACAATGCTCAGTGTTGCCAAAGGTCTTAGCAGATACTCATGGCGTCAGGCTGATGAAGGATAGATGGGAAAACGTGGGGTTGTTGCCTTGCCATGGTGCTAGTCACTCCAAGGCTGTGACCCCAAGTCTGTGACTGGGTTTAAACTTATTTGGGAGACGGTGCTTGACAAAACGTTTATGGGAGTAGATTCAACTCCACATTCATTTTCTTTTAGACAAGAGCATTTTAGTCACTGCTGCGTTCCTGCAAACGACATTTGCAATGGTGCTAACATCAGTCCCTGGGCCTTATTGAGGGGAATTTCTTTCCCATCCAGTCTACTGAAAAGCTCTTCATTCTTTTTCCGTTTCAAACTTGTGGTTCTGACATCCTGACCCTGGACTGAATGCAGGATCTTTCCTGTGACTTGGTGTTATTACACTCTCCAAGGAGCAGGTGTTTGCAGGCCTAAACCACAATGGCTCTTTCTACCACCACTTTTTGTGGAACTGCTTCATCTTGTGAACACGCATTCCTCCTCATGTGTAATCAGCCAACCAGAGCGAGTATGAAACCTCACGTGCACGTGGGTTTAACCCAGGACTGTGGCAAGCCTCATTAACCAGGAGTCATCCTTTTGGACATAAAAGGAAAATGAAACTTGGGGCAGACAACCCAGGGCTGCCCATCTAGAGCTGTCTGAAACAGAGGCAGCATATTATGGCCCAAGCAGGCTTTTGTAAATGTTTAACTGGAACACAGCCATGCTCACTCATGTTGGCTATGGCTGCTTTCATGATGTGACAACAGAGTTGAGTACTTGCAACAGACAATGAATGTTTCACAAAACCTAAACCATCCACTCTCCAGTCCTTTACTAAAAAAGTTTGTTATCCATCGAACTAGAGCATCTCTAATGCTCTAGCACACAAGAAACTCATTATCTGGCAGTTAGAGGCAGTGAATGGAATTCTTTCTGGAAATGCATGGAAGATCTAATCTTATTCCACCCTGCTGGCAATATCCTTGTGCTGAGCTCAGAGGCAGTGATCAAGTTCAAGCTAAGGGACGGCAACTTGCATCCTGAGACCGTTACAAGCTTGCAAGACCTCATTTAGCTAATATCTAGTGAGGCGACTTCCATGGCCAGCATTTGGCTAAGGTCCCCAAGCTCGGAGCTTCTTCTAGGGCCTATGCACTCTTTTTATTAGGCTTGGTACTTATCTTTCTCTGTAAAGAGTCACTCAGCTGTGCCCACTTTGTCACGAAAGCCCTAAACCAGAGTAGCTGTCTCTAAATCGTATCATGTGCAGGAAGAGAGTAGTAGGTACGTTCCCTGGGGAGGGTCATGGATAAAGGAAGGAGGGGGGCTCCTGCCTTTGTTCTCCTTCCAAACTCACTAATCTAATGAAGTCCCTTCTCCCCCAGCCAGGAAACAGAATATACTAGTGGAGTTCCTTCCACATGGGAGGAAACATCAGGAGTGGGGAGGAGGTGCCCCACCCATCAACACAAATTAACATACTCAGCATATCATTTTGCTTAGCCCAAACCTCTCTTGATTATTTTCTGTCTCTTGATGTGTACCCATATTTCAAGTGTTGGAGTATTTTTGTGATTAAATCAAAGACGCCAGCTATAATCCATTTATCAATAAGATTATCTTTCCCATTTTTAAGCCATTACAAGGTAATGTTTTTCTAAACCAACTGTTACCAACTCTGCCTGCACATTTGAATCACCTGGGAATTTGTTAAGCCACCAAAGTCAGGACCCCACCTCCAAAGGTTCTGATTTAATTCATCTGGGATGGGCATCTGCCTACAGCTTTAAGAAAAAACTCCCTGACTGTTTCTTGTATTGACAGCTCCTGTTGCTGGTTCTGATTTTCCACACTGAAAAGGAGAGACCACTCTTCTGATTTTTGATTACTGATTACTGATTGATCACTAAGTGTCTATAAGTGATTTAAAACAATAATTGCAAAAGGATGTCAAATAAAAACACGGAAACTTAAAGAATGTTTCTAAGGCACACACATCCCAGCTGTTTCATCTTCATTTGGTACCCTTCCAGGCCGATGTCAGCAGCCAGGACTTTGGTAAGCACAGGGCATATGGGAAGATTCTGTTAGTGCTGAGGGCTCACTGCCGCTTCAGTGGTTTCATGCAAGTCACTTAAATAACCAGATATATCCTTTAAGTGTGAAATAGTTGTAATTTGTTTCCATTTTAGTTTCTTAAAGCAAATGATTTTTGCTGGCTAAAAATTAGCCTAGAAAACAGGCTAGGCTGCCTGACACAGGCTGAATATTAATACTTACTGGCCTTCCATTTCAATATTACTTTAATTGCTTTAATATTGCTTGTTGGCATTCCATTTTACTATTGCTGTTGAATGCATGAAATTTTTAATCATGTGAACTAGGAAGTTGGATCAGATTGGAGGGGAAAGGTGGGCAGAGTCCAGAGAACAGTAATTTATGCCCGGAGTGGCTTTGGGCATCATTCCATTTGCTCTGCGGGGCTGCTGTTTTGGTCAAATTCCAGACAACACCTTCAGATAGAGCAGCGCTGTGTCTGAGTTCTCCACCCAGGGTGGCGTTGTGGCATCTCTATCCCCAGCTGTGGCTGCCTGCACAGCAGGTTGAACTTTCTCCTCAGGTGTTCAAGTGGGTCTTTGATAACATTCCCTTCATCATATTCCAGCCCATGATTTTAATTCAAATTTGCCTTTCAATTTTGAATGACACTGTAGTGCAAACGTTAGGATTCGGAAAGGCAGTTTATGCTGTCCCTCCCCGTGCTAATAATGTCTAACAGCAAGAGGCTTTGCTGCCCACTCAATGGTTATTATAGTGGTCATTGTTTCATTTTTAAAACTAAGCACCCAAGCTAATTTTACAGACTGTTCCAATGGAGGAATTTTAAAAGCTTTTTCACAACATGCCCCTAATCCTAGCACTCTGGGAGGTCAAGGTGGGTGGATCGCTGAGCTCAGGAGTTTGAGAATAGCCTGAACAACAAACTGACCAGGCATCATGGTGGGCACTTGCAGTCCCAGCCTCAGGAGGCCGAGGCAAGACGATTGCTTGAGCCCAGGAGACTGAGGTTGTGTGAGCTATGATGCTGCCATGGCACACGATCCATAAAACATTTTTTACACAATCCTCTTTGAATACCTTCCAAGCATGGGCACTACACTTGCGCCATATCCACAGCAGATTTCCCACTGGAGTCGAGGCTCCACAGGAGTTCTTCAATTCTGGCAGTTGACGAGGATTAACATGTTAAAACTGTTACCTGAGTGGAAAATGGGAGGCTATGCTGCCATTTCTGTACAGAAGAAAGTATAGTACGTTGAGACCCCAGATTAAATGAAAACTATCTTAATAAGTTCTCCTAACTCCCTTAGACTCCATTCAGATTCTATTCCTCATCCAACACATAATGTAGGGAACTGAGAAAGGATGGATGTGAGTCCTATTCCTTCATCACCAGCTGAGTTGTCTTGTTTATTTTTCCTTTTAAGCTTCAGTCTCTCCATCCAAAAAAGGGAATAATGTACCTACCTCACTGGTTTGGCAGGAAGATTAAATGAGATAACCTTCGTAAAGCCCTTATCTCATGTTTGACTCCCAGTAAATGCTAAATATATAGTGTGATTATTAAAAGATGGCCAGAGTCAGCGCTTACTGTGCAGACACTTAAACAACTGATCGCTTTGTTCTCTATGATTCATGTGGTTGCTCTCCCCATCGCCCCCAAATTATGACGTTTTTATTAAGAATCCATTTTTCTCTTTTCTTTTTTAACCTTCTCAGGGTGTTCAATACAGAACAAGAGTAAAAGCTGTGTAAAGAGGAAGAATACATTGCTTTAAATGCATCAATCTAAAATTTATGAGTCTTATAGAACAAATGGATTTTTTTTTTACTTTGTACAATATCAGCAAAAGATACCTGGTTCCCATTTTGTTTTCACCCTTGCACTTATATGGAAAGATTATTAATAATTTATAGATAGGGCCTTAAATGACCTTGGATCACAGAGTGAGAAATTCTTCCTTCCCAGTTATCTTTTATTCTTTGTGATCATGCAGAGGAGACGTATCTCAGTTCCAGATCAGTAAGACTCTGTCTCATTTAGTGATCTTGTTAACACGAGAGGGCAGAGATCAGCTGTAGTTTCAATAGGTAACAGTATTTAGTGGGAATTAATATCATATTACTTTCATTGTACATAGTTTTGTGCTTAAGTTTATTTTTGATAAACTAGTTAGTAAAATACCATTTTTTAGTAATTTGCTTTAATTCAAAATTGAGCCATTTGAAATATATTTATTAAAAATTAGTACAATTGATACTCATGCATGGAAAGAAGGTGACAGTGGCAATTTAATAACTCCACACAGACAAAAGACTGGGTGACTTGCTGTTTTCCTTCAGGCTTCAGGGACCCCGAATGGCAAAGTGGGGAAGTGACTCAAGTCCCCATTAGTGTTCGGAGGAGCCGGTCTGGAAGGCGATTTCCGGAGAGCCGGACTGGGAGGAATACTGTTTCTCTCCTCCTGTTCTACTTGCCTCCTCCCTATGAACTGAAAAGAATAGGAAAAAACTGTAAAGGAAAATCAGATCACAGTAAGAATAAGATTAGTTTCTAGATTGTCCGAACATGACATATATTTACTCAAAAATTAAAAAAAGGATGGTCTCGTGAAAAGGAAAGACATCTGTGGTCTGAACACAGTCTCCTGTCATTTTAACCCTGAATCAAAATATCTTAATGGTCAAAGCTCATTCCTGGGTTTGCTGTTATTTTATTTTATTTTTTTATGATATAGGTAGCTATGCTGTAGTATCCACAGGAGACATTTGCCACTCTGTGGATTGTTTATATCTATCTGTCATCGTTATCTATTATCTTTGCTGCTCTAGTGTGTATGATTCTGAGTTATTTTTTCATGACCCCGATAATATTTGCCTAGAGAATACAAAATAATTTCTTCACTGAGCTTCATAAAATATTTGGCAGGCAATGTGAAATCACTAATTAATCACCGATAAAAACTATTCATGGATAATCTACAATTGTGTAGTACAGGGGGTCTGAACTTTTGGTTTCTCTGGAAGATGAAGAGTTGTCTTGGGCCACACACTAAATATACAAACACTAATTAGCAAAAAGAAGAAAAAGTCCATGCATAATTTTTGTGGTATCTGCCACTACACATAAGCAAAAATGTCCTCTCATGATAATCCTAACCATGCAGTGGCTGGTTCAGAGAGTCTTTTAAAATTGTTGAGCAAGTCCCAAGTTTGGGATCAGTAATAAAGAAAATGTTGTATATCTAAGTATAAAACAGTTTTGGGGTTTTTCATGTTTTTTTAAAATTATAAATGTAAAAGAAAAGTGAGCAACATAAAACTTGTGGGATATGTGACATCGTATCTGAGAAATCAATGCAGAAATCAATGATCATCGCATCACTATCTGGTGCGATGGTAGTAGTTGCAATTCTCAGTGCGTTCTCAAGGTCTCAAGGTGCTCATCAGATATTTTCATTCTAACTTTTCTTTCTTTCTTTCTTTTTTTTTTTGAGATAGTCTCACTCTTTTCCCCTGGGTAAGAATGCCATAGTGTTATAACTCACAGCAACTTCAAACTCTTGGGCTCAAGCCATCCTCTTGCCTCAGCCTACCAAGTAGCTGGGACTATAGGTGCACATCGTCACAATGCCCAGACAGTTTTTCTATTTTTAGTAGAGATGAGGTCTTGCTTTTGCTCAGGCTGGTTTCGAACTCATGAGCTCAGGAGATCTGTCTTGGCATCCCAGAGTGCTAGGAATACAGGTATGAGTCACGATACTTGGGCCTTGATTCTAATTTTGCTTATAATGTGCTTCCTTCTTGAAAATAGTTGCTCACAAATTGCTACCAAAAAGTTATGATGTGAATAAGGTGTGATTTGAAGTGAAGGGTATTTGTCTCTGGGAAGCTAGGACCTATAATGTCCCATAAAGAGACATGATCAATTTTTTTCTTAAATTGGGTGTCAGATTAGAGCTCTATGCATTCCATTTGAAAATTGACAGGTAAGATATTTAGGTGGATGGAAAATGGAGTCAAAAATGCACCAAAATATTATCTTCCCAGTAATCTTGATCTGTTTTTAAATTCTTGTATTAAATACAAAAACAAGGATGCGTATTTTTCACTGTTCATGGGACTGTGTTTCACCAACATGTTGAAAATCATAAAATTGTTTGCCTTAAATTGAGCTTGCCCCAATTTCCTTTTCATTTGGAATGTTATGGTTTGAAAGTTGGTTTAATAAGTTAGTTTTCACCTTGAAGACATATTTAATTCATTAAAAGAATAGTTCAGTGTATTAAAAATGCTAAATACGTAAGCCAGTTTTCATTATCAAGTTCTGACACAATTTGTTTTTTGATACCATAAACGACTTGATAACATATCGCAAATCATAAAATCCTTCCAACACTTGGCCTTAAATTAGCCATCTTACTTATAAAAAGTAAATGACAGCATCAATATTTTCAAGGAATTCCTGGTGTTGGTTATTTAATCCTTGGCCCTTATGAAATTAGGCCAAGGATTGGTCTTGATGATAATTTGCATGACATTATTCTCTTTTAAAGCTTTTGCCCCCAGAAGTGCATTAATGTACATAGTTACCATTCAATAAAAAAAAAAAAAAAAAAGCTTTTGCCCAAGAATTTTCTTGATGTACTATGCATTGTTACTTCATCAAACATGAATTCGGGGCAGCAGTTGCCTTGTCTTCTACTAATTTTACAAGGTTTTCTCTTTTCCCTGACATCTCTGGGGCACGATCAGTAACTATCCCAGATATGGTGGCAATAGAAAAAGAAAGAAAAAAGTCACTCTAACATTTTTTTTTTTACTACGTCATATCAATCTCTTGACTTAGAGGAATTGATAATGAATACAATGTTATAACTAAGAAAAATGGCAAATTGAGCCATATTTCTAGCATCAGTGTTCTCATCCATTGCCAAAGCATAAAATTTAAAATTAGCAGCGTTAGTCTCCAAATTCTCCTGATAGGTTTTCCAGTTTCTTCAGTTTGCCTGGTTATAGTCTGGTGAGACAAACTGAGTTTAGAAATATCCCCCTTTTCCCAGGGCAAATTATATCTGCCATACTTTGCTCAATAAACTCGCCATCAGTACATGGTTTTGCATTTTTTTTGTTTGTTATTAAGTATGCTACCACACAATTAGTTTTCACAATTGAATTCATCTAATTTGCAACTTAAAAAAATATATTTGTTAAGGAAACCGACTTGTTTTCCATGCCACCATTTTGTCTTTATAACATAACCCTTCATAGGCATCAAATTAGGCAGTCTTTTCAAATTACAGTCTTTGAAAATTTTTGCAAATTCCCTTCAAATTAAGCAGAGTGTCTTACTGTTTGCCTGAACAAAAAAGTAGTTGTCTGTCCACTTTTCCCTGAATAATCTTCCTCCATCCTGAACTTTTCTTTTTGGAGGTTCTGTTTTCTTTTGAGATGTTATAAAAGCCATGCTGGGATTAAAAAAAAAATCAATAAGGGACACGTTTACTTTAGTTATACAAATTGACAGGAAAATAGAAATCAAGGTTTGGGTCCTTCCACATCTCAGCTGCTGATACAGAGGAAGGCGGAGGGCTGATTGTAAAGCATGGTGGGCAATGCGTGAGGCACTGCCAAGGTGTGGGGTACCCTTAACAATTGAATAATAAAGTTCACTCGACTTCTAAATACATTAAATGCCTAACATTGCAACGGCAGGTTGAAATATTATTGATAATCTCTGCCTTGCCGAGTCACCACAAGGGTAACATCTCGTAGTGTGTCAGTGTAATGTCTGAGGCTGTCAATTTGATTGTCTGCCCTTGGAAGACAACACCAGGGAAGCCATGTGCCATCACGGAACTGAAGCCGCCTGTGCATACAGAGAAAGCAGTATGCACGTTTATTTTATTGAACATTATGACATAATGTTATCTGCCAAGTTTATACTCCAAACTGTGCAATCGAGTTCCACTCAAAAAAATCCCCAAAAATCCCATGATGTTTTAAGTAACTTTACAGTTTTGTGCTGGTTCATATTCATGCCATTCTGGGCTGGGATAGACACCCCAGGGAAGTATTTCATGCAAACACTAAAAGTTGACTGGAAGTTGATTCTTTGTCCTTTTTATATGCTGAATCCCCAAAGTGTTCATTGAATGAATAGTCTTATGATTTCTATATAATTCTTATTATTTATTCTTTTTCAACAACTATTTCTATCAGGGCTAAGATTTTACATGTATTGAGTACAAGTATTGCTCAGAGATCTAGTTCTTTCAATGCATTTTATGAATAGGTAAGCTGAGATTCAGAGATTGAAATGAACTTGCCCAAGTTTGCACCTTCAGTGGTTTGTTCACAGTAGAAAGTGTAACCCAGTCCTGAGCTTTTTTTTCCAAGAGACGGGTCATCCACCAAGGCAGGGCTAGAAAGCATGTGTTTTAATCTCCTGTGTCCTGTTAATCTTGGCAATCTTCACAGATACTTTTCTTAAAAAGAGGTAATTCTTTCACGTAAATAGTGCAAAGCCATTTATTATTCTTCACTCAACTTTTTGTTAAACATTACACAGTAAATCCTCTAAAAACTTTTGAATCCTAATTTATTACTAGATGTAAATACGCACTTTCTGCTAATAACTCCCCTAACTGAGACCAAAGGTGACCTTAAAGCTTTCAAGAGTTGGGTTTCTGTCCTACATTTCCTTTTCAGACATTTGAACTTTAGAAAATTGCACTTCAAGCTATAGCTTGCCAGGGTATCCAGCCATCTTCTCTTCAAAGCAATGTCTTTTCTTTCATATTTGTTCCTTTGATAAAGAGGATTGAGAAATTATTGCTAAAGGGAAAATTGAAAAAAAAATTTATCATCTCTTGCAGGAAATATGAGACGTATCAAATAGTGTTTTAATCTGATGGGTTGTTTCGCCTATGAATATGGCACATTATTTTCCAAGATAATTTACATCTGTACCCAAAAACGATCGGGTGAATTCATTCTTATATATACACACATTTAAAAATATGTTATTATGTATGATTTACATATATGCATATATAAACACACAAACATTATTATTACATGTTAGATCTCTTAAGTATTCTCCTAGGCCTCAGTTGTAAGGAGTGTTCCTGGAGTCAGTAATTTAAGCCATAGCTAAATAGTCAATCATTTAATCAATACATTTAAGTAGTATGAGTGATATAAGACTACATGTTATAGTTCACCTACTGAACATACTGTAGGATCAAATTGCCCTCATAATTACTGATTTTTTTTTATGACTAAGAAAAATTCCAAGAGAAAAAAAAATGGTACAAAAACTCAGAATTTTAGAAATCCAAAGTTAATTCAGGGGTCGTTTTGGTGTTAAAAAGCAAAATAAGAAGACGAGCACAGTGGTGAGCACCTATAGTCCCAACTGCTCAGGAGGCTGAGGTGGGAGGATCGCTTGAGCCCAGATGTTCAAGGCTGCGGTGAGCTACGATCAGGCCACTGGACCTCAATCTGGGCAACAGAACTGGTCTTAAAAAAATAAAGAGTGCCTCCCCTTGACACACACACACACACACACACAAAATCAGGTACAAAAATGAGAAAACAAAGAGAACTACAACTTTTCCACTGTAGTATTAGTGACAGATGGCTTCATTTTGCGGGGAGAAAGTGTCTGCTTCACCTGTTTACCGCTTCCTCAGATAGTAACAATACTCACCCCAGTACTACAGTACTGATTTCCCACCAAATTTCATATGAAGATAAAAAATTGCTTTACTTGAATTTCATCTCATGTTTCCTCCTGTGAAGCCATTAAGTTGTCGAGGATATGAAAAGGAAAACAAAAACTGGGGTGGTAATCTACTACCTCAAATTGTATAGAGATAGATTATTTTACTATTAATAATTACCACTAAGATGAAGACAAGTTAAAAACTAATTATTTAAGGAACATAACTGCTGTATGTTTATGCTAAGAGCAGTCATCACTTGAAATCATTTTTAAACTTCTTACATATGTCATTTCCACAACTACTTTACCCAGATCTTTTATTCAAGGAAAAGTGCTATTTGCTGATAGGGGGAGGAAGAGTGCACATTTTATGAAAACCACAGCCATAATATTTCTTTTTTTTTTTTTTTTTTTTGAGACAGAGCCTCAAGCTGTCCCCCTGGGCAGAGTGCCATGGCATTACAGCTCACAGCAACCTCCAACTCCTGGGCTCAAGCGAGTCTCCTGCCTCCGCCTCCCAAGTAGCTGGGACCACAGGTGCCCGCCACAACGCCCAGCTATTTTGTGGTTGCAGCCGTCATTGTTGTTTGGTGGGCCCGGGCTGGGGATTTGAACCCACCACCTTAGGTGTACGTGGCTGGCGCCTTAGCCGGTTGAGCTATAGGCGCTGAGCCAGCCATAATATTTCTTAATTGTCATAATCTTACACTGCTCTTGTAGAATGGTATTCTTTCATCTTTACATAATGCAAGGAATAAGTGTTTTGATATTGATTTTTTAATAAAGCCATTTGTATTCTCAACCAGTTTTATAGACTAAAAGAATTTGCTAGTAAGAGTTTCATTGTGTTCATTCTCTTGGACTGTGACTACTTAAGGAGGGACCAATCTATATTTATTGCCTCCTGAAAGACCAACCCTTCACGTAACAACAGCCCTAAATCTGCCCAAGTGCCAGTGCATGTTCTACTTGCTGAAAGCCATATAGTCCGGGGATTGCCATTAACCCAATCACTTAGCCGACAAAGAGCTCCCCTTGGCATAAGTGTTCTCACTGTGGCTTTGCACAGTTTGATGAGGTATGGCCTTTAAAATCTTTGCAAACTTTCAAGAATAAAATGTATTTAAATATGTATGAGTTGTTTAATATTTCAAGTCATGTGCTATGCTATGTGCTGTTTATATGTATTTTTCTGTGTTCATAAAATCAGAAATAAGAGGGATTTTTCCCCCTTTTCTGCTCTCATTGTTTTTCCTACTTTATTTTCATCTCCTGTTCTGTCTAAAACTTCAAACAACAGGCTTGTTAACTGTTTACATGATTATTCCCCCGCAGTGACCATGAGTTATCCAGTGTTTAGTTTATGATATTTAGAAATTCAAAAGGGTGGAGAGGCCTGGCAAAGACAATTGTGTTTTAACCTGTGCCTTTTCCTGTTAGCATGACAATTTATACACTCTTCTCCCTGGCCTGTTCTTTCAGAGTTTATCTGAAAGAATTTGTGGAAATCAATTCAGAAGAGAGGAAGTCTAAAAATGTGCCTAATCTCTTCAACAAAAAAGTTTGAGGGCAGCAAATCCAACGTCCCTAATTTAAGAGGAGCTTTTCTTCCTTCAACTGTAAAATAGTCAATATATTTGAAACCTGAGATTAAGTATGGGGAGATTTAAATAAAAGTGCCATGCTTGTGATTTCTACTTTTAGTGAAAAGATTATTTTCTTCTGTAATCTATAAGTTTGGACTTCTGCTAAGCATTTTCAGCCAAATATAGCAAGAAACTGATTTGCAGTATTTTCAGATGTAAAGCAATTGTAGCTATAATTTTATTGTCACTATTCACCAAGCTCACAATTGGGCCTGATTTGATCATTTAGTATTATTATCCTTTCATCATCACTTCTTCAATAAGAAAGGATGTTGAATAAATGTATTTAAAGATTTGATTAAATATTAATACCTTAAACCTATTACCTGAAATATTATACCTTAAACAATACCATGTGCTGTCTGTATTGTCTCATTGTACTGGTGTAATGTCCTAACTACCTCTCTAGACATTTTGGCAGATTTAATGAGGTATAATTGTTATACACTAAGATGCATGCATTTAAAATGTACAATTGGACAAGGTTTAACCTATGTTTGCAAGTATGAATCTACATTACCATATCAATGTTGACACACAATTTTTTTTTAATCAAAGGAATTTTTAAAAGGAACAATTTTAAATACAATCATGATTTAGGCACTTAACTCTCAAATTGGTTCATTTTCTTTGCCCAATTTATACAGTCAGGGTAATATATTTCATGCAGTAGATGAAGTAGAATGAACTTTATAGCAATCCTAAAATAATCAATATTTTTATTTACTTGTTTTTACCTCCCATTTTCCTACTGTCATTTTATTAGCTGACTGGACCTCTTTATAGTCTAACTTTTGTAGGACCCGTTTTCCTAAATTCTGTGATACATGTATTTGACTCTGTACATGCTCATAGTTAGTGTTCATTTGACCTGATTACCATATATGTAAATTCCAAAGCAAAACAAGATTATTTAAACAATTAGCCCTCATTCTAAAACTATTTATGACTCCAAGATATGTTTCCTTCTCATATCAGTCTGTAACCTAGTTAAACATTTCCAAAGAAAAATGTACGTGTCCTCAGAAACCCTCCGTGTTGTTGGTCCCAGCTGCCCAGAAGGCGCCCAGGCGTTGTAACTGGTCTGTGCAGTCTGAGGCCTGCACCCAGAGATAGCAGTCACATCTCGCCCAGCCAGAGGGGAGCTGTGACATGCGTGGCTTCCCAGTCTTCATGTCGAGTAACGCACATTCTCCTCCTGCGTCTCTGCGGCCGTCTGAAGGGGAGAGCAGATTGCAACTCTTCTAACACATTTCTCAGAGTTCTGAAGTTAAGTTCTTTTTCTTGGAACTTGATGCCTGGATGCCTGGTTTTTCTGAGCTCAGAAAATTCGTCTATTTCTGATCTGTAAAAATTTGCCTTTAGTCCCACATGGACATCGATTTTTTAAAAAATATCTTTATTTTTTCTGGCACTTAGTTCTCTTAAAGATATCTATGCTATTTTTTGGCTTCCTCATTACAACCTCGATATAAACATTTATGCTTAAGAAGAGCTTCCAGCCTCATTGCTCCCAAACAACAACGATGTCCTTAGAAGGGGACTGGGGTCGCACATCTTGTGCATCTACATTAGACCGTAGTCCCTTGAAGGCAATTTATTTTTGCATTTTCACTGAATTGGCAGAGTACTGACGTGTGTCCAGTGCCTTAACAATCCTTGTTTAGACACAGTTTCGCTCTGGAGTACAGTGGTGTGATCATAGCTCCTTGAAGCCCTCAAAATCCTGGGCCCAAGTGATCTTCCTGCCTCGGTCTCCCAGGTAGCTGGGACTCCCAGGTGAGCACAACCACACTCAGCTTATTTTTGTTGTTGTTGTCTTGTTATATTGCCCAGGCTGAAATTCCTGGGCTCACATGATCCTCCTGCCTCAACCTCCCAAAGTGCCGGGACTACAAATGTGAGTCACCATGCCTGGCCCAACAACTATTCACAAAATAAATCTCCATCTGGCCCAGAAGAAAGGTAAAACACGGTGCCTTACTACCTCAGGCTAGAGGCAATGGTAATCTCCGGGAAATGCAGCTCACTGCAATTTTGAAAATGGGTATCTGGTTCTAACATTTGTGTGATATAGATTTAAATGGAGATTTTTAGAGGTGAGTCCTTATTACCCAGACCCTCAGAGAATGAATGTTTAATGCTATCTCTGCATTGTGGGTTAACTGTGGACTTAACCCGGCTGAAGAATGAGTGGTGTAGACACAGCTATAAACCCAGTGAACATCAGTACTTCTAACTGCCCAGTGAAGGATATCTTAACAGGAAATCTCACCATGATAAAAAATACTTGAATACAGATTATAGAGAAGACTAGGTTTTTAAAGTGTTTTGTTTTTTCCCCCCAGGATTCTAGGATAAAGTCCCGTACAGATAAATGGAATAGCCAAAACATAGTTAGAGATTCCTGCACTCTTAAGATTTTAGGCAAGTCTGAAAAAATGACGAGAAAAGAAATACACCTTGTTATATGTTAGTGATAAAGGAAAAATGGGTCCTTTTAATCCTTACTGAAAAATTTTAAAATGTATTAGTCCATATCTCAAAAAATATATTGTGCTAAATACAATTGTACCTTTCTTCAGAAACCCAGAATCTTTGGTTACTTGAGTCATAGTGTTTCCATAATTGTTAACCAAATTATTTCTGAATTCTTAAAACATGATTAATGCTATTATGCTGGTTGAAGGATACAAAAAAATAGGCTGGGCAGGGTGGCTCATGCCTGTAATCCTAGTACTCTGGGAGGCCAAGGTGGGTGGATTGCCTGAGCTCATGGGTTCAAGACCAGCCTGAGCCAGAGCAAGACCCTGTCTGTAAAAAAGAACCAGGCATTGAGGCGGGCCCCTGTAGTCCCAGCTACTCAGGAGGCTGTGGCAAGAGAATCACTTAAGCCCAAGAGTTTGAGGTTGCTGTGAGCTAAGATGCCACAGCACTCTACCAAGGGTGACAAAGTGAGACTCTGTCTCAAAAAAAAAAATACAAAAATATAAAAATATAATCTTATGTGATCAGTATAAATTACAGAGGAAAAACATAAGGATGGGCTCTAACCAGTAAATAAGATGGCATTTCAAATACCAGTAAGGCTAGTTTTCATGGAATACAAGATGCCCTAGGTTATGAGATGCATTATTACTTTTTGTACTACTCAAAAATAAGAGCATAGTCAATTATATTTGTAATACATCATTGATTAAGATGCATCCTGATTTGAGAGATGTTAAAATACAAAAATATGCATCTTAGAAATAATGACACTCTACATTTTTGACACAACAGAAAGAAATCATGACACCGCATATCTGATGTATAGAGAAGATAAACTGTAATCAGTGCTACTCAGCTACAGAGATAACTGCATTGTGAACACATGAGAACTGGCTGTTCAAACATCACTGGGAAGAATGAGTAGGGTATGAATAAAAACAGAGGAAACTGGAAGATGGAGTATTCCAGGAAGAACAAGAGAATGGCATAAATAAAGGCAGGGTTGATTGCTTTAGGTGTAAAAACAAATGCATGTTGTTAGATCATATATGTTCTAGATCTAGGACATGTCCCCAGATTTGCTTTTTGAATAAAACTAATATTTATTATGTACTCTGGATTTCAAAGAAATAAAAGAAATTATAGATCTTAGAACTATCAGAGACCTTAAAATATCAGTAACAAATATTCTGTCCTTTGGATATTATTATTTCACATTTGTACCTAACAACCAAGCCCATGCAGAGGGACATAGCCAAGGTTACACAGGTAGTCAGCATGAAGGGAACATGATGGCTCCGCTCTCTCACCTCCTAGAGCAGTGCCACTGGTCCAGGACCAAAGGGTTTCAGTGAATGCGTTTACCACATAGCCAGAAGTGTTCACTTCTACAAACATTTATCAGGGTCTTCTAATTTTTTTTACAGTCAACTGCAGAATTCTTGTTCACCTAAGACTTTGTTCTAAGAAATGCAATTGACAGATGCCATCAGTTACTAAAATATTTCTAGTGGAAATTGCTGTTAGAGGCAACAATTGTTAAGTGAACTGAGGAACATGAGACCAGAAACATAACTTATTGAGGAAACAATACCAGTGGCGGTGACCTTCACTACAGTGTTAGGTGGGTAAACACGTGCAAAGTTCTTTCAACAGCACTGGGCAGTTAATAACAACTGATGTATATCATACCTCCCCATGAGAGAGCTATGACCTTGTAAGCTCTAGAATTCAGATAAAATTTGCCTGATAAGCCAGCGTACACACACGCATACATCTATAGTTTAAAATATTTACATAATGTAATAATATTGTGGAGAATTCTGGATGATGTAGGAGGTAGACTTTATCTTGTAAATAAATGCTGCCACAACAGAGAATTCAATGGAAAACACTAAGACATACTGTGTTCTTTTGCTTTCATCAGTGTGATTTTAATCTTCACTCCTTTGGTGATATAATCCATATCACTTTTGAGGAACTGTTAGGAAGATGAACTAACATTCTTGAAATGGCATATTTCTTTAGGATCTTGAATATAATCAAAAATATAAAATACTAAAGGGATATTTATGATTAAAATTCTGCTCAAGCCAAGTATTCAAAATAGCTGTATTAACTTAATCCCATTATGGACACTGGAGAAGGTATGAGTCATTTAGAGGAATTATTGGAAATGAGAAATACATATTATAAAATACCTAAGTGTTTAAAATATATATGTATTCTCTATATGTGCACATTTGAACACTCACCCTACCCCTGCTATCATCTTTCCCCCAAATATTTCAATCCTTTTTTAAAGAAAGGAATTGTACATATGTAGATTAAATATTTTCAGCACGTCACATAACCACTGTATTTGCTAGAAAGTATATTCCCTGTGAGGGCCTGTGTGTTATCATGGTTCATCTGGGCTTCAGTGCATCCATTTAAGATTGGGTGTGCTTTCTAGAGATAAGAATCTGGGAAGGAATCTTACATCTGGGTTATATCAGAAAAGAAAAATCATTCAAATATCCAAGAGAGAAAGCAAAAAACTAAGTTTATGTATATGTGTGATATAGAGCGTATAAAAAACACAGTTCTTACTCTCATGAAGTGTTAATTTTACATAGGCATTTACATATATAATTAACGTGACAATAATTATTAATAACTCTATTTGCTGAATTTTCACTATGGTCGGGAGCTGTGTTGATGCTTTAATGCATTATTGAACTTGTACAATAGCTCTGTTTAGCAGCTATATTTATTTATGTTTTACCTTGGAAGAAATTACAGGAAAATAAAATGGTTTGATTGAGTGAAATGGCTACAGACTCAACTTTGAAGTTGGCCTCTATGTTCTACTGTAACAGGAAAATGTGTCACGTAGTCTTATAGCAATAGGAGCAAAATGCTGCAGGAACAAGGAAGCTCAGATACTCTACATGTGGAAGCAAGGATGGGGAAGGGGTCAATGAAAACTTCGCATCAGGGAAAGACCAAGAAAATGTCTTTCTAAAGCTGGGGCCATGACAGGCATGTTGGAGGAGCAATGAAAAATTCCATATGCATAGACAATAAACTGCTCGTTGGTGACAATGAAGTTAAGATGATGCCAGCCTGCACAGAGCCAGGTCACCAAGTTGTTGGGCAGTGTCCTCTGTAGGAAGAGAGTGTGTTTATCCCATGCTCATTGGAATGATTGCCACAGTGGGTTCTAGACAGACAGGCTAAGTTGTTGGACAGTACTCTTTGTAGGAAGTGTGTTTATCCCATGCTCATTGGAACGATTGCCACAGTGGCTCGTAGACAGATAGGCTAAGTTGTTGGGCAGTGTTCTCTGTATGAAGAGTATATTCTCATGCTTATTGGAATGATTACCATCGTGGCTTGCAGACAGACCACCCAGGTGAGTGAATTAAAGTAGGGACACCAGGATTGTGGAAGGGGAACCTTATTTAATAGTCATTTCTAATATAGGATTAATAACTCTTGATGACTAAGTGGATCTGGAGACTGAGGGACTGAAGAATCTCATCAAGGCATATCCTGGTGTTTACGACATAGTCATGACACATGAGGCTGTAAATATACAAGCACCATAGGGTAACTTCTTAGATTGCTGGAATCCCTCTTAGATCAGAGGTGGGTAATGAAGATCGGTTTGTCTTCAGATCAACCAGTTATCCCCCACGAAAAATCATAGATGGCAGAATACCTCTTCTCACTTCCATCTGATAGCTGGAGTTAATCTTCAAGTCTATAAGCCCAATTTAGGCAATTTGAATGATTAAAAAGGCATTAAAATTAAGACATTTTAATAAAAGAGTTTTATTAATAAGCAGCTGTTTAGATTCATTTTTACTTTAAGGGGTGAAAACAGTTGCCAAACACACAACCCTGAAATCCGGCTTTCTTCTGACAGTCCTCAGAGTTCTCTGGGATGGTGGTGTCACCTGTTTGGTGGCTCCCTCAGTGTGCTCTCTGCAGTTTAGTCTGGCTGGTTCCTTTGCCCACCATCCAGTCAGGATCTCTCCAGCAAAAATAGTGTTGTTGCTTTCCTCAGCTTTCAGGCTGAGGTAGCTGTTGGGACAACAGAAGTGACATTTGGCATAGCAGAAGAGATAAAATCAAAGGCCCAACAAAAACAGGGTAAGAAATAGCCTGCCCTCTGGATCCTTGGCTGACTACATACAATCTTGCATTTACAAAACCTTCAGCATCACAAGGGAAACGTGGGGGCAGAGAAATCAGATGAAATGTTCAAGTCTCTCCAGGTTTGAGGTTCTGGAAAAGTATCTTAGAACCCCCTTTCCTCCTTGTTCTTTGAGTAGCTCCCTAATCAGACCTTGTTGAAAGCAGGCTGAGATACTCCTTGTGCTTTATAAAGACATACTCAACTGAACTTTTTAAGTGTAATGAACAATTTAAAAGGTAATAATTTAAGGTATGTACTTTAGAAAAGAGGAATAATAAGAACCCTAAAGTAATTTAAGATATGTTATTGTTGCCATTCTGTTCTTAGGTCAAAGACCAAAAATTTAGAAATATTTCTTCCTTATTGATATGCCCCTAAGATGAATTCTTGGAGCTGCTAATCCTTTTGCCAGATTTTGTGGTCTAAGATAGTTTTCTTTATCTTTCTTTTCTTTTATTCCCTTTTTCTTTCTTTTTTCTATTTTTCCTTTCTCTTCTCTTTTCTTTCTTTCTTCTTCCTTTCTCTCCCTTCCTCCCTTCCTTCCTTCCTGCTTTCCCTTTCTTTTTGCTTTCTTCCCTTCTTTTTCTTTTCTTTTTTTTTAAGAAAAATACAATAATAAGTAAATTTATTATCGTATAGAAGAGTTTCTTAAAACAGAATCATTCATATAAATATTTCCATTGTTCTAAGTTTAATAAAAACAAATAATATATAAACTTCATCCAATGTTAGCTATATGATTAAACATCTGTATGAATTTTTTAAAACTGAAAACTGATGACTTAGGAGGGCCCAGGTTTAGAATATAGAAAGTAGATTTAATTTTAGGATACATTAAAACTCTATGTATGGGCCAAATGAAGGGCTCATACCTATAATCCTAGCATTCTGGGAGGCCAAGGTGGGTGGAATGCTTGAGATCAGGAGTTCGAGACCAGCCTGAGCAAGATTGAGACCTCTGTCTCTACTAAAAATAAAAAAAAACTAGCTTGGTGTTATGGCAGGCACATGTAGTCTCTGCTGCTTGGGAGACTGAAGCAAGAGAATCACTTGTGCCCAAGAGTTTGAGGTTGCTGTGAGCTGTGATGCCCTGGCACTCTACCTAGGGTGACACAGTGAGACTCGGTCTTAAATAAATAAATCCCTATTTATGCATTCTTCGTTTAAAAAAAAAATAGAGACAGGTCTCACTGTTGCTCAGGATGGGCTTGAACTCCTGAGCTCAAGCAATCCTCCCACTTTGCTCTCCAGACTGCTAAGATTATAGGTGTGAACTATCACCCCTATAATTCATTCTTCATTTTATTGGGAAAATGGATACCAAGGAATCTATAAAATATCTAATTCAAGGTGTTCTGATTATTTGAATGTAAAAAGCTTTGCTGACATTTCCAGGTCGTTTGGATTCTTGGGCTTCAGTATCTCAGCTTTGAAACGTTTTTGGAGACCTTATATGAATATTCATGGTTCTAACAAGTTTTTCCATTTTCCAAAAATGATTCTGAAAAAGCACAACATGCACAGATAATAACCTGAAAATCATAAAACAAGAGAAGAGAAAGGGGACTTCATGACTTTTAAGCTGGTATCCCCAGGGATGATAGGTTTTTTTTCCTACTAGCATAACACATCTTTTGTAAAGATCTCATGGCTCTTCTCTATAGTTTCTCAAAGGAGTCTTTGGCGGACAAATGGCTGAAAAACCTCAGTCCAAGGCTTCCTGCTTCTAGAAAGGCAATTGACCTTATTTTATCATTGGATTAGCAGCTAGTTAACCAATAAGACTATATTAATCTTTAGGGTGACCCATCATTATTTTTACACATGGGAAAGTTGTAAGTCGTAACCACAAAAGCACTGCTACCTTTCTGGTGCGTGTCCTGTGCAATATCATTATGTTCCAGACTCTGGAAGTTCTTTGGTTGTTGCATGTTCAACGTAGTATAGTTGTTTACAGAAAACATGAGGCCCGTGATGCTGACTCACCATCCCCTTCCTGGGTTCATCTAACCCCTTACAATGCCTGAGACACTTTGCCACACTCATCATGAATCAGAAAAACTAAAGAGAGTTTAGGGAAAAAAACAGATTAGTGGGAATACTTTATTCTCAAAATAAGTTATTCATAGTTTGATCGAGGTAAATATTAAAGCAGGTATGTTTAATTATTAAATCACTATTTTTACTTTTAACTTAATTTTAATTTATTTTATACCTCATAGGAACAGAATTCCTTGAACGAACACTTTGGAAGATGTTACTCAAAGAACTAATCAAGAATTACAATTTCATCATAATTTTTTTCTTCCATAACAGATAATCTTCTCCATATGTAAGAGACCTGTGGATGAGTTTTGTTTGTAATCTTCGTTGCCCTGGATCACCACCTTCACAGCTTTACCAGAAAACAGAAACTAGAAGGGGTATAACCTCCCTAAAGAAATTAAATTGAACAAACTTTTACTGAGTCCTTTCCATGTATGAGGTGCTGGGAATCAAGCAAAGATAAAAATGAGATGAATTTGGTCTTCACAGTCTAAAATTTTGGGAAGGAATTCATAGACTCCTGTAATTTGTGTACATAATACAAGTGACGTAAGTTAACTTGGTGAAGTTGGTGCACTGGGATCATGTCTACACTGAGAGAGTGGATAAGAGCTATACTGGGAGGAAGGCTTCCCACAAGAGCTGACTTGGGGTCAAGGCCTTAAAGATGAGGTGGCATATGGATGGTGTTTGAACAGAAAAACAGACAAAAGCAAGAGCAAAGACAAGAAGGTGGGACAGAGCACGATTTGTTCCGAGACTGGGGAGCAGGCCCAGGTGGCCAGAGTACAGTGGGCACGAGGAGCATAGTGGGAAGGGAAGCTAGGAAAAAAATCCGGACAGAATGTGACTGGCCTCAAAGAACTTAGACTTTTTTCTACAAAGCAGTGGCATCCAAAGTAGAATGGGCAAGAAGATTCATTGTGTACCAGAAAAAAGTATTAGGTCTCCTTTATAACTTTTTTTTTGTATTTTTCTATTTGAATGTCTATTTTTTCAGTGTGTTTTATCAATCTATCTGCTGGTAGAACATTACATAGATATCTTATGTCAATTAATATGCTTATACGGGGGAATTCATGGTTGACTCTCCCCCCACACCATGGAGAATAGAGTTAAAAAGCTGGGGACCTCTTGAGAGGATACAGAATTTTAGTTAGACAGGAGAGTTAACTTCAGGAGGTCTGTGGTACAACAGGGTGACTATAGTTAACAGACATGTACCATATACTTGAAAGTTGTTAAGAGAATAGATTTTAAATGCTCTTACCACAACAAAATGAAAAGTACGTGATAAGGAGTATGTTAATTAGCTGGTTAGCTATTCCACAATGTATACATAGATCAAAACATTATGTAGCACATCATAAATGTATATAATTTTTATTTGTTAATTTAAAAAATTAATAAAAGTAAAAGTATCTTGGAGGAAAAAAAAGCACAAAATCACTATCATAAATGACTACCTCTTGTCTAGTCTCAAGTAGACAATTCAAACAGATTACCTTCTAAAATAAATGATAAAGCTTATTAGATCTTGGAAAGATCTTAGAGGTGATATTATTTAACTCAGTTTTTCTACAGATGAGCTAGAGACCAATGAATATAAACTATTAGCCAAAGTCTAGTGTGTTGAGGAAAGAGCCTGGTCTGGATAATCCATCTGCATTTCGATAACAAAGCTCCTCTGTTTTTGCTTAACCAAGGGCATTCCCCAAAGCACATGTAGTAAGAATAAGATGGAGTAGGCTAAGGCCAACAGAACACATTTGGCCTGGTCATTTTAGGTCTTAAGTGACCTTCACCTCCTGTCTCTTATTCTTATTGTTTTGTAAATAGTTCCCACCCTAAAGATGCCCATCTTGAATAGTTTAGGAAGATTGATTTAGGAAATTGATTTTTAAATCGGAAATGTTGTAATAGGTCACTGAGTTATGCTGATTATTCTTTAAAGTAAGAGTTAATGTGGTCTTTGCTTTAAACTTTTAAAGTTTAAACAGAACAGTCTTGGAGAGGCTACTCTCACTATTCTCCAGAATTGCTGGCCTTCTGGCAAGTAAAGTCTGATGGACCTATCTCCTTCTCTGTATATTGGCTGACGGTGACAGGCCGCAGGACTCTGGTAGTCTGGTAACATTCCTGCCTTCTACCAAGATTCTATCAGCCAATTGAACATAAATCCTGTGTTCATGCCACTGACAGATAAAACCTAAAAACGTTAGTTGCAGCATGATGAAAAGAAGATACATAAAAAGTATATCTTAACAACAGGAAGTATTTTAGGAAAAAAAACATAATTTTTAAAAGAGCATTCAAAGCAAACACTTGCTATCTGGAAAACTGTCACATGGTATAACTTCTTGCTGGCCAGCCCACCAGATAAAACAATGCTCCTGCTCTGTGATAAGAGGAAAAGAGCTGGGCAGGGGATAATCTGCCCTCAGGGCCCTTTACAAACCCCACTTCTTAGACTTGATGTTGAAATTCTTACCACACAATATTGCATTGTTCCTAAATTGCCTCCCTTCTTCATTTTGTTCAAAATTAATTTTTAGGAAGAAATGACATCCAGCATTAGAAGACAGAAGTAGTCTGGATACGGGAAGGGGTCGAAATTTTATTTTCATTTCCCTGCAAATGGGTGAGTTTTTTTTGTTTGCTTTTTAATGATTTTCTTACCTACTTCAGGTAAGTGAAAGGAGGTGTCGTATAGAGGCCGCAAACTGGCATCCCATGGGTAGAATTTGACTTAGACATTGTTTTTGTTTATTTTCCCCCATGTGTAATTAAACATTCCCTTTTATAATTAAAAATTTTTGAAATATAATTTTGAACATTTGAGCAGAGAACATTTATATATGCTTTACCTAGATGCCCCAATTTTTACAAGTTTTGCCAAAGTTTGCTTCATCATTCTGTCTCCCCCAGTCTCTCCACATATACACACGTTGTTTTTTAAAACTATTTAGGAGTCGATTGCATATATCATGGCCCTTTATTCTTTAATACATCAATGTTCAAATATTCCAAAGGACCAGCGCTATAGCCCCAAGACAATAATCAAATTCAGAAAATGTAACATGGGTACATTTATCTTATCAATTTTTCATATTCTACTTTTATCCTCTCATTTGAATAATTCTCCTTAAAGCAATTTTTCCCAATATAGAATCTAGTCCAGGATAACATTTGCATTTGGTGATCATGACTGTTTAATTTCTTCAGTCTGAAACAGTCCCTCAGTCTTACTTTGTTTTTTGTTTGTTTGCTTATTATGACATCAATGATGTATTTGAAGCATTCTGGCTAGTTATTTTATAAAATATTGCTCAGTTTGGGTGTTTCCCATGGCTCCTTGTGATTAGATTTAGGCTATGCCATTTTGGCTGAAATACTATATAACAGATGTCGTGCCTTTCTCAGGAAACTGCACCTTGGCAGTACAGGACACCCATCTGCCCCTCCTTGGAGGTATTAATTTTGATGACTTTGGTTAAGGTTTTGCCTATTGTCTGCACCACACTGTTTCTGCTTCCCTGTGTAATGAGTAATTTGTGAAAAATGCTTCCAGACTATGCAAACCACCTGCTCCTTACCCAATGCCTTTCTCTACCTTGATTTACCATCTACTAATATTCATGCCTACATCATTTTTTCTTAGGATGGTGGTAAAAGAGGGATTTTCTTTTTTTTTTTGAGACGGAGCCTCAAGCTATCCCCCTGGGTAGAGTGCCATGGCATCATGCTCACAGCAACCTCCAACTCCTGGGCTCAAGTGAGTCTCCTGCCTCTGCCTCCCAAGTAGCTGGGACTACAGGCGCCCGCCACAGCGCCGGCCATTATTTGGTTGCAGCCATCATTGTTGTTTGGCGGGCCCGGGCTGGGGATTTGAACCCGCCACCTTAGGTGTATGTGGCTGGCGCCTTAGCCGCTTGAGCCACAGGCGCCGAGCCAAAGAGGGGTTTTCTAACATCATCATTCCATATTAGTCAGAAGTATAATGGAAGGAAGAAATGAACTTTCTGTTTTATTTTTCTTTCCTTCTTCCTTCCTCCCACTCTCTTTACCTTCTTCTGCTTCCTCCTTTCCTCCCTTCTTCTGTTCCTCTCTCCCTTCCTCCCTCCCTTTCTATCCGTATGTACTCATGAATTATTTTTTAATTCAATTGTTTTTAATGTTTTTCCTTTTCCCCAATTGCTTATGGTTGTAAAATAAACATAACATAAAACTTCCCATCTTGCCCACTTATAAGTACAGTTCAGGGCATTCGATACATTCTTAATGTCATGCACCATCACCATCCACAATATCTCCCCAACTCTTCATCTCAAAACAGAGACTCTACACACCCATTAAGCAATAACTTCCTGTTCCTCTTACTCCTGAAGGAGTTAAGGAAATTTCACGCCAAAATATGATTCCTTGGTAGAAAGAATATTTTGAATTAAAGGCCATTTATGATCAGAAAGCATTGGAAGAGGCCTCTCGTCTAACTACATAAAACCTGAGTAACCTGGCTTAGAATCAGAAGGAGCTGCTGACTTCCTTATTACATGGTAATTGACCTGCCTTCAAGGTCATCTGAAGCAGGAGACCTGTATCTTAGAATCTACAAGTCAATCTGTTTTCACCCAACTACACACATCCCCCTCTAGCAACCACTTGCTGCACCAGCACGTTCCACATTCTCCCTCCTCCCTTCCAAAAGCCATCTATAAAAGTCTGTGTCCATCACTGAGACTTTGGGTAATCATTCTTGTGATTACCCCCCATGCGCATAGTATTTGGAAACAAACCTTTCTTTTATTAATCTACCATAATTGCCAAGGGGGAAAGGGCAGGTTTGACCAAGATCCCTACACTCCCAGCTCCTGGTAACCTCTACTCTGCTTTTTGTGTTTGTGAGTTTGACCACTCTAAGGAGCTCATAGAAAAAGCATCACATAACATTTGCCATTTTGTAACTGGCTTATTTCACTCAATATTATTAGCTTATTTCCCCTCAAGATTTATCCATGTTGTAGCACATATCAAAATTTCCATCTTTTGTAGGACTGAAAAACATTCCCTTGTATATACTACATTTTATAGTAGTATAAATTTTTTGCTTATTTGTTTAGCCACTGGTAGATATTTGGGTGGCTTCCATGTTTTAGCCATGTGAATAATACCACTATGAACAGAGGTGTACAAATATCTCCCTGAGATCCTAATTTCAATTCTTTGGGGTAGATGCCCAGAAGTGAAATTGCTGAACTAGAAGGTAATTCTATTTTTAATTTCTTGAGGAACTTTCATACTGTTTTCCACAGAAACTGCATCACTCTACATTCCCACTGATGACACACAAGTTCCATTTTATTCACATTCTTGTCAACACTTGCTATTTTCTGTTTTTCTGATAGTAGTTACCTTAAGGAGTGTGAGGTCATTATCTTATTGTAGTTTTGATTTGCATGGCCCTAATGACTAGTGATATCTGCTTATTGGCCATTTGAATATCTTCTGTGGAGAAATGTCTATTCAAGTCCTTTGCTCATTATTGAATTGTGTTGTTTATTTTTCTGTTCAGTTTTAGGAGTTGTCTCTATATTCTTGATATTCATCCTTTATCAGATATGTAATTCACAAATATTTTGCATTCCGTGAGTTGCTTTTTTATTTTCATATTATCTTTTTGATGCCTGGTTTTATTAAATTTTTATTAAGCAAAATTTGTCTATTTTCTTTGCTGCTTATGCCTTTTTGTCACATTGAAGAAATCATTGCCAAAGGCAATATGATGAAGTTTTTCTTCTATGTTTTTTCTATGAGTTTTATAGTTTTAGGTCTTACATTTAGATCTTTGATCCATTTTGAATTCATATTTGTGTATAACATTAGTTAAGGGTGCAATTTCTATTCTTTCACATGTGGATATCCAGTTTTCCTTGCATCATTTGTTGAAAAGACTGTCCTTCCCCCATTGAGTAAATAGTCTTGGCATCTTTGCTGAAAATCATTTGACTACATATATGTTTACTTCTGGGCTCATTCCATTGGTCTATAGTCTGATTTATAATATAGTCTGAGGTCTGGTAGTGTGATTCCTCCTGCTTTGTTTTTATTTCTGAGTATTGTCTTGGCTATTCAAGATTTTTTTCTGACTCATATAAAACGAAGTATTATTTTTTCAAGATCTTTAAAGTATGACAGTGGGGCTTTAATAGGGATTGCATTAAAATTATATATTGCTTTGAGTAGTATGGACATTTTAACAATGTTGA
>NW_003852399.1:39242809-39246108 GCF_000181295.1 Otolemur garnettii
CCACCTTAGGTGTATGTGGCTGGTGCCTTAGCCACTTGAGCCACAGGCACCAAGCCATCAGCTATTAATTTTAAAACATCTGTAGTATGTTTCTAACAGCCACCAATTCTCCAATTTTCTGACAACGACTGGGTGTCCAAAAATTCAATTCCTTTTTGATACCATCTACTTGGTGTTAGTGTCAGATCCTTACAGTTAAAGGACCCAGTCTCACAAGAAGCCTCCACTTCAGACAAGATTTGCAAATCCTGGGCCACCTGTTCTTCTGACCAACAGGATATCAAGTGGGGGTTCCCATAACCCCCTTACAGGTTCAGTGCTTTGTTAGAAGGGCTCACAGACCATAGGAAAACCCTTTGCTCACATTTATTGGTTTATTATAAAGGATACTGTTGTCAAAACTAAGAGTTTTGGTCTAGGCCCAATTATTCATTTACAAAGATCCAATCATTGAAACAATTAGAATTGCCAAGGAAAAACCTGAAAGGGGTTTGGCAGTGTACCCAGAGACAGACCAGTAGAAGTTCAGACCAAGTTTAATGAAAGAGGACTAAGACCCATCTGGGCAAAGATGGCGGCTTCAATGAGGATGGTTGCAGGCTTGTTTTTGTACTAGGTGTAGGAGCAGGAATATTCCACAGGTTGCTGAAAGTTCGGCAGACTAGGGTCTTTCCAGGGGAACTCTTGGGGAGTGAGATGAGTGGGATAGGTAGATTTTTATTCTGGGAAAGGAGGTGTGGAAAGGGCTTAGGCGCCTAACAAAAAGGAATTTTTTATATGACAGAAGTCTTGTTGGGATTGTAGGAGAAGCTTCCTCAAATCCATCTCCCCAGTGGAGATCATGGGCTTTTAAAGGGGGGGCTACATATCTTTGGGCAGTTCATGGTGTAACTAACAAACAAGGGGCTCCATGCACTGGGGCAGTTCTTGAAGGATGGTGATTCTTGGTATCAGGAATCTTGCTCAGGGGCCTTTAGAATATCTTCAGAACATCCACTGTTTCTAGAAAACAATTCAAAAGTCAGGATGTTAGTTAAGAGAGCAGACCATATGGGGGTCATTGAAATTTGTTCAGTGGGGGGCAGGTTATAATACAACTGAAGAACAGCAAAATGGAAAAGATTCATAAGTCAAGGTATGAGGGTGGAGTATGGAGCTTCAGTGTCCTCTCTGGATGCTCCAAGCTCCCAGAATCTTGGTGTGTTCACCAACCAGAAAGCTCTCTGAGTCTCCTTGTTCATGAGATTTTATAGGGCTCATTCACCAGCACCCTCTTCCTTCGCAAGAGGTCAGTGGGTGGGACTGAAAGGTGTAAGCCACTAATCATTTGTTCTCTCTGTTGACCAGCCCTTTCCTGAGGCTGTCCACCTTGCCCCCTCCATTCCCAAGTCACCTCCTTATAAACTCAAGAGGGAATGAAAGTGGCTTCTTATGAAAACAAAAGACACTCCTGTTGCTCAGGATATTTCAAAGAGCTCGGGGATAAGACAGACCTAATATATCTTATTATATTGCATGTCTATATATCAGATATTTTAAGGTTTTTCTTTGAATTTTCATAAAAAGAGAAAAAATAATTGAGAAGTGGAAATGCATAAATAAATTGAAAGGGAGAAAACAGAAGAAAGGGCATAAAAATAAAGGAGAAAAAGAGCAAAGTAGAAAAAAAGCATTTATGTGATTTAGGCAACTGTTTTAACTTCTTACAACATTCCACATATTTTTACAGAATTATTTTGAAGTTAGAATTAGTATTAACTGAATATTAATTATCATAAAATTTCTGGTCATTTCTAATACTGATGACAATGACAATGATGATAGTAAATTATATTAGTGAAAGATAATGTCTTTTCAAGTTTGCTTATTTAGATAAGACTTACCATAAACTTCAATTAAGTATTTTTATGAATACATAGTTCATTTTCTTAAGTGGAAAATGTCACACTTAGCCTTGACTACCACAAGAAACATGATCACATAAATATCCTTGAGGTCTGTAATGACTCAGGAACCACATTAAGGAAATTATTTCAGGAAAGTTTAACTATTATAATTATTCATTAACCAATGGCAGAATGATTCGATTTATGTTTTCTATCAGAGATATACAGACAGCAGAATCATGTTACTAGGTTACATAAATAAGCTGGTTCTTTCTTTCTTTTCTTTCTTTTTTTTTTTTTTTGCAGTTCTTGGGTTTGGACCTGCCACCTTGGGTATATGTGGCTGGCACCCTACTCCTTGAACCACAGACGCCGCCCACTAGGTTACATAAATAAGCATGGCAAATTTGCTTTGTGCTGGTTTGTCAAGTATTTGGTTCAAGACATTTCATATCACTTTAAAATGTCCAAAATAGCTCCCAGATTCAAATTCAAACTCAAGAATGCAGGAATAATGAAAATAAGAACAGCTCTTCTCATTTGGAAAAAACTGACTAATTGCCTTTTCTCAGCTAGAGTCTCTAGTGGACAAGTGAAGAATGGCAGTGTTTCTGGGGCCAAAGATCATTGGGGAAAGTTCTGTGATTACCGTACTGGCAGTAATAAGTTTAATTTGTAATGGTTTTCTAAATAATTTTATCTACACATACTTCATTGCCATACAGTTCTAAGGAGATATCTATAACAATTAGTTGAAAAAGCCTTAATTTATAATGAGTTTGTCTTCAGTAGCAGAATAAATGAGAAGGTCTGAGAAATAATATCCCAAAGAAGAACTTACAAGGACCATAATGGCAACAACAATAGCTGCAATACGTATGCGACTGGCCCTTCAAGTTTCTTGCATTAAGTTTCTTTTTTCTTAGTCTGTTTGATGTTGCTATAACAAAACATCTGGGTCTGCGTAGTTTATAGTGTGAGAAGGAACACTAAGAAGGGAGCTTCAAAGCCGGGTGGGAGGAAAACCTGGCCTGCTGAACCAGGGGATCTGGAGAGTCCATAAGAAGGTGGGTCTGGGGGGCGGAGCCAAGATGGCGAACTGCAGCCAGCTTTTCGCAGAAGCTCCCGTCCAGAAGGAGGCTGAAAGGACAGAACCTTAGCAAAGTAGCTGATGGTTTGGAGCAGAGACAAGAGAGAAGATTGAAGAGTGCACTTCAACCTTCCTGAGGCGAGCCGCGACCCTGAAACTACAACCAAAAGGTACAAAATCCACCACCAAGCAGACGGGTGTCCCCTCCCCCACAACAAGGGCTCGCGCAGTTTACTCCATGCAAACAAGCGAGCAGAGTTCAAACTGCCTCCCACTCTATTCCATGGGAGAGACCCCCTAAAAACTGGACCTCCTACCCCCGC
>NW_003852399.1:39255052-39293097 GCF_000181295.1 Otolemur garnettii
AAAAAAAAAAAAAAAAAAAAAAAAAAAAAGAAGGTGGGTCTGAGGTAACCTGGGTAACCAATGACCAATAGAAAAGGGCACTACTGCCCAGAGGTGCAGAGGTTGCTGTTTGCTAGGCTGAAGCCGTGGCACTGTAGTCTGGGCAACAGAGCAAGGCTGATTATAAATATAAATATAAATATTCAGTTTCCTTTACTTTCTGAAAAAGTTAACTACAAACAATATTTTTCACATATAGGTGTATGTTGCTTATAACAAAACAGTATTTCCAGTGATTATATTATTGACATAAATATGGAGGTAAAAGGAAAGGGTTATAGGCATTTTAAAATATAAAACAAGATTATAACGCGCACACATCCAAAAAATACAGTGAGTGGACAGTATGGAGCACTGAGTGGGCAGAGAGCTTTGGATGATCCAGTGGGGACATAAATAGACTCTGTAGCCATGACAGAAAAAGGAAGAAGGGATGAAAGATATTAGTAATCATGGCTGGGCACAATGGCTCATGCCTGTAATCTCAACTCTGAGAGGTTGAGGCTGTGGGAGGATCCCTTGAGCTCAAGAGTTCAAGACCAGCCTGAGTAAGAGTGAGACCTTGTCTCTACTCAAAATAGAAAAAATTAGCCATGCATTTTGACATGTGCCTGTAGTCCCAGCTACTTAGGAGGCTGAGGCAGGAGGATTGCTGAACCCAGGAGTTTGAGGTTGCTTTGAGGTAGGCAGCATAGTGCTGTAGCCTGGACAACAGAGTGGGACTCTCTCTTAAAAAAAAAAAAAGATGTTAGTAATCATCAAAAGTTCATAAAAATTTAAAAATGCTTGCAGAATAAAAATTTATAAAGAAGAATTGAAACATAGTCAAAGAAATCTAGGAATTTGAACAAAAATACAAAGTTAACACATAGAAGAAAAAATATGTGTATGAAAAGACAAGAGAAAAGTTTGTCCAAGAGAATTTACTATGAAGCTAAGAGAAGTTACCCATGGATCACTATGAAAGTTTTGAGGCAGACTGGGTTATGGTGATTATCTCAGTTCTAAGAAACACAGTTGACAGTGTCCTTCTGATTCATCATGGAGGTTTCAGCTTTCTCAGCTTATGAGTGGGGCAGGGAAGCCTTCATTTGTTTCTGTCCATGTGGATTTTAAGTTTCTTGATTTCTGCATATCTCAAAATTTTCATAATGACTCACCTATACTCCCCCCCCACACACACAAAAGGGTCAGGAAATGCTTAAATCAATGAATTACAAAAAAAAAAAAAAAAAAAAGCCCAAAACTACGAAAATATTATGTACAAAGAAATGACAATCAGAATAACACTGGATGGTACAGTAGATGACTTGTTAACCGTATGGCAAAAGACAGTGGGATAGCTTTTGAATATTGGAAGGAATGATTTTCACACAGGATTCTCTACCCAGCCAAACTATCAGTAAAATTTTGAAAGTAGAAAATAAAAATATTTTAAGGCATGCAAAGTTCAGAAAGTTCATCTCTATGAAATCTTTATCCAGGAAGCTTCTTGAGGAAATAAATGGAGACATGGAAGCCCTAGTGTCTTTGTCCATTCAGGCTTGTTAACAAAACTACCATAAGACAGCTGGCTGATAAGCAGAAAACATTTATTTCTTACAGTTCTGGAAGCTGAGAAGTTCAAGATCAAGGTACCAGCAG
Source organism: Otolemur garnettii (assembly GCF_000181295.1). Taxonomy (NCBI): domain Eukaryota; kingdom Metazoa; phylum Chordata; class Mammalia; order Primates; family Galagidae; genus Otolemur; species Otolemur garnettii. The sequence goes on from NW_003852399.1 coordinate 39,256,736, forward strand.
ATTCAATGTCTGGTGAGGACTCATTCCTTACAGATGGTGTCTTTTAGCTGTATCACCACGTGGTAGAAGGGGCCACCATGCTCCTTTAAGACTCTTTTATATGTGCACCAATCCCGTTCATGAGATTTTCCATCTTTGACATAATCACTTCCCAAAGGCTTCACCTTGTAATACCATTACATTGGGAATTAGCTTTCAACATGTGAAGTTTTGGAAAAGACACAAACATTCAAATGATAGCACCAAGGATTTAGGAAATAGTGATCATGATACTTGCATGCTAAAAAATGGTTAACTATAAAGGGAAGCTAGATCATGAGCTAGGGGTAAAACTAAAACCATACCTATTGCAGTAGGGAATAAAATTCCTGAAATTGATAAATTATAAAATAACAGCATATAATTTAGTGATGGCTATCAGAAGAAAGAGCTTAAAAATTTAGAAATTGGGTCAGATGTGGTGGTTCACACCTGTAGTCCTAGTACTCTAGGAGGCCGAGGTGGGAGGACTGCTTGAGGCCAGGAGTTCAAGACCAGCCCGAGCAAGAGTAAAATCCCATTTTTACAAAAGATAGAAAAAGTTATCTGTGTGTGATGTTGTGTGCCTGTAATCCCAGCTACTTGGGAAGCTGAAGATCCCTTGAGCCCTAAAGTCTGAGATTGCAGTGAGCTATGATGATATCACTACACATCAACTAGGGTGACGGAAGTAGATTCTTTCTCAAAGAACAAAAAATGTTAGAAATTGGTTGCCCCTACATTGGGGAGGAGTGAGATAACATATAGTGGTTTCACATTATTAGCTCTTAAATATTTTCTGTTTTTAAAACCAAATGTTTGTAAATCAATTAAGATAGGTAAGGTTTGCTTCAGTAGTAAATAACCCCAAATTTCTGTCTTAAAACAGCAAAATGTAGGTCACACTCAAACAACATGACTATCTGAGTCACTGATGCTTCACATAGTCTTCTGGGACCTAGGCTAACAGAGGCTCATCTTTACATTTGCACATGTATTTATTTGCAAAAGGCAGGGAAAGCAGAAGGAGCAGGGCAGATGACGTGCCATCTCTTGATTTTTATGCTGGGAAGTTGCACAAATCCTGTCCTTTATTTCACTGACTAAAGCAAACCTCATGACCCAATTTGATGGCTACAGGGCTGGGAAATGTCATCCACTCCCAGAAAGTTGCAGCAATACTTGAGAACAAGAAGACGTTACTGGGTGTGGTTTCTGTCCTGTAATCCTAGTGCTTTGGGAAGTTGAAAGAGAAGGATTCCTTGAGGGCAGGCGTTCAGGACCAGCCTGAGCAACATAGTAATAGCCCGACTCTACAAAACAAAACTAAACAAAAATTAGCAGGGCATGGTGGCTTGTGCATGTAGTCCCAGCTTCTCAGGAGGCTGAGGTAGAAGGATCACTTCTGCCTCAGAGTTTGATGTTGCAGTGAGTTATGATGTAACGCGATGGTGCTCCAGCCTGGCTCACAGAGTGAGACTCTGTCTCAAAAAGAAAAAAAACAGAATCAGCTTACAGCAGCCTACAATACTTTTTAAATAACCAAGAGTAGAATATAAGGAATGAAGAGCATTTTGAAAAGTACCTATCTCAAATTAATGGTAGTTATTTTCAAATTATTTTGCCATTTTTAAAGAATTAACACGTTGCTTAATACTGATTGATCAACCTATTTTTATTGTGGAGAAACCCCACAAAAAACATAAAATTTACTTTCCCAACAATGTTAAAGTATCCAGAATGATATTGCCAACTAACTGAATGCACAGTTTCATGCAACAGCTCTCTAGATTTAGGAAATAATGATAATGATACTTGCATGCTAAAAAATGGTTATTTAACTATAGAGGGAAGCTAGATCATGAGGTAGGGGTAAACTAAAACCATACCTACTGCAGTAGGGAATAAATAATGTCTGAAATTATGGCAACCAGCATCCTGCTTTCTGTGTTTATGAGTTTAACACTCTAGATAGTTCAGGTAAGTGGAATCATGAAGTAAACAATCACTGAGTTGGTGCTTGCTTGTTGATGACATTTCAACAAATGTAGCTAACTTATGAAATTCAGCCTCTTACTGCAGAAAGAAAATCATGAGCTTTTCATCACTGGGTCTTGAGGAATCAAGTTCTAAGCAATCAACGCAGGAAATTAATGAAAGGATTCAAAGAGCTTTCAAAATAGGTTCCACCCACCCTCCTAAAAATATGCTTCTTAAGTTTGAAATTGACTGGCTATTTAGACTCCAGCATTTGTAAAATTATGTAATGCCCAATGCTTAACCAAAGGAAACACTAGGCAAATTCAGGAAATATCAGTAGGTGATGCCTGAATGGAAAACATCTGTGGAAAACTCCCGAGAGGGCCAACTGGGGTTCCTGGTGTTACTGAATGGTGTTTTTTTGTTGTTGTTGGTTTTTTTAAGACAGAGTCTCAAGCTGTCAGAGTCTCTGGTGTCACAGCTCACAGCAACCTCAAACTGTCAGAGTGCTCTTGTGTCACAGCTCACAGCAACCTCAAACTCTTAGGCTCAAGCAATTGTCTTGCCTCAGCCTCCAGAGTAGGTGGGACTGCCCGTGCCCGCCACAATGTCCGGCTATTTTTTTTTTTGCAGTTGGGCTGGGGTGGGGTTGGAACATGCCACCCTCGGTATATGGGGCCCAGGCCCTACCCACTGAGCCACAGGCACTGCCCAACTGAATGTTTTTAACTTCTCATTCATACTACCTGGGTTTTCTTTTCTCACATAGTACCTTTTTTCTTGGCCGTACACTGCTTTTATTTACCTGCATGAGTGATTTTGTTGACAGGAGCTGTTTAACTCTCTGTTCTGTCTATATCTCCCCAATAGGAAACACCTGTAAGTAACTGTGTATTACAACAAAAATGAACCAACCCTTCTTAGGCTGCTTTCTTTTGGTTCACAGATTAGCTCTGTTGGCATAGAGCTCTTGGCCTGCTTATAGAAAATCAGGTTACTGATTCGCAAAGGTGAAACATTGCCTTTCCCCTTTACCAAAAAAGGAACAGTGGAGCTAAGGCATCTTGACATGTTGGTATTCAGATTAAACTGGAGTGAGAGCTGCTGATCCGCTGGCGCTAATTAAAATCAATATTCCAAACAATGAAAGGCCCAGATCACCTGGGAATATCAGACGCCTGCCAAATGTAGTTGGAAGGAAGAACTCAACATTTATCCTAAAAAGCAACAGGGTGGCGGGAGGAGGAGGGACCAGCCTCGAATTCAGCGAAAATTGACTCACAAATTTAGTTTTGACTAGGGGTAGAAATAATCAATTTTAATTTTATTCTAGTTAGCTTTAACCTGCATGTTTAAGTTGATAAAAAGGACAAATAAACATCTCAGAAAATCTTGATGCTTCCCAGTCTTAGTTTTCCTGCATTCACTTAGAAACACATGTAGAGTTTATTTAATTTTGGAACTAAATTTCAGAGTTGTTAATCCACTTCTTTCACTTTACACAGTAAATCAATTACTAGATAAGCTAAGAATTTAAATTCTGATTTGCACAATTTGTAAACTATCTGACAGCTCTATTCTCCTCCCAAGAGTCTAGCGTTGTTTGTAAGAGGACCTCGTAGGCAAACCGAGTCCTCCAATCCGACTCCACTATAGTGGTCTCCAGTTTCTCACTCAGCCAGGGTGCATTCTGATTTTTTTCAGGTTGCCTTAAAGCATTGACATCTTAAAACTTTAACTCTGAAATTGGAAATAAAAACCTTTAACACTTTCTTGGCATAATCCTCATTCATAGCAGTAATCTTATGAATGAAGTTTCTAATATTTTCCAGGACAATTGTCCTTTTTAGTAAATGGCCTTGGGAAGATGTAAATAGCACAATTACTGCTCTTAAAATGACTATCAGTCATTACGCAGAAGTTTCCTTACCTCACACCGGTCATATGCTTCTCTTGTGTTTTGGGGTATTATGGCATGACTCAATTTTTGTTTGGGAAAATATAGATGTTGTTTGTGTTGGCAACAAAAAAAAATCACCATCTCTTATGGTGATCTAACTAATGAAAGTTTGCGTACTTCTTATGAAATCAAGCATGTGGGAAGTGTGAATCTGGAGTATTGACTTTCTATTTTGTGACCAAACACTGATTGGTTATGTGTCAGGTTAACATTATTATAGGGATTATCTCATATAATTTAAATTGGACCCCAGTTCTTGGAGGCAGATATTAAATTCAACTCCATTTTGAAGAGAAAGAAACAGTTCATAGAAATTCCTGTGTCACCCAAAGGCACACAGTAAGTCAAAATAATTCTTAAAAGAGATAATGAAAAGTCATGGGAGTAGTGGTGAGGATAGGAGGAGGCTGGTTACATGAAGGGATGATTGGAGAACCCCTGGATTAATGTACCTGGCAAGGTCCCAAAGAATCAAAGGGAACATTTCTAAACTTCTGTGAAGCAGTCTTTGCCGATCAAAAGTCATGCTGTACTTTAAGGCTTCTGGACATAGCTTTAAACTTCTCTTTTGGATTCAAAGTCACTACATTAGGTTTGCGGCTGATGTATTCAGCAACTCTTATCTGCAACCAGACCCTAAGGTCTTGTGAGGTATGGGTCCACAGGCTGCTGTGTCTCATCTGCTCCACCAAAGAAGAACCAGATGGAGAAAGTTGCCCTAGAAAAGTGCATTTAGCTCCCAGGGAAAGTTTAAGTGATGAGGGATTGGGAGCAGAAATATACATGGGTAAATCTGGAGATTACTGAGGTAAGAGTCCAGTCATCACCTATAACTTGCACCCTGTCATCAGCATAGGCTCTGTTCCAACATCAAAGCTCTCTGTTTACTGAGGAGGGAAATCAAACAATGATCTAGAGCTTTTTATTTTTGTCTTACTTTAAATCCTAACGCTGAATGGGACTAAATCTCAATAAGCTACAATTTTGTATTGTTTTCCCCAAATTGGAAATCACTATAGATATATTGTCTTTTGTTCTTTGCCGGTGTTATTGGACTTGAGTCTTTACCCTATTGTTATTCAGGATCCTACTTCTCCATATTTGGTTACAAAGCTCCAGGCTGCCTATGCACAGACCAAACAATAGCCAGGGAAGGACAAAAGTTCATTCATGAGGCAGTGTCAGGGCTCTTGCGGAATATAGAAACTAATTTATTTTTTCCTTTTAAATGGGGGTGAAACATACAGGACTGATTACTCTCATTGTTTGTGCTGTCACAAGGACAGATAGTGACATCTGCAGCTCATAATTCTTTCCTTCATTCTTGCTGATAAACAGCCACTCAGACCCGTCAGAGCAGAAGAGGTAGGAAGATTTTACTAGAACGTGAGTGTTTATAGAGAGGATCAGCAGATCCTCCCTGGATCTTGAAACCAGTTCCTTTTACAACATACCCTTTAGAAGCTTCCTCTTAATATTTAATATTAATATTAAATTAATCAACCACAATAAAATTGGCACACTGATTAATTAAATTAATATTTAACAATGAAAAGATGCCTTTAAATAATATTGGTAACATAATATTGCCTTTTAATAATATACAAAGAGAAGGATTTTACATAGGACTTTCTAGGCAGGCGATAACAGGGCCACTTTGATACAGTGGATGAATAGTGTATGAATAGTTTAAATTCCCTTCCTTGTTCTGTTGGATATGGTGATTGGATTCCAATAATAACCCTGGGTTTAAGTGTATGAAGTAGATTATTTCATAGAAATCTTCAATGTTCTGGTATAAAGACAGATCTCTCTGCCTAAAATGCAATTGATCTATTTTACTCCTCCAACTTACTACCATTTCTCAAATGTATTATGTCTTACCCTATGTCACCTCTGCAAACTAAATGACATCCTCCAAAAATAGTTTACTTATCCATTCATTTAGTTATAGAACACTTATGGGCGTTTATTATGTGCCAGGTGCCACGCCAGGGACTAGAGAACAAAGACAAATAAGTCATTCTCTCTGGCCTCAAGAGCTCTCTGATTATAAGATCAGTGATGGACATAATTGCAGTAGTAGCTAACATGCATTGAGTGCTTACTATGTGCCAGGCAGTTTTCTAAGAACTTTACATGTGTAAGCTCTTTTGATATAAAACAACATTCTTCTGGAGATAGGCATATTATTTCTATTTCACAAGTACAGAAGCTGAGGCATAGACAGACTAAGTGACACAGTCCTAGAATCACACAAGACAGGAAGGGATAGAGGTAGGAGTCAAATGCAGGCAATTTGACCTGGAAGCCATGTTCTCAAAGTCTCTGCAGTGATAAAGGTGGTGCTAGAGGAACCCCGGAGACAGTGCCTCAACTGGGCTGATGAAGGAGGCAGGTCAGGGCAGACTTTCAGAATGAAACGGAGCCGAGGCTGAGGCTTAAAGAGTTATTAGGAGTTAGCTAGCAAAGGGATGAAGAATAAAAGGTGAGAACATTGTCAAGATGGCAGCAGGGGCCAAGTTGAGACATGAGAGTGACATAAAGCATTGAGAAGGCATTTGCACTGCTGGTGGTGGGGGTTGGGATCTCAAGGAATCTGATGAAAAGAGGCTAGTAGTGAGGCTAGAGCAAGTTGGTGGGGCCCCATTAGGATGACTCTGGAGGCTTCCTTAGGGAATTTGGATATTATCCTTTCTTGACACTCATCTATGCTTTTTATTTTGTTTTGTTGTTTACATTTATTTGAACTATAATTCATGTGCTGAATAAATGCTAAGTCAGCTTTCTAAAGCCCTCAGTTTCCTCATGTAAAATTTATGATGTTTAAAGGCTAGTCTCTTAGATTCCTTCTAGTGTTGAGATTTATATCTGTCTATCATATCCTTTTAGTCTCTTATTTATGTGACAAGGTTCTTTCTAAAGCTGAACTTTACCAAGTTTACACATCTCTGTCTCAGCTCAATATAGAAGTGAAGTCCAGGGAAACCCTAGGTGATCACAGTGTCCAGGAGTAATGCTTCCCTTTTCTCATCTCAGTGTAGAAGATGGTCATAATGTTAATGAATGACACAGCAGGAGTAGAATTGCACATTGTTCAAGGTGTACCTGGGGCTAAATATAAATTATAGTAGATCCTCTAAAAGTTGACCACACAAGGGACTGTAACAGACTAGTCAACATTACGGAGCTGGTCAACGTAAGGAACTGAGCCTACTGGTCTGTGAAAATTAGGTCAGCTTAAGGAGGTGGTCAGTGTAGGGAGGTCTTTAACAATGGAGGTTCTGTGGTATATGAAGGCATGATTCTCATAAAACATGATTATTGCAGCGTATGTAATCCTTTGTTCTTGGGATTTCCTGATTGCAGTAAACTCTGGTTCAGAGAGAAGGTTTGAACTTTCATCTCTTCTCCTAATTGCTTCATTCTCATTTCTGTTTCTGCCCAAATTATGTTATCTTTCAACCCAGTCAACTCCCTCCTTCCAGTCTCCTGTTCTCATCTGTGACATTCCTCTGTCTGGGGACCTAGCTGCACTCTGCACCTTTAATCTCCCCTGTGCACAACTATCTTTTCCCTCTTATCTCAGGCAATGAGCTCTGCTTCCCACCTCTCTGTAAGTGCATCTTAGCCTTTTTTTTTCCTACGGAATGATAGATTTTTTTCTTCCTTTTTTTCCTATTGGTTCCCCTCCCATTCCCTCCCCTTTTCTTCTTTCCTCCCCACCCAGAAAGGTTGAAAAACAGTTTTAAGGAAACAGATGTACAACATAACTAGATTTATTCAAAGTAAAATTTTATGACTGGGAGAAATAAAGTCAGAGGGGCAATAAGAGAGGGAAGTAAGGAATGAGTTTACTTTGGCACAAATGATAGCAAGTCCTTGCTCCATGTTTGCAAAGGGCAAGCTGCAGACTTGGTGCTAGCCGACTTAGCAGCTGATGGTTGAAGGATGGTCTGATTTACCGTATCTAAAAGATAGAAATGAAGCAGGATCATGACAGAGCAACGTTTCTTGAGGCTGAAATTGGGAAACTTCCATGAATCCTCCTAATGAAGACCCTCTATGTACAGTGCCTACCCCGCACCCTCCTGCTATGCCCTTACAAAAAGCCATGCTTATGAGACTTTTTATAGGTCTGCATTTAGGGGCTTATACCATGCCAAAGCCAATCCAGGAAAAGTAACTTAGGGGGCTACGATATGCTGTGGTCCTCACATGTAGCTCTCTGCTCTGCTACTTACCACAGGGATAGACTTCAGAAGCTGAAGAGCAGACGTGTGTATTCAGCAGTTCGTTATCCACAAGAGATGATCTGGGAGGTAAGAAAAGCATCCATGGCCAAATTAATTGGGATATGCAAATTCTCTTTACAGATTCAAAGTGCACATTAGCATATAAGAACTGTGGAAAGTCCTGCAACAAAGAAATGTTCTACCTTCCCAAACGTATTCAAACACAGGACTGGTTTGTGTTGTTGTGTTGTTGTCTCCCGGTTCATTACTTGGGCCACTTCACGATGTTCAAAGCGGCTCCATGAACCCCGATAAATTTTTTATAATTCTGTCCTTTAATTGACTACTTGACCTTTTGAGTTGTTTTCCAGACATGATAGACTTAATCAACCCTGTTCCAGCCTCCCAGTGTGTTGGGATTATAGGTATGAGTCACCACACTTGGCCTGAAATGATGCATTTTCTATAAGACAAAAAGGTGGAGATTCTGAAGGACCCAGGGCAGACTTAACTGATGTACAAAGTCACCATCCCCCACAGCCTGCTCCCAAAGCATGTAGCCCCTAGGGAGCTACACTGAGACCTGCCCCAGACACATGACATCCCTGAGTCAAAGAGATGGATTTGAGGCCGCTTCTCTCCTTCTCCTGGCAAGACACCTGTCTTATTAAAATTCCTTTTCTTCTGGACGGTGCAGAAGGTGGTAGGAGGAGCGGGGGTAATATGGGAATTCTGCACTTTCTGCTCAACTTTGCTGTAAACCTAAACCTGTTATAAAAATAAAGGCTATTAAAAGGTAAAACATGGAACAATTTTTAGAAATTCCATTCTTCCTTGGCAATCCTCCCTGTCCCAATAATTGGATCATTGTGTGAGGAGCACCTGTATCTAGACGGAAACCTCCTTGTAGTTTTGACAACAGGAGGAACAGATGAGTAGTTAGTGAAATTAACTGTATCAGTCCAACACAACTGTACTAGAAATTATACCAGCTTTTAGATTGTTAAAAAATCATTATGGAAATCTGCTGAAATGGAATTAAATCTTGCAAAAGATTTCAATAACATTTTACTTTAGGTCAAACAAAAGAATACAAATAAATGTCTATTTTGACATTTAAGAAACTGGTCACTTAGGCCAGACACTAGAATGGCTCATGTCTGTAATTCTACCTCCTTGGGAGGCCGAAGCGGATGATTGCTTGAGGTCAGGAGTTTGAAACCAGCCTTGAGGACATAGTGAGACCCTGTCTCTACCAAACAACAACAACAACAAAAATTAAAAATTAGCTAGGTTCTAGCTACTAGGCTGAAGCAGAAGGATTACTTGAGCCCAGAAGACAGAGGCTGCCGTGAGCTATGATTGTACCATCTCATTCCAGCCTGGGCAACAGAGGGAGAACCTATTTTTAAAATAAAAAACTTATTTTTTAATTAAAAAATTATAAAAAGACTTCTTAAAATACTACTGACACCAGTCTAACATATTTATTTACTTATGCTTGTTTTTAAATATACTGAACATAATTGACAAAGAAAACTTTTAACGACAGAAGATTGACGTTTTCTGAGCAGGGTGTTTATTTCTTCTTTTAAAAAAGTTAAACAAGTTAATCATGTTTAATGTCATAGACCTGTACCATGATTAAGTTTATAAAACAAATATTTCTTAGATATGCATCAAACAACTCTTCTAAGGAGGCTTGTGCATTTAACTTCTAGGTAGAAAAAAATAATTAACAATGAATTCTACTTTAGTTTCCATTTTCGGTGTAAAGAGACAGGATATTAACAAAAAGTATTTTAAAACACTGTTTCCAGTTTTCTGCTTCTATTATTAGATGGGCAAAATTCTCACCCAAACTATTTTTCCTTGAAGCAAACAAACAAACAAACAAGCACCAATGAATGAATTGTGTATGAGTCAGAGGTTTTCCCGAAAATATTTTCCAAGCAGCAATTTTGCAGTAGTTCTTTTGGATTCTCCGTCCTTTTCTTCCTTTTAGTTATACAAACACGCTATTTTGGGACCACTATTTATCTGAGGTATAATGCAGATTCTTGCTTACCTTCATTTTTAGAACCCACATTACAATTAAATTCTCTTGCTAGGAAAATTACTAGGCAGAAGGAAGAAATAACTCCTTTGCTACATTAGACTTTGCTGAATTAGGAGGTGTTTTGAGCACTGGGCATTTTTAAAGAATTATAAACTACCGATTGAAACTGACAGTGAGAGCCATGTTGCCCTTTTGAAAGCTACATAGACAGTACAAAATATTACAACTAGAATATTACAAGTAGATGGAGTTCTATCCCATAATTTTATAGATGCAGAGATTTTTCCATGATTAAATATAAGTTAGTGTCAAAAACAAGAATAAAGCCTGGACATACTTTTTAAAGTGAAAAGAAAATCTATTAACATTTTTGAAAGGCTGGACATTCTTATTCTTATGCCTAGAACATCAATTTCAATCATAGAAATCTCTGTAGATAGATAACATTTTTCTGTTGTTCAAATGAGTATAAAAGCGTGTAACATAGAGTTTATAAGTGTTTAGTAAGCCAACTATAAACAACATAGTAACGACAGAATGAGCCAGAATATCCCAAGATCTGAAGCAATTCTGGTATTTGGATAAAGTCGACCCACATTCAGGCCACTTATTGAACTGAGAAGATGCACAGCCTGAACTACTTGGGTCATTACGGAACTTTTGAGATACACAGAAATCAAGAAATGCAAAACCCACATGGATGGAAACAGATGAATCCCTCCCAGAAACAGGGATAAGTCAAGCAAGCTGAAACTCACACAGGTGACTCAGAAAGGACGCTGTCAGCTGTGTTTCTTGGAAATGAAACAGTGGACCATAACACAGCTTGCCTCAAAACTTCCTATGTACCATCACACAACTAATCCTTGGTTCCCTTATTGTTCTCTCAGGTCCAAAAGCCATTTATAGGCTAGTGACATTGACATATGTATCCCTTCTAGTCCAGCCCTCTGTCCTATGGTCCAGCACCATAATAAACCCACTGCCTTTGGGACATCTGCTCTCCCCAGTACCTCAGACACCTTAACCTTAACATGGTGAAATTTGAGTTCAACATCTTGAGCTTTCAAATCTTGTCCCTGCTCTGAATTCCTATCTCAGGAATATTCTCAACAACCCTTCACCTTCCCAGCCTGAAATCTGGGCATTGCCCTGAATGCCTTCCTCCCTCTCAAACCTCACAACCAGGCACCATGTCCTAAAGCCATTACTACCTCAGTCTCTTTTGCATCCAGGACTTTTTCTATTTCTTCCCTGCAGAGTCTTAATTCAAGCTTCTACCATTTTTGGTGCATTGCTCAGGTAACAGAAAATATATTTACTTTGTTATCTGAACCCTTTCAAATTCTGTATAAATTAGTACCAGGACTATAGGGGCAAGGGGGTGATCCCTTTCTTCTCCATCATAAAAGACTGCGCCTAACACCCCTATAACAAAGACAGGTAGCAAGAGAAAAACCTAACAAATTTATGTGAGCTCACACGGGTATGGAATCACACAAAATATGAACTCAAAGAAAAGTCAGATGACTGAGGCTTAAATGTGCTTTCTATCAGGAGAGGGAAATGGGGGGTTGATGAGCCCAAACCTCAGGCAACGGTTAACAAATGATGCTCTTTGCTTATGTAGATAGAGGTCCCCCAGAGAATCTCTGGGAGCTGTCCTCAGAAAAATAAATGAAATGTCTGTCTGGGCTTAGGGAGGATCCCCAGTCTCTGCTCTCTCCACTGGTTGATCTTTCTTGGCTATTTAATGAAATTGCTAGGGAGAAAGTTTTAAGACAACTGGCTTTCTTTTGAAAAGCCTTTTTAGCTGGATAAGGAAGTTCTAGAAAGACTCCCACCCAAGTGTTTCCAGGAAAGAGGTTCAGAAAGACGGAGAGGTAGGGGAAAGGTCACAAAAAGACCTCAGTGCTGAGGCTTCTTTCTGAAGTCTTTCAATTTTCAAAGCATTTGGCATGCGCAACAGCCTCATTTGGGGAAATCTTTTTCATGTCCCAACAGGATTCAGTGTGGGTCCTTGCTTAGGAATTGGTGGGTACTAAAGCCATGCTGCTCAAGTTTCCTACTATTAATGTAATAACCACATATTCTGCGTCCCTTTTATTTTGTCAAATATTATAGGAGATAAGGAAAGAACTATAGCTTTGGGGGATAATGATTAAATGGGTTATAATAATTTTCATGAAATATATTAGTAATCTCATCACTTGGGAACAACATGTATAGATTAGATAAAGAAATACACAAATGACAGCACGTTCTGTCTTCCCCTCTTAAAAATATTTATTTAGCTCTAAGAAAAGCATGAAGTTAGCAGTACAGATAAACGCGAAGTAAACAAAGGCTAGCAAACAAAGGATGGTAAAAATGAATTTGGGTTACAGTCAGTGGAAGAAGCTCTAGAATGTGTAAGTATGGGTGCGGGCACACATGGGACTATCTCATTTTCTTCTATTCACGACCAAAAGCAATTCTGAACTATTGCTTTATAAACGCCATGACTGCAGCTGACAGTTCTGACTTGAAAAACAGCATGTGTACTTTTTGAAAGTTACAATGGAGGATAAGTTGTTTATGCTTTTAATTCTCTTTACTGTAATTTTCCTCACAGTTGTGTTGATTTGGTCCTTTTTCTGATTCACTTTGCCACTATTTTTAAAAACCCACACTTTCTTTTTAATTCAAAGATGCCAAAGAGTCTAATTAATGACACCTGCAAAAGCCAGGCGGCAAAGCGACTACCTGCATTCCATAACCCTGCCCTGTACGATAGCAGCTGGAATTACAAAAGGGCGTTCGTGCTGCAGTCAATAGATGTGCTTCCTATATCTTTCCAACCCGGTGCATGCTGCCAAATAATTCACATGATTCTTATTCAGAAGAAGAATACTAATAAAAAAAATCTATCAGCTCTGAATCTCTTCCTTTCTTTTTATTCTTCTTTCCACTTCTAGAGCACTGTAAATAGTTAACATATCTCAGAAGGCCCATAAAATGCAGGAGATTATGTTTGAGAAGTCACATTGACAGATAGGGGAGATGCAGAATAGATTCACAGATTCCCAGGACTTTCAGAGTTAGATAAGGACACCCAATCCAACTTTCTTGTTTTATAGATAAAAAACTGATTTTTGTCATAGGGAGATAATTCAGACTTTGGTCACACAGTCAGTAAATGGAAAAATTAGTATTAGTACCTAACATTATTTCATTAAGAAAGCAACTAAGGCCAGGGAGGGTGATAGGAGCTATTGCATTAAGGCTACGTATTCTGACGTAGCACTTAAGTAAGGTCTATTCCCAAGCCCATATCATCACACTACTTCATCTAAGTTTAAGTGTGGATGACTTGAGAAAAAATTACGCAGGTGAAAAAATATGTATAAGCATGCCAGTGGGACAGAGCAGGGGCCTCCTGCTGGGCCTAGTGGCATCCCAAGCGTGGGAATAAAGGAAAGTCCCAAATTCCCTCCTGAGAAGTTGTGGGCACCTGGCTAGCCTTGAAAATTGAACAGGCAACCTGACGAGAGCATTGGCCCTCCAAGGGAGCTAGAGTCACAGTGAACTTTGTTTCCCTACGGACACTAAAAGATGGCATCTCAGTGTATGTTCTGGAGTCATTTTTTCAGGAACCCCCACCTACGAAAAATGCAGATAAGGGGGAAAGAGGAATTGAACTCTGACCACTACTATATGTTCTAAATTGCCTATCACACTTATTTTAACATTCCTTCTGCTAACCCGAGACTCTCCGAATCCACCATTTCAGGATACCTGCCTTTAAAAGCCCTGGCTAATAATCTACCTGGGAGTTGGAGTTTTAAGCGTTAGCTGCTTGCTCTACTTGCATGGCGCCCCACAGTAAAAACACCTCTTTCTCCCACTTCAGCTCTTGGCTCCAGCGCCTGGCTTTACCGGGCCAGGTGAGTAGACCTTTAAATGGTTTGAAAATAAATGTTCTCTAACTATGGTGACCCAGCTAAACACAGACACTGTCCTGGGCTCTGAACTAAACCCACTTAAACAAGGAGTATCCACTATTTTCTCTTCTCCAAGCCAGTCTGCATTCAGCTTTTCTCCTGATGTCCTGTCCACTGTACCAAGATCTGCAATCTTTCTCTATAAAGGGTCACATAGTAAATATATTAGTCTTTGTGGTCTATTTAGTTTCTGTCACAACTCTTTAAGCCTTAAAGCATGAAGATATCTGTAGATGAGATATAACTGAACAGGTGGCTATCTTTATTTATAGATTTTTTGAGATAGCTTGAGATTTTTGAGATTAAACTTGAGATTTTTTAGTTCCATGCTTGGGGAGGCTGACAGGCCTCTCTGAGGGTGCCTGCTCTGTCTCGCTTGGGGGAAAGTCTTTGCATGCCTGTTATTGAACTTAAAACTTATTTTCTAGTTAATGGGGAGGCATTGGTGGGCATAAGAACCACATAATAATTATAATATCTATAAGCATATTGAGTTCTTACAATGTTGTAAACACTGTTCTTATTATCTTACAGCTATTAAGTCATTTAATCCTTACAACTCTATGAGATAGATGTATACTAATATTATTTTAATTTTGTGACTCTGGCTCCCTGGGAGGGCCAATGCTCTCAGCAGGTTGCCTATTTCATCTTTCAAGGCTAGCCAGGTACCCAGAACTTCCCTTGAAGGAATTCAAGATTTCCCTTTATTTCTGTGCTTTGGGCAGCTGGGCAGGCTTTGTCTCACTTGAGGAGAAGTTGAAGCAACCACTGGACCCCAACTCTTAGCCAGTGCTGAACAAGTAATAGGACTTGAATAAATATGTGATGAGTGAATCAGTGAATGATTGAACAGCTTTAAACTGAAGCAGGGTCCAAATAGGAGATAAGGCTGGGCCCTACCAGTGTATCTGAAGTCTTGTGCTGGAAAGTTACTACCTCCTACAACTCCAGCCTTAGAAGGGCTTCCCCCATGGGCCTCTCTTCTTAACGGGGCTGTCTATGTCAAGAACACCAAGGAATTTCAAACCTAGAAAGAAAAAGAATTTCAGTGCTAGAAAAAAGCAAAGAAACATCAACCTTCTCAATTTACAGACTGAGGTCTCAAAAAGTTTAGAAACACATCCAAGAACTTAAAGTCAGTGAGTGGAAGATCTGAAACCTTTTCCTCCTGTGCTTTTCCTGCTACATTGTCAAGAGTCATGGTGGAGCTTGTACGTCTAGCTCTTAGAAGTTCTTGGAGGGCTGGGGGATGCTTTAATCCTTTGAGTAAACCCACTGTTGCTCCTAGCTCCAGAGGAATGCAGGGGGACGTTCTGGGGTGAATATCACCATATCTGTAGCTCAGTCCTTCTAATCACTCTTCCACTCTTTCCTCCTACACATCCATACTACTTTGAAGGGCTAGCAGGAGAAGCCCCCACACGTAATCACTCATTTATAAGTATGTGCTGAGGATTGTTCTAGGCACTAGAGATTAAGGCAGCAAACTCTACTAGTTTGTCTAAAACTGTCCTGGTTCTCAAAGTCCCCCATCCCAGGAACTCCCTCGGTTCTGGGCAAACCAAGATGGCTGGACACCCTACTGGGGATAAAGAGGCGAAAAGGACACAGATCACTCTGACCTCAGGGGTTTTATAGTTCAGCAGGGGGAACACACAGAGTACAAAATTACCAAAAATGCAGGTATAGTTATTTGATTTTATTTATAATTTTATAGTATTTTATTTCATTTAGTACTTAGAATATTGTACTTAGTTATAAATCCTACAAAGAAAGATAGTCTCAGAGGTCAGAGAAAACTTTTCCAAAGGATGTTCAGGCTGGGACCTTAAGGGTAAGCAGGTGGCTGTGATGAAGAAAAGGTGGTTTAGTTCAGTGGCGGGAGCCTCAAAACAGATGAAGTATTTCTCTTTTTAAAATAGTGAGGCTTGGTGGGAGAGAGAAGAGTCTTCGGGGATAAAGAACAGTGGCTTGTAAGTGGGGGAGCAAAGAAGACACTGACCTACTTCTCATTCCTGAGCTACAGCGAAGGTAAAAGAAGATACACCTCTACTTGATGAAGTGTAGGTCCCTCCGAGAACAGCCAGCTTTCAGGTAAGGCAGAGGAGTGGAGGGAGCTGAATATGTAAGGTCATTAATTAATTATGTTCCAGCAAGCTCAGCCGCAGTGTCTGGGATGCAAGCAAGGAGTAGAAGTTTGGGTCCAAACAGTCTAGAGATCATAGTTTGGTTTAACAAAGGAGCCTTCGTATGGCACACTGCCTGGGCAAGGGGCACAACTACAAGATCTTACCTAACAAACCCAAACACTGTAACCTAATGTTACAGTGTTACCCTAATCCTAATCTGAAATTTAAAAATTTATTAATTTATTCTGAGACAGAACAAAAACAGAAACAAAGGACTTTTTTCTTGGATAGTAACTGGGGAAACCAGCAATGGGTAAAAAATAGCTTCATTCCCTTTGAGGGACTAGAAGAGTTCGGGCTCGTAGCAATGGTCGTGATGTAGAGCCAGGTCACATTTTCTTCTAGTTTTCTCTCGGAGGGAGTTGTAATAAGCATGCAGGTGTGGCTGGGAAAAACCCGAAAGCGGACAGCCTGGGGCAAGTTGGTGAGTCACAATCCCAGGGCTAAGGAGAGGGCATCTCCAGGACCCGCTTCCAGATGGCGAGTGCCTGCCAGCATAGCTCGGGCTTTCTCATCATGAGTGTTGAGCGGACCTCTAATGGAAAGGGCCTGTGAAAAAATTCTAAATAGCCTAATGTTCTCTTATGTTTTACTGTCTTGCCTGTCCCTTTGCAGTTGTTGGTCTAAAAATAATAATAATAAGATGAGTAAATAATCCACTGATTTCAGAATCTTCTTTTTCCAAAGAGTGGATGGAAAGACCCTTTTAAATTTATATCGTCTTCTCTGATTCTCGTGGAATTGATCTGGACCCTTCAACATCTCTCACTGGTTCTCACGTTAATTCTCCATGGAAGTGCTCTTTCTTAAGAGCTCTTTATCTTTGGTTATTTATCTTTCTTCTGATATTCAGCAACTGCTTTCTTCCAGTTGTGGCTTTCCAAGAGCTTTGCCAGATGGTAAGTATTACTGTGTATCTATCCAGTCTTGTTTTATCCATCCATGTTCTTCAATATCACCCTGGATATTTAGAAATGCTTCTTTCCCCCAGTGAGTTTCTTGGGTCAGAGATGATAAAAGCTCCTCCCTGCCCCCCAGATTCACACAGCATTCCACGATCTGTCTCTCTGTGTAACTTTTAACCACCTCATGGCAATGGGCAAGTTCACTTTTATGAAGTTTCCAGATAGAGGACCTGAGAAAAAACAAACGAACACTAACATGCCAAGAGTCAAAGATTAGTTCTTACATTTCCATAAGCTATTTCCTGCCTCCTGCAAAGTGAACCATTCATAGACTGGCGGGGTAAATTGATACAAAAACCTTGACAGTATCTTAGATTTTAGCCGAGGACATAAAAATCAAAATGAAGAAAATAAAGGCTGTGAATTTGAACTCCCCTATCCTCCGCTGCACAGTCTGCATGTTGTGTTTGCCCCTGAGGGTGAAGTGGTTCAGCCTGATCAGCCAGCACCATATGGATGTGAAAAACCCTCAGGGTTTTAATTTATGTAACATTCTGTCCTTGTTTTCATCACAGATAGGCCTGAGGGCTACAGCCCTTATCTGCAAACCACAACTAATGGTTTTTGCCTTAGTTGCTCGCTTTATTTACTTTAAGGGTCTTTAAAAAAACTAGATAGGTTTCTATTTAGAATTACCTCTCACTCCTTGCCTAGGGCACAGTCCAGTGAAAGGGAAGACTTGGGCAGAGTTTTCTAGATGAATAACGTAACCCTTATTCTTTGTTCTTTGTTTGGGTCAGGATTTGTTTGATTATAAGCTGCATTTGTTTGCTCGATTTTAAAAATATATATTTGTTTGTGTGGTCATTAAACCTCAGGTTCCATGCTCTACTTAATGTTTTTTGAAGTAAACAACAAACATAGTCAGGGCTGTGTATGCCCAGGGAAGGGTCAAACCTGGACTACAGGACCAAGATTTGTGGACCTCTGTGATCCCAAAATTATCCATGGAGAGCCCAATCCTAAGTGTCAATACCTCAGTTTATTAAAATCAAAACAACCCCCCTGCTACCATCATCCAGTTTAGTCCCCCACCTAACGTATAAGGTACCCTCAGTGAATTTCAAGTGTTGCTCAAATACCGAGTTCTCCCTCGAGGTAATGATTTGTCACTGTTGAAGACATTGCTATATTGGAGGAAAAAATTGGGGGTCAGAAACTGAGAGTCTGTTTCTTACACCTAGGAAATTGGCTCTGTGAAAGCTGTTCACTTCCTCCAGTCTTCATTTTTCATCTGTCAAACATGGTTAGCAGTCATCTCTTCAAGGGTGTATTGAACGGGGTCCTGGGAGCAGTGTGTACCCTGAATGTAGATAGTGACAACCCTCAGGTTCTTGTAAGGACTGGATTAGACAATGTTCGTGCGCTGACTCCATGAATGAAAGGTGTTATATAATTAACACACTTAAGGCCCTGAAAACAAAGCGTTTTCCCAAATGCTTTCATTACTGGCAGCTTCACCGGAGTAAATATTTGGCTTACTGAGGTGCCTGGAACTCAGTGTGTATTTATCAAATAGATAAAGGTATTGAGCACTGGGACTGCAGGAGAAAATCAATAGCTATCCTCCTGGTCTAGGGGAACATGCGAATGATTAAATGAATGACGACAAGAACTGGTAAAATACACAATCCTATGTGTTAAGTGAGATATCTGGCATTATTTAACATTTAAAGTTCATGCCTTTAGAAAGCTTATATTTGAGGTTTGACTTCCTAGAGACAAAAGTTCCGATTAATAATCAGTTAAAGAAACTAGAAAAAGAGGGCAGGTGCAATGACTCCTGCCTATAATCCAGCCAGGTGCAATGGCTCGTGCCTATAATCCCAGCACTTTGGGAGGACGAGGAAGGAGGATCGTTTGAGTTCAGGAGTTTGAGACCAGCCTGAGTGAAACCTTGCCTCTACAAACAAAAACAAAACAAAACTAGAAAAAGAAATCTTTCTCTGATTCCCTCTTCTGGCCTGATTATTAACTATCAACTCTTGGTTTTAATTGAGGATAAAAAGCCACTCCTTCATTTATTCTTTCATTAATCACTTTATCAAGCCCCTTCCTATGGTAAGTGCTAGAATATACCATGAATGAGAAATTCTCCCAGGCTTTGTGAAGTTCACATTTGTACTTTACAGCTTTCCCAAATCCAAAGGTTTCTGATGGGCAGATAATCACAGCCAACTGCGGCCCTGGCTATTACATGCATTGCTTGTTTCTGCAATAATAGGATCATCTTACTGTTGCATTGCTGGGAAAAGGGCTCCACAGGCAAAATTGAAAGGGAGTGAATCCTGCACTTGGATAACTGATGTCAGGTCAGAACAGCTTCCTATACATGATTTACGACCTCAGAGTCTAGGATAATTACGCACTGTCATTTCTCAATTTTAATAATAGTAATAATACATTTGTATAGTGCTCTAGGCATTATACTCATTTAACATGTGAAAGTTGGGGCTTAGAGAGCCAAGTAAGCA
The DNA here is from genome assembly GCF_000181295.1 of Otolemur garnettii. NCBI lineage: Eukaryota > Metazoa > Chordata > Mammalia > Primates > Galagidae > Otolemur > Otolemur garnettii. The sequence goes on from NW_003852399.1 coordinate 39,276,602, forward strand.
TAGTTTGGGGGTGACATAGCCAGGGCAAGAATTCAGGTCTCCTAATTCCCACCCCACCCTTGGTCAAGCATACCATGATGTCTTTCCTTGGGTTATTTCTTTGTCCTTCATTTCTATATTAAAAACTTGCAGCTTTACTGTAGGATATGATAAAAAGGTATGATCACTTCTTTCATTAAGATTTTTCTTGGAAATGAGAGAATAGATTAGATTTTAGTCTGAAGAGTACTTAATTAGTGCTCATGGACATGGCGACCAGTAGGAAACAGTCACTGTTTCTGAGTGAATCATGGTGGCATGTATAAATGCTTTGTTGGGTTTTTGGCTAAGAGCAACAAAGGTTTTACACACGCATATGTTAACATTTACTTCATCAGAAAACACAGAACACACCTCAAAATATTTGGGTGACTTATTTGTTCCAAATGAACTAATCAGTATGATTAAAAATGGATTCACCACCGGGTGCAGTGGCTCATGTCTGTGTTCCTAGCACTCTGGGAGGCGGAGGCAGGTGGATCACTTGAGCTCAGGAGTTTGAGACTGGCCTGACTGAGAGTGAGACCCTGTCTCTACTAAAACTAGAAAAACTAGCCAGGTATCATGGTGGGCGGCTGAGGTCCTGATTACTGAGGAGGCTGAGGAAGGAGGATCACCTGAGTCTAGGAGTTTGGGGTTGCTGTGAGCTATGATGACACAATGCCACTCTACCCAGGGTAGAGAAAAACTAGCTGGGCATTGTGACAGGTGCCTGTAGTCCCAGCTAGTTAGGAAGCTGAAACAGGAGGATTGCTTGAGCCCAGAGTTTGAGGTTATTCCGCTGATGCCATGACACTCTAGCCTGAGCAACAGAGTGAGACTGTGTCTCAAAAAAAAATAAATTAAAAATAAGCCAAAAGTATACAATCTTGTATGTTAGGAGGGAGCATTAAATAAAATGTTATGTGCAAAGCAGTTGGTATAATATCTGGCACAGTTGTCCTTCAATAAATAAAAGATTTTAGAGCTGTAGAAAGAAGAGCTATTACATATTGGCCAATGATTTCTCGATATTTGTTCTAGTGAGAAAGAAAGAAATATAAATGTTCTAATGGTGTGTGTCCCTTGAGGTTAGGAGAGAGTTCTTAAAAATGCATCTTATATCTGAATAACAGATCTAGTCTCAAAATGCAGGCTAAGCAAGCACAATGAATGGATCTTGTCATAAAGTCGTCCTAGCATCCCAGTCATTACACATTACCAAAAAAGAGAACTACAAATCTGCGTGTACAATATCATGTCCCATCCTCACCCTGTGTGGTGGAGTCAACTCTGGGAATATGATGCAAAACTGCCAAAAGCTTTTAACTCAGAGACCAAGAAGCCTGATGAGAGACTTCTTCAGAGGGCAGGAGATAGTTGAAGCAACACATTTGGTCTAATTAGAAGGCCTTAGTCATAAGTAGGAGAGTACACGTATATGGTGTTGGCCATTCAGTTCAGCTTGAATCCACTCAGCATGTGAGGTTGCTGTGAGCTCTGATGCCATGGCACTCTACCTAGGGCAATGGAGTGAGACTATCTCAAAACAAAACAAAAAACCCAACAGTACAGCATGTCCCAGAAGTTGTTCCTAAAGTTGCCATATATAGGGAAAATGGGAAATTATAGCTAAATGTACTTTTATTTACAAATTATTCATTACAGAATTGTACAAAATATTTACAAAATAGTCTCTCTCTATAAAATTTTTTATGTCTACCTCATAAAGTTGTGATGGTCAAATGATGTAATAAATATAAAGTGCCTAGAACAGTTCTGGTAAGAGATTGTTAAGTGTTTGTTATTAATGTTGAGGCCTAGGGGCTCTGAGCCTGGGAGTGGTACCCCGTGGATTCCATAGTGGTTCCTTCTTGCTAGCAGTGCCTGTAGAAGTGATGTCAGTGACCAAGAAAAGACAAACAACCTCGGGAAGGTACCAAAGAGGGCACACTGGGAGAGAAAGAAAGAAAGGACATAGACCCCAAGAGAAAGGAAGAGAGGACGTAGACCCCATAGACCAGACTTGGTTCTAGGCGCACTGGAGACACCTGCCATGGACTTCCAGAAATGGTTAAAGGAGTGCTTGTTTTTGTTTTGTTTTGTTTTGTTTTGTTCTTGAGACAGAATCTCATTCTGCTGACTTGGGTGGAGTGCTGTGGTGTCATCATCACTTATAGCAACCTCAAACTTGTGGGCTCAAGCAATCCTTTGTCTTAGTCTCCTTAGTAGCTGAGAGTACAGGTGCCCACCACAACCCCCAGCTAGTGTTTCTATTTTTAATAGAGATAGGGGCTCACCCTTGCTGAGGCTGGTCTGGAACCTGAGCTTAAGGAATCCACCTGCCTTGGCCTCTCAAAGTGCTAGGATTATAAGCATAAGCCACTGGCCCAGCCCTTAAAGGGGTACTTTTCAAATGAACTCTTACCTGCACATTAGAATCTCCTGGGAGCTTTTCATAAAACTTAGCCTGAGTTTCATCAAGATTAATTGAATTAAAATTTCAGCCCATTGGTTTAAATAGATTTTTTAAAGCTTCTCAAGTATTCTGATGCACAGAGAGGATTTAAAACTATGAGGTTAAAAATAATTGGAGAAATACAATATACTCCTGAAATAGACCAAAGAATTCTCATTTCTTAGAGGCTACACTATCTAGGGCAGAATAAGCAACAATCCATTTGGAAGTAAGAGCTCTTTTTCCTTTGCACAGAAAGTACCTTGGTGGTGGAGGGGGGAAAGGAGTTTCATTCTGGCCTGGCTCTCATCATGGTGGGAGGGAGGTGGGGATCGAGGGAGGGACGGGAATTGGCTCCAGCAGGGGACACTGGGCAAGGGAGCAATGGTGAGGAGAAGCAGGACTATAGTGGGAACAGCCACAGTGCAGAGAACATCTCTTTCTGCTAATTCCTAGGCTCACCCCACCACTGTGCGGCATGCGCATTGGGCTAGGCAGGGCTGGGTGGTGCAGGGGGATGGTCTTAGTCCCATTTTCTTTTGCTATAACAGAATATCACAGACTGGGTAAATTATAAAGAAAAAACATTTATTTGGCTCATGGTTCTAGAGACTAAGAAGTCCAAGAGCATGGCATTGGCATCTGGTGAGGGTCATCCCTTGCTGGAAGGTCAGAAATGAGCACACAAGACAGAGGGAGCAAGGGGATGGACTTTATTTTATAACAACTAACCCTTGCAGTAACTAACCCACTCCTTGGATACCAGCATTAGTCCATTCATGAAAGCTCCACCCTTCTGACCTGGTCACCTCTTATTAGGTCCATCTCTCAACATTGTTGGGTATTAAGTTTCCAACACATGAATTTGGAAAACACATTCAAACCATTGAAGGGATCTCAAAATAATAAATATCAGTGGGGATATTGTGGTTGTTACCAAAGCCCTTGAATTTTCCCTAAGTTTGTCTTGGCCTAGGGAAATCAGGGTAACATATTGAGGCTAAGTTTTTGTCGTTGTTTTTATCAGCAGACATGTCTTGGCTGGCATTATGTCTTGGCTTGGCAGGTTATGGCCCTTGGGCACATACCAACTGGGTGAAATTTAAAAGACAACTGCAAGTGGGTTGAATGTGGGCTAGGAACAAGGAAGTTGGTTCAGAACTGACTAATTGCTAATTCACAGGGAAGACACACTGCATAATGGAAAGTTGACAATGTGTTAAAACATGTAGACTTTGGGAGGACTGTTTCTCTTTCAGAATTGTTTACATGATTTCTATATTGCCCATTTGATTGTATTTGTAACTTTAAAAAATAGACGTTGGGCGGCGCCTGTGGCTCAAAGGAGTAGGGTGCCAGCCCCATATGCGGGAGGTGGTGAGTTCAAACCCAGCCTGGCCAAAAACTGCAAAAAAAAATAAAGACATTTATTCATGAACATCACACTTTATTCCAGAAACAATTTAAAGTAAATTATTGTTCCAATTATACATTTTTTGATTTTTAAAAATCTGAAAACCTTGGTGACTTGTACTCTAAAATATTTAATAACCCCATCTTCATTTTTGTAGTTTTCTAGTAAAAGTTTAACTTTTAAGCATGCCGGATAACATTGCCATGGAGTTCTCATAAAGTACTTTTAATCTTTATCTTTAAAACACTTTCCTAAAAAGTATGTTTTCTGGCACATTTTACACCCTACTCAATTTTGAGTCCCTTAGCTGGCCAAGATACTGGTGGGAAAAGTTGCATGAATTCAGGACTTTGGGCACTTTTAACTCTCTTCACAGGGAACTTAAAACTCGAGGCAATCATTTAATTGTCTTTTCATATCTAAATTGGTTTTCTCATTATGCCAGCTTGACATACCTTTGCGTCTTAGGGCTCGATGCTGATGCAAATTATTAAAGATAAACTGGTAGGTGGATCAAGTGAAAAATAGATTATTGGCAGTAGAGACTTGTCAGCTTGGAACACAAAGTAAGGGGGGGGGGGGGCTTGGGCCAGAGGGCAAAAAGACCTGAGTCATACCAAAAACCAAAAACAGAATCTGGCACACTTGCTTTCCAGACACATAACAACAGATAAACAAAGTTTTTGTTTCTAAAGAATACTATTCTATCTAAAGAATATCTTTACTATCTAATGGTTTATCAAAACTGTCCCAGATCAATATAATAACTAGGTCACTCTACTAGTTGATAGAAATATAATAACTAGGTCACTCTATTTTCTCAGATCTAAATTGGCTCCCTAGTTGTGAAATATGCATGTTTTTAAAAATTATGTGCAAAAGTTACTGGCCAGAATTATGTTGATTTTTATTTGTTTTACATTGTTGGGTTAAATTTATTGTTTGGGGAAATTTTTAATATTATTTATCCAAAAAGCGTGTTTAAATATTTTCAAAGCCAAATATAACAACATAATGGCATCAACTGCTCCTTGGTCAGGCACAGAAACCTGCCTGAGATGCTTCCCAGACACTGATCGAGGGTGGGGAGCAGAAGCAGGCTGCAACTCACTGCATTCAGGGCTCAGCTACCACCTCACCTGCACTTCTAGTTTTAAAACATAAAAATGCCAGGTTATTTTATTTTAAAAAATGCAAACTTGCCTAAGAATGTTGAAGTCCCAGCAAAAGAAGGCCAGGGCTATTTTGGGCTGTCTCTGAAGAACAGCAGAGAGAAGGAGGGCAGAAAACGGAGGGAGACACATCTGGGATGCTATTTTCAGGCTCCTGGATTCCAGAAAGACTGAAAGGCTGGAAAGAGACCAGAAGTATGAAAGAAAATGATTTATGAGTGAAACTGTGGCAGGAGAATAGTAAGAATGACTGTTCAGGGTGCAGCTGAGAACTAGAAACCAAGGACAAGAAAAGGCAAGAAAGAAATCTTCCCTTGTATCCGTCCGTTGGGGGATTATACATTTTATAAGAACCAAAGCCATAATTATATTACTATAAACAAGACACTGGTCACATTGGGGCTGAAATACCTCAAGACCTTGAGGCCTGTGGATCAGATATTCTGAAGATAGAACAGAAGTATATAAGCCCCCCCGCCCTGAACCTTTAAAAAATACCCATGCCTGAGTCTCATCCCCAGAGTCATCGTATAAGGACAGTTCTCCATACTATGAATACTGGTATAAATGACAAGAAAATATTTTTTACAAGGGAATATTCAGGCCAAAGATACTTTAAAATAACAATATATTATTATAATGGAAATCTTAGTTAAGTGGTTAACTTTAAGTGGAAACTTAAATTTTAATGTGAGGAACTAGAATTAATAATAATGGAATAATTTATTGTGGTGTTGTCTAACAATGATTCTTTAACAAAACTATGGAGACCTCTGTACTCTAGATCAGTGCTCCTCAGACTTTAACATGCATGAGAATCATCTTTCTAAAGTTATTAAAACGCAGATTCGGATAGGTAGTTCCAGGAAGAACTTGAAATTCTTTCTCTCTTTCTTTCTTTCTCTTTCTTCTTTCCTTCCTTCCTTCCTTCCTTTCTTCCTTCCTTCCTCCCTCCCTCCCTTCTTTCTTTTTATTTTCCCTTAAACTTTTTTTTTAACTTTAACAGACACATTATAATCGTACATGTATATGGGGTATAATGTGAAGTTTCACATTGCCTAATGATGAAATCTGGGTAATTAGGACATTCATCACTTTACACATTCATCATTTTTTTTGTAGAGAGAACATTTAAAATTCTCTCTTCTGGCCATTTTGAAATAGTCAATATATGATAGTGGACTCTGGCTACTCTATTGTGTAATAGGATACCAGAATTTGGATGAACCTGGGAGACGTGACATTAAGTGAAATAAGGCAGACACAGAAAGACAAATACTGTGTCTGATCTCACTCACACGGGGCATCTGAGCAACTGATCTTACAGAGGTAGAGAATAAAACAGTGGTTACTAGAGACCAGGCAGAACAGAAGGAAGGGGGAACGGGGAGATAGCAGCCAGTGGATACTAAATCACAATTAAATAGGAAATTCTGCTTCTTACTGCACTCTGAGGTGAGGCCCAAACTGCTGGTACAGGCACACCCACGGAGCAGTGAGGCTGTAATCTCTTAAGGGACCTTTTCCCTCATATTCTCAGATCTGGAAAACATCCAGAAATGATTTCTACGTGAGATCTGGCACATTCACTTTCAATCCAGGAGGGTGGAGTTGGAAGAAGAAAGCCTTTTTTTTTTTTTTTAATGTGCCATGAATGACTCAGCATTTACCTTAAAAATATAGAGGCCAAGAGGAACGCACTTGTTAATTAAAGAAATCGCATCTCTACCATTTCCAAAGAGTCAATTCATGTGCTCTAAAATTAGATCTTAACTTGAAAGAAAATGTTAAATGTCATAAATAAACTATGAGCATAAAAAAAGTAGCAATCCTTTTCATGCTAGGAAAATAACTTGCTCTTGATGGGGTCTGGCTGGTTTCTGCTGCAAATGCAGTACCTGTTCTGCCATCTTTGCTAACAGAAAAGGGCATGTGTGTCAAAGGAGGTAAAGATTCATACACTGTCCCTAAGGATATCACACATATTCTTTGGAAAAATTATATATTCTTTAATTGTCTTGATAGTAAGTTGTCAATTCAGCAAACACAGATTCTCACCTTCTCAATCAGAAACATATTACCACAAACCCAGTGTATCTTTTCAGGAATTTGACTCTAACCAAGTTACTTAAAAATGATAATTCCTTACCAACTTCATGTTTTTTCCTCTTTTAAGTTAGAATTTTGTGAGCCCTTATAATATGTATAAAATGTCAACTATGCTCACAAATGCTTATCAATTTTTGGCCTAGGCAATAAACAGATTTAAAGCTCAAACTATTTCAAATCCATGGCTTCTGTGCACATAAATACCATTAAGATGTTTTCAGAATCCAATGGACATGGAAGAAGAGAACAGGAGCAGTGAAAAAGCAAGCAATGTTTGGTAAATAGAAACTAAAGAGGGAGTAATGTCCACTTCCTAATGGGTATTTTTTTCTAATTGTGTTTCCCAATAATCATAACCTCTCATATTTCAAAGACCACAGGAGAGTTATTCAAAGGATAGTAGAAACTATCCTAGACTTGGAGGTTGTATTCTTTCCAATGTTTCCTTACTAACAAAGTTAAAAAAAAAATGTCCACATCCCCCACATTCCTGTCCCTATGGCTCTAGTTATTCTCCAGCAATCCGAGAATGTCTAGATCTGTGCCATCCAAGGTGGCAGCAACCCTCCACACACAACTGAGTATCTGAAATGCAGCTTGTCCAGACTGAGGGGTGCTGTAAATATAAAATACAGACCCAACTTCCAAGACTTAGTATAAAAAATGTAAAATATCCCATTAATAATATTTATGTAATTTTCAAGGTGAAATGATAATGGTTTGGATATATTGGGTTTAATAACATTATTAAAATTAATTTCACCTTTCCTTTTTACTTTTTTCCCTTTTTTTCTTTTTTTCACATTTTTAAAAAAGTGATTGCTTTATTATAGTATCACATAGGTAGTTTACATTCAATTTCTATTGGGCAGTGCTATTGTATAGTGAATATATGGTTCACTCATTATGTTTGGAAATACAGCAAATATTCAATAAGTAATATCCTACTTTCTGGATACAGCAAATATTCAGAATAATACTTTCTAAATATTTGCCATATCCTTAAGCTAAGCACTTTGCCCATACTAACTTACTTAATTTAATTATCTCCACTTTACAAATGAAGATCTTGAGCCTACAGATGGTGGGTACTTTGCTCAGGTCATATCTCTAGAAAGGAGAAGAGATGGATTCAACCCGTATTTGTCTAAATCTAAAGCTCATTCTCTTAGCCAGGACCTTACCAGCGTGAGGCCTGTGGGGCATCCTTTTATTTTGGTACAAAATGCAAAGGGCACTAAAAAACTCAGTAATTAAGGTGGTATAATAATAGTTTAATAGAATTTTAAAAAATAAAATTAGCACAAAAATCCATGATGAACAAAATATCAACACTTTAAATAAAGACAGAATTGGTCTGCACATGAAGCAGCCCCACTCAGCCTTCTGTTAACCTTGGCCCTGGCAGTGCCTTCCCCCTGCTGAATGACTGTTCACTTCCCTGTGACTTTTCACATACATTGTCAACTTTTGGAGAGTGGGGACTAAACTTCCTCACTTTTCATGACCGTTCCTCACAGTGGCCCATCCTGGAGAAGTCCTAAGTCCATGGAGGCTGTTAATAAGTATAAAAACTTCAAAGAGACTAAAAGAAAGCACATCAAAATGTTTAGAGATGTTTTCTCTGTGAGGTGGGATCAGGGTGATTTCCACTTCATTTCCAATATATACAAAGTTTACAATTAAAAACAAACATCAGCTTTGCTGGGTAAATTCTGAACTCCATTCAAAACCATAGAGCAAGCACATCTCCCTGAGAAAGGTTCTTACAATAAAAGAATAATCTTACACAAGAAATTAAAAGGTTTTCATAGCCAATCTTAACCGATCAAGTGCACTATTGGGAAATCCTAACATTCCCATTTCACTCTCATTGTCCTTGCATGACTCACAGGGTGGATCTTTTAAAACAGGCCCTTTCCAAACACCTGCTTTATGGTGTGAGCCTGTAATAGAGACTGAAGAAACCACTCATTTCTCTGTGTAAGAGGTTCTCAACCAGGGGGACAAACAGAATATCCTGACTTTCAAATCCTCCTTCCCTGCCCCCAATCCACACAATCTTTCACGTCTTCTTGTTCCCTTTCCCAGCTGAGCTGCTTGAAAATAATAACCAGCCTTGACTCCACTTCCTTTCTCTTCTTTCCCTGTTCAGCTCACTCCCATCTGACACTCACCTCTCTCTCTTCACTGGAACTGCTTTTGTCATGGTTTTCATTGACCTTCTTCTTGTCAAACCTAATGGACAGTCTACAGCCTGTATCTTTCCTGACCCCTTAGCTGCTTTCCACACAATTGTCCATTACCTCCCTTAAATATTCTTGTCACTATATTCTCCTGATTTTCCTCCACATCCGTGGAGACTTCTTTTGAGTCTCCTTCAAGGGAGGCACCCCGGCTTTTCCCTCCCATTCTCCCTCCCATAGCATCCCCCTTGCTGCAGTGATCCTCCCAACCTTCAGCATGTAAATCTCTATTCACCCTTCAGAAACCCGGGCTCCTGCTGCGGGTTTGGCGTTGGTTCTCTGGGATCCATCCACTTCCCTTAAATTTGAATCATTCCATTAACAGTAGCACCAATTTTTAGTGTCCAACATCAGTTCTGAGCAGATAATCAGCTGGATCTAACTAATTCAGGCATCATAGAGTATTCTACATGAACCATCTGGTTTCTTTGTCTGTTCTACCAGTTAGACCTTGTCTATCTCCTATTTGCCATGACCTCTTCAGCATGTGGAGGAGAACCTAGAACTTGTCAGTATCTATCAGGACAATTAGGGCTGGAAGTAATAAAAACTCCAACTCAAAATGGCTTAAACAGGAAAGAAATGTCATCTATCCTATGCTGGAGGTCCAGGGTAGAGTATACCAAGTGGCTCCGTGATGCCAGCAAAAACTTAAAGTTCTTTCTGTCTCACCATTGAGGCATCCTCTGGGTGATCATGGTCCTGTGGTGAATGTCATTCTGACACAACATGGTGACCAGTGGGAAGCAAGGGAAACTGCATGTTTCCTTGCTCAAGAAGGATTCCTGTTCTTTTAAATCTGAACCCCCAGTTAACAGTGGATAGGCAAAAATAATAACCAGCCTAATCATTTTATTTGCAAAAGCACTCACTTGGAGTACTTTACCCAGAGGCAAAAAATTCTTAGAATAGGAAATATATAAAGCCAATCAGATTTCACATTTGTGTTTATAGAGACCACACTTTGCCAGCGTATAAAAAAAAAAGATTTGCATTTCTCTGATGATTAAAGATGATGAGCATTTTTTCATGTGACTATAGGCCATGCACCTGTCTTCTTCAGAGAAACTTCTTTTCAAGGCTCTTGGCCACAATGAAATGGGATCACTTATTCTTTTCTTGTTAATACGTTTGAGTTCTCTGTGGATTCTGGTTATCAAACCTTTGTCAGAAACATAACCTGCAAATATCTTCTCCCATTCTGAGGGCTGTCTGCTTGATTTACTTACTGTGTTTTTGGCTGTGCAGAAGGTTTTTAGTTTGATCAGATCCCCCAAAACTACAGATGTTGGTGTGGATGTGGAGAAAAGGGAACATATCTGCACTGCTGGTAGGATTGCAAGCTAATAGGTTCCTTTTAGAAAGAAGTTTGGAGAACACTTAGGGATCTAAAAGTAGACCTGCTGTTCGAACCTGCAATTCCTCTACTAGGTATATCTCCAAAAGACCAAAAATCACTTTACAACAGAGACATGTGCACCAGATTGTTTACTGCAGCTGCATTCATAATTGCCGAGTCATGGCAGAAGCCCAAGTGCTCATCGACCCATGAATGGATTACTAAACTGTAGTATATGTACACCATGGAATATTATGCAGCCTTAAAAAAGATGGAAACTTTACCTCTTTTATGTTTACATGGATGGAGCTGGAATATATTCTTCTTAGTAAAGTATCTCAAGAATGGAAGAAAAAGTATCCAATGTACTCAGTACTATTATAAAACCAATTTATAATCACCCACACTTTCATCTGTAAGATAAAACACAACTACGTCCTGGATGTAGGAGGGAAGAGAGACCACACCTATGGTGCATATTGTAAGGGTACATGTCAAATCTATTAAATGTAGAGTATAAATGGCTTAAGACAATAATTAAGTGAGGTGAAGGCTATGCTAACCAGTTTGATGTAAGCATTCCAAAATCAGCACATTGTACCCCATAAATGCATCTATGTATACAGTTACGATTAATAACAAAGAAGAAACCTTTGAGATCTCCTCAGGTATGTCTTTTCTTTCCATTCCTACAGTCAAGCCCTTTACGTAGCAAGTTTTCAATTTTACTCTAAGAAAAGCATTTTACCTTGTCAATTCTGTCCAGCTTTTCCACTCCCCAATTCCTGGAACTAACCACACCTCTGATTTCTGAAGAATCTTGGCTTTTTTTTTTTTTCCTGTTTGAGTTTCTAAGACTTGCCTTCAATCTCAGGGAAAAAAATTAACACATAACTTCAGAAGCATTCAGAAACTCTATTGTTTGAATGGGTTGTCCTGCTAACCACCTTCAATTTCTTCTGATGGATTCAAATCGCCCAAAGTCCAAATACCAAAGCAGAAGCCGTTCAGGGAAAGCTAGTTTCCCTTTCTTTGTGGAGCAGCCCTCTGGATGTTTCCGAGCTTGGCTGTCACCCTTTCCCTTGCTCTGCTTCAAATCCATGTTTTCCCTTCCCTAGGCTTATCTGCTATTTTTAGTCCAGTGCCTGTCCTTTGGATGTGTCAGTCACATTTATCCCAGATTAAACCCTTAGCATTTTCTCAAAGCTTTGCTTGAGTGCTGCCCTGGCTGGTTCTGCTTTCAACTGCCCTGGGCTGTGGGGTTCCAGGACATCATATACCTTCACTTGTTCCCACTGTGGATACTTTCTCCTTTTTCTTGTGCCCATTCTCCTTCTTTTTATGTTTAAATTTCTTCTTTTAATCCATACTTATCAGTACTAAGCAGGCTAAACACTAATTTCCTCCTGTTTGTCACTCACTACAGAATAGCCTACACAGGGAGACATCTACATTTCCATGGTATAAGACACCCTTGGCTCTCCCAGTCTAGAGGGTCAGGCTCAGCTTAGGTTGATGAAGCTGGTTCACTTTTATAACCCTGGTCCCTATTTGGCTGCACTTGAGTTATATATACATGTCTAGCTGAAGATTTGGCTCATTCTGCAGATGTCAATATCTGAGCTGATAATCAGCTGGATCTAACTAATTCAGGCTTGCATGACTTAGGGTATCTGAAGGGACTCTTCACATATTACTGGGAAAAGAATGACATCAATTATTAAGAAAAGGCAACACAGTAATTCAGCTCCGGGTGTGCATATTTTTCTGGAGGGAGTTAGATCACACAGTAAGTCCTCACTTAACATTATTGATAGGCTCTTCAGTACTGTGACGTTACGCTGAACGACGTATAGAGGAAATGTTATGGGGCGAGATAAGGACCACCGACTCAAATTAGAATTTCAAAAAGGAGTCTTTTTTTAACCTTGGGGCTGTCTCAGCATAGTCTAAAGCAGACTAAGTGAGAAAGCATCGAGGGGTCTGAAGTTGGGGTTTTTCTAGTCTGAAAGTTGGCAAAGGGCCAAACAGGTGGGCTGAAAGTTAGCAAAAGAAGGAAAAAGAAACTTGGCAAAAGAAGCAAAAAGCAAGCACGGGGTCACAATGACCCCTTTTACAGAGGTGAACCTTGCAACTTAGCAGATTAGCAGATAGGGAACATAAAGGTCACATAAAGCAGATCTGGCAACACATTAAGCAGGTCTGGCAATTAGTGAATAAGTAAAACAATTTGTCACAGCGCTTAGCTTGTTAACCCTCATTGTGACAGTACTTGGCTCATTAGTTCTTATCTTGTTCTGTTCTGGCCCGATCCAGACTGATCTAAAAGTAATGATACTTGGCATGATTCCATTTACCTCTTTTTCCCCTTCCTCCTACCCAGGGGGTGCGGGGCGTGGGGTGGTGTGAGGCCCTCATGAGGCCGCCAGCATCCATCTTATGGGGGGTGATGAGGCAGCCTGCACCCATCTCAGAAACAATTTTACCATAAGCCGAATGACAAAAACAAGAGTTAAGTTTCTGCTGCATATTTCTGGTAAGAAAAACATCACTCACTTTCAAAATAAAGGCCCCAAACACTTCTAATATTAAACATTGAAATAAATGTGAGCTATACATATATTTAGTAAAGATTAATAAAAAACCTAAGATAATTATTTACTTAATTTTTCACGAATCAGTGAATGATGGCAGTTGTAGTGGTGGTAGGTTAAATCAAGGAATAAATATCAGTAAAGCAAAAATTGTAAGGAGCACTTCCCACCATCATGCAGTTAAAAAAAAAACCAATATGGTAGCACACCAACTACTTTTGCATTGCATGATTATTTTTTGTGCATTTGTGTCATTATTGTACATTTTTCGGATTTTTAGTTATGATAATTTGCATTCAGTCATTTATTCATTTTCCATCCTTCTTATTTCAATTCAGGGTCCTGGGTGGCTGGAGACCACCCCAGCAGCTGAGGATGCTAGGAACCGCCCTTGGGCCGGATGCCCTCCAGCACCCCTTTGGGATACAGGAAGAAGCTAGTACCTGGAGAAAACCCAGCAGATATGGGAAGAATGTGCAAGCTGTAGCTAATCTTGGCTTTGTGGCTACCATTGAACTCTGCCTTCATAGTGTGAAAGCAGCCACAGTTGGTGTGGCTATGCTCCATCCAAATTTACATGGTGGGCCAAATTTGGCACTTGGAAAATAGTAGTTCATCCCTTATTTGGATGACCAGTATATTAGGTAACCAAATTTCTTAAATGTCTCCCTAGGTGGTACATGATGTATACCAGGAGGATAGGAAGGCATGAGACTTGCTTGCTGGACAGGTCAGTTTATCTGATGGCAAATAATATGAAACGCTTTTATATTAGGACAAACTCAGATATTGTTTATGGAGTAGAAGATGTGTTGTTTAGTTTTAGGTATTAACTTGGCTGACGTTAGGAATATTTAGAGAGATGGTAGAACATTCCTTCTGGTGTGTCTGTGAGGATGTCTTCAGAGGAGACTGGCCTGTGAGTCAGTGGCCTGAGTGGGACAGATCTGCCCTCAGTGTAGGTGGGCACCATCCAAGCAGCTAGGTGCCTGGATAGGACAGAACAGGCAGAGAAAAGGGGATTCTCTTTCTCCATCCCACACCTCCGTCTTTCTTCTAAAGGTGGGGTGCTCTTCTTCTTCTGACCTTGGACATCAGAACCCCAAGTTCTCTGGCCTTTGGACTCCAGGACATAAACCCCCTATCTGCTACCCACAGGGGTATCAGGCCCATGGCCTTGGACTGAAAATTACCTCACCAGCATCCCTAGTTCTGAGGCTTTCAGACTTGAACTGAGCCAGATGCCAGCTTCCCAGAGTCTCCAACTTGCAGACAGCCTGTCATGGAACTTTTCAACCTCTACAGTTACATGAGCCAATTCTATAAACTTTTTTCTATTTTTAATTTTTTTATCTTTTTTAACTTTTAAAACTAAGACACAAAGATACACACTAGCGTAGGTCTATGCAGGGTCAATATCATTAATATTGCCTTCCACTCCTCATTCTGTCCCATGGAAGGTCTTCAAGGGTATTAATACACCTGGAACTGCCATCTTCTATGAAAACAATGCCTTTTTTTGCAATATATCTTGAAGCACCTGCCTGAAGCTATTTTATGCTAACTTTTTTTGTTTTTAATGAGTAGAAACAGTACAAAAATAATGATTAAAGGTCCAAAATAATGATTAAAAGTACATATGGTAAATACCTAATGTACATAACATAGTCACATGGTCATTTATTGTGACTGTTATTGTTAAGTATTTTGGACTATATGTAATTATATGCTCTATACTTTCATATGACAGGCAGTGTAGCAGGTTTGCTTCTACCAAACATTCAAGTAATGTGTTGTGTTATGATGTTATGACTTCTGTGATGTCACTCATCAATAAGAATTTTTCAGCTTTGCTATATATAGGGTGGACATAAAGTTAGTGTGCAATTTAAAATAGCTTAACATAATAAATTGCACATGAATTTTATGCCCACCTGTAAAATCTTATGTAACTACCATTGTGTATGCAATCCATTGTTGACCAAAATGTTCTTATGCAGCCCATCACTGGGTATCTTATTGGTTTGTTCCCCTGGAGAATGCTGACTAATACCCATGCCAAACACATTCTGTGGACAAGTACATATCACCATCCATCCCCCCACTCACTAATTCATCAAGTCAATCAATAAGTATTTTTTAGGTATCTGTTTTATAGTAGATATAATGCTGGTAGTGAGATTACACAGAAAAAAAAAAGAAAAAACCCTCCAAGAACTTCCATGCTGGTAAGAAAGACAGCTTGAACATCAAACCCACAAATCACCTCTCCAACGGCAGAAATGGGTCTATGAAAGGAGGGAAAAAATAGCACAGAGACTAACACTGGCTGGAGACCGTCTGAGACTACTTCTTGTAAGAAGTATGTGGAACACGAAACAGCTTTAATCTCTGCCACCATGATTTAGCAAAGGAGAAAGTGTTTTAAACCAATCATCCATCCTTTAAAATCAACAAGTAACATCCTCTATGCACACGTCACAGTTAGAGTACAATAATTTTTACACATGGAGACAAACAACAACCACCAGTAAAGGAGAATAGGTATGAACTAACAACACGGTTTGTGCAGAGAGGTAGGAAGTACCAAGCGAGGGTGCGCAGAGAAGAAGGAAGTCACAAGGGAGGGTGCGCAGAGAGTTAGGAAGTCACAAGGGAGGGCGCTGCAGAGAGGTAGGAAGTCACAAGGAAGGGCGCAGAGAGGTAGGAAGTCACAAGGGATGGTGCATAGAGAGGTAAGAAGTCACAAGGGAGAGGGCGCAGAGACGTAGGAAGTCACAAGGAGGGCCCAGAGAGGTAGAAGTAATGAGGGAGGGCGCGCAGAGAGGTAGAAAGTAACAAGGGAGGGGCACAGAAAGGTAGGAAGTAACGAGGGAGGGCGCAGAGAGGTAGGAGGTAACGAGGGAGGGTGCACAGAGAGGTAGGATGTAATGAGGGAGCTGAGCAGAGAGGTAGAAAGTAACAAGGGAGGGGCGCAGAAAGGTAGGAAGTAACGAGGGAGGGCGCAGAGAGGTAGGAAGTAAGAAGGGAGGGTGCTCAGAAAGGTAGGAAGTAACGAGGGAGGGTGCACAGAGAGGTAGGAAGTAAGGAGGGAGGGTGCTCAGAGAGGTAGGAAGTAACGAGGGAGGGTGCACAGAGAGGTAGGA
>NW_003852399.1:39293117-39310150 GCF_000181295.1 Otolemur garnettii
GCACAGAGAGGTAGGAAGTAAGGAGGGAGGGTGCTCAGAGAGGTAGGAAGTAACGAGGGAGGGTGCACAGAGAGGTAGGATGTAACGAGGGAGGGCGGGCAGAGAGGTAAGCTGTAACGAGGGAAGGCGCACAGAGAGGTAGGAAGTAACAAGGGAGGGCGCATAGAGAGGTAGGAAGTAACGAGAGAGGGTGCGCAGAGAGGTAGGAAGTAACAAGGGAGGGCGCATAGAGAGGTAGGAAGTAACGAGAGAGGGTGCGCAGAGAGGTAGGAAGTAACAAGGGAGCGTGCGCAGAGAGGTAGGAAGTAACAAGGGAGCGTGCGCAGAGAGGTAAGATGTAACAAGGGAAGGCGCACAGAGAGGTAGGAAGTCACGAGGGAGGGCGCACAGAGAGGTAGGAAGTCACGAGGGAGGGCGCACAGAGAGGTAGGAAGTAACGAGGGAGGGCGCGCAGAGAGGTAGGAAGTAACGAGGGAGGGCGCGCAGAGAGGAGTAAGTGAAGTTTTGCCATAGTCTCCTTTGGGTGACTTTTAATCTCAGCTGAGTACTTCAATTTCCCTTTCTTTTCCATAGAGATTCTGAGGACCATGCTAAATGTGAGAATTCTGATCATTTTTCTGATCCATCCCCTTTTACCTACTGTGATCCTATTCAAGTCAGAACGCAACATAAGAAACTGTTTTCTTTTCCCCTATGTCTTTTCCAGAGTCATACATTAATTTTTTTTCCTCTATTAAATTATGGGATAAAATTATAAAACAAAAGCACAAGAAATTGAACCAAATGAGCTGCCGGTTTGTTGGACTGAACATTCACTCAGACCTCTGGGAACAGCTTTGTCCTTCGAGTACAAGAAAGCTACAGTATAGCTTGCTATCATTTTTCACTGCTTGTCACAAAAATGCCTCTGAGCTAGCCTATATAGCCGCTCCAGTTTACAGATGAGAAACCGAAGGCACAGAAGGTGACGTGATTTTATTCTCTGAGTCAGCAGGGCCCGGACGGCCTGAAGGAAACCGGAGCTGGGGGCAATTTTGTGTAAGATGCTTCTTAGTCAGTGAGCAACTTCTGAAGAGGTAAATTAAGAGCTATAATTAACTCCCTAAGCCAGAGCTTTCTATTGTTCTTTTCATTATGAAATCATGAAAACAATTGCTTATCATTTTAAGAAAGAGGTAGAGGAAGGCTGATTAGGAATGGGGAAACCCTGTGGGTCACAACGCCATGCTAATGACACTGCTGGTATTGTGACCTGGACGACTGTGACAGCTACTTTCACGCAGAGGAGAAAATGCTCTAGTGCTAATAGTACTACGGCATGTCCATATACTAATGTACTTCTAAGTAAAGGGGCTCTGAGTCATTTAGGAATATATTTAAAAAAAACCCGAAACTCACAGTTCACTTCTATAGCTGGCAGGCCCATTCAGACCTGAGTGATAAAGTTGGAAGTGGCCGCCAATCATAGTAATTCAAGAGGGCAGTTTAAGCAGATATAGAAGATCGAGAAGCTGAAGAAATGGGGAGATGGGAGCACATGGCTTGTAGACTCTGCTCTACTCCAGACTTCCTTCGTTTTTCTGGGCAAGTCCTTTCCTGCCCGTTTCTTCAACTGCAGGGACAGAGGTGAGCTAGATTGGGTTGTTTCCCAAGTTCCAGATAGCTCTTGCATTCTCTGACCATATAATTGAGTGACCAGCTTCCCCTGCAGTCCCCAGAGAGACCCACTCTGCAGCCATCAGCTGTGGGGCCATATCCAGCAAACACATCAATGAACCCCTGACAATATTCTATAAACTTGGTGTTCTCTTTTCTTTCCCTTCCCTTGTGGTGGTGATCCAGCCTTCCCTAGAGATGCTGTTCCCTAACTGGAACGATTGCTCTGATATTCTTCCCAGCATATGCCGCAAAGAGCAAGTAATTTGAAGTTTGGCAGAGTAGAGCTCAAATCCTGTTTTCTCCAGTTACGGGGTGAGTGCTGGTGGCAGTTTCACGCTTTCTAGCTGGGTGACCTGAGGTTCTTTCTAAGCCTCAGTTTCTTCATCCATCAATAACAGAAACATCTATTTTGCACATTTGTATGGATTAAGCAAAGACACTAAGTGATTCTGCCTAAAAGAATACTCCACATATAACAGA
This sequence comes from Otolemur garnettii, assembly GCF_000181295.1. NCBI lineage: Eukaryota > Metazoa > Chordata > Mammalia > Primates > Galagidae > Otolemur > Otolemur garnettii. Next base: position 39,295,257 of record NW_003852399.1, read on the forward strand.
TTTCAAAAACGTCAGCTCCTTGCCTACTCTCTCCACTCTCTGGGCTTTATTAGTGCTAAGAGATAAAGGGATGGCACTCTGAAAGTCAAATTTTAGACAACATCCGGTGACGGGGTATAGATTTGGCTTCTCATCCTTGAAACTCCATTATGTAGGCAGTTACATATTCTGCTTAAACAGCAGGTCCAGACCATAAGGACACCACCAATTCTCTTTTAAATAGATGAGAAACTTGGGCCCTCAGCCAGCAACCCACTAAAGACTGGGAAGAGTAAATAGCAGAATGCAGGCCCTTTATACACGTCTGATGTTCTGTCTTTATGGCATACCTGTGGTGCTGAAGAGCTGGAATAAATGGTAAAAATCTTTTCAACATGAGCAAAGGGGGAAATGTAATGGATGCTGATGTAATGCCTTTTGGAGCCAAAAGAGGTTACAGCAGCTAAATTGCCCCAGAGAAGCCAAAGGAAACTGGCAGGATCTCGGCCCAGGAGTGAAGAGCAGGGTGTGGTGATGCAAGTACTGTGATTCTTTTTGTGCTTAAAGCCAGCCAGCTCCAGTAAGGAAGGAGTAAGGAATTTACCCTCTGAATGCGGATGTTCTATAAATAACATTATTGTTCCTACGAAGATTTGAAACTTCCATAGAATGAAATTTCTTTCTTGGGCACATCAGTAGCTACTCACAGGCTCGAGACACTAAACTGAATAATGTGAGAATCTCTTGTTATCCTCTAAATCTGAGGAACACGGAGGACAAGCTGGATCTGGGAACGTGTTCTTGAACTATAGGAAGAAACCCATGGAATGCAAAGGCCCTGAGGTCAAAGGATCACACTACTGTCTCCTAACGAGTCTCAACTCTCACTCTCTCCATTTATTTTGCTGTTAGCTTTAAATTCTAAGAAAATAAATCATGGTAAGAGCATGGCAAGAAACATTTCATATGCTTTATACAGCAGGTACAATGTCTGGTCCTCCAAGGTGATAGAGAGACTGTGAGTTGGTTGAAGTCACATACTTGTGGCTATGCTGTAAAGAGAAGCCAAGTTACCAGAGAATCAGGATGATTGTAAATGTGCTGCCAGTTTATTCTAGTCAGGCACAAAGCTGGGTTTGGAAGATGCAATAATTAATACGGCATGTTTGGCCTCTGACCTTAAGGTGTTCACAAATTACTGGGGGTGACAGACTCTTCTTAACTGTCATTAACCAGGTAGGCAGTCAGCGTGGTGAGCTTTCATTTGCAGAGAGAGATGTCCAAAGAACAAAGCCTCCAGGCAGCCTCTGACAGCACAAACTGAAGGGTAGAGTGGTGCCAGCGCTGCCACCATGCCCACGCTTGCCTGTTCTTTTCCTTTGTGTTGTCTTGGTCTGAGATTTTGCAAACTGACAGCAGAGAACTAAGAATGATCGTGGGCCCACGGGCAAGTCTGACACTGCAAAGCATCTCCAGATACCCTGTTCTTGTAGGTTTCTGGTTTATTCCCTTGATTTACACAGGGCCATCTCTCTCCCTGGTGCTTTCCTATGTTCACAGCACTCAGTAATTCTCTAAAGACAATGCTTCCTATTAAGCTCAACTCTTCCCTTCAAAAGAAAGGAAATCAAAGTGCTCTGCTAATTTTGTTGGTTGTTCTAAGACTTTAAGGAAGTGAACACATACAGGACAAATCCCTGCTCTTCTTACGCAGATCTTTTTATAGTCTCTAAAATGTAGTGATTGCCAATCAAATGTTTTAGATTTCAGCTCAAAGCGTGGTTCTTGGCTTCTTGGAATGAATCAAGGGGAGCTTGGGCTTGCAAGACAAGTGTCATGCCCTGTGAATTCTTGACTGAAAATAAAGGACAGAATTATCATTTGCAGATGCACAGTGTATATAAGAAATATAGGATAAGTCTGGGACCATGTAATTATATGATGTCATCTGAGTGAATCATTGGAATCGGTGATGCTACTTAAGCTTTTTATACTTTCTCACCTTAGTACTATGTGCTGATGTTTTGGTGTCACGGCGACCGGTGATATCACAGGTCCACCAGAATCCCAGCTCTCATTTGCTATCAGCTTCACACAATGACCCTGAAGGCTTTGGCCTGCACACAGCCCTCCGGCCTCCTGAGCTCAACAATGAGTTTTAAAAGGTTGGCAAGGAAATGCATGATCTTTTGTAGAAAACAGTGGATATAAGTGGACCTCCTTAAATATGGGATCTTGACTTATTTCTTCTCCATAAGAGAGGTATTAGGTTATAAACTTTCCTAAAACAAAGATTTGAAAGAACGATTCATCCTCATACTATTCTTTCTTCTATTCAAGGTGGACAGGTTAATATAGGGAAAAATAAGAACCACATACATGCAGTAGCAGGGAACAAGCACTTTCCCTTCAAGGGGGACAGTGAAGTCAAATGCTGGGGATTTTCAGGATAGATTCTCTGACTCAAGAGCGAGTCTGTTACCTCCTCATCATGTAAGGCGTTTGAGATCCTTTTCAAATTGGCCACAGCTACACAAAGTTAGAGAGTTGGATTTCCCTACCCTGCGTGCTATTTCACCCCATATACTCCCACAGATCTTTGAACAAGTACATGAAGAGTTTAGGCAAAGAAATATAAGTGACCCACGGGCAGGGCCAGTGGCTCAAAGGAGTAGGGGGCTGGCCCCATATGCTGGAGGTGGTGGGTTCAAACCAAAAACCAGCCAAAAACTGCAAAAAAAAAAAAAAAAAAGAAAAGAAAAGAAATATAAGTGATCTTTGAAGTAGTTTGAGGGAGCTGGAGATGCTGAAATGGCCCATAGTTCTGACCCCAGAGCCCAAGGCTCCACTCATAGAGGCACTGTTCAGGTAGTGAGAGGTTAAAAATACCCTTATATTAGTGAGTGTGTTTTTAAAATGGATGGCCTGAAACAGTAACCAAGATTACCAGTAAGTTGTGGGGGGGAAAAGTAATAATTGGACACTAATCTGAACCAGTATTAAAGCATATGAAGAAATACTCAACCTCATCAATAATATATTACATGCAAATTGACCTACACTGAGACAAGACTTTCTACCAAGTACTAAAAAAATCAAAGTATTGATAGTAGCACTCTGTCAGTAGCACTCTCTGACCTTAGAGAATCAGGTGCTGTCAGGTCTGCCGGTGAGAGGGTAAGTTACTGTAACTCCTACGGAGAACAATTTGCATTAGCTATAAAAATTATAAATGCTTATTTCATCTGACCAAGCAATTCCACTTCTTGATGCTTACACAAATTTTCCAATACAGCACTTTTTACAATAGTACAAGTGTCCTTCAGTAAGAGAGGTTAAATACGTTGATACATTTATATACTAGAATAGTATACGGCTGTTGACAAACAATAAAGAGGAAATGGGATGTATCCTGCTAAGGAATAGTTCTATGCTTTATTGATGAGAAAAGGTGCAGCCCAATGGGTAACATGCCCATTTTGGTGGGTTAAATAGAGGAATAATAGTCTGTACTCACATTCACTGATATATCTAAAAAGAAACTCCGAAAGGACACCTGACATAGTTTTAAAGTAGTTACCTGGCTGGTGAAGGGATTGGGCCTGAGGGTAGGAAAAAGAATTTTAGTCTTCTCAAAGAATGAGTAGGATTAGAGGGAGAATCTGGGGTCAGGAACTTGCCCAGCCTTGGTGGCCCCCTCAGGATCAGACACACGGCTTTGGCCTCATTATCTTGGAGTTCTTGCCAGTGGCCCTGGCCAGCTCTCAGGCTATAAGAGTACAGTGAATTCCAGAATCAAAGATTAGTGCTATATGATACATGAAGGAGCCTTTGGAATAATATTCAAACTCAATAAGCCATCTGAGTATTTATCTTTTACTTTTTTTTCTTGTTTAGAGACAGAGTATCACTCTATTTTTGCCCCAGCCTACTGTGCCATGGCATCAGCCTAGCTCACAGCAACCTCAAATTCCTGGGCTCAAGTGATCTTTTGGCCTCAGCCTTCTAACTAGTTGAGACTATAAGCGCCCACCGGAAATGCCTGGCTAATCTTTTATTTTTAGTAGCAATGGGGTCTCCCTCTTGCTTAGGCCAGTCTCAAATTCCTGAGCTCAAGTAATCCTCCTGCCTCAGCCTCCAGAGTAGCTGGGATTACAGGTGCCTACCACAACATACTGCTGTTTTTTAGAGACGGGGTCTCTCTCTCACTTAGCCTGGTCCGAACTCCTGAGCTCAAATAATCCTTCTGCCTCGGCCTACCCGAGTGCTGGGATTACAGGTGTGAGCCACTGAACCTGCCATCCTTTACTTATTTTATCTTCCACTAGATCAGTGGTTGTCAGTTGGAGATAATGTGTTCCTAAGGTACGTTATTAATTGTCTCAACTAAGGCAGGAGTATATGCTACTAGCATCTAGCAGGTGGTGTCCCAGAAGCTGCCAAACATCCTACAATGAATGCATAGACGTTCTTTCCAAAGCAAAGAAAAAATATTATTTAGCATAAAACGTCAAAGTTGTGCTAGAGTAAGATGTCATGGAAAGGACAGAAGCTGTGAGGCCAGCAAAAGGAAGCTAAGGAATCTTCTACCATAAATAAGTCCACTCCTGTGTCTGGGTACTTAGAGTCCTAAAGTAGGGGCATGAGACGGGAGATTTTTCTATACTCTGGAGTGACAAACATTGTAAAACATAATCTTGGATAAAGCAGGAAAAAGACCTAAAAGCACAGAGCTATAGTGAAAGGATAACAATTCCTTAAATCCCTACACCTATCAGAAATCCTTCTCCATTGCTGGCGCCTCTCATCATTGCCTTATTCCATGCACAGTTACAGGAGGCTTGATTTACAGGCGCCCCCCTGTTGAGAACCCTGGAGAGAATCAGTAAAATTAGTGCTCCCACAGCAGAAAGGCTGTTGTCACTGGGAGATAATTCAGTAGCTGCCGGGGAGTCTCCCTTCAGTGCCAGCAGTTAAGAGAAAGAAGGATGTGATGATTCACTGACTGCCAGACATATGGCGGGGAGTGTAAGGAAACCAGGAGAGGGAAGTCTGGAAGAGCTGAGAGAATCACTCAGGGAGCCAGCATTCCAGACCTCGTAAGCTGATGTTCTAAAAAGCAGGGAATCATTTCCAGTGGCAGAAACACAATAAAACATGCATTTCATGCCAGGGAAAACATAATCAGGAAGAATGATAGCAAGTAATAAAGAATAGATGATCAGCACAGCAGAAGAGAGAACTGGCATGTCCTCAGATAAGGACCACTGCTCCCAGGCTGCAGATGGAATTCCCAAAGCTGGGGCTCCCCATGGCAGCTTTGTGGTGAGGACCAGACCAGCACACATGGCCTACCTTCCAAGAGCCAGCATGCAGCTCCCCATGGAACTCTGCCTGGACTTGGATTCATAGAGCTCTTCCTGGTTTCCTGGTGGACCCTGTCTAGCACTCTCAATCAATGAAGCAGTGGCCTTCATGGGCACTTTCCCACTTCTTCACTTTCCTTCAATTGGTTGTCCCTGAGTCACCATGCCCCAATCTCTTTTAAAACTGTTCTTTCTTCTACTGGTTCCAATTATTCCCATCTAGCCAAGACTGTGGAACTTTGCCTCATGTTGAACAAGGAGCTGGTACTCATGCCTTTAGAGACACAATGCAAGTGAGTTCCAGGGAGGAGCGAGAAGGTCAGTCAGACTCATAGGTTAAAGCAACTCAAACATTGACCAGTTGTCTTTGGCTATGACTTTATGCCCCACAGGGAGAATACTAGAAACAAAAATCCTTGGAAAAAATGACAGCAAATAATATACTTCCCAAAGAAATTGAGCGACAGTCTACCTCAAATCTTTCTCTTTTTTGAAGGCTTACTGGGAAAACTATTCCATGCAGAGATCAAGATTCAGGATTAGCTACTCCTTGGGATGATAGTAAAAATCAGAACAACTTCTATTTGCATGATTCTTAATATTTTAAGCTGTTAACACATACCTCACCTCATTTAACCCTGTAACACCCCTGGAAGATTGTATAGAATTCTCATTTTAAAGATCAAGAAACCAAGGTTGGGAAAATGACTGCACATTTCTTTTAAGAGCATTGAGTCAACAACACAGAAGAGTTTTTATGCCCTGGCACTGCAGACATATCATAGCAACCAGAAAAAACTTGGGAGAGCAGAAACAATACCATGTTGTATGTTTGCATTCTTAATTTTTTAAATCCAAGTAATAATCCTATACTGTGGGGCCATGATTTTCGCCACTGACTAAGGAAGGATTAAATAAAACACACTACATATAAGGAGCCTGACAATTAAGTTTGCAAACTCACCTTAGAAAAAAGTGCTGCATGTCTCATTGCTGACTATCACTATAGTCACCATCCAAGTATTCCCTTTGGGAAGTTATTGAAGTTATGCATTGACACCAGTGCCTAGTCACCCTTCAGAGCCATTTGGGAACTCTTTTTCTGTAATGGCCATCAAAGTTGTCATCGTATTACACTTGATGTCCTGAATGTCATCAAAATGTCTTCCTTTCAGTAGTTCCTTTTATCTCCAGATAAAGAAAAAAGTCCTTGAAGGACTAGATCAGGTGAGTAGGGAGGGTGTTCTAGTACAGTTGTTTGTTTACAGACTAAAACTCACTCACAGACAGTGCCATGTGAGCTGGTGCATCACTGTGATGTAAGAGCCATGTGCTATTGACCAAGATTTTTGGTTAACATTTTTTTCACTTTTTCTCTATCAATGCTGACATGGTCTGCTTTGCTCCCACAGTCAACTGATAATTTTGACCCACAATTCAATGAATTTTTGCAATGTTTTCATCAGTTCTGCTCATTACTGGCCACCCTGACTTCTCTTCACCAGTGACACTTTCTCTCCCCTCAGGGAAATGTTTAATCCATTTGTACACTGCCATTTTCTTCATGACATTATCCCCATAAACTTGGACTAACATATCCCTGATTTTACTTCTGCTCTTGTCAAGTTTAACAAGAAGTTTAGGAATGTTTGTTCATTGCTCTAATTATTCAAGCCCCAACATTCTCACAATGGCACACAAAAACATGCAACAACAATAATGAACTCCACTCAGCAAGACACTGGCACATGTTGACATGAACACAACTGTGAGACACTGATATACCAAGGTTATGAAACTTTCCTGAGTTGTCTGTACAGTGCTGCCAACATAAGTGCACAGTGGGAAGCTTGAGAACTTAATTGTCAGACCTCATATATGGCAGGAAAGGGGGAACACATTAATAAAAATTGATAGGTACAACCCGTTTAGTCAGCTGAAAATATAGTCACATCTCATTTTTTTCTATTAACTATTGAAGAATTCTCATGCACACATTACTAGAAAGTGTGATATGTCACTCTTAGGTTATTAATACTATATACACGTTCTCTCAATGAAACTATTAAGAATACCACAAGCTTACTCACTTCAGAATAATTTGTCCTGCCTCCAAATAAATGCCAGGCAGAGGAAAAACTAACTGGTCCACTCCTGTCACTGACACTGTCACTCTGCCACAGGGTCTGCTGCTGTCTCACAGTGCCCTACAGAATACTTTGGTGTTTCTGAAGCCTCAGGGTCTACATGATAATCTTTCTCCCTGTCTGTGAAGCCTCTGCTGGTCCTGATTCTTGCAGAGGTTGCTGATAATCCCACCTGCTTGAATTATTTAGTGCACTCACATATTCAAACACTGTTTCCAAAACAGAAACCCCATCACAGCTGAGGGGGTTGGGTCCACAGGGGCATCAGCTATGTCTTGCTTCCTGTGCCAAAATCAACTCTTCACCAGAAGTCTGTAGGCCCAGGTTAGACACAGGCTCTACCTTCATCCATGGCAACCTCTCCTTCCAAGCTGGTATGTTCTTTCCTACTGGAGTATGACTGTCATTGCCATTTCAACACAGCAGGGAGGTTTTTCTAGTGCTAAAACCTAGGAAGAGTTATGATCTATTTACTTCCAAGAAGTTACTTAATATCTGGGTAAATTTTCTCATCTTCTTTCCAGAACCAGTCCCCAGTCTGGGTAATATTGGGAGAGTCACTTTCAGGAGATCACACATAGCCTATCATTCCTTCTGCCCAGGACGATCGGTACATGTTGACTTTCCATTGCTATAACTAATGTAGAGTTAGCAAGTAATTTCTCCCATAATAATAATAATAATAGAAACTTGCCTTAATGTAACTCTGCCTCTGGGCATCGTTTTCAGTGCCCCATCTCACCTGACACTTATTGACATCATGTGTGAGCCCGTCAATTGGACAACATTGTTAAATCCTACCAGCATTATCTGTTCCCCCTAAATATACCCAATAAAGGACAGTTTACTTTGAGATCTAAGCTAAATAATTTTTTCCAGTCACAAGCATAAAACAGAAACAAAACATCTAAATGATTCCAGAACATCTTACCAACTATCCCATCACTGTAGAAGTCACAGCTCATAAATATCTTGGTTCTATCAACAAGCAGTTATATAGAATATTAGGTTTGGCACTGCAGATGGTATGTTTCCTCGTGACACATCATGAGCAGGAAAAATAATACACAAATACCTCCAAAATAACAACAAAAAAGAGAAACAAAATGCAAATCACAAGAAGCAGGCTAGAATCTTATTTTGTGAAGCTATGAGCCATTTCGCATCAATGCACAATAACTCCCACTACTTTGGAAGGAACATCGAACGTTTAAAGAAATATTACCTCACCTGATAGACCACATTGAAGGCAGGTGATTTCCTCTTTCATTCTATACCAACCCTACACTAAAACTAAAGACAGTGGAGTTTGTTTTAAAGGTATAAAACATAGGAGCAAAGAAATGACAGGATTTTAAAATATTAAAATGACAGAATTAAAATATTAAAATGACAGAATTTTAAAATATTAAAATTTTGAAAATAAGAAAGACAAAAAACGCAGCAGACCCAAAGACAGTGATTCTAAAATTGGTAGTAGGGAAAGCTGAAAACCAATCTGACTTATGCTATAAAACCCTGAAGGCTCCAGGTACCTCTGGAAGGGAGATGATGAGAGATTGACTGGCTAAAATAATAGGGAGAAATGAGTTCAAAATATAATTCAGAATTTGTTTGATCCCCAACTCTTTCCCTCATCTCCCTAGCATGGTGGCTGAGCCTCCCTGTTCTGGCAAAGCAGAGTCTCCAGATTGGGAGACATTTACCACAATTCAAGGTGGGATGCTCTCGGGCAGTAACTGCTGAAGTGGAACTCAAGCACACTCTATAACCTGCCAGTTCCACTCCTAGGACTGTGCCTAGTGCACACAGGCAGGTGAGTGCAATCCAGTTGGAAACAACCCCGTTTCATCTACAAAAGAATAGAAAAATTAACTGTGGCATGTTCTGAAAACTCTGGATATTCAGCATTACAACAAAAAAATTCTCTGTTTCTTCCTAGACCCTTTCATTAGGCAGAATCCTAAGATGTTTCCCAAGATTCAGGGCCCCAGTGTGGTGTGTGAGAAGGTACTCACACCTTCTTCCAGTTATTCAAAATTAAACACCATTCTGCATGCTGAAGTAAAGGGAGTTTTCAGATGTAATTCACGTTCCAGGTCAGTTGACCCGAAGATAGGGAGACTATCCTGGGTGAGCCTGACTTCATCATGAGACCTTTGAAAGCAGAGCTTTACTGGCTGGTCAGCTTAGATCAGAGAAATGTTCCCTGGCAGGTCTAGAGAAAAGAAGCTGTTCTAGAAGCTGGGAATGGTCCCTGGGTAAAAGCAAGTAGGAAAATGGGAACTGCAGTCCTACATAACTGCAAGGAAATGAACTTTCCCAACAACCGGTGAGCTGGGAGAGCTCCTTACGGAAACCACAACCCTGATGACATCTGATTCCAGCCTCATGAACCCCTGAGCAGAGAATGCAGCCCATTGTGTCTGGATTTCTATTCAAGAGAAAGTGTAAGATAATAGATTTGTGCTGTTGGAAACTACTGAGCTGGTGGTAATTTTCTGTGCAGGAGCACAGCACTAACAACCATTTACTCCAATATTTCTTATCAGCCATCATCTCCCTTTCTAGTTGCATTTTAAAGGTGCTAAGTACCAGTCATAGTTGCCCTTTTCAAACTTCCTAAAATTTCTAATACAAGGGCTTGCTTGCACTCCTCCTAGAAGCTGACCAACAAAGTTCACGTTAATAACTTACTGAAGGTTAGAACTCATTGGCCTGAACCTCAGAGACTGAGATGAGTCAAGGGCAAAATCTAGAAGATGAATAATACTGTGGATATAGCAAGGACACATGTGCTGGCTGAAAATATATGTACAAATGAGTCATCTCTGAGAGAAGAGCGGTGCAAAAAAATTTTTTTCGAAAAATAATATGTAAGTAATTTACCATTGAACTTTTTCAACCATAAAATAGAGATAATCTAAATAGACCTTTTAAAGGTTTGAACCACTCAATGTGTGTGCTACAGAGGCAATGAACGGCAGAGCAGAGAAGGCGGCCTCCAGCAGGTCTGCGGGGCTGACGTGAGGGGGGCTGGTGCTGACGGTGTCATTTGTGCCATTGACTCTCCCCCTCTGACACTTCATCCAGGCTGCTTTGCATTTCTGCCTCATTGTCATGCTCAACATGATGCCATCTTTCAAAAAAATTATAAATAGTACTTGATCACAGACTTCCTAATGGCAATGACAATGATTTCTAGGGTTTCCATTATACATATTCTCTATATTAAAATGAGGTGTGAGTTGAGAAAAACTATATTTTCTGAAAGATTGCCCACACAGGTGCCGGCTGAATGCTTGAGGATTCATCTAAGCAGAGAATCCCACAAACTTCTGTGGGCTGTGCCAGCAGGGGTCAAGGAAGTTCTGAGAAACAACCTCATTACATCAGGGCATAATGGGAGAGGAAAAATGCCTCCCAGGCCTAAAAACACAATGTATCTTTGACTAGATGCAGACTCCCACTACATTTAAAGAAAGTGACTGCATCTAAAGAAAGCCAGCAGCCTCAGTCTTTTTGGAAAGAAGTACAGAGAATTCTCAAGGAACTAAAAGTTGACCTGTCGTTTGATCCTGCAATATCATTACTAGGTATCACCCCAGATGAACAAAAATCATTTTACAACAAAGACATTTGCACCAGAATGTTTATTGCAGACCAACTCACAATAGCAAAGTCGTGGAAGCAGCCTCAATGCCCATCAACCAATGAATGGATAAACAAATTGTGGTATATGTACACCATGGAATACTATGCAGCCATAAAAAGAGGGAGCCTTTATATCTTTTACATTTACCTGGATGTAGCTGGAACATACTCTTCTTAGTAAAGTATCTCAAGAATGGGGAAAAAAGTATCCAATACTATTATGAAACCAATATATAAACACACATTCATACAAATGATAAAATACAAAGATAGTCCAGAAAGAAAGAGGGGAGAGGAGGAAGAGGGGACGGTAAGTGGGAGGGAGAGTGGTGGGAGTGTATTTGGCAGCATCTGACCTAATGGACACAATGCAAGGGGACATTTCAAAACAACTAATAGTATATTATAAATGTCTTAAAAAACTAAGTAAGTGAGTTGGTGGTTATGTGAATTAGCTTGATTTAAGCATTCCACATTGTATATCAAATCATCACATTGTACCCCATAAATGTATAGTTATGATTTAATAAAAATTAAGTTGAAAAATAAATTTAAAATAAAGAAAGCCAGCAAATGACAACAAGACCCTCAGCGTGTACCAGCACTGGGCAAGGAGAGACAATGCCTTTGGGTGGAACGAGTGTTCTTCTCACAAAAGAGATGAAATCTCAGGGGTAGCAGAGTTATTTCATCAAGCTTTCCAAGAAGCTAGAGGACCTATTTCCCTAACCCCAAACCCTTTTTTCTGATTTCGTAAGCAACAAGTAAAATTCTATTTAAATAAAATAGTTTTTCAGGTGCCCTTTTATGAAGAGGGAAGTTTTGTGGGAAGCATTTTATGTTTGGTTGTAAATTTGGTTGTCAGTGGTGCTTTAAATATCTCACTTTTACTAATCTACAAAACTTTAAGCCCACTGTGTCATAACTTCCCACGTCGTCGCTGCTGTGATAACTTCACTACAGTCAGTGAGGTAAAATCAACACTATTTTTCAGGTAAAAGATTAAGAAAAAGTGTTTTACCATGACTCTTTTATTGATGCCATTTTCATTTTCCTTGAAAATGATATTTGTACCAAAGTTGTCCTTCCCCTGCAGGATCCTCAGTGTGAACAGCAGGTTTCAGAAGTCATAAGACTATGTGTTATTTCTGGAAAATTAGGGGCATCACCTCTCACCCCGTAATTAATTGCCATTCTGTAATTAGGGAACTGTAATCAAAATTTGACATGAGAAAAAACAAGGTCAGATTAAGGCACAAGCTGAACACAAAAATCCTTAAAATTAAATTAATAGAGGAAATGAAATTACAGAAATAAATTTTAATTGTTTTCTAGGTGTGTCCATAAAGGATGATGGGGTTTGAATACCCTCAAACTATTGACTAAGGGTTTGTTTTAAAATGGCGTTTCACAAATCAAGTTGTAAAATGAACACGTGTTTTTTATACACAACTTTGAGGACATAAAAGGACAAACAAGAAAGAAAAACTTGTTTTTCGTTTTTGTTTTTTGAGACAAACTCTCACTCTGTTGCCCAAGCTAGAGTGCTATGCCTAAGCTAGAGGTTGCTTGCCACAGTAACCTCAAACTCCTGGGTTCAAGTGATCCTCCTGCCTCAGCCTTCCAAATAGCTGGGGCTATGGGTACCAGCCACAGTGCTAGGCCAATTTTTCTATTTTTAGGAAAGACAGGTTCTTGCTCCTGCTCAGGCTGGTCTTGAACTCCTCGGATCAAGGGATCCTCTCTCCTTGGCCTCCCAGTTGCTAGGATTACATGTGTGAGTCACTACACCCAGCCAAGAAGGAAAACTTTTAATGTTACATTTCATTGCAAACCATAACCACCACCACCACCACTGCTGCCCCTCTGCCCCTTCCTCCCAACAGAAGGAGCAAACACATGTGGCTTCTTCAGGTACAAAACAAAGGGCTTTTGGGATTGAGCCACACACCAGCGTGTCCCCTGTCTGTCCTTTCTCCTTCATCATTTTGTCTGCGGGGGAACAGGAGGTGGAGCAGGCAGAAGTTGTGCAAACCAGACTCCTGAACTGACATTATATGGAACTTAAAGCAGGAGAGTGTCTGACTCATGTAATTACTAAGAATTCCCCTTAAATGTGTGCAAAAGACAATGTAAAGCTTTTCACGGTTTGTTAACTCAGTGAGCAAACCACTTAATCCCACTGAGCCCTTGTTTTCTCACCTACAGAAAATAAGATACAAATACTTTCCCTGAGTAAATCTTGTTGTAAAGCCGAAACATACATATCATATGTAAGTTACAGTACACATATCATCATATATCAAAGTGTTTTGTAAAAGGAGAAAGCATTATACAAATTTTGGTAGCTCTAAATATAAAAGCAGACTTTAAAAATATATATATTATTACGTGAAGGGAGAAGCATGACCCATAAATTCCTCTTTAAACTTTAATCCATTATGTCTTATTTAGAAAAATGACTTTGCTCTTCTTTTTCTCATTTCCAAAAAAGAACCATGTCAGCTTCCATTCAATAAGCCCCGAGCAGTACAAAGTAGTGAACATGTATCATCTCAGCTAATGCTCACAACTCTATCACATAGGTGATTCAGAGCTGGGATTAAGGTGAGGCAAGGGAGATGCTTGCTTCAGGTATCAAAGTTAAGTGGGCTCCGAAATCTCAGTTAGTGAATACATAATATTTTAATGCAATTTTTAGAAAAATCAAACATAACCCAGATAAATCCATGATAAACAAAAATCAGTATTTTCAATAAAGACAGGGTAGTTGTCTTATGTAACCTTGAATAAATTATTTCTTTGTGCCTCCACTTTTTTTTTTTTAAATGGAGATCTGCTTTGTAGGGTTGCAGTGAAGATTATATGATTTAGAACCGTGCCTGCTACATTTCAAATGCTTGGACTATGTTAGTGAAAATCATTACATATTATCATTAATGTTTTTGCAACTTTAAATATGAGAAAACAGAGACTTGAAGGGTTTATTTTATTTTTTAATTTTTTTAGTGATAAGGTCTCATTCTGTCACTTAAGCTGGAATGTAGTGGCAGGATCAGCGCTCGCTGGGGTCCCAGAACTCCTGGGCTCAAGGGATCCTCCCACCTCAGCCTCCTCATTAGCTGGAACCACAAGCAGGCACCACCTGGCCCAGCTCATTTCTCTGTTATTTTTTATAGAGATTGGGTCTCCCTATGTTACCCAGGCTGGTCTCCAACTCCTGGCCTCCAGTGATCCTCCTGCCTTGGCCTCCCAAAGTACTGGGATTATAAGCATGAGTCTCTGCATCTGGCTGACTCTAAAGGTTTGACTTTCCCAACGTTATGAAACAGGATTCACTACCAGGGAGTTCTACTCAAGAGCCCCTTCTTGGTCACTTCACTGTATCGTGTCTCAGGAGGACGTTATGAAACTGTGCTTATAGAGCGCCCTGAGCGAGCATGTGTGCACCCCATTGGTAGTGAGTTGCACAACAAAAGGTTTAAAATCTCTCAAAATTCCACCAAGTTAATCCATTGACTTAAATGACTTTTATTAGATAGGGATTGTTTGGCTAGCTCTCGGACACAGAAGGAAACAGAAGAAGTGCCCTCCAGGCAGACTATGGGATTGTGAGGACAGGATCTTAGATGTTAAGTAAGCAGTAACTTTTAGGTAAGGGGGCAGTTCGTCTTTGTGAGGAGATAGCTCAATGGTTAGGATTCAGTCAGGATATGGTAATTGTGAGAACTCAGTTTTTTTTTTTTTT
>NW_003852399.1:39318019-39411654 GCF_000181295.1 Otolemur garnettii
TATATACAGATTTATACAGTTTTACAGTTTTATGTCTGGCCAGAGGGTGCCGTGGCACGCTGACGGGGGTAGGAGGTCCAGTTTTTAGGGGGTCTCTCCCATGGAATAGAGTGGGAGGCAGTTTGAACTCTGCTCGCTTGTTTGCATGGAGTAAACTGCGCGAGCCCTTGTTGTGGGGGAGGGGACTCCCGTCTGCTTGGTGGTGGATTTTGTACCTTTTGGTTGTAATTTCAGGGTCTCAGCTCGCCTCAGGAAGGTTGAAGTGCACTCTTCAATCTTCTCTCTTGTCTCTGCTCCAAACCATCAGCTAATTTGCTAAGGTTCTGTCCTTTCAGCCTCCTTCTGGACGGGAGCTTCTGTAAAAAGCTGGCTGCAGTTCGCCATCTTGGCTCCGCCAGAACTCAGTTTTAACTTCCTAGGTTTGTTCATTTGACCTTAGCTAGACATATTATTTTAATGAGAATATGTACAGCTAGTTGTTAACAGGGTAAGTGGGAAACAACACCCCTATGTACAACTGTACCCAGTACATGGTGTGGAACAAAAAGCACTCTATTATTTATCCAGCTTATGACTTTAATTATACCTCCTGGTAAAGTGAGCAAAGGATTATTTATATGAGTTTCTAGGTGGGTCGCAGTCACACTTTCTAAGAATAAAGCTCAGTTATTTAAGTTTGTGACTCAGGGCTCTCCATCCTGACAGAAGCTGGGTTGCTGCCTCTTAACTGTTACCCCTCAGCTGGATTTGGGGAGACAACTTAATTCCCTTTATGAATGAACAGGAGCAAAGTTGAGGATGCATTTCTATGCTTGGAATATTTTCCTCACTGAATACTAGGATGAGTTCAAGTGCAAAGCCCTGGCTTCTGGCCTTAAATGTAATCCTACGTAGGGAAAACGGGTAAAAGAGCAATTCTTCAGAGTCAGGCAATTTAACAGGAGCCGCACATGGACCACAGACTCTCATACAAATGTGAGAAAACATGCAGAAATAGATGCATGGGAGAGTTGAAAGAGGGTCCATTTTATGATCAAGCTGAAATTCGGACGATGCCTTTTTCACAACTTCCATATATTTCAAAATACATTTCCATATTACTGCCTTTGCATAACACTAAATTGATTTCAAAATGTGAAAGGCAAGAGCATTGATCAACCATCTTCACTT
The DNA here is from genome assembly GCF_000181295.1 of Otolemur garnettii. NCBI lineage: Eukaryota > Metazoa > Chordata > Mammalia > Primates > Galagidae > Otolemur > Otolemur garnettii. The sequence continues at coordinate 39,319,190 of NW_003852399.1, forward strand.
AGCAGAAGATCTGAGCATTCAGAGAGCAGAAATATAAAGCACATTGGTTTGGGGGCAGTGACACCAGAAAGGCACTGCTGGGGTCTGACTGCCTAACGTCTGAGCCAGTGGGCATTGCTCTGCTCCTTGGACACAGCTGATACATTTAAGCCCCAGTTGCATTTTTTAGATCCAGACCAAAATATGACAAATAAGTCTGTGATTGGCACAAATTCCCTCTGGCAGAACTTGCTAGATAAATACCTGATTGCACGTGCCAAGTGAGGCCTGGCCAGTGGTGGCCTTTTAATAACAGTGGTGCTTCTGTAACAGTGACACTTCTGTGAGAAGCACCAGTGTTTTTCTTCAGGAGAGCTCACGTGAAATTCTGGCAATTTGCTTTCTGCATGTTTCTCAGACCCATTCACTTTTTCCTTCCCCACCACTATTTTTCTATTCTAAAGTACTATGTTACGTTCTCCCACCTACGTGGCAGTAGTTTTTAAGGACTGATCTATCTTGCCTTCATACTGTGGCCCCCTAGTTGTCCCCTTACCCTGTAGCTAGCATTGACCTTTTAGGATGCATGCCTGCTCTGATGCAGGTGGGTCTACTGCTCCCCTCCCACCCACCGCCACTCTCTCCAACTTCCCACTCCTGTTTAAAACACCTCACTGCCCTTCAGGTAAGATATTATACAGTAACTTTTGAGGCACTGATGGCTCTAGCCTCACCTTGAGACTCTGTTCTTGCCTCAAAAGCCTCTTTCAGTCTTTTGTACTTGCCATGCTTCTCCCCACCACACAGCCTTTTAACAAGTTGCTTCCTTCACCCCCAAACCTCCTCACCACCCCTTCCTCCTCTTTCCTCCTATTGCCTCACACCTGACAGTACCACAGTCTCAGAGAAGCCTTCCGTGCCCTGCAGGAATAGGCCACTCAACATAGCTCTTGAAAGGGTGGCATTGTCTTTGGTGTGTGATAATTTAATTAACGAAGTACTTTGGGAACCAGTACAATCTGCCACAGCTGGGCTATTTCCAATTTAATAGAGCAGGTAAGGATAAAGACTTCATTCTGAGCTAAAAATAAACAATCAAAGCCCTTGTGCCCAAACCCAGCAAATACCATGCATCAGTTAATAAGTTCAAATTGTTTAAATTCTTTTAAGTTCCATTTTTGAAAAGACTTACGGAATTTAAAGAGTCAGAGAAGCTATTTTAGTCACTTTCATTTCCTGGTTTCCTATACTGAACACAGTTGACTTCCCTTAAAAGCTTTTTGAGATCCTAAGCTCTAATCAGTCGATTTCTGCCCTTGGAGATGGATCAGCTCTATCTTACACTTTCCTAATTTCTATGTCTTAATTGTGCGTCTTTCAGCTTTTGGCCACAGTTATTTTGTCAATGTGATATGCAAAGATGTGTTGTAAGATGCTCATGTGTTGTAAGATTCTCTTACCAAGAATGAGGAGTTGTCGGGAAAAGGAAGTTGAAAAAAGGGCTAGAATAGAGTCAATAATGTACTAGTAAATGCTTAAAAACCTGCTTTCAGGAAAAAAAGTACATGGAAATACCTATAAGTACATAATTTTATTATAAATATTACTGATAGAGAGGATGCGTTAGACTCAATTTATAAATAATAACAAGCTATAAAATACTTTGTATTGTAATTTCCATGTGGCCCATTGCTTCTCACAGGATGTTTTCATTACACTGTGGGTTTACACACATGCACACCTAGTCAACCTATGTTTGCTAATGACAAAAAAGTGTAGTTCTGAAATGAATACTGGTTCATATTTTCACCTACATTCATAAGTAAGGCTAAAGTAAAACAAATAATTTACACACACATATGTCAAAACCTCACTTGTTTGCCATTGATATTAGTAACTGCTGAATCCGATAACAGTTTAAAAATGCTAAAAAATTACTTCTGCATGCTAATTACCATGTAATGGGTAAAGGCAAAGTGCACTTTTAATCTGTGCTGCTAATATTTTCTCCATCACTTTTTTAAGCCTCCATCAGCATTGTACAATGGAAATATAATGGAAGCCACATAGACAATTTCAAATTTCTGATAACTCCCTAAAAAAGAAACAGATGAAAATTAATCTTGATAATATATCTCATTTAAACAAATATATTCAAAGTAAAATAAAATAATTTCTTTTCTTGTTTTTTTCAGTTTTTGGCTGGGGCTGGGTTTGAACCCACTGCCTCTGGTATATGGGGCCAGCGCCCTACTCCCTTTAGCCACGGGTGCCGCCCCCCCCAAAATAGTATAATTTTAATGTATAGTAGGTATAAAAATAACTAGAGATATTTTGGGGTTTTTTCTCCATACTAAGTTTTTAAAATTTGATGTGTAATTTACACTTATAATACATCCCAATTTGGGCTCATTATATTTCAAGTGCTTGCCAGGGACATGTGGCTAGGGATTACATATTGGAAAATACAAGTCTAGATGACTAGCGAAACAAGAAATCGAGCTCTGATGTGTACAGTTTACCCTTTTGGGGTAAATTCCCACCATGGTTAATTTCAAGTTATTAATATGATGGGAAGAGATGTACTAGACCATATTGTTGTGTAGGATTTCCAGTAGTCACCATAGATATAAAAACCTCAAGAGCATACATAATAGGAAAATAAAGTAAAATAATTAGGAATTTGTGAGTTTGAAGCTTTTATTATTTTTGTTTTTAAATATAACTTATTTATTTGCTGGTTGATGTAGTTTAATTTTGAATCACGGCTGTGTTTGATAATTAGGTCAGCAAATTCCTGGAAATTTTACAACTGGGTCTCAGGAGCCAGCAGGAGATTGCTCCAGAACACCACCGAATTGAGTCGTCAATTGGATAAATGTCACAGAAGTGTGATGGTGAAGGGAAAATCTGGCGAAGGCAATTCCAAAGCGTTGCAAATCTTATCTTCCTTCAAATTCAGTGGTACGCTCAGATCAGTCAGTTTGTGGGAATCAGGAGAGTTAAATGGAAGAAAAATATTACTGGCTTATAATAAGTTTTCTTTAACTACATGCTAATAATAATGTAATAATAACAGAGTTGTTAAGACCATGGGCCTAGGTGTCAGATAGCCCCCAAATTAATTCCTCCCTAGCCCTGTTATTTAACTACTTTTAAATACTACTTGTTACAATTGGGCAAGAATCTTAATCATTCTGACATTATCCATTAATTTGTAAATGAGGATGATAACAACTACCTTTCTGGTTTTCTATAATAAAAAAATTGAGACGATGTTGGCATTGCCAAAATACGTTCTACAAAACACTGGGTCTGTGAAATGTCAATAGGTACTGATTTGGGGAAAATTCTGATTAAATAAGTTAGGAAGTTTACATTTTCAGAGTATTTAAACAGCTAAGAAAGGAATACACTAAGAAACATTCCTGAAATATATATTTGCACATTAATCTCCATTTGAGAGAGACTTCTACTTAGTCCTTAACGGCCTATTTATTGTATTCTGAGGAAAAGACTGATAAATATTAACAAAATGCTCAGCTTAATGCTGATACATTACTATGTGCTCAGTAGAGAGGAATAACAGTAATATTACTACTAAAATTATGTTAAAAATAATGCTCTATCTGGTACATGATGAAATATGACTTGTACTTAGCCAAGGTATAGTGGTTAATCCAATGGGGGGAAATAGAGGCTTTATGTACTAGCAGATGGGTTAAGGATTTTAAAGGCAAGTTAACTAATTTTTGGAGATCCAGATAGAATAAAACCAAAGTGAACAGAAAGAGAGTTGAAAGGCTAAGACAGTGGTCAACCAGAAAAACACCGAAGGCAGAAACCCAGATGACCCAAGGGAAGATTCCTTTCAAATGCCATATTTAAAAAAGAGAGAGTTCTGATCCAAAATGAAGACCAAATCCAAGATTCCTGTCATTCTAACAGATTCTGGCCAAGTTATTAGGCAAGATGAATAAAAATAAATAAATAGCTACCCTGAGACTGAAAGAATATGGATCAAGCTAGGAAAACACCCAAAGTCCAAGGAAGTTTCAAGTAGCACTACAGATTCCAGCAAAAGGGGACTTGGAGAAGCCTCAGGGCAGAGAATCGGAGCGGAGTACTCTAGGAAAAGAGAAAAGTAGGCTTAGAAAGAAGAAAACTTGTTTGAAGGAAACTGGTTTGATATAAAGAACCATTTTACTGCCAGTGAATGAACAAATGAGTGAATAAATGGGACTGCAATCACAAGGTGAGTGACCTTTTACAAAATCTAATCAAAGGAAGGGGCTATCTGAAGAGGTTACAACCTCCGAGTGGGAGAATGCCTTCAGTGTTCAGCTGGACAGAGAGATCACAATCACGATCTGTAGTTGGGCTCACCTATGGAGACCAATCAAAGAAAACTTGGCTTCTTCAGATAAGGGCCAAGAATAAACAGTTGCCTGGTGTGCATATGGTTTAGACTTGCAAATTACAGATTTATGTGTTAAGACCTGCCAAGTGAGCCTATTTTTAGGAGTGCATGAAATATGACCTATCCCAGGACAATGCTTTCTATAAAGGAACAATGAAAATTAAAACAAAACAAAACAAACAAAAAAAGGCTGATGAAGTATGTATATGATGTGCTGATGGCCAATTCTGGAGCAGTCGTGGTACAGATAAGGAGTGTGGGATGATAACTGAGTCTCATTTTGACCATCTGGAATTGGCCTTGCAACCTTAGCAGCTCATCACTGCCTTCTCCTGGACTCAAGAAACTGCATGATAATTATCCAAATTCCTCAGCAAAAACTTAAGAAACAAACAAAAACAGCGAAGCACTGCCTTTTTAGGAGAAGGTATGACAATTAATTTGCAATTCTGGGAAATGATTGTGAGTATCCAGAGAATCTAAATAAATCTCTTTCTTCCTTCTGAGACATCCCTTTGATCTACCTTCAGGATTTCCTTCTGTCTTTGTCATTTAAATTGAACTGTAAGACACTGTGCTGGTTAGATAATCTTTCCAAATAAAGATCTAGTGAGCGCTGACCTCTGGAGCCTGCCCCATCAGCACTGGGCTGCCCAGGCTGAAATGCTTTGAAAGAAGGCCCAAGACGGCCGGATGTGCTTGTTTTGGTGTGTCAAGGGCATTTGTGGTATCTCCTCAACGCGAAGTCTTTAGATACGTAAGAGTTGGCAACACAATCCCTTCCAAAGTAAGGATGACTTCATCACACATCCTCTGGGTTCTTTAGGCATAGCTTCTTTTAAATGTCCCTGCCTCACTGCCTTGCTTCTGCCAAGGATACCATTTTGCCCCTGGCATTCAGCACTGACCCAGTCTGACAGAAGCAGGGCAGGCTGAAAATAGCAGCAGCAAAGGCAGCCAGGGCTCCCCTGCTGCTCTGAGGATGTTTTTGCATTTTTTTCTTTTCTTTTTTTAAAATGGTGTAATGGAGCATTATCCTAAGTCCAAAGAGGGAACTTCTGATGCATCTAAGCAGATATGCTGCATATGAAAAATACATACACATGCATCTATGATTAATATTAAAGAAAAATAAATGCCTTTTTTTCTGGTTCCATATGCTGAATTCGCAGCATTTATTCTGCACTTAGGCCAGGTGTAACTAACTAGTTGTCTTTCTGTTCTACTGCAATTATTTTTAATGTTTATTTCTTCTTTGTGCTTTATGTTCGTCGGGTCAGCTTTGTGCCACTTTTTCATTGGTCAGTACTGGCAACAGGCTCAATGTCTGGGGGTTGTGATGGTCTTTACATTGGTTTAGAAACCTACAAACAAATTATCAACCTTGTACAGATCCAATACACAGTTATTGCATGGGATCGACATATCACAGTAAGTGTTCACATTCAGAAGAGGTTATCAATGGGAGATAGAACCATCACTGGTCCATAACAATGTGAAGTGATTCTAAGGGGCCCCTAACTTGAGCGTGGGGAATGTCCCTTGGTGATCTTCTGAACCCACACCCTACGAGGGGCTCAACATTTTATTACTGTCCCTGGCTCTTCACTTTGTCCTTGGAGGATTCTTCCTTTTCCATTCTCTTCCCTGGCTACATTTGAAAGGAATACTGGAGATCATACTGTCACTGAAGGCCAAGGTACAATCACAGCCTGCTTTCCACCCATAAAAGTTTAGGGGTCCAAGTATCAAGATGTTGTAATATCTGTTAGTCCAGGTTGTGTTTTATTGTGGTTGGTTGTTTGTTTTGTTGACAATCACTCAGAAACATACTTGGTGTTTTATTGATTTGATTCCATCAACTCTTCTTGCTAATAGATATGTTTTTCTCTCCACACTTAATAAGACTGATTAATCCTCACAACTGCAAACATACCTGGGGACATGAAGAGTACAGGGGAGAAAAGTTTGTCAGGTTGCCATTGCCTACTTTCACTTTAACTAGAGGTGCTTTGAGTCTAAGGTCTAGACACCTCAACTGAATGTTCTCCAGACTATCAACCAGGAAACAGGTTTATAGACTGTTCTGAGCATCAACTTTTGTTTTGTTTTGTTTTGTTTTGTTTTTGTTCTGTTTGAAAGCATGTCTAAAGTGCTATCTCCTGAAATAAAACTGTTTGTTGGGGCTGGCCTATTTCCAGAAATGGGACACTGCTTTAATAGGATCCTTTGCCACTTAGTTTTTTTTCTCTCTTTCTTTTTTCTTTTTTTGAGACAAGTTCTCTGTTGCCTGGGTTAAACTGCAGTGATACTGTAGCAGGAAACGGGCACAGACAGAAGACTCCAGGCACCAGTTGATTAGAGGAAGCAGGTTTATTCTGCTGGGGGTGCTCGGAACACCAGTGTGTTTCCCAAAACCGAGCCCCCCAACTCAATCTCTTGCCTCTCTTTTATTCACTTTTCAGGGTGGGAGTGCATGTGAGGGTCATAAAACAGAGAGAGACATGACATCATCCTCAAGGTCCCGGGCTTAAGGGGGAAGGTCAGATTCGCCTGCATCATTGAGACCTGTCAGACCACCTGCCCTCAAAGGCAACAGAAACCCAAGGAAGTTACTAGGTTACAATCTAGGCCCCACATATGTCAAGGAAGAAACAAACAGGCAACAGAAATGCCTGTGGCTTGGCTGAGGCCTACATAGGGTGGCTAGGATAGATTCTTTTAGTTCTGCTTTTACTTTCTTGCCTCAATACTGTTACAGCTCACTGCAACCTCAAACTCCTGGGCTCAAGTGATCCTCCCACCTCCTCCTGAGCCTCCTGAGTAGCTGAGACTATAGGCATTTGCCACTGCACACCCACTTAATTTTTGTATTTCTTCTAGATATAGAATCTTACTATGTTGCTCAGGCTGGTCTCAATCTCTTGGCTTCTAGCAATCCTCCCCCTTCTGCCCCCTAAAGCCCCCTAAAGTGCTAGGATTAGAGGTATGAGCCATTGTGCCCAACCACTACTCAGCTTTTAACTCAATTTTTCTTCCTACAGCTACCAACTATATCAGTTTTTAGTGTCTGAAACTTCTAGTAAAGTTTCAGATGAGAAGTTGAGGCTCAGAAACCAATACCCCCAAATATGGCATTTTGCATACTAGACTGAGGAAGCCTCCAGATCTCTCCAACTTCCCACCTTCCACCATCTTTCCCAAAGCACAGGCCTTTATCTGCCTAAGATCCAGATCCACTAAGGAGAATAATTGTTTTTCCTCCCTTCTTTGTTTTCTTTTTAATTTTTAAAATTTTTTTAAATTTTAATTTTTTAAAATTAAATCATAGCTGTATACATTAATGCAATCATGGGGTACAATGTGCTGGTTTTACACACAATCTGAAATGCTTTCATCAAACTGGTCATCATAGCCTTCACGGCATTTTCTTAGTTATTGTGTTAAGGCATTTATATTCTACACCTACTAAATTTCACATGTACCCTTGTAAGGTGCACCCTAGGTGTGGTCCCACCAATTGCCCTCCCTCCATCCATCCTCCCCCCTCCCCTTTGTTTTCTTCATTTAGGAAGAAAGAAGACTCAAATTCCAAAGTTAATCTCTATTTCTGGATTCATTCCTTTTCCCCAGTAATCTGTTAGTGCCCCTCAACAAAATGTCTCTCCTCCTTTCCATAACCTGTTTTTCCAAGCCCCCATTCTTTCTGTAGCCTCAAGATGGTAAATAAGCTTCTAAACTTGGAAGCATTAGGTCTTCATGCTGAAGGCTCCTGTGCATAACCATTAAATTTGCACACCTTTTCTCCTATTTAAAAAAAAAAATCCTCAGAACTAATGTATAAATTAGGAAATGTTTGAATATAACTGCCACTTAAGAAACATTAAAATCAAAACAACGAAAGCAAAAGACTACATACAGTATCTCAAGGAAATCAATTTCAGAACCGTATCTTCATTTGTTCTACTTAAACTTTGAATTTAAGCTTAACTCACCCTTTCTCTATCTTGCTTTTACATGAGGGCATTTACTGCCTGGTGAACCTAGAGAGAAGTGTTTCAGTTGCAATTCAATGTATGTCACAGATCTAAAGTATCCAATATACAACAAGGTCCTTAGTTCACTACGTACATTCAGACCCTGAATTTAAGGGGCCACAAAGTGGTATACAATTATAATTAGAACAGAAGCTAATAGTACTTTAAGATAATTCTCAGTTTTTATTCAAAACATCAATTTTATTGTCCTTAGTATTAACCAGTATTTATCTGATTTCTTGCTTCTACTGAGGACCACAATTACTTTAAGCAATTTATATAGGTATATACTTACACATACTAGATGTGGAGTTTGTAGAGAGATCTTATGGATTTTAGCCACATTTATAAGAAATTCAAAATATAGATAAAATTGGTTTAAAAAAAATGTGCCTCAGCTCACTTTCAATTTTGTACTGTAAGTTGTTGGAAGCAACTGGGATCAAATGGGGAAACAGCTGTTTCTCTGGATAATTTATCTTACCTAGCTGACCCAGCTGAAAACAAAATTACATAGTATAACACGGTAATTGAGAAGATTTTCTTCACATATAATATTTCCAAACTCTCCCACGTCTATCATTTTCAGATTCTACTTGAAGTGAAAACTATTGAGCATGCTGAAGAATTTTTTTACAAAATGTTTTCTCTAGAATGAAACTGAACCTCAACTTTCACATAGTAATATTTTTTCCTATGTTGTTATGTCATTCTGACTTAATGGATTTTACTGTTCAAATTATGCCTGATTCATTCAGTTATCAAACTTGGCACCTACTATATGCAAGTCTCAATGAAGCATGCCGTAAATATTTTTAACAATGGGGAGATAATTATTCCTAAATAAAGATCCCACCCAGTTGTCTTTTACAAGAGTAAAGATTTAATTTTTAAGAGTTAAATTAGTAATTTACTAATGAACCAGGAAAATGTCAATTTGATTAATATGAAACTGATGAAGTAAATTTTAGTAAATTGTTATCAGACCAAATCAGGGTCAGTTCACCAGTAAAAGCAGACACTGAAGCTGAGAGTGGCAGTGTCAAAAAGAGGCATTTTTATTGCAAGGAGCCAGGCCGGGAGAATGAGCAGCTAGTGCTTAAAACTCAAACTTCCAATGGCATTCAAATCAGGGTTTTAAAAGGCAAGGGGTACATTTCAGGTCAGCCTGGGCAAAAAAAGCAAAATATCCTAAAACGGGCAGGGGGACAGAGATTGTTGAATAGTGGAAAGGAATGTTACAATGAATTTGTCAGCTCCTTCAGGAGGAAGTTTGGAACAAAAAACAGCGATCAGAATTCAATTCATTAGTTCCCCCTTATTTGTATTTTCCATCCAGTGGGAGCTTCTGAGAAGCAACTCAAAAACACATGTTGAGATGCCATCTTTAGCTTCCATAGGGAACCCACACACCTCGTGACTCTGGCTCCTCATCAGGCGGCCTGGTCTCTCTCTCTCTCTTTTTTTTTTTTTAATAAAAATGAATATTTTTTCACTTTTAATTAAATATAATTTACACACAGTAAAGTTCATCCATTTTGCTATACAGTTCTGCTAGTTTTGGCGAAGGAATACAGGTGCAACCTCCACCACCACAGTCAAGGTGTAGAACAATTCCATCACCCCCAAATGTTTCCCATCCCCTATGTTTAGTCAACCCTTCCTCCCAACCCCTGGCCCTGATAACAACTGATTTATTTTTTTGTCCCAATAGTTTTGGCTCTTCCAGAATGTCCTGTAAATGAAGTTATTCAGTATGCATTCAGTAAGTGAAGTCTCTGGAGTGTAGCACGTCTTTCACTTAGCATTATGCATTTGAGATTCAGGCGTCAGCCTCACTCACAGCAACCTCAAACTTCTGGTTCAAGCAATCCTCCTGCCTTAGCCTCCTGCATAGCTGAAACTACTGGCACTCACTCCAATGCCTTGCTAATTTTTCTATTTTTTTGGTAGAAATGGGGATCTCACTCCTGGTCAAGCTGCTCTCAAACTCCTGAGCTCAAGTGACTCTCAGCCTTGGCCTTCCAGAGTGCTAGGATTGCAAGTACAAAGCACTGTGCCTGAATGACATGTCTTACATATACCTTATAAGTGGATTTATTGGCTCAAAGATTTGAATATGCTTAAAACTATTAGTACATACTAAATTAGTCAGGCAAGGTGGCTCATCTTTGTAATCTCAGCACTTTTGGAGGTTAGGACAGGAAGATTTCTTGAAGCTTGAGCCTAAGAGTTTGAGAACAGTCTTGGTAACACAGAGAGACTCCATCTGGGGAAAAAAAAAGTTTTAAAATTAGCTAGATGTGGTGGTGCGTATCCATAGTCTACCTGGTCTCTTTTTCAGGCCATTCAGGTACCCCAAACTTCTCTTGAAGGAACTCAAGATTTTTCTTTATTTCCATGCTTTATTTTTTATTTTTCTTTCTTTCCACGAATGGAAGGGGTAGCAGCCCCCTCAGGGGGGTGTCCCTGCTCAGTCTCAATCCTAGCATTAGGTTAAGTAGTCTTAAGAAGTCTTGTTAGAAGTATTTTGTAATGTGTTTACATTACCATAAATGTCTAGAAAATGCCAAATGCTGCAAAAATTGTAATTCTGTTGATTGCACCATTCATCTATAATCTAATCAAACTTTCCCACATAATTTGATATAGATCACAACCTTGATTCTTAACTGTTTCCCCTTATTACCAAGAATAACTCAGCATTTTTTTAAACTTGACTTTCTAAGGAAAGACTTTCTTGCTTTAGAAGTAAGAAGTATTACTCCTTGTATTTTGTTTTAGTAAAATACCAGAAATACTCCTCCATCTTTACAAAAGTAAGGTTTTTGATAACAGATACATTTTATATGAGCTTTCTACACTCACTTTCACAGAACTGACATGTCCCTTACTAATCCTAGATTTCTCCCCATCACCTGTCCCAACACATACTTTTCTCATGACGTATTCCTCTTAGTTTCTATTTCTTAGTCTACTCCAGGAAGGCCCATTTAAGGTGAGGCTGACACACTACAAAAAATTTAGGATCTGAAAAGCAGGAAATTACTTTAGGACTTAAACACATTTTATTTACCCCTACTTCTTCCTCTTAATTTGTATAGCACTACTTTCAAGTTGTTATAGGAAAGGTATAGAAAGGTCTATTGACATAACCATTTAACTCTTTCTTTGGAGAGAATATTTTCAGATTCTGTTCAATTCCATGAGAATTCCTTGAGTATTTTCTAGGTACAAGTCATTCCATAGGCTCTGTGAAAAGAAACCATGATTACAAAGCTGTGCCCTCTGTTCTCACATTAATCTTCTCTAAATTTATATGTTGTGTAAAACTTTCACAGTTGTGCAAACCTTTCTTCTAAATACTGTCTAATAGAGACTTCCATCATTATTTATTAGGATGTTACCGTAGGGTAGAAAACTTTGACATAGACACAAAAGAACATATGCACAAAATTTACCAGAAAGGCAAATATGAAATAAAATTCTGGATGCTAATCTACATTTAATATTATATTTCAGAAGTTTGATCAATGTTAGAGGTCTCTTTCTATGTCTAATGCAAATCACTGTCCTCAGAGGAAATCACTTGCATTTCATAGATCAGACTATAATTAAATATAGCTACAGTTACAGAGAGCCAATTATCTTGCTAGTGCTTTATGAGCATTACTTCTAACTTTCACAAAATCCTTCAAAGTAAATACTATTACAGTGTTACAGTTGGGAAAACTGAGACAAAGAGAGGATAAGTTATTTGACAGTTTACAAGGAAGAAAACAGCAACAGTTATCAAGCCAGCCTGCCTTTCCCATGACCCCAGACTTTAGAACTGCACCATCCAACCAATGAAGTAGCAATGAGCCACCTGTCAACTGAGCATTTCATATGTGGCTAGTCCAAACTGAGACTAACTAAAAGAAGACACTGGATTTTAAAGACTTAATACCCCCCACAAAGAATGGAAAATATCACATTAATAATTTTTATGTTGATTACATGTTAAAATATTCCAAAATATCTTTTTTAAAAAATCTTGGAAAAAATATTTCAAGTAATATTTTAGATATGTTAGAGTAAATAATATATGTTATTAAAACCAATTTCACTTATTTCTTTCTTTTATTTGGCTACTAGGACATTTGAAGTTACCTCTGTGGCTCACATTGGTGGCTTACGTTGCATTTCTATCAGGCAGCACAGGTTTAGACCGTGGTATAAATTTCTTAGTGTGTCTCATGTTACCTTTTATTTTGCTTTTACTTACTCTTTTATTCCCCCTAAAAGCTGTGAAACAACATGAATGTGGTAATTAACAAGATGCTAAAAACTTTTATTGGACTCATCAGCAAACTCTTTTTTCCCTAAACATGGATTAGAGAACTTGTTAACTTGGTGAATGTTCCTGAAAAGCTTTTTGGCTTCTGCTGAATTTTACTGCTTCCTGAATGGAATGTAAGTGCTTTCAAACAAGGGCCAATTCTTAGTTTCTGTCTTGTATTATTTCCATAGATGTCAAATACATTGGGAGGTAGTGGAAATGTTATTGCCATGGTAAATCAGTTGGTATTGATGGGTGGACAAGGTAGGGACCTAAAAGTTCAAGTTTGATCTTCTATTCAATAACAAAAGAGACATTGCAAATTATTGCCACTAGATCTCAAACCCACCAAATTAATTTTTATCCTGGAAAAATGTGTACTGACACCACTGTCCTATTTTCTCCCTCTTGCCTCTGAAGTATTTAGCTAAAAGGACATAGATAGCAGACTAAACTCATTCAAAATCTCCTTGCCTTTCTCCTTAGCCCCAAATACTTAGGGAAAATATCTTTTCGAAATAGCAATTTAAAAAGGAAAAAGAAAGGAGAAACAAAACATATTTGGCCTAATTTAGCTTCTCTGATTTCCAGGTTAGGATATACAAATGTGCTTTATAATGGGGTTTCTGATAAGCCTATTGTCGGTTGAAAATATCTTAAGTTGAAAATGCATTTAATACACCTAACTACCAGATATCATAATTTATCCCAAGCTACTTCATATGTACTCAGAAGACTTACATTAACATACAGTTGGACAAAATCATCTAACACAAAGCCTATTATATAATAAATTGTAGAATATCTCATTTAATATGTTGAATATTGTACAAAAAGTGAAAAACAGAATGGCTGTATAGGTATGTGAAGTACAGTATCTAATTACTGTGTTATCACTCCCACACCACCATAAAGCGGAAAACTCTAAGTCAAAGCATCTTAAGTCTGGGACCAGATATAATTAAAGCATATTTTCATTAATTAAGATGCTTCTAGTTGCACATAATAGAATATAAATTGGATATGTAATAACAGCTCACTAAATTCTTTTACCTTTCAGAATTAACTTTGTATAATCTGGACTTTTTATAGACCAAGAATACTGTTTCTACATTTGTTAATCTGAATGTAGCCAATATCTGTTGTCTTTGCTATGCAAAAATCACTTCCCACTGCTTCTGGGATCAGACCTCTTCTTTCCTGGGAAAATCCATTCCATGCCCTTCAATTGGGGTCACTCTGCACCCTATCCAAGTGGGTGGGGAGCCTGCAGCCTGGGGCCACATGTGGCCTTTTGGATCCTTGACTGAATCCAAATTTTAATAAAAGCATTTGTTTTGTGAAGTTTGGATTTGATTGAGGGGCTGCATTTGGCGATCTGGAGGACTCAAGTGGCCTCAAGGCAGCAGGTTCCCCACTTGAATGTTCTGTAATGACAGTTGACACCAGCTGGACTAATCAGATCCTTCATAGAACATTTTATAAAAACCACTGGGAAAGACCATTTCATTCTGCTAATATGATATGCATGTAGGGTTGCTGGTGGCTGTTCCACCACACAAAGGGCTTATCTGGAGAATACAGAGTTAGCACCTAAAATATCATTTGAACTGTGTTGAAGCAATACACCCTTGATTACCTATGTCCATGTTCTCTTTTCTGTTCAAATAAATATGCAGTGGGTCCAAAAGATTCCTGGTTAACACAAAATTGTTATTGAGATCGAGATGTTGTAAGTGACAAGCACAAAACCTTTAAATTAACTCAATTGAGTTGCCACGAAAGTAGAAAGATCCTTTTATCACCATTTTCTTTCTTTTATTTATTTATTTATTTATTTATTTATTTTTATTAAATGGTAACTGTGTACATTAATGCACTTCTGGGGTACAGTGTGGTGTTTTCATAAACAATCCGAAACACTTCCATCAAACTAGTTAACATAGCCTTCATGTAATTTTCTTATTGTGTTAAAACGTTCATATTCCGCTCATAGAAAGATTCACTTGTATCCTTGTAAGATGAACCACAGAAGTGAACCAAAAGTAGAGCCTTTAGATAACCTCAATACTTCTTCAATTTAAAAAACCTAGATACTACCCAACAAACACAATGTAACCTAATCATATATACCCTTAATCTGAAATTTTTAAAGAAAATAATACATATGCCCTAATAATTATACAAAATAAAAATCTAGACAAATGATGAAATCTTGCATACACTCAAGTCTGAGTGAAACATAAGGCCACACTGGAGAGTGGACATGTGAACACTCCGTCTCTGCTCCCTTTCCCTAATACCAGTTTCTGGACAGATAGCCATTCTTTGGTGAAGAGTAGTAATCCCCAATTCCCCAGCCACTCTTTAATAACAATGGCATTTGGTGTATGAACTTACATCTTTAAACACATCTTCAGGATTTGGGAATTTCTGGGACCATAACTTTAACCCAGCCTTCCATAACAGTCTTTCTACTTTCTATTACAGAACATGACACTTCAATAACAGCAATGAACCGCTTAAGTTTTTTCACTTCTGCAGAAGCTAAAACAACTTCTCCAATATACAAAGGGGCTGGAAAGTTAATTTCCTGAGAAAGAAAGACACAGCCTGGTCCTGGCATTTCAGTACCAAGGAGAGCTGAGATAAGTCCATTGATCAAAACCCCATGTACAATTGTCTTTCCAAACTTGGTGTGTTTTGCAAAATCTTCATTTAAATGCAAAGGATTGACATCGCCTGTTAACTCTGAGAAGGTAGCCACATCCCTGTGTGTGAAGGCCCTGCTAAGTTCAGCCCGGTCTCCAACTTTGACGCGCATACGCTGACAAGGCTGCCTGTTCAGCACTGGCTGGTTCAGGCAGACTCTCCTCCGAAGCCCAGCCCACCAAAGACGATGAATGGCAATTATTGGGAACATTTTTCAGCACCCTTGAATTTCATGAACAGAGGCTTTTACCCTGCTTCAGTCTTCAAACATCATGCAGGGACCAAAAAATATTTTTTAGAGTGAAGAAATATTTCTGAAATTGCAGGCTATTCAGTCCAATACTAGTTCCCTACTATTACCAGATAATGCAAGGAGAAATGGAGAAACCTGAATCACTCTGAAAGCACATTTTTTGCCTTTGTAGGATCCTAATAGGGTCAAAGAGCTCCACAATTTGACAAGACCACTGCTATATATTCTCAAGATGGCTGACAAAGTCTTCTCTTCATAGGTTAGGATGTCCAAGGGTAAGGCAGCATCAACCTCTCCAAACAGGTCTTTCAGGGCTGAAATTAGCAGATGTTTGAACTGTGCAGCATTCAGTCCAACTCCATGATCTTGAAATTCTCGGCACTCCACTTCCCGACCCCAACAAGACGTCCACTCCACGAGACAAGGGTCTTGTTCTTTGTTGTTTGCCCAGGGCCTAAAACGGTGCGTGGCACACTGGCACTTGCAGGCGTGCTCATTATAGAGCACGCGGTCCTCGCTGCCACCCTCTGCGATCGAGACCACACGCCACACAGGCCCGTTGCACCTTGGCGGGTGAGGCCAATCAAGGCCGGTCTGCACCGCTCGCCTTGCGCATGCGCTCCCGGGGAACCCAGAGCGGCCGACTGAGACCACTCTTCGGAAAGCAGCAGTCGCTTGTATGGACTTCCGCCTGCCCGCTCTCCGTCGGACAGTATGACACCTCCTCTGACTTCTGTAAGCAGCAAGGATCCGCCAAAGTTTGAAGCGCCCTGGTCGCAGCCAGATCCCAGGGCCGGGGAAACTCCTGGTAGGTTTACGTTTGGCTACCTTATCACCATTTTCAAAGAAGGCAAGTCTTATGAGGGTGTGCATGTGTCAGCTGGGTGAACAGCTGCTTCTGTATCGCATGAGCCATGTTGCCACTGAAGTTAGAGTTTTAAGAGACAGAAGAAGATAATACCATGTTAGTTATTTCTGAAAGTATTTAGTAACGTCTCAAACAAGGTAAATGCCTCAAAAGAGGCACATTTGGGAACAGAATAAGCATGCAGCCATGCTAAGGAAGGTTCTTGTGGCTAGAGGCCAGACATGCAAGAGAGGTAGATAATGACACATCTCAATGGATTGAAAAAGCTGACATTTATGACTGTCAGAGTGATGTGAGCATACTCAGTGAAGGGTATATCTGCAGAGGAGGCAGTTGGTGTCCTAAGTTAGCAGGAAGGAAACAAAGAAACTCATCCCAAGACATGGTCTTGACTGGGCTGATGGCCTCAATGTCAAGGGCTTGGGGATCACAGAGGAGGAATGGAAAAGCAACGTGGCCACGCTTAGGACTCTATATTTGAAATGCAAGAGCTAAGCGCTAAAAGCAACTCCACTTGTGGCTTGAACCCACTCTGGCATGGCATGTTCAGTTCAAGTGTTTCTCTAGGAACAGAGCATCCCTGTGTACTCTGAGAAAGGACTGCAAAATAAGAAGCAGAACTTGAGTAGAGGACCAACTATACTTCCTTGTTTCTTTGAAGCTAGAAGAGGATCCTTTGATCTAAATAAACACTTTGGAAAGAGAAGTGTATACCTCAAAAGAGACACCTGAGTCATACCCTGAACTACTTAAGTCTAATTTTTAAGAAGCATGGATGAAAACTCATTATTTTTTTCAAAGATCAGCCAAAGTTAAAAACCACTGAGTTGGACACAAAGTGTCTAATACTAAAACAGTATTATGTGCCTTCATTCCTTTTCTCTACAGACCTCAAATCCTTCTCAAGTGCTGGATGAACTTGGGCTTTGTCAATGAATTTGTACTAAGAATTTAGCTTCCTTCACATATGCTTATATTAATTTACTCTTCTGTACAATATTCAGTAAACATTTTAATAAGTATCCTAACCTAGATACTTGAAATAGTGACAAACAAAATACAATCTCTAGCCCTTCAGGAACCAAGAAGGCTGCTTCCGCCTATCTCAATTGCTAGATGGTACTACACATCCATTCATCTCTCTCAAACATACCTCACTGGCTATTTAAAAAAGAAAATAAGTTGACTTAAAGTTTATTCCTAAATGCTTTTATCTTCAGTAAATATAGCTGATTTCTTGTGGGATTTCCAGCATTTCCTGTTTCAGCCAAGTTTAGAATAACTTGAACTCAGATGACCCTTGTATCATTCTCATGGTATCGTAACTCCCAGTATATTGTCATTTTGTCTATCTTAGTTCAGAATAATCAGAAAGACAAATAGGAAAAAAGCATGCATATTCACATTTGTTCTAATTTAAAGAAATATTGAGGCTAAATGTCTATGCAAAAGCAGTTTACTGTTCTTTGCAAGGTAACTGGATTATATTGTGTTTAGGATTCTAAAAAGGAGGAAAAACTGTTTCTAGAGCTTGTGATTTGGGGCTATTGTTTGCAGGTGATTTTAAAATGTATTTTTAAAGGCCCATTATGTTTCACTAAGGACAGCTTTCCTGGTTGCCATAGTGATATTCAGAAGGAGTGTAGGTGCAATCAAAGAGAGTTCTTGCCATAATAGGTGGTTTAGCATTTCTGTTGAATCTGAAGGTTGCCCAATATTTTAAAATAATGGAGCTATTTTTTAAGTCCTCATTCTTTTTAATAGATACATTTAACATCAAATGTCTCCTTTATAAAATGAGTAATAAATCCTGCTTTGGTTGAAATTTATAACAGTTTCAAAGATACTGAAAGTTATTCTGGTCATATCCTGCTTTTCTGAAGATCATATGAATAATTACTTCAGCCAATTACTCCGAAAACACTTTTTGAATAACTGTGTTCCATGCCATGGGGGGAAGAGGGAAGGAGATGTGTAAACAGACACAAGATGGGTAGATTTTTGCCCTCCAAGAGCTTACATCAGTTTCAATGGACTGATAGCCCCGAGACAGTGGTTCTGTTTGAAAGTTAATTTTCACTTTGGTACCAACCCTTTGAAATAGAGAGTTAAAAAAAAAATAGTTAAAGTAGCTCACAAGAAGCCCTCAAGATGCTTGTTTCATCCTCCTATGTGCTATGCGGATGGACTCACTAGGAGCTGGACACTTGTTGGGTCCAAAAAATAATTGTTTAATTATTATAGGAACAAATAGAATCAACAAGATCTGTGAGGGCATATACTCAGCAAACGACTGTTTTCCCAGCTAATCGCCAGTATTTTCACGAATTACATGAACAATGGGCCCTTAGGAGAAAAGCTTAAAAACAAAACAAAAACTTTTAGAAAAGCCACTGCCTATTTAGGCAACTATGAGAAGAATAAATAATAGCATATAAGTTAAAAAATCTAGATCAGTCTTAGAGGTAAGAAGCTTCAAATATCAGAGAGACGATCAAAATATTCATTTCTTATATTTGATTATATTTCCTTGACTTATTATTATTTTATGATATTTCTCGAAGATCATTTTTATCCATATACATGACATTTTAAAATAAGGTAGTACAGACTTCTACCTTACCACATTTTGTGTTTTCCTGTGGTGACGGGTTTGAGGCTATGTAGACTTCACAATCTGACAGCTTTACCTTGGCACTGTATAGGTCTTGCACCCTGGTTAATCATCAAATAAGCACACGCTATGCACTGAGTTTGGTGGTAAGAACCTTCGAAATGTGTGGGTTGTATGCTAATCACATATTTTAGTTGTTTCGATATTGATGACAATCGTTTTATGTTCTGGGTTGATCATTTCATTATAAAGTGAGCTCAGAAAGCAGTAAGACTGGAGCACAAGTGTTGTTCCCAAAGAGTTAAGGGCTCTCAGTGTCCTTTTAAGGCTCTATCTGTCCTTTATCTTTCTCTCCATCTATCTACCGTTTATACCTATCTCCCTACTTACCTATCTGTCTATCCATCCTTCCAACCAGTGGAGTATTTGTTTTGGGCATGCCGTGTGCTTTCACTGTGCTTGGCATTATGAAGAAGAAAAATAGACCAAAGAGTCTGAATCACTGTAAATTGTTCTAAAAAGGAGGAATAGGTATGAACAGTGGTAATAAAGGGACTATGGTAAGGAGAAATTTAATGGGACAGGAGGTCAGGGAAGACTCAGAAGAGAGGAGGTCTGAGATGAGAGCTGAAGGAGGAGGAGAAAGACAGCCATAGAGAGATGATTATAGAAAAATGTTCAGTTCCTCCAGAGGCAAGGAAAGCAGAGATGAAGGGAGAGAGGCAGGTGACCATGCCAGTCTTTGTGGTCCACATCAAGAAGTTCTATCATGTCAAGAGCAGTCAGTATTCATGGCCGTTGAAAAATCTATAGAGATGTGGGTAGATATGCCAAGATTTTTGTTTCATTATTACTGATATTTCTTTTTATTTCTAATAACACTTCTAATCTTGACCTCTACTGTGTCAGATATTATTACAGCCATTCAACATTCTTTCAAATGATGTTTTCATTATATATCATTTGCTATCATTATATATATAATATATATATTATATATATATCTCATTTGCTATCATCTAGCTTTTAACCTGTCAGTATATTTATATTTAAAGGACATCTTTTGTTAATAGCACAGGATGTTGATTTTTTTTTACATAACTTGACAGTTTCTCGTTTTGGATTGGAGGGTTTAGCATTATTAGCATGTTTGGGATAAAGTCTGTGGTCTTGCTGTTTGTTTTCTTTTCTGTCTCTCTTTCTCTCTCTCTTTTTTTTTTAGAAAAGAAGAAAAAAAACCAGCATTTATTTTTAGAAGACCTAATTGTCTGTATTAGAATCCCCAAGAATCTTCACAAATGTGTAGAAACTAATAAATAAGGTCGTAGGACACATAATTTACATATTATATCAATCATTGCTATTTATTTTCTATTTGTACTTTGTTACCTGTACTTCATGTATTGTCTTGTTTTTCATACATGTTTTGGATTAATTAATTATTTTTTGTTCTTCTAGTTCATCTAACCTGTTAGCTTTTTAGTTGTACTTTTCTCAGTGTTCATGCTAGGCATTATAAAATGTATCCTTTACCGTAGTCTATTATATATTGGTGCTGTCTCATTTTATATTAAGTGTAAGACCTTTATAACAACATATTTCCATTTGCCACTTCTGGCATTTTGTGTTTTTCACTTTCATTTTGTAATAAATCTCAGAATGCATTGCTATTATTTTTACTCTAAACAACCAGTTATGTTTTAAAAAAATTAAGATATGTGAAAAAATGTATAGTGGACACACATGCACCTTTTTGGTATTCTTCATTCTATTAGATGGATCTGGGTTTGTAAATGGTTCATTTTCTTCAACCTGAAGTATTTTTTGTATGTTTATTTGTTTGTTTTGTCTTGTTTTGAGACAAGGTTTTGCTCTATCACCTGGGCTAGAGAGTAGTGTTATCGCCGTAGCTTACTACAATGTCAAGCTCCTGGTAAGCATCCTCCTGCTTCAAACTCCCAAATAGCTGGGGTTCTGGCACGCATCACCACATCCAGCTAATTTTTCAATTTTGGTAGCCTCAAGTGATCCTTCCACCTTAGCCTCCCAAAGTCCTAAGATTTTAGGCATACACCACTGCTCTCAGACAGTCTAAAGATTTTTTTTTTAATTTCAAACTGCAAAAAGTAAAATTTGCAAAATGGACTTAAGGAATAGAGTTAAGAGACAAAGTGACGATTTTAATAAAAAAATTTAGCCCTACTTTTTCAATAATAGAAAATGGTGACCAGAAATGAATAAGGATATAGAAGGTTTGAACAATACTATCAATTATGTTAAGCTACCAACTTTTATAGAAAATATGCTCAACAGTACAAAATACCCATTCTGTTCAGGAACACGAACAATCACTAAGTCTAAGATAGACTGTATTTTAAGCCACAAGATAAATTCCAACAAATTTAAAAGGATGACAATCATACAGAGTATATTCTTTTACCATAATAAAATTAAATTATAAGTCAATAACAAAAAATATTTGGAAAATACCCAAATAATTGGAATTAATAACAGAAATCACAAAGAACATTAGAAAATATTTTGAACTAAAGATAATGAAAATATAATATCTCAAAAACATGTGAGATATAACTAAATCAGTGCTTAGAGGACATTTATAGCGTTGATGCTTATATTAAAAAGAAAAAGTTCTAAAGGCAGAGATCTATCCACCTTGAGAATCTTAAGAAAAAGCAAGGACAAATTAAACCTGAAGGTACTAAGAAGAAAGAAATAAGAAAGATAAAATCAGAAATTGATGAAATAGAAAGTGGACAAATTAGCAAAGCCTCTAAAGGAGAAAATAGTTTTTGTTTTGTTTTATTAAGTCATAGCTGTGTACATTAATGCAATCATGGGGTACAATGTGCTAGTTTTATACTACACCATTTGAAATATTTTCATCAAACTGGGCAACACAGCCTCCACAGCATTTTCTTAGCTACTGTCTTAAGACATTTCTACACTTAGTAAATTTCACAGTTTTTTTGAAAAAGATCAGTAAAATTAAAAACATCATGATGTCCTTTTTATATGATTTTTAAAATGTTCAGGTATTTAAATTTTTTATGTAAGTTATATTAACACTTCATGACCACATTTTGCTCACATTAGTGTGTTGTAACTTGTTACTAATAAAAAAATTACCTAGCGCCGGCCCCATATACCGGAGGTGGTGGTGGGTTCAAACCCATCCCCAGTCAAAAACTGCAACAACAACAACAACAAAAAATTACCTAAAAGTTGGTCTTGATACTCTTAAAAAATTACCAACATTTTATGATTTTTTTAGTTACTCCTAATTTTTTTTTACCCCAAATTTAACTGACATTTCTATGATTAAAACTTATTTAAATTTAATCCTTTAAGGTTATCACTAAAAACCACTAGTATATGCTTCCCTGAAAAAGAGAAAGGGGATGACATTTTAAGTTATACTTTAAGAATTGTATATAACTAGATATCCCAGGCTGAGCACTGTGGCTCTGTCCTGTAATTTTAGCACTTTGGGAGACTGAGACGGGAGGATAGTTTGAGCATAGGAGTTCAAGTTTGCAGGGAACTTTGATTGTGCCACTGCACTCCAGACTGGGTGATGGAGTAAGATTTTGTCTCATAAATAAATAAATAAATATTTTTAAAAACCACATAGATGTGTCCATGAGAATATGTGTCTTACTGGAACATAAGTTGGCATATTTGTTGAGATGAGGGGGAAAGCTGAGAATCATTAAATCAGACACGCAAATGAAGTCCTGTCTTAGAACATGAATATTTGTCAAAAAATATTTACCTAGAATAAAATCACAGAACGATGCTCACAGAACATGCTAAAAGGATTGATTGAAGGAAATCAAGAGTCGAGAATGACTGGCACTCGCTCCTGTTCCGGTGTGAGAATCCATCAGATCCCAGTCCCAAGCTTGTAAAAGTTATTTCTAAAAATAAACTTTGCTCTTTAAGTTGAGAGAAATGTTTTGTGTTTTATTTGGATCTTTCCAAAAACTTCAGACAGCAAATTTATAAGCAATGTCAAGATCTTTCAGGGTAACATATTGAAATTGCATTTCTTTAAATGTTTCCTTTGCTTCATTCCTAACCATCTTACACATATTTCTACTTGTTTTTCTTTTTTTGAGGGAGAAAAGATCATGACTATCTATCTGACCTATATAATACAGAAGGGTGGAAGCAAAATTAGTCCTGTGGCTGGGCAAAGATTTATTTGATAAACATATTACTATAAAAATTGTCAATCCTTCTCACACCATGGCCATTTTTTTCTTCTTTTTTTGAGACCGTGGCATCATAGCCCACAGCAACCTCAAACTCTTGGGCTCAAGCGATCCCCCTGCCTCAGCCTCCCAAAGAGCTGTGCCCACAGGTACCTGCCACAACACCCAGCTACTTTTTAGAAATGGGGTCTTGTTCCGCTCTTGCTCAGGCTGGTCTCGAATTCCTGAGCTCAGGCGATCTATTGGCCTCGGCCTCCCAAAGTGCTAAGATTACAGGAATGAGTCACCTCACCTGGCCATCCATAGCCATTTTTTAGAACACACACACCTTCTGATCATTAGACAACAAAGTCATGGGAGTGCCTACCATGTGCCAGGAACTGTTTCAGGTTGGGATGCATCATTGACAAAACAGATTTGTCTTTTTGTGGGATTTGAGATTGATTTTTCTCAGTGCAAAGTTTTAATAATTTTATAGCTATTTAAAACTTTCAGTGGTTTCCCAGTTTCTGCCAAGTTAAAAACAAATTCCTCAGTCTTTCATTAGGACAGTCCATAAACTACCTTCCTATTTAGCCTCTTATGTTTCATTTTCCTTGGGATGATTTTCCACTCCAGTCAAACTGGGAGCGTCTTACCCTTAGGTTTTTACCTCCCCAGAACGCCCACGTGCCTTCCTTTGCGGCTTTCTCTCTCCTTTCAGCCTGCCTTACTTTTTCCCCTCCCTCACTACCTTCCTTGTGATCCTCCCTCCCTTCCTACCTACCTGCTTGCTCAGCAAACATTAATGTTAACAGAATACCAATGCAGGCACTGGGCTAGATGCTGAGGAAGTAAAGACAGTTTTCTCCTGTTTGAAATATAAACAAGCCAGTCTTGGATTTTAACAATCGGTCTAAGCAACACTCCTAAGCATGAGGACAACTTCATTCAAATGTCACTCGGACCCATTATTGGCCACTGTCAATATATAAGAGCTAAGGGAACAGGGGTCATGTGTGTTTGGTTTTTAATCCCTAGCACCTGGCACATTTCCTGCTATATGGTTGATGTTCAATGAATAATTGTTGAATGAATGAATGAAATAAGACCATAAAATGCAGAAAACAACAAAATATTTGAACTTCCCAGGACACATGAAGAGGGGGTACTTAGAAGTCCTGGAGAGGGAACAATAAAATCAGTTGCAATCTGTGCTTTGAACACTGTTTTGGAGTTTTTGTTGTCGTTGTTGTTATTCATCTTTGGATTATCCCCAAGTTTGGTAAGACGTGAGAAAGAAAATACATTTATTTTTCATATAGTTAAAGTAATACATAATAATATAATATTTGTATTATATTTATATAATTTTATATAATTATAATAAAATAAATATATATTTTTTATATAATAAAAATATAATAAATAAATATATTTATTTAGGTTCCTGAAGGGTCAGAAAAGTGTATCTTTTCAGATGTACTTCCTTTCATTAAGTGCTCAGCTCTATTTTTTTCCTAAGTGCTCAACTCTTAACTCTGGCTGAGCCTCAACTATAAATGTGGTACTAAAATCACTGTCATTAAGACAAAGTGTGATAATTTAAGGCAAGAGCCCTACTGATGCCTAGTTACAGAGGAAGAGCTTGATGAATGTAGTAACCTTAAATATTCCAGGGAACCTTTATACTTCTTGTTTCTAGAAATAGGATTACCCCGTTATGAATCCTAGCATTCTGGTGGTTTGACAATAGCATATCATATAACAGAAGGGGGCTGAGAACTCTGGAGCCAGACAGCCAGGATCCTGGCTCTGTCAATTTTTCTGGAAATTTGGGCAGGTTTACATAACATTTCTCTGCTTATTTCCTCATCTGTAAAATGGCAAATGGCATATGATTAGTATTTAACCTCATAGAATTGTAGAAAATAAATGATATAATAAATATAAAAGGCATGTATACATTTCCAGCACTTAAAAGGCAGATGGTAAACATTAACTCTTACAATATTCTTAGTTGTAATTAACACAGAGTGTTCAAAGCAAAATCATAATGATTAAGTAAAAGACCACTGGAGTCAAACCGCTTGGATCTACATTGTGGGTCTACCACTTCCTAACTTCCTTTGTGAACTCAAACAAATTAATGTCTCTGAGTTTAAATTTCCTCTTCTCTAAAATGAGAATACTAATGGTTCCCATGTTATAAGGTTTTTTTGAGGCTTGAATTCAATAGCTGATCTGATACTTAAAACAGGATCTGCTACGTAATTATCACTCCATAAATTTTCACTCTTCTTATAAAGAAAACGTTTATGACTCAAGTCTAGTAAGAGAGGGAGAAACAGATGTAACAAATAATTACAATATATAATGGTAAGTGCAGGTGGACATAACTATAATGTTTAATGACAATTTGAAAGTCCCCTTTATGTGGAACTTGAAGGAAATTATCACCTAATTGATAGGTAACCAAATACACTGGGGTTACTACAATCACTTAATTACAAATATTAATAAAGAAGAGAAAACCCCACTAGAGAAAATAAGTATTCTCTAAATGAGGTGTTTTTGTTTTGATCACAAATGACATAGATACATTTCATTTATTCCAAGTTTTCTAAAAGATTATTCAACTGCAGTTATAACAGTGAATGTGGCTTTTCCTTCATAAAGACAAAAAATATACTTAATTAAGAATGCAAATCACAACAGCCCCCCTGTAACTGTGTTATTTTCACAGCTTGCTTTATACCCCTTCTCCTAGCACCTGGTAATTTTTTGTGTATTTTTGTACTCCAGAGGAAATCATTGCCTTTGTCTCAAGTTATTTAATCAGGTTCATGCGCCCAAGAGTTCTGTGCTCATTATGGGAAATCATCAACTCCATCTGTCTACCCTTTTCCTTTTGCTTTTTTTTTTTTGAGATAGAGTTTCTCACTCTGTTGTCTCTGGTAGAGTGCTGTGGCGTCGTAGCTCACAGCAACCTCAAACTCTTGAGCTCAAGTGATTCTCTTTCCTCTGCTTCCCTAGTAACTGGGACTACAGGTGCCCGCCACATCACCCAGCTATCTTTGTTTGTTTGTTTAGCAGGCCCAGACCAGGTTCAAACCCACCAGTCCCAGTGCATGTGGCCAGCGCCCTAACCACTGAGCAGCAGTCCCTTTTGCTCTTTCCATTCCCCTCCACCCATGGCTATCCTGAGAAAGCTCAAAGAGATTTCCACTTTGCATGAGTATATTGAGGAAATTTGGGTATAAGTCAGGAAGGTTAGGTCAGGGTCCTGCCCCGAGAGCAGGGTCTGCTAAGACCTGTAGAAACTGGCAGCTGACTGAAGAAATACAGAGTTAGTAACAATGGTAAAGAGAGAGAAAGGTAAAGAGAGTAGAATTAAAGGTGGGAGCTCAGGGGTCCATTGCCCATTTGTGGGCTTCTGGCAATGGCACCAAGTGTTTGTTCCACTCTGCTTTATTGAAGTCTATTTGCCCTGAGGGTAAGATGAGGGAGGGGACAAAGACAGATGCCAGTAGTTTCTCTGATTAAGCATATCAGCTCCTATTATTATTATTAACCTTAAGGGTAGCCTTGAGAATCTGAAATCTGAGCCTTATATTGGGAGAGCCTCCCACTTGAGATCACACATATAGATTTCTAGGGAGGTCTTAAGCTCCGCTATCTCCCTGTGGAATAAAACACCACTGGGGTTAATCTCCTTTGAGGAATTGGTGGGAGGGAGGAATTTTCCTCCCATAACCACCACAGAGGATCTTCCTCTGCAATAAGGGATATATAAGCTCTTCTGCCCATATCTCAGGGCTTGAGCTACTCCCTAATTCAAATCTCCAGAATGGGTATCTTCTTTTTTGCCTGTTTACTAGGCAGGCAACAACGCAGTTAATGTTTCTTTCTAGGTCTTTGCCACAGCCTCTTCTATGACCATTTTTCCTCAAAGTGCTCGCAGTCTCAGCAGGGGTGTTTGTAAGCTCTATCTCCAACAAGCTAGAATTTCAGAAAAGGCAGGAAGCTTGCTAGCAATGGCTAGCTTAAGTGTAAACTAGCTGACTTTTCTGTGTTCTGATTCACTCAGCTTTTTAATTTTCCTCTTTTACTGGGGGTGTTTTCCCTTGCCAAGAATGGGGTCTTCGGTCCCCATTCTCCCAGCAGGTTAAACCAAAACCATCTGAGCCAAAGCAAGCCTGATCCACGTAGGGATCTGCAGTGATGGCGCATGGCGGTAGATAAAGTAACAATGCATTTGGCTCTGTGGGCCTGCAGATTGGAAGAAAGTTCAGGTTCGTGGAATTCTCAACATGTGAAAAGATGTTTGGTTCTATTGTTATGCTTGTTACTTAGATTTCTTGATGATTTTCATTTCAGATTTGGTTTGCAATAAAGTTGCCTTAGAAATATATCAGTTTATGTGTTTACTGCCCATGCAAGTGATAAAAAAAGTAATATCCGAGCAAATCATATGGAAACTTCCTTTCCACGAAATAACACACCAGTTTGAAGACTTTATGTCCCAGAAAGATCTTACCAGAACTAGAGAACTATTTCTTAGGAAAAACGGTCCAAACCTCAGAAAATACTTACTTTCTTAAAGGGCATAACATTGGTCAGTTTGAGATCATTCACGAGGTAAGAAGTCTTGAGGACACACTTGCTCTTAAGCTTAAGTAACACTGAATAAAAAAGACCTCTCATGGTACTAGTTTTATCATTGTATTGCCTGGCGTCCTTTTCCATGTTATAGCTCTGCTTTTCCCCACTGGCTTTACCATTAGGGTCCCTGTAACTATACAACATCTGACAGCAGGTTCAGTCCTACATCCACCCAAGTGCATGGGTGGTAGCATTTCAGTCTCCTTATTCAGCTGAATTGAGTCATGTCTTAGGTTGGTAGCACGTTTCTCTTGGCTTAGTCATAAACAATATGCTTTTCCTTGAGCCTTAGGACTGAGCACTAGGAAAGGATGGGAAATTTAGGATGTTCTTAACAAACAAGCAAAAAAGGTGAAATGGGATGTAACACAACGAATATCATCTATTAATAAGTGCTACGATGCTTTCACTTAAAATGATCACACATTTCACACAACATTTGATCAGTTAACATGTGAGCACATTACTGTTTGTTTGAGCACCTACTGTTTGCCAACCAGTGTTCTGTGAATGTACTGGCTCTCAAAAGAAAATAATTTCCTGCCTCTCTTTATACTAACAAATAGTATTAGATATTTTTTTTCCTCCTACCCCTTAATTAATAATTAGAATCACAGCATTTGAGAGCTGGAAAGAATCTGGACCTTAATGATATAGATAGGTACTACTTAAACAGAGTGCAGGATTCTCCAAACTGGAGAATTGACCCAGGTCTTCTAGGAATAGAAAACTGTTACTATCCATGTATATTACTAATGAAATACATTCTTCCACTTGCCTATTGATATATTTTCTATATTATAAATGATATAAAAAGTAGAAATTTCAAAAGAACATTTTAAAGATGAAACGAATGACATTTTGTAATCTCTTCCTTACTGTGATTGCTCATGTTTTCATTTGCACGATATTCTCTTCACGAGATTCATCAGTAACAATGTTGGATAAAGACCCAGAGTCCATATATATTTTTGGCTATTTCAAATATTTTGGCCAAACTATTTTTAGAATTGATTAAATTTGACTTTTAAAAAATCATACGAAATAGCTGACAAAAAGCTAGTAATAAGTTTAGGGAAAGGATCTGTTCTGCTATTTTTATTCATGTGAACTTGAATTATCAGTATTTGCTTCACTCTGATGTCTATTTTATTCTGGTTTTTACAGAAAACTTTAAAAACCACTTGTGCATTCTGTATTCCTTTATTTAAAACAAAAATTATTGAATCTGTAAAGCTCCTTGACTGATCCTCATCATCTATATTTGAAAGCAATGCACCCTTTGTTGATAATTACCCACTCTGTCCTAGATCCTCCCCAGATCTAAAGTGCTCACTTATGGCACAGTGAAGGGCAAGCATCAATCTAACATTAAATATTTTATCTTGTTTTACTTTAAGACAGTCTTATCTGCTCACAGCAATCTCAAACTTCTGGGCTCCAGTGATCCTCTTGCCTCAGCCTCTGGAATAGCTGGTACCACAGGCACATAGCACAGCACCTGGCTCATCTTTTTTTGGTAGAGACAGGGTCTCACTTTTGCTCAGGCTGGTCTTGAACTCCTGACCTCAGGCAACCCTCTTGCATCAGCCTCCCATCTCACAGGCGTGAGCTGCCACACCAGGCCTATATATTAAATGTTTTAGAAGCTGATTTTTTCCTTCAGTTTTTAGAGAAAAAATAAAAATAAAGTGCTAATGTTTTCTCTTACCTCACCTGTAGACATCTTTGAAGAGTCTCTAAATCGGAGACCAAGAGTACAAACCAAAAATGTCTGGTCCCATCAGAAGCCTGCCATGTGTGTTAGCTCTATTGGCCCATCTGTGAAGAGAGGATTATAAAGTCATTTTCACAGGATTTTGTGAGGATTAAATGAGACACTTATTTCAGTGCTGAAAACCCTTTTCTGAAGGGACAGTAAGTTACTATGTATTTTTCTTTCTTTCTTTCTTCCTTTTTTTTTTATATAATGTTTGAGACAGAGTCTCACTCTCTTGCCCAGCTAGAGTGCAGTGCCCTTATCATAGCTCATAGCAACCTCAAACTCCTGGGCTCAAGTGCTCCTCCTGCCTCAGCCTCCCAAGTAGCTGGTACTACAGGTACCAGCCACAATGCCCAGCTAATTTTTCTATTTTTACTAGAGACTGGGGCTCATTTTTGCTCAGGCTAGTCCCGAACTCCTGAGCTCAAGGTGTCCTACCAACTTGGCCTCCCAGAGTGCTCAGCCTGGTACTTCATATTTTGGTTAGGATATCATGTTGTCTGGAGCCAAATTGCCTAACCTCAAAGACTAAATCTTAAGAGTGTCAATGATGAAGCCTTAAGGGAATTGCATAATTAAGCTCTGTAAGGCCCAGTCTCCTCACATGTTAAATGGTACAGTG
The DNA here is from genome assembly GCF_000181295.1 of Otolemur garnettii. Classification (NCBI taxonomy): domain Eukaryota; kingdom Metazoa; phylum Chordata; class Mammalia; order Primates; family Galagidae; genus Otolemur; species Otolemur garnettii. Next base: position 39,349,657 of record NW_003852399.1, read on the forward strand.
ATATTAGTGGCACAACCTTATAGGGTTGTTTTGAGGATGAAATGAAATGACATTTGCAAAGCTCTTCACACAGTGTCTGATATAAAGGAGTTCTTTATAATTATTAGATATCATTTATTATTAGTCCAAGGATCAAGTCAGAATAAATAAAAATCTTTACTCATAATTATTTTTATTGAATAAATATAACTATGGTAACCTTATATACTTAGATATAAAATCTCCTTACAATTTAAACTAACTACCATTGAGAATAGCAGTTAAGAATTGAAGTATGGGATTCTAGGAATCTCCAAAACCCTTTCAGAAGCTCCTCTGAGAGGTCAAAAGCATTTCTGTGATGACACTGAGAACTTGCTTCCTCTCTTCACTCTCATTCTTTCATGAGTTTGCAGTGAAGTTTCTGAAAGGGCACACGGGTAATATTGCAACAGATGAGTGAAGCAGATTAAGAGAATCCAACTATCATTTATTAAACCGGACATGAAAGAAATTTGTAAAAATTTTCTCAATGCATTTATCAGTCTTTTTATTTGTAAAATACATTTACTTTTCATTAAACTATGTAACATATGTAATGGGTTTATTATTGTTTTTAAATAAATTAATTAATACATATCTTATTTATTTATTTCCATAGAGATGGAGTCTTGCTGTGTTACCTAAGCTGCTCTCAAACTCTTGGCCTCAGGTGCTCCTCTTGCCTTGGCCTCCCAAAGTGCTAGGATTACAGGCATGAGCCACTACACCTGGCCTAAACACATATTTAAAATTTTTTTCTATAAGAATATATATTGATAGCTATCACCCACATAAACAAAAGGCCTATGGGATCCTTAGTAATATTTTAGTAAACAAGTTTCTGAAACTAAAAATGTTGAAGATAATTGATATAGAAGACTATGAAAATAAAACCCTCCAATTTTAGGCACTAAAATTAGGCACACAGTCTATTCTTTCAGCCTAAAAATAGAGCCTGTTTGGAGGGGAGTTCCTATTGTCCTACAAACTTGTCGACACTTAATATTGTCATTTAAAAATTTTTTTCAGAATATTATGGGGTGCAAATGTTTTGGCTATGCCATTTTTTAATTTTAAACATCCTGGAGGATAGATCTACACTTGATCTTAGCCAAAAGGCAGAGAAGCGATGTGGAGGATAGATCTATGAACGTATTTTATTGTGCTTTTAATCTGTGTTTTTGAATGACTAATGAAAATTGTGCACTTTTCTATTTCTTTTTTAGGTATGTTGTTTTCTTTTATGATGGAATTATTTCATTCTTTGGCCCAATTTTAATTGCATTGCTCCTTCCTTCCCTCCCTCCCGCCTTCCTTGCCTTCCTCCCTTCCTTGAAAGAGAGATTGTTAAATATATCTCATGGGGACAAGGGCATATTTCTTCCCTTCTTTATCTCTCATTCTTAAATATTCAAGCCTGACTGTAATCCATCAACTAGTTAAAATTATCCTTCTGGACAAAAAAGGAATCTCCATTCTGATTCTAATCTTTAGATGTTTAAAAATGCATGCTTTTATCTGATCAGTCAATTCTGCTTGAAATCAACTTTTCAAGGTGATATGTAGCCTTTTTGTGCTTCCAGCTGGTGATACGGTGGAAGAATTTGTTTATTTTAGTAGATTTTTGTCTAACAGTAGTAGAAATGAAGTTTTACCAGTCTCCTATCTAACTTTTACAAATTCTAGGAATTTTTAATTTTTTTTTCTTTGAGACAGAGCCTCAGGCTGTCACCCTTGGTAAAGTGCTGTGACATCACAGCTCACAGCAACCTCCAGCTCCTGGGCTTAAGTGATTCTCTTGCCTCTGCCTCTCAAGTAGCTGGGACTACAAGCACCTGCCACAACGCCAGGCTATTTTTTGTTTGCAGCCATCATTGTTTGGTGGGCCTGGGCTGGAATCGAACTCGCCAGCTCAGGTGTATGTGGCCGGTGACTTTGCTGCTTGAGCCACAGGCACAGAGCCAAATTTTAGGAATTTTTAAATGGTAACACCTGGGAAAGAGCCATAGAAAATTTGGAGGCAGCTTAATTTTTTTGTCCAGAACAGGCAGTTCCAAAGCAGCTAATGATTTAATAATCTTTTGTTTTGCAAGAGTGATCTGTAGGCCTAATTTTCTTGCAGTTGCAAAATTTACTGAATGCTTTTCAAACTTGTTCCCTATAGTTTCCTTCAAAGTTATAATTGCAGTAATGATTTATAGCAAATATTTTTTAAGATGTAGGTTCCATCTGCTGTGTTTTATACAGAAAGTCTCAGAGGCAGAAGTTGCTGTGAAGTCTGCAGTTTAGCTTCATGGTTAGGAGCTGTGGTCAGACAGGCCTGTGTTATCTCCATTCCCCCAGCTCCTGTGTAATCTTAAGCAGGTCACTTGACTGCCCTCTAACTATAAACTATAATTTAGGCTTGTAAATAATTCCTGCTATTTACAAGCAGGAACCATGGCTATGCAGACCAAATAAAGCTGGGTTTGTTAACACTCAGTACAATCCCCAGCAGCTAATTAGCATGCATACATATTTGCCTTTCTTAATCTTTGTGGGATGCAGGAGCTGAAGGCAGAGAGACGGCTAGAAGACTGAAGTCTCAAGAGAAACAGAGAAAGTTTACCATAAAAAGAGAGACAGTAACAAAAGGGTTTTTATTTTTTTTTAAGAGGCAGTTTGACAAACATAGAAATAAAAAACAAAAAAACATTTGATTGTGATAATTAACCCAAAAAATGACATAAAAATTCATGGAAAAGATAAATCGGTTACCAAAACATTTAGTAAGTTCAGAAGTCAATCCAAAAATTCTTATCAAAACTGTATTGTTTGAACAAGAACAGATAAGATTATTGAGATCCAAGGTTTTATCAGGTCTGGAATCATCACTTGCTCCTGGAGATTTGGGTTTCTTTGGAGGCTGGAAAGCAGGCGCGGCTCCTGGAATGTGCCTTGAGGTTTGGCCTCTTGGAAATTTGTGTGTTTGTCTTTGTAGAGATTCCCAACTAGAGAGCCTTTCAGAGACACCACAGTGCTCTTACCAGCATGGGCATGAAGTTGTCACCCTCCTCTTTCCCAAGACAAGGATATAATTTCCAGGGACTTCAGTTAACTATCTTGACCTAAAGTCATCTCCTTTCTATCACCACCTCCCATATGTTTACTTAAAAGTTAAGATGTTTTTCAGAGTCCTGATAAATGCCACAAGCACTTATTGTTCCTCTAAAGGTAAGAAAAAGAAATTTTTTTTGCATTTTTTTTTTGTGTGTGTTTTGTGTGTTTAAGTCTTGAATAGCTTAGGAGAAGGGACACAATACTGAAGTCTGAAATATAGTTGGATTAAACTCTCTGGGTTGTATATATTCTGCAAGTAAAATCTAAAAGTGAAAAAAAAAAAAAAAAACCACCTAAAACCAAAACCAGACCTGTCTGAAAGTTTTACCTTTGAATATTGGAAGAGTGAAAGGGCTGCATCTTACATATTGGGATTAGTATTATATTCCAATTTAGCACATACACTATTCCAGGTGAATAGTGGTATTATACCTAGTATTCCAGGTGAATGGGCAGTGGAACTTTCTGTATTTAAATTCTTCATTGTAAAATGGCTTTAGCTTTATTTTCTCTCTTCTCTATTAAATAAAACATTTGGTTGGGACTTTCACTGGCTGGCTGCTTGCAGCTATGGGTTGAATTACAATTGGGAGCAAGAGCTGTGTAAAATTAGATAAGATGGCTTCTCACTGTCATCTGGGTGCCTGAAAAATAAAACAAGGAACGTTTTAGTTGAACTTAGAAAATCCTCCAGGAAAAACTTGGTTTTTGTTTTTGTTTTTTTTTTCCCCCCTTCTGGGAAAGAACAGTAAAGAGAACCAAAGTGTCTCCTGTGAAAACTTGCCTTAGATCAAGACTGACATTTTCCACTGGTTTGTAAGCTCAGATCGCTCCATGTCACCTTAGCCCTTTTTAAATAAGGGTAGGTCAGAAACACTCACCGACTGCTCTTTTGTGAACCATAGATTTATATTCTTTGGCTCAAACTCTAGAACAGTAATTTAAGATCAAGGAGATGTGGTAACTATGCTGACTCGTGTAGCATGTTAATGCTTATAACCTAACGTGTCTCTACTCCCAGATTTAGTTCTGCTTACAGTGGGACTTACACGGACTGTCTCCCTTCTGAGTTAGGGCTTTTAAAACCCTTTCTTGTATGATTATATAGCATCTACTCATTCATTCAGTGGATATTTTTTGAGTGCCTATTCTGTGCACAGTGGTGTCCTAGGCATGTTGAATGCTGGCTCTTCAGTCACTGACACAACCTGCCCATAAGACCATATTGAATTTGCTGAGTTCCTTAGTAGAGGATCTCACCTCATCTACTAAGTGACACTCTTGTCTCTGATGAGATAAACTAAGTCAGGATTTACTGAGAATTAGAAATTTGGCTTAAGGAGGGTCATTCAGCATAGGGGAGAGAAGAAGACTTGATTAGGATTGGGTAAAGATCATAATAGAACAATTTAGAATTGGTGGAAAGAGCAAGGTGGGGAGTTTTGGAGTAAGAAATTCAAAGAATCTTTCTCTGCTGTCTCTCTGGGTTGTCCATTAAAGAATTGATAGGTCTTTCTGGAACTTAACATAAAGAATAGTCAAGTTTTATTTAGCCATAATGGAGGTGGAGATTTTACATCTTTTGTATTCACCTGGACGGAGTTGAAACACATTTTTCATAGTGAAGTATCACAAGAATGAAAAAGCAAGCATACAATATTCACAATAATGTGAAGCCAATAGATGAACTAATAGCCACCCACACAAGAGAAAAACTCAGTTCAATCCAAATTGGGGGGAGGGAGGACAAGGGAGCAGAGAAAGGAGAAGAGGGAAGAGGATGGGTCTGCTCCCACCTACTGGGCACAATGTAGGGGTATATGGCACCTTCTAGGTGCAGGACACAAATACAACAGGGCCTTTACCTAACAGATGCAAACATTGTCACCTAATCATTTGTACCCTCATATTAACCTGAAATTTAAAAAAAAGAACAGTCAAGTTGTGTGCCTGGGCAAGAGTGTGTTGGGACAAGAAAGTTATGCCAGTGAAGACAATGGACTGGGAGGCGCCTGTGGCTCAGTGAGTAGGGCGCCGGCCCCATATACCGAGGGTGGCAGGTTCAAACCCAGCCCCAGCCAAACTGCAACAAAAAATAGCCGGGCGTTGTGACGGGTGCCTGTAGTCCCAGCTACTTGGGAGGCTGAGGCAGAAGAGTCGCCTAAGCCCAGGAGTTGGAGGTTGCTGGAGCGACTCCACTGCACTCTACCGAGGGCGAAAAAGTGAGACTCTGTCTCTACAAAAAAAAAAAAAAAAAAAAAAGACAATGGACTAACAGAATCATGTTAGTCTACCCAGTAAGCTGTGTGCGGGAATGGGATGGGGACAGGTCTGATTTTCAGGCAGAACAAAGAAAAATCTTTGCATACCTGGAGTTATATTCTAGCAATTTCAAACAACCTCAGTATTTGAACAAAAATGAATGGTTTAAATGATGTGCCAGTGACTGGTATTTTCTTTTGTATTTTGAATTTAGAATGAGCCAGTCATTATTCCTTCCTTAGCTCATTCAGTAAAGCTTTCTGGACTTGTCCAAATACCTGGCCTTGAATTAGATACAATGGCAAGACTCTGTCCTATGGAATTTCAATGTCTAGTGAGTGACTTGTAAATAGATACCTATTTGTATAAGCTAGGAAGTGATTCTAAGAAACAGTTATTTATTTGGCTAAATTAGCACTTGTTCTAGCAAAGTGAAAAGTACTTGCTTTGTAGTCACAATGCATGAAAAGAGAAAATGAGTGAACAGAAAGGTGAATCCACAGACTGCTTAGAACCTGATCTAAGATTGTTAGATTTGTTTCAAAGCAACTTTGTGTTTAAGACCCATGGTCATTGCATTTACTTGTTCTTATGACTAACCATGAAGAAAGGGCTGGGATTTCTCCTCCCCAGCTTCCCAACCTTGGTTTGCTACTCGACAAGTAGTTTTAACACTTAGGAGTTATGAGCAACATTCACAGGACTTCTGAAGCCTGGCAGACAGGGCAACCTGTGACGTGGTTAGCTGTAGGGCAACCAGAAGACCAGAGCTGAGTTTAAGCAGAGAGTTAATGCTCTGTCTAAGGGTGTCCACATGGCCTAGGAGGGAAAGAAGACACAGTTCAAAGAAAGGCCTGTAGACTTAATTCAGCTTGCCTGTGACTCGATTATTGGCCCCGACTAAAACCAGAAAATGCCATAGATCAGGGCTGTATGTTTCATGGACTGCATGTCCTGGCACATTGGGAAGCCTGACTTGGTAGATAGAGGCTGCCATGAACTTCCCTGCTTCACCAGGCACGTAGTGAGCAAACTTTCCTTCTTTTACAGAAATTTTAACTTCCACTTTTCATCCATGCGAGGAGAGCTCAAGTTATAAGGCAAGTGAAAGTATTATGGGCTTTGGTTTTATATTAAAGGTTGCACAGTAATGACCTCATATTTGGAGAAAAGAGATAAACCAAACTTTTTGACTGAAAATATCAGTCACGTATTATAATCAAGACATGCTGAGTTCTCATGTATTTAATACGTGTATTCCAAATGTCATTCTAATTTCAAAACTGTGTTTGTGTATATCATTAAACCTTAAAATAAGGCCTGTGTTCATAAATTATTACAACTTAATGGGACCTTCCTGTCCATGTAATTTAAATATCCCATTTTTCAAGTGAGTAAACAAAGCCAGAGAGATGGTTCTATTCAGTCCGAGTCACAGAACAAGTTAGAGCTGCAGCCAAAGCCAAACCTTAAGGTCTCTTCAGGTCTCTACCCTTGTACCTTTCCTAAGGAGTTTCTCTCCTAAAGAAACAGTGTGAAGTTACAGCTAGAACTATCTTCTTTTTAAAATTGCTTTCAAAACTAGTGTATACAATTTGAAAACAAACAATAGGGAAATCCACAAAGTGAAATATTAAAGCTCTCAGCTCCCTTTCCTCATTCCCCATCACAGGCCCCCAGGCTTTACCATCTTGTAGATCTCTTTTTATGTACATGTAAAACTTATACAATAACTTATACAATATATGTAAACTTACTTGATTGCAGTTTGTTTGTTTCCAAAATGGGATCATACTATTGCAATTTTTTTTTTTTTTGCTTTCTGATACCATTTTTATTAAGGTAAAATATACATACAATTTGGTGAGTTTCAAGAGGTGGATGCTGCGGTGTAAAGGTCAGTTTAAACAAGATACGAAGCATTTCATCACTCTAGGAAGTTATACTATGCCCTTTCCCATCTATGTCCACCTCCCACATGCAATCACTGCTCTGATTGTATCTCCATAGGAATATTTGCTTGTTCTTGAGCTTCTTACAAAAGCAATCATATCAGTGTAGCTTCTCCGTGTCTGGCTTATCTGAAACAACATAACATCCATCAGTCTATTGCAATTTGTTTTTTTTTCAATACTATATCATGGTCATCTTTCCATATACAGACCTCTTATTATACTATTTATTTATATGTAGAGCCTTCCATGGTGAGTGGGCCATAAATTATTATCATGCCCTTCTTATAGAGGGATGATTATGTTGTCATAGATTTTTGGCTAATACAAAAATTCTGTAATGAACGTCTTTTTGCCCCGTATCAAGTGTGCTAGTATTTCTATAGTAGATCTTCCTAAGTATGCAATTTCTGAAGCAAAGGGTTTTGTCTTTATAAATGCTGGTTTTAAAATTTGGTGACTTCTCCCCCTCTGTGCACACGGCCAGAGGCGTTGCATTGCTGCGCTCCCTTTTCCTGTCTCTTTCAGTAAAGGACTTTCCCCACTTGCCCTTAAACTTGCTCTTAACAAACTTTTGCTTCACTCCCCAAAAATATAAAATAAAATAAAAATTAAACAAAATTTCGCAAGTTCTAACTAATTTCCATAAGGGGAAGAAGAAGGAGAAGAAATAAATAAAATAAAATATTGGTTTACATCCTAGCAGCAGTGAATGGGAGTGCTCTCTACCGCTGAGCACGGTCAAGGGTGGCATCTGCACCACTCCTCTGTGGTCTACAGGGAGCAAGTTCCCTGATCTTAATAGGAACTAAAATAAACATAAAGGGGTGATTGTTGAATCAATTTTGAGAGTCGCAGGCATAGCAGTGGCCTTGGGGCAGTCTGCAGCCTGGAACTTGAATGTTACCAGAGCACAATCACACGCCCCTCTGTGTCTTTCCGCAGGTGGACTGTGTTGGCCCCACCAGCTTCTCCGTGAGCCCTGCTTCTCAGTTTCTAAAAAACAACATACTTCTGAGTTCGTGTACGAGCAAGTTCTGTAAACAAGGAAGAAAAGAGACACATCCTTCTCCTGCCCTGAGTTTGAAAAATGCTGGAGAACATTCTGATTAGTGTGGGTTGCACCAGATGCATGTGATTTGGAGCGATTACAGGGTGGGGGGGGGCGTGCATGTGAGCCTGTGTGTGCACGCACACGCTCCCACACTCACATATGTGAGTGTAAAGTTTTATGATTGACTGTGTTGGAAGGATGTGCCCTGGATAATCTTGTGCTTGATAGCCTCAAAATAAGGAAAATAAAGGTTGGATTGGCTGATATCTATCTACTATATATATGTTATCGTATATGTAAGTTTATGTGTGTGTATAACTAAATTTCTCTGGTGCCTATTATTAATTGATCTCTATTTGGGATCCTGGTTTGAATTTTACATGTAAAATAATTTTAAAGTTGTTCAGATGTTTAAGCAATTCTTACAGAAAATATCTTGTAGCCTAACTAAAAAGTGTCTGTGTTCTCTAAAGTTTTGTTATAACAAGTTTACAGTGAAGAAAGAACTGAAAACATAGTAGAAATGATTTTATTTATTAAATCTCCACAGAACACATCTGTTATAAAGGAAAATTAAATCCCAGTAGTGGTAAAATTCATCATAAATACCTCATTCCAGCACATTCTAAACTTGTATGGCTGAGTGGAAATCCAGGGTTTCTCTAAGGCCCTTGTTCTGGTTTAGTGAGTCAAAACTATCCGGTTAGTGTCCAGACTCTCACTAAAGACTCAAAATAGGAACATGGAGCAGGGCGCAGTGGCTAACGCTGATAATCCCAGCACTTCCTTGAGCTCACAAGTTCGAGACCAGCTTGAGCAAGAGCAAGAAACCATGTCTCTAAAACATAGCTGGGCATTGTGGCAGGCACCTGTAGTCCCAGCTACTTGGGAGGCTGAGGCAAGAGGATTTCTTGAGCCCAAGAGTTTGAGGTTGCAGTAAGCTATGACACCATTGTACTCTACCAGAAGCAAGAAAGTGAGACTCTGTCTCAAAGCAAAGAAAAAATAGGAACGTGGAGATAGAGAGGCATGATGGTTAATTCTCTTTGGAATCCCACTGGAAGTTCACTAGCTATTCTAACATTTGAATGGGTGGATCTGGCGGGAAACTCCAGTTTGGCTCTTATAGAGTATATACCCAGGAAGTCAGGTGAGGCAGTGGACAGAGTAGAGCCCCGGGAATAGATGGGCTTGAATCCCATCTATGATACCTTGGCTAAAATATTTAACCCCAGTGCCTAATTTTCCCCATCTGTAAAATGGGGACATGAATGTCCCTGCTCTAATAAGTATTATGTGGGCCAACTGGGCTAATATATGCAAGGTATCAGTACATAATAAGTAAGCAGGCAGTGTTCATTATTATCGTTATCATTTGGGGGCAAGTTAAACCACCCAGCTTCATTAAGTATAAAATAAGCTTTACCTATCTACCCATTGGGTGTTTTCAGGATTAATGATAGGGTGTTTGTATATTCCCATTATAAACTCTTATAAAGGCTCAGCACCTGTGGCTCAAGTGGCTAAGGTGCCAGCCACATACACCTAAGGTGGCAGGTTCAAATCCAGCCCAGGCCTGCCAAACAACAATGATGGCTGCAGCCAAAAAATAGCTGGGCATTGTGGAGGGCGCCTGTGGTCCCAGCTACTTGGGAGGCTGAGGCAGGAGACTCGCTTAAGCCCAGGAGTTGGAGGTTGCTGTGAGCCGTGATGCCATAGCACTCTACCCAGGGGCATAGCTTGAGGCTCTGTCTCAAAATAAATAAATAAATAAATAAATAAACTCTTATAAAAAGAAAATAGTTAACATGGATTGGATTGAGCCCTTACAGCACTGTCTTAAGGCTGTCCATATTCTGCTTCGTTTATTCCTCCCTATGACCCTGCAATCCCATTTTAAAGATAATGAAGTGTAGGCACGGAGAACTTGAGTTATTTGCCCAACATTACAAGCTAGTCAATGGTGGAACTTGAATTTGAACCCAGGCATCTAATTCTAGAGCCTAAGAGCTTAACCTACCTCACTACGATGTCTCCACAGAAAAACACAGCCAAGGATACAATCTAAGCAGAAGCCTTTCAGTTGTATTTGCAGTTGCCTAGGCAATGTCATCATCCAGGGCGGCAGAGGGAGGGGCCCTGAGGTAGGGGGGGTCAATACCAGCAGCAGCCTTGATTTGCATCGTAGCGCCCCTCGTACTAGTTACGTAGTCTCCGGTGTGAATCTTCACCTGGCTGACTTGTGATGATGCCTCCACAAATTCTCTATATTCACCAGGTTTTATATTCCAAGATTCCATCACACAATGTCAGGTGCTTTAAAGGACTGAGCACAGAGAGTGCTGTGCTGGAAAGTCAGGGAGGTGGGTGGCAGGGATCCTCGGGGTGGGGGCAGAGACGCAGAAGGGAAAGTTAGTTAACTTTATTCCATTGTTCCTTCCACCTAGCCCGCAGAGAAGATGTGAATGCTCTGATATTACAAACGGAGAAACAGGTGGAGTATCACCAAAAACAAATGCAATGTTCTTGGACTGAAATCACTTTAAATCCTGAGAGGTTTGGGCCATAAAGCATCTTTCACTTTACCATAAACAACGTTCTAAAATTGCTTGCAGTGCAAATGGACTTTGTGTGTTCAACAGGAAAAAGTGCAGTGAGACAGTCTGATACTTGATAGCTCGTTGTCACCACAAATAAAAAGTGTGGGTCTCATCACTTCTCCCTCCACATTCTGTATGTCAGATTCTCCGCAGCACCAGGAAGGAGCAACAGCCAGCCAGTCACTGACTCAGTGCCCCCATTCAGCCTGTTGGAGCACCCAGCCTGTCTTAAAGCCCGGCCACTGGTGTGCCAGGATCTCATGCCTGCTGACCAGTCTGACCTGGGATCCTGTGTACCCCACACATGAGTGACCAGTACCTCCAGCAAGATAAGGACATCCTTAATAGCCCTTTGTCAATTTTTTCCATTAGTTCTTCCTCTTCCTGTACCTTCCTCCCCCTTTAGTTCAACCTCAGAACAAGTACATAAAGTATTTTCACACATCTCTCCACATACACTGTCTCCACCAACATTCCGCCATCCTAATTCCATCAGAAGCATTCTGCGACTCCATCCTAAAATGATGAAATCCCTGGAGGCATTGACAAGTGTGCCTAGACATAAAAAGTAGGAGATACCATTTTATTTTATTTATTAAATATAGATTACTGGATTCATATGTGTCAATATTTTGGTTATTTTCTTTTTTAAATAGATACTCATGTGGTTCAAGATCCAAGAGGCACAGAAAGTGTGTATAGTAGAAATTTAACCTCCCTCCCTATACCCAGCAGCCAAGTTCTCCTCTTCTCCTCCCTACAATTACTCAGATTTCAGTGTCTCAAATACCAACCTAAATGTATTTTATGTTTATGTTTATGCAAACAACACTACATACATTCCCACACTGAAAAGGAAGAGAATTAGCTTCCACTTTTTTAAAGAAGGATCATCCAAGAATGTGTCCACAAACGCTTAAATTATCCCACATATACAATCTATTGATGTAAATTTAGTATGCAAACTACTCTTCTCCTTAATTTGTTTTATTTAACAATATATTTTGGAGATTATTCTAAGTTAACATTATGAAGAAGTTCTTTTTTTTTCTTTTTCTTTTAGCTGCATAGTGTATTTATAGCTGCATGGATGGATATACCACAATTTATTTAACCAACCTCTTCCTGATTGGGAATTAAGTTGTTTTTAATCCTTTACTCTTAAAAATATTATTATTTCATACATGTAAGCACTTCTGTAAAATAAACTACTTGAAGTAGAATTGTTGCATTGAAGAGTCTGTGCATTTATGATTTTGATATCTATTGTAAATTTCCCTTCACAGAGGACATCCTTATTTATATCCTCGCCACTAGTACAGGGTAAGAAATGCCTCATTTAAATGAAACAACATTTTCTCTGCATCTTAGCTCAAAGGATTTGAAATTGCAGCCACGATTATCTTCTTCCATAATGACAATGAAGGGAAAAACATGAGATGACAAATTACCTTCCTGTATTTTTCTGTCATGAGCAGAGTTGGAACTATGCAAAGCAATCATTTAAGGATGCATAGATGAGTAAATTCTCCCATGCTGCAGGCAAGCCTGCGCCTCAAATTTGCAGACCAAACGCATCACCACCTCCCACACTCCATCCATCCTCCCAGCTGTAAGAGCAGCAAAAAAGGTTCCCTCAGTAGCAACGAGGGAATGTGCAATCACACATTGATCAGATGTCTGTGTATTTCATACTTACTACATGTCTGGTAATACACACCCCGGCACAGCTTTACAGTGAGATTACAGTATTTAGAGACCAAGGTCAAAGTGAAGTCAACCCCCAGTGCAGATGATGGACGTAGCACACTTCTGTGGAAAAGAGTTATTATATAGAGTTCATAGAAATAGCAATGCTGGCAGATGTATGCTGTTGGGTTTTTTTTTAATTTGTTTTTTGGAGTTTTTGGTTTGTTTTTGTCTTAGTAATCTTTCTTCATATGTAAAATACAAATAATAGTAGTAACTCATGGTTGTGATGAAGAATTAGTAACAGATGCAAAATCCTTACAATAATGAGTTGCGCATACAAAACTGGGTAGAAGTGTTAGCTTTTAAGTATTAAAACAGTATTGTATGTAACATATAATATTAAAAAAGTATTATATGTTCCTTTCTATCATTGTTAATATAATTTAAATATTTTAATATTATTTAGTAATTATAACTCAGCTTCTTCTGTGTGTATTAGTCAGCCACGGATGTATAACAATTTATCCCAAAACCTCAGCTGCTGGCTGAAAGCTGCCCTCAGTCCCTTGCCCCATGGGCTTCTGCAGCATGACAGCTTGTTTATCAAGGTAACCAAGCCAAGAAGGCAAAAGAGGGTGCCAGCAGGACAGAAGTCTTACTCTTTTGTAGTTTAATCTCAGAAGTAACATCTTATCTCTTCTGTCACATTCTATCCATTAGAAACAAGTTACCAGGAACAGCTCATACACATGGGGAGGTCACAAGGAAATGAGTTCCAGAAGAACTTTATGATGGTGTAAGATTTTATCATTTGGTAAAACTGGGTGAAGGTTATACATGGAGTCATATTACAATCAGCCTGATATAATATTCTTCCCTAGGCTTTCGTGGCTTGGGAGAGAAAGATAAAATAGAGATAGTTACACAGATCATCTAATTGGTTAAAGACCATACTTGTTATAGATTATTTTATAGTTTGAAATGAAGATAAGTATCCTGTTTGTCTAATTTTCCTTACACTAAAAAAAGTTCAGGGTAACAATGAATTAGAGAACATTTGAAACCGATACAGATACATCTGAAGAATGCAATGTAGTATCAGCTATAAATAACAACTGCAATAAAAATGTGGCATTATTTAAATGTTATAAGTCATCTTCATTCTCCAGAGTACTACATTTTAATTAATTGCCAGGTCAAATAGGAAATAGGGATTTATATGCCTGTTTTAATGCTTATTACAAAGTATATTTGGTCAATTTGTTTCATGGTCTGCTTGTGATAACTCTCATTTATTAGGGTAAAAAAAATAATAATAGTAATGAATTATAACCCAAAGAAAAAATAAAAATCTCTAGCTCTACACTAATAGAAATAAATAATTGGTTAAATTAATGGAGAAAAGTTGGCTTTTCCTCATTATTATATTCTAATTAATGAATTTGGAGGAATGAAGGCACTAGAAACCCCCCAGTGGGCCCATACCATAGAGATAGTGGCTGCAGATCAAAGTTATGAATACATAATAAAATTAGTGAGTGAAGCTGTGATGAGAAACAGGACACTCAAAGTATCTCTCAATGAGATTCTTACTAATTACAAAGAGAAACATGGTAACATTACATTGAAGAAAGTTGGCAACCATCACCAGAACCCAATGATTAAAGTTAACCTCACCAGCAGGAAGACGTATCAATATTAAGCACCTGGGATGCGATTCACTAAGAAGCACATAACATCATTCCGGACCGTACTGACCATACTGCCAAAAATGAGGAGCTTTAATTTAATTATGGAAGGCATCAGACAAACTCAAATTGGGGGTCATTCTACAAAATAATTGGTAAGTGTTCTTTAAAAAAAGTCAAAGTCAGGAAATGTCACAGATTAGCTAAGGAGATATGACCATTTAACATAATGTGGGGATTCTGGATTGGAATGTGAAATAGAAAAGGGCGTTGGTGTGAACATGAGAATTTCTAATAAATTTTTTATATGTTAGTTAAGTTGTTGTACTTCCTGGGTTTAATAATTGTTCTATGATCAGATACTATGTTACCATTTAATGCAACTGAGTGAAGTGTATATGGGAATTCTGTACTATTTTTGAAACTTTTGTGTAAGCCTAAAATTATCTCAAACTTAGTAAAAACATACAGGAACATCATTCCACATCCCAGGTTTTAGTCAACTCAAAAAATTTTAGTAATTGTCACAGCAATTTGGTTGCTGGTTTTGTGGGGGAAATTCCGCTTTCATTACTTATGGCAAATAGGCCACACTCAATTTATTTACATATTTGTCTGTCTATCTACTTATTTATTTATTTATTTAATCTTTTTTTTTTTTTAAGAGACAGGCACCACATAGCTCACTGCTTCAGCCTCCCAAGTAACTGAGATTACAGGTGTGTGCCACTTAGCTTGGCCGCAGGCCCCATTTAAAGAAAGCAATTTTAAAACCTTAGATGAGTCATTTCCTTGCATAATAATGTTAGACAGAGATATTTTCCAAATAACTACTTGAAACTTCAAATACACCCATAAACAAATACTCTCAAGTAAAGACAAGTGAATAATCTTGAGGGAAAAAACAATGCTTACTTTTTCCATATCACCAGATTCCATGTCTCCCTTGGACTTTACATGACTAAAATCTTGCAGGATCCCAAGCCAGGTTACAATAGCATGAAAGAGCCATCCCCGGAGAACAAGAGATAAGATTCACAGGTATTGTGAAACAATGACTTCTTAGTAGTCATCACCCATGATAAAACACAATAGTAAATGTTGACTCATTCCTTCAATATGACACTGTCAGACCTTCTAGGACCCAGGAACTTTGGGGGAATAGGATAGAAAATAAAAGACCATTTATAACTTGGTATTGCTTATTATTTAATTTGGGAGAAAAAAATAGCCACATGAAATGACTTAAGAATTAAATACAAAACAATACAGTATGTTCCAGTTCCACCGCAATTAAATGAAATCCATCCAGCCAGAACCTTTAATTAACTTGGGTTTTTTTCCCACTCTACCCTTACAGAAGCATGACAAATAACAAGAAAACAAAAAAAAAGAAACAAAAAGAGAGATTTGGGGAGGTGGGGTGGGAAGGGGAACGTGCTCAGCACGAAGGCACCAAGAGTACAAGGCCCTGTGGGATCTGCACCTGCCTGCCCCGGCCTTATTTCTCCCCCCCAGGCATGCCCTGCTTAGCCCACAGGCCTCCTTGGTCTTCTTCAAACAGCACAAGGAAGCTCCAGAAACTCTTAGTCTGCCTCTGCACCTCTTCCTGACTGCTCTTTCCTTTCTTGTTCATTTGCCCCCTTCTGCTCACTTCAGGTTTCTGCTCAAAGGTCAGCATCCCCCAGGTCTTCTCCGGACATCCAGCCAGCTCACCATCACCCCACAACCCTTATGCCCCTGACTGACTTTGTTTCCTTGCATAGCCCTCACAACCATTTAATACCCTGTGCGGTTAGGTGCATTTGCTTATGGTCTAGCCTTCACCTCTCAAGATGGTCAATCTCATGAGATCAGCAACACCATCTGGGTTTCTTTTCTTTTTTCACTGCTGTGTCTCAGGACCTACAAAGCCCTGGAATATAAAAGTGTTTAGTAATTATCTGTAGAATGACGGATGGACATGCTTCATCATCTGTTTGTCCCAATATTCTGTAACCTCTGTAATTCCTAGTGCCTGTGAAAATAATCTATTCCTCCACTAAGGCATTCATTGCATTCTGCTCCACTTTAGCATTATTTTACATAAGCTTTATATTCCCCTGTTGGAATCCAAGGTTTCTTAAGGCAGAGACTGTTCATCATTAAGGGCCTAGTACATAGTAAACATTCAAAGAATGAATAAATTTGACCTTAATGATATAATGCCTTAAAGCATGGCCAGAACCCAAATCCCCAAAACAAGAATCATACTATTTATTAAATTTTGTCTAGTAGGGCAAGAAAACATATCTTAGAAATGTCTCAACAAGGGAATAGCTAACAGGGTATTTTGTTGAGCCCTCATTTCATATGAAAACCAATTAGCCGGTACAGTGCTTTTTTTGAACATTCTAACTTAGCTGAGATAAACGCTCACTGGAAAAAAAGAAATGAATCTTACTTTCATTAAGCCAGGGAAATAAAACAAAACATATAAATGAGTGCCAGAAACATTACAGATATTCAATTAGAAGCAGGAATCAACTCCTCTGGGTGCAGAAAAAAAAATTACTTCCTTTGGTGTGTTAAGGTGTAGGCACTGTGAGTTTTAGCTTCCTGTAAAATCTGTGACCACATTTGCCCTGATTTCTATTACTTTTAGTTTCTAAAAAATTCAGTAAGAGAATGACAGGTATAATGTCCGGCTGCTTGAATAAAGACTTAGTAGGCCAACAATGGATACAACCAGCAAACTCAGACCAGTGTTTAGAGAGGCTCAGAAAGTCTGAATTGGCAGGTGACACTTTGTAGAGTTTAATTGAAGGATAAAGGATAGGACTTGGGTTAGGTGACATCAGACGTCTAAATGAGGGCTGTGGAGCTGGCAGAGAAAGGACATAAGAAGCATGGATTTAACATTCAAGAACAGGACTCTTATCCTGGGAGGATTATTTCAAATGTAGAACTTATAGCAAGAAAAATCCTTAGTCACAGAAAAAATTACTCTGTGTCTTGGTAATTTACTTAATGCCCTAGGCCTGGACGAACAGGGCAGGTCACACAGTAGCTGGGCAAGAACCAATTCCCTAGTAATTAGACCAAAGTTCATATTTGACTTGGTGATTCAAGTCAATGAACTTGAGAAGAGTAATTGGTCTCAGTGGATAGAAGAGTGTCAGTACAGAAGGTAAGAGGGGCAAGGTGGCTCCCATTTCGGGAGAGGTAGGTGATATGGAGCCAGAAATTCATCCTTCCTAGAGAGACCAGAGCGACACAAGACTCTAAATGGGGTCTTTGCACCTTGTTCTCATGAAATTGCCTTTATTCTCTCTGCAGGCATCAGTTTTAGCCCTAGAGGCATTTCACTTACCTTTGTTACTATCTCTGACAGAAACAAAATAAGATAGAATCCTGAGCATTAGAATTCTCTTTCTTAAAGGTTGGTTTCTTTGTTGTTAGTGAGTAGGCATTAGAGTTCATATGGAGAGCTAATTCAGGCAATGAAAGATTTTGGATGACATTATTTCAATAGACTGTGCTTTTAGATAATTACAAAAGGCTCTGCTTTCCTTAAGCATTGCCCACACAGACTATGTAACGTCATCTGCTATGAAAAAAGCACTCCTTCTCTCACAACAGGGTGATTACAGAGTTTTGGAAATAAACTCTCCATCAATGTGAGAGTAGAGCAAGAAAGAACAAAAGCAGAAGTATTGAGATCAGAGGGAAATATAAGATTTTAGGTATGTAATTTTTATGGACTTTTATGAATAAAGGAACTGTTATGAGGAAATACAGCTATCTCTCTCCTAGTGCAACCACAGCTAGAATACTTCCCTGGATTCAGGAGCAATTAAAGTCTGAGAGCTAGAGGATTTTGCAACTAAAACTTTAAGAATAGAGGACCCAAGGAGGGGGTAAAGGTGAAGGAAAACTTGGAAAAATAGTCAAATGAAATAAAAAGATGTAGGAAAAGAAAATAAAGGAGATCCAAGAGATTGAGTTAAGGGGCAAAGATCAATTCGCCTACGATGAGGCCTCACACAAGCCCCAGTGGTTCTCAGCCAGCAAATGGGCAGATGGTCCTGAAACCAGCCTCAGCTCAACTCCACCAGCAACATGATGTGGAACTTGTGAGTGTTCCAAAGCAGGTTAGTGATACTCTGATAACTCCCTCACAGTGTAATAACCCTAAATTGTGTGCAAAACTCTCTTTGGTTGCTGAATTGTGGTGGACTATAGTTGTGTATAGAAGTTTTCCACTCAAGATTATAACCAAGAATTTTGTTGCAATTTTTTTTTAGTTGATATGAGGGTACATACAATTAGGTCATATTATTTGTGTTTGTAAGCTAAAGTCTAAAATCCAAGTTGTAATTGTGTCCTTCCCCCAGGAAGTGTACCATATACCTCTACATTGTACCTAATAGGTGGGAACTTACCAAGCCCCAGAACCTCCTCCCTTTTTCTTGACTTTAACTTTGTTTTTCTCTTGTGTGGGCCTGAAGTTGTTGATATACTATTTTTGGATTAGTACTGAGTACAGGGGATGTTTGCTTTTCTATTCTTGAGATACTTTACTTCAGAAAATGTTCTCCCAGTCCATCCAGGTAAATATAAGAGATGCAGTCTCCATTTCTTTTTATGGCTGAGTATTATCCTGTCGTATAGATATACCACAGTTTGTTAATCCCTTCCTAGGTTGGTGACCTCTTGGGTTGTCTCACGTCTTTGCAATTGTTAATTTAGCTTCTATCAACATTCTGAAGAATTTTCTTTTATCATTCACAATGCCTGAGTTTCTTTCTTTTTCAAAGCTCCTTAAAGGAAATGAGACATAAACAATTATCCATAGAAAATCCTGCCATATTGGCTAGTTCCTTGAGGCAGAAACTGTTTTACTCATTTCTCTTATGTTCTCAGGTCTACTTGGGTGCTATGCCACGGGGGGACTTCAACATTACTAATTGACCTTTAGTTAAAGAAACTGACATTTTGTTGTGTTTGAACTTTGGGGTCTCAGGATTAGTTAAGAGAGCCAATTCACATCTCCCAGCTGAACTCAGATCATCAGACCCATGCTATTACAATTTCAAGTTAAAACATTTCCTTTTATGGTTTTAAATGGATTGACTAGTTAGAGGAATGAGAGTTCTTTTGCAATGAAATTTCCATTTTAGCTTCTTATGTTAGTATGAAGAAGAGGAATTAATTCCTAGTGCTTAAATAATTTAAAAAATATACTTCCGAAACTATAAGACATTGGTTTAATCTCATTTCCTCCTTCCATCATAGAATATTTTGATTGCAAGTCCTATTCTCTGCACCACCAACTCTCTATTTGACTCACTTTTTTCATAGAAATATTTCTTCTTTTCTAATCTTTTCTATTAATTTAACTAAGAATATTTACTGCTATTCATCATGTGATTTTTTTTTTTTCTTTTTCTACAGCTTCAGTTTTCCTCCTCAAAATTCGTATTGGGTGCAGCTGCTAGTCATTATTAACTATTACTTCATGGAAACAAACCCTGCTTTCACCCAAAGATCTGGCATACGAAAAGTACACACATTAACTTTATAATTCATGGAGCCACATTTTATGAACTTTTTCTTTACAAGGATAAACATAGTTTGAAAGAGCAGCTCCATGGAATCTCTCTCTATAAGGTACTATGAGCCACTTGTATTTCCTTTGATTCGTATCTGACTCATTAAGCTCAAAATTGTTTACTGGTTTCTTTACTTCTAAAAACTCCCCTATTAATCAAGTTAGTATCATTCCATTTTAAAATAAATTAATTTTAGGAAAAAAGCAAGTAGATACAGTTCTTAAATTTATCTAGGCAAATGGAGAAAAGATATCTAGGCAAAATGTAAGAAAAAATAAACAACACGTCAGTTATTTGTTCACACAAAATTCAATCCACAAAAATATTAATCTTCAGTCCCATGAATTACCAACATTTTGAGATTGGCCTCATTTCATATTTCAAAGCAGGTGTTCAGCATTGCTATTACAACATGCACACACCAAGTTATTTAATACATATTTGGCATTCATTATCTTCCTCACCCTTACAAGTTAATCCATAATTTTTGTTTGAAACTATGATTAAAATATATCTCTAGAAAGAAGTATGGGGGATACTTTAAGTATGGGAGATACTCTGTACCACCAACTCTCTATTGACTCACCTCTTTCTTAGAAATATTTGTAGATCTTTCTATAATATAGATTTCTACAAAGAATATCTAAAAGTAGATCTTCCCTTTGATCTTACAATCCCATTACTAGTTATCTACCCAGAAGAAAAAAAATAATTTACTGTAAGGACAATTGCATTCAAAAGTTTATAGCAGCTCAATTCCCAATCTCAAAGATATGGAAACAACCCAAGTGCCCATCGACCATGAATGTATTAACAAATTATAGTATATGTATAGCATGGAATACTATTCAGCCCTAAAAAGTGGAGACTTTACATCAATGATATTTATCTGAATGGCATTGAAGAACATTCCCTTAGTAAAGTAGCTCAAGAATGGAAAAGCAAGAATCCCATGAACTCAATACTAATTTAAAACTAGTAGATAAACAACTAAGGTCCACAGGAGAGAAGGGGGTTTGGGGGTTGGTAAGTTCTCATCTAATGGGAACAATGTAGGGTTATATGGCACACATCCTGGGGTAAGTACTTAGCTACAACTCCAAATTTGCTTAACAAATGCAAGCAATGCAACTTAATCATATGTACCCTTATATTAACCCAAAATTACATATATGTATATGTGTACACATATATATGCATATTTATATATCTATATGTGTGTGTAAAGAATGAATGAAGAAAAATTTTAAGTACTTAAAAGAAATATTTTATTTTTGACACAAAAGAAAACAACACGTTTGAAACAATTAAGACTTTTCAAAAGGTTACACGTAAGGCACAGTGGCTCATGCTGTAATTCCAGTACTTTGGGAGGCCAAGGTAGGAGGATCACCTGGGGCCAAGAGTTTGAGACCAGTCTGGGCAAGATACTAAGACCCATTCTCTATAAAAAAAAATTTTTTTTCTTTTTAACTAGCTATGTGTGGGAGTCCCAGCTACTCAGGAGGCTGAACCAGGAGGATCACTTGAGTTTGGGAGTTGGAAGCTGCAGTGTGCTGTTACCACACCATTACACTCCAATCCAGGTAATAGAGCAAGACCTTGTCAAAAAACAAGTAATTATCTTCTTCATTAAATATACAA
Organism: Otolemur garnettii; assembly: GCF_000181295.1. NCBI lineage: Eukaryota > Metazoa > Chordata > Mammalia > Primates > Galagidae > Otolemur > Otolemur garnettii. The sequence goes on from NW_003852399.1 coordinate 39,371,263, forward strand.
CATACTTTGTTAAATTTTTAAATTTTGAGACAGTACTACTAATAGGTGAAATTCAATTCATTTGCTGTTGAAACTGTGCTTGAGTTTTAATAATACAAGGAAAGACATGGACTTTTTTCAGTTTTAATGTTACAGTTGCCCCAAGGTGGTTACTGTAGTGGCTTTGGAGTCCTCTCTAAATCTCTTCTCCCATCTTATAAGTTATGTGACCTTTGACACATTACTTAATACTCCTGTGATTCAATTTTCCTACTTTTAAAATAAGATAATACTATCATTACCACTTAATGTCTCAGAGGGTATTTTATGAGTCAATAATAATCCTCTATGTCTGATATACAAAAAGGACTCAATAAATAGTTGGTGGGTGGCACATTCCCTTCAAAACCAGAGAACTTTATGTCACATATCCTAACAAACATTCAGCCACAGAAAATTCTTACAATTTTATGTTTTTGTGAAACTATCAGGGCCTCATAACAGAACTGCAATGTCACGCTCTTCTTTGTTCCTTTAAACAAACATCTGACTCACTATATTTTCAAATATATGTCATTACTGTTCAATTTAAAAGTTTATTTACTTTATAAAAAAATCGTTTACTTGTGAGCAACAGTATGTGTGTTGATCGTTGGAATAGAGGTTAGACCTATAAATACTGGGATAGAAAGAAAGTCTGTAATTTTGCAATTTTAAAAAAATCAGTTGAATTTAAGATGCATCTGCAGAATTAAAAAACAAAGATGGAGTAATCCCTGACCAGTGAGCATTAATCTCCTTCATTTTTGAAATAATGTTCTCATAAATGGCAACACTTAATTTTTTTTTTTTTTTCAGTTTTTGGCCAGGACCGGGTTTGAACCCGCCACCTCCGGTATATGGGGCTGGCGCCCTACTCCTTTGAGCCACAGGCACTGCCCAGCAATGCTTAATTTTTTTATACAACTTTGGCTACAAAAGCAAATAATAATAATAATTTTAATAACAAAGTCTTTTACCGAATTCAAGAGAAGCTCTCTCTCTCTCATATTTTCTAGGTCATTCATTCTATACTTCCATAATTAAATGGGAAGAGAGAGGAGAATTTATTTAACTCTGAACTTGAATTTCCTGTTTCCTCAAGGGGAAGTGGGTTCAGTTAGAGGTCAAACGGTTATGTTTGGGGAAGAAAAATCCACAGACTACATAATACTTAGAGTATAACTTTTATTTCTTCTTTAGGTAATAAGGAAAGAAAATAGCACCTTCAGTGAAGAAAATTCCTCTTGGAAGCCAACTGTTTCTAGTGTTCAGTAGTTGTTGGTTATAAAAAGAGATTCTTTTTTTATTTTTCCTCAAAGAAATGCTGAAATTCTCTGGGCCCACAACACAGAACAGAACTTAGAAAATCTCCCCGGGAGAGTCAGCAGTTTGGAAGGGAACCCTTCACACAAATGTAAATTCTGGAGCTTTGGGCCCAAGTGTTCTTTGGGTCTCTGTCACCACTCATAACAAAAGAAAGAAAAATCTTAAACTTCCCAGTACCTAAACTTTTAATAAGCAAAGGTCAACACATCCCAAATGGCATCTGAAATGTAACCCTTACAAACAGGCATTCTGGATTCATAAACATCCTCTTTCTGAAAATAAATGCATCATTAAATATTTCTGAATTTATAACACTGTCTAGAGGAAAAACATTATTAAAACCATTATTTTATTACTAGACTAGGCTTTCAGACCAGCCTTAACCATGGGGAAATGTAAATAAAGAAGGAATTTATACAGGCACTATAGTCTGTCAACTATGCTAAGTGTGGAAATAAACAAAATTCATATTTAGAAAACTAGGTATATTCTAACCTCACCCTTAGAATCATTAACCAAACAGAAACAAGTAAACTCTTACACTGGGAGACAGAAATATTACAATGTCTATGGATGTTTGCTTGATCTGTGCTTCTCAGGTCACTCAGGGCAGTTTGACAAGTGTCACCCAGTGTCTCCTGAACTGTGAAGTCCGACGAAGTCACTGCATTATTTAGACTTGCCTTTTAGCTCAATGACACTTACCACTCAGCCAAATTCTGAGGGTCCCTCTCCCTCTTTCTCTCTCCCTCTGAGAATCCCCAGGAATTATCTCTGCCTGGTTGTGAATCAACCTAGGCCCACTGGAGAGTCCACAGTGTACCCCACACCGGGGCTTGGGACGCTTTACTTTGGCAGATGCCAGTTGCCCCCTTGCAGTGTCTTCAGGCCCATCAATTCCTGTCTTGTACTCTGCTATTCACTGCAAGCTGTCACTGGCTGGTTTGCTCAAAAACCTTCACATTTAGAAAACGAGGAAGGAGCCTCGACCTCCTCTGGATCAGTAAAGTTATGCGTGATTCAAGCTACAAGAGCTCACTCATGTAAATATGATATCCAAGCTACAAGAACTCACTGCTGTAAATATAAACTTTCCTCCCATGGCATTAGGAGACTGCCAGGTTGTCTGGTGTGAGGGAGGATCCAGGGATAGCCCCACGGTGGTGCCAGACCTACTGCTCTTCACTGCTTTTGCTCACTTTGGTGGAATTCTTTCAAAGGACCCAGCAATTTCTCCTTATAACTTGCCTTCTGTCATTTTTCTCTCTCCTGGTTAAATAGGCACAAATACATATTTGAATTTCAACTGTAAGCACCGTTCTTGTTCTTCTCACAGGCCGTTCCTCAGCCATTGTAAAGTTAGCCAGTGCAAATAGATAACAGAGAGAGAGGAGGGGGTGTGACCTAGATAACTTCATATTCCTAATACACATATAGTGACTCTCAACTCCCTGGACTTTATTCTGAAATCTGTGGCTTCCAATTTAAGACCGCGGCTTACTAGAGGTTTACTTAAATTCATGGCAGTTCAGTTTTCCCATCCCACAAATTAGAAAAATTATACTTAGCCAATGCCACTACTTTGATATTTGAAAGTGATAATATAAGGGGAAGCTCTTTGTAAAATGCTTTCAGCATTTTGATATGTGATAGGGGTCTCCACTTGACTTATAGTCAGGATTTAGGGGCCCATGGTCATGTCTGGGGAATTTGCCATCTAGATCAATGGAAATTTATTGGCAAGAGGGCAGAAGAGCTTTCAGAGAGAAACTGAATTTAAACCTAAGAATTCATATACCAGGCACTTGACTCCGTAAGAAAGCTTTAGTTTTCAGGAAAAAAGTTGATTTTCAGTTCATGATAACAACATACCTCTCTTTAAGCTCAACTCCCAACTGCCGTCAGTCTCCCTAAACAATTTTTGAAGAAGCCAAGCTTCTTCTTCTGGGTAAGCTCTAAAAAGCTAATGAAATTCAATTATTTCTGTTACAATGACTCCATTTATACTATAGGAAATATAGTTGGGAAAATTAATTATATATAAAAATACATGAAACCAGTTGGAAATACACATTAAATGCATTCTACATTTGCCACCCTAAGAAATCTAGAAAGTAAGCATTTCCTAAGAAATCATCCTGTGCACTTCATTTCTTTATACGAGACTACTGAAAATTATAGTATCTATTTATCTTTGATCTTACATAAGTACAGAAAAGTACTAGCTTGGGTTGGTCACCAGAAAATGGTTTAAGCAATCATAATTAACAATGAATTACTACTTTAAAGAAGTTCTTATATAATGGAAATGCCCTTTCTCTTTTGAAGCTGGTTATCAACTAAGATGAATCACTGGTGATGTTTACTTCTTTTTGAACTGGCAGGAAAACATTAAACGAATCTCCAAGGCATGGATGAATAAGGTCTCCAGGACAATACTGTTCCAGCTTGAAGCCATAACTAAATGAAAACCTGGAGGTATGGAATTTGGAGTTTCAATATGGAAATCAGCATATTACCCTGGTTCTTCACAAAACAACTTCAAGCAGTTACAATAAATCAGTTACATAAAAATATTTTGAAAACAAAATGAATGTCTCAAAAGAAAGAATGACAACCCTCTTGTGGGCTGAATTGTGTCCCCCCAAATTTATATGTTAAGTCCCAACCTCTAGTACTTCTGAACGAGACTATATTTGAAGACAGGGCATTTAAGGAGGGAATTAATGTAAAATGAGGTCCTATGAGTGCTTGGGGGGAAACCACGTGACGGTGAGGGAAAAGACAAGGAGAGAGTCCTCAGAATAAAACCAACCCTGCCAGCACCTTGGTCTTGAACTTCCAGCTGTCATAACTGTGAAAAAATAAATGCCGCCTCCCGACCGGCGGGCGACGGCAGTTTGGGGAGTCTGCGGATGAAAGGAAAAGACAAACAAGACAAAGACAGACACACTGGGGAAGGGACTGAGCTGAAGCTGTTTATTTTAGGGAAAAATACAAATTATATAGGGTTAGTTGATGGGGAGGGGCAATATATCACAATATAACTAAATAAGGTAAGGAATGTAGCTTTAAGTACAGGATAGGTTGAAATACATAGGAGGGCAGGGGGCTATGCGGATGTAGGAATAATGATAAAAGACTAGCTTTTACTGTCTCTGGTCTTATTTATGGTTTCCTTGAAGCACTTCCTCTTGCAGGAGATTAGAATTCTCGTTAGAATTCTTGTTAACCCTTACAATAAATTTCTGTTGTTTAAAGAAGGTTGTAGTATTTGTTATGAAAGCCCTAGCAGACTGGTGTAGTCCTACGTGCCAAAAGCCTTCCTAAGAAGTTCATGCAAAGGAGGGAGAAACAACCTTTTTTCTTGGATCCTGAGGTTACAATGGTCTCTTATGATTGGATGGTGAGAGATCATGAGAGGTCCAATCACAAGAGATTTTGCTTGTGATTTTCAAAGTAGCTTTATATCCATTTATCTCTTGTGTGCCTCATGACAAGTCCATTGAATGGATGGAGAGATTAAGACTGGGAGGAGCGTCCTGACTTTGCTTGCTCAGAGACAGACTAAGCATCATACCAAAGCCTGCTGGTCACTTGTACTGGCAGTAGCTAAGGTTTGGTGAGGACTGGTATACCATCACTCCTCTGTGGAGACGAGGATCCATGTGGCGAGGTAACCTACTCAAGGTCCATCTAGCAGGCAGCAGTTTTCTGGGGCCCAGAGCCAGGCCTTCAGCCTCTGGGCCCTATAATGTTTCCACTGCTTCATGACAGAAAAGCCTGTCCTTCCTCTGCAGTTCTAGGGTTATTCCTGGCACCTTTCTTCCCTTCCAGCCCCCTCCTTGCCAAGGAGATGCCAGCTTTTAGGTCTAAAGGTTGGGCACTTACTTTATAAATTTTGAAATGAATCTTTAATATTACGTAGACATATGTAATATTATGTTTGTGTTTTTATGTCTAACTTTTGTTTCTAATGAAGAAGAAAAGTTCAATCACTATATAACAAAAACAAACATATTAAATTATAAGTAATTGCCACCCCCCTCCATACATACACATTAACACTTTAAGGGAGGGAATAGATTGTTCTACATAAAGAAAGATCATTCAAAAAGACAGACTGAGAATGGGGTTGGGGATGTGTAGGAATTTGTAGAACCACAGAGAATTTGTAGGAGAGGAAGGAGACCTAAGAATGATTTTTAGGAAGCTTAATTTACAATACGCTGCATGAGGCCACTGTCTCCCAGTCTTCTAAGATATCTTTAAGCGCTGTGCAATAGAGGCCCCTATTCCTTTGTCAGTGATTTTTGGAGCTAGAGTTCTATGTCTCGCTTTGAACATTATACCAAGCCGGAACTGGTCATAAAGTAGGTGAATTTTATTTGAATACAATTATTTCCTTTTAGTTTCACCAAGGAATGGAAAGCAGCTTCTACTGTGGAATGAGAGAATGAGAATTCAAGGGAGCAGGCTGCTTCTGACCAGCCGGAAGGACCTGGAACTCCTCAGACACCAACATGTAATGGCCAGTCAGCGTTGTCCGGATCAGCCAATACTTCTTAACAAAAGTCACTCTAAAGGCTAAAAAGGAATAATATCTGTGAGAGATAGGTAAGTTGACTTCTCAGCAGGGCCCTCTGCCTCTATCCTGGGGTATCCAGGGAAACATTTGCAGATGAACAATCCCGGGGGATGGTTGGGAACTTGGAGGCTCCTGGACAGGCTGGAATAGGCCTATGTGTTTGAGCGTCAACAGATGAAAGGGATTAAACTCTCTGAATATGTAGTTAGATGAGTAATTGTGAATAGAACTAGTTTCTCCCTCCCCCTTTATTTAAATATTCCATGGGCTGTTTATGAACTCCCGCACCACTTACCCAGTCGCTCTTCTCTATTCCGGTCTTCCTGGGAACTTGGGATTCTCTCAAGCCTCTCTTTTGCATATGCACCTTTGTTGGAAATGAATAAAAGTCTTCTGAAGAGGCCAGAGGCGGGCTGTATTTTCTCAGTTTACTCGGCCTGAGTGAATGCACACCTTCTCCAGGCACTTTCAGACTTTATTTGAAACTTGCACATTTTCAGCGTGGTTTTTCCCAGCCAGCATTCCAACCAGGTAGGGGTTTGGGTGCAAAAACACCTCCATAGGTACCTATTTATAGATCTAGAAGTTTCTTTAGACTGATTTTTGGTTCTCAAAATTTTCCCGTATAAGATTTCCAAAGAAGACAAACTATCCATAATTAAAAGAAGTGTGAACTTCAGAGCTCCTGTTTATAGCTCGACTCTCCCTGCTTGCTGACAAGTGACTCACTGTCTCTCACCTTCGTAAAACGTAGAGCCGAGGGGTGAAGGAGCTAAGCATGACACAATCTCACCAAAAAGGAGGGGAAAAATCCAAACATCCTGACTGTCCTCTCCGAATCCCCTCTGAGGCTTTGAACATTGTTAGTTTTCTTTTCTACAGTGAGATCATCCAGAAAGCAGTCAAACCCAGCTGGGCATTTCCAGAGGGGTTGAGGAGGGTCTCAGTGTGGAGAAAGCTTCTGAACACTTCTTTAGCAAGTCCCTGGGTACTTTTGTGAGAGTACAAGTCTCTTGGAGAATTGGTGGCTGTTTGCATGAGACTGGCTGAGATTCCAAGTAACCTTCACCAATTAAGGAATTTAGCAAAAAGGCTGTGGCCTAGACTTCAAGTGCACCCTCCATGAAGCGCTTAGGTTATGATGGAACCGAGTCTATACTGTCAGACACTATAGTCAGCAACTCTTAAAAAGTGAGGGAAAAAACGGAACTTGAGTGCAAAGCCCCAGAAGAGAGGTCAGGATTTCCTAACCAGCCACTGTCTTAGACCAGGCCTTTTCTGCCACGTTACTGTGGCAGAGTGAGATCACCCTCTGGCCTTTCCAGTAAGGTCACTTCCTCCAGAAGTCCAAGAGCTGCAGGTACTTGCTCATTCTTTATTTACTAATAGTCCACTAATATACTATTCTCAACTGTCTCCTCTATTTTTATCCCTGTCAGAATCTGGATATCCCCAGCCCACGCACTGCCAACATCCTGACCCTCTCTGCCATCCTCTCTGCCATCCACCCCACTCCAGCCCGAAGGCGCTTCCATCAGTACTCACAAATGGTTTAGTGGAGTGCTGGCTGTCCTTGGCTGAATCCTCCTTTTCTTGCCTTAGCTGTGTGGCTAACCTTAAATTCCTCTCTGTTTGAGCTCATTGTGTGGAGAAAGTTCTAGAGCACTTTTCACAGACACACCCCTCTTGGAAAAGGGTTGGTCTTAAAATATTTCCCAGTTCATTACCCATCTTCTCACCAGCATGGTTTCTATTCTAAGCCTTTAAGGTATTTTTGCTCACAAATTATCTCATGAATATCCAAATACTCCTAAAAATTATGAAACTTTTTTAGCAAACATCTTCATCAGCAAACAGTTAAAAAAGACCCATGGATACTGGATGCCAAATAGTGGTCTAATGCTAATGGTACTCCATTTCCCCCTCATCTTTCTCCCTTGAACTTTGGACATTTTATTCAACCACCAGCTGGGTGCTTCCTCCTGGATCATGCCCACATCTTTCAGTGTCCATATGTTCCAGCCCAGCTTGTCTTCCAATTCCATCCCCTACTCTACTGAAATCGCATGCCACACACTCAGCTGTCACAGCACAAATTCTGAGTCTTTGCATTTGTATTTGTATGATGATGAGAAAGATAAACATAAGAAATCCTTCTTTGTTTTTATGCCAGAAGGCTTAAATAAAGCTTACTACTATATTCTTTGAAAGGGATAATAAATATGTAAATCTTCTCCATGTAATTTAAATAATGTAACATAACAGTGTCCAATGGAAATAAAATGCCAGCTTAATATATAATTTAAGAAGTTTTACTAGCCACATCAAAAAAAGTAAAAAGAAGCAGTTGCAATTATTTTAATGATATTATTTATTTAATCTAATATATCGGCATTATTATCATTTTCACATGTAATTAACACAAAAGTTGTTAATAAGATAGTTCACATTCTAAATTTTGTACTGCTTGATATTAGGTATGTAATTCATATTTATGACACATTTCAATTTGCACAAGCTACATTTCAAGTCCTCAGTAGCTACCTATGGCTAATGACTACTAGGTTGGGTGGTGCAAATCTACAAAAAATCTTCTTTTTTTTTTTTTTTGGTTGAGACAGAGTCTCATTCTATCACCCTCAGTAGAGTGCCATTGGGTCACGCAGCTCACAGCAGCTTCCAACTCCTGGGCTTAGGTGATTCTTTTGCCTCAGCCTCCCAAGTAGCTGGGACTTTAGGCACTTGCCACAACGCCCCCCTATTTTTTGTTGCATTTTGTCTGGGGCTTGGTTTGAACCTGCCACCCTCTGTATATGGGGCCAATGCCCTACTCACTGAGACCCAGGCTCCACCCCCTCAATTGAAATCTCATTTGGAAAAACAAAAACCCATATAAACTCCCTTAAAAAAATTCTGAAATTATTCTAAAATGTATTGATTTAGAATTTCAGGAAAAAAACTGAAAAAAAATAGATAAAGTATTTTACTGGCAGAAATATAAAAACTTAGATTAATGTAGCAGGAAAAATAACAGATTCAGTTATAATTAAGAATGTAGCCACCTCCGAACAATGGAGAAAAATGAGAATTATTTGATAAATAGTTAGGATCACTATTCAAAAAGGTGGGGAAGTAATATTTTTAATTCTCCCATGCCATTTTTGCCACATCTACACATAAATTGCAGAGGTTTTAAAGCGTTACATTTAAAAGAAAGATAAATTAGTAGAAAATAGAGAAACTACTAGATCTTCAGAGATCTGCTAATTTCCTAGAAGATGACGTGATGAAATGGTAAAATAAATAACAGAGGAAAGGACTCAAGCAAACGACAAAGAAATGTAACATATGTGTGAGCAAATGATGTGGGCAAAATAAAAAACAACAAAATATGACAATTTTGAAGAAAATATATAGAAGTGTTCTTAGATTTAACTACATATTATAAGAAATAGTGAAGATACCAATTAGTAAAGAATGCTAATAGACAATTCATACATAAAAATTAGTAGCAAGTATATAGCACGTCTTTTAGTTGAATAAGTGGAAACAACCACAAGTAATCGTTCATTTTGCTTAAATCCCCCCACTCAATATTATAGTGTGTTTACATAAGGAACTTTCTGAGATTCTGCAGGTATGCAACGGCACAAAACAAGCAAATATTCCTGCTGTGATGGATTTTATATGTTTTCTACGTGCCATTGTGGAGACGGAGAATGAGCATATAACCAAGTGTTAATCAATACATCCTGTAAGATGGTGACAAGCACCTAGAAAGGAGAGCATGGCTCAGGAAGCAGGGAAAAGGGGCACTGTTCGGGAAAGCCTTGCTGCCATCTGGCATGTGAGCAAAAACCTGAGGGATGTGAGAGGAGGATGAGAAAGAATGGATTCCACGCAGAGGGAAAAGCAAGCATAAGTGCCCTGAGTAAATTGTGTAAGAGTGAAGGGAAGGAGGGAGCTCAGAGACTGAGCTTGGGGGCATTACAGGCCATTGTTAACAGCCTTGGTTTTTATTCCAAATAAAATGGAAAATCATTTGAAGTTGTTTTTCTTTTTGAGTCAAGTAAACATGATGATTTTGATTATAAAATGCTAAAAGAAAAATGCTTAGTCCATGGGGTCTATAAACTACACTGAAAGGCCAACAATAATAAAAGTTTTGATTCTGGAGATAAAAAAAAAAAAAATACATGCTATCCTTTCTACCTTAACCCTAAAGCCCAAATCATACAAATAAGAGAGCAAGAGAAATGTGTGAAATTTCTCCATAAAATTTAGTGTGAATTTCTTAATGAAATTTCACACTGATGGTATAATTTTTTAATTGGGGAAGAGACAGAGGTGAAAAAACAACTTCTCGATGAATTCATTTTCATATTTCTTTGAGTGTGTATCGCCTTTCTTTTCTTTGCACTCATAGTCAGATGCTTTTAACTTGATTATTATCATGACTAAGACACGTTGTTTCTTCCACCAAAGCAGTTATCCCCACCCTGCCTCCCCTTGAACCCCATTCTGCAGTGGCACTCTAGAATACTTTCACTCTTCCGTACCTCTCCATTCCTTCATTCTACACCCCACAATCCAAGAGACTTTCATTAACTGTCAAATAATATAGTCCACAAACCTGCCGTGAATATAATCCTTAGATTAGTTTCTTTAAATTCCCGCACTACAATATGAATATTTGTCTTCTTAAAATTTTTTTTTGCATTTTATTGGTGATCATGGCCAGTAAAATAAGAAAAAAGAACAAGTGGTGTAAGAATTAACAAATAAGAGATAACAAATTAGAATCACTGAGACTTCAGAATTACTGCAGAAGTTCAATAATGTGTCTCCACCCCCTAGGCTGATGCACTTTTTCTGTAAAACATGGATTAGTAAATATTTTCACCTTTGCAAGCCATAAGGTCTCTACCATAATTATTATTATTTTTTTTTAATGAAGTTTATTCTATGCCAAATTTGAGGACCCCAATCTGGAATTACACCAAAGAAGCTTTGAGTAACTATTGATATTCAGTTCTGCCATTATGCCATGATAGAAAGCAGCAATAGACAGCATGTAAATGAATGGACATGCTGAGTTTCAATAAAACTTTACTTATAAAAACAAGTGGTGGGCCAGATTTGGCTCATGGGTTATAGTTTGCCAACCTCTGCTTTACATCAACATTACCAACCAGAAAAGAGTATACTAAATGTAATACCTTTCACAATAGCAGCAAAACCTATGAAGTACCTAAAATTATTTAATAATTTAAATAATGTGGCACAACACTTTTACAGAGAACATTTTTAGAAGTTCCCAAGGACATTAAAAAAGTTTTAAATAAGTAGAGAAATATATCATGGTCACACATGAGCAACTTTCATTGGGAAGATATCAGTATTCCCCAGATTAATCTCTGAATTAATTATAATCTAAATAAAGGTTAGTCACCTTTTTGAAAATATAAAAACTCTTCTTCTAAAATTTATCTGAAAAACAACATTCATGAATAACTCAGTAAGGCAACAATGAAAGCGCAATAGGGTGCTTTTACTAGATTTTAAAGCTATAAAGACTCAGTAATAAAAACAAAAGTAAGTGGGTGGAGAACAAAAAAATAAACAAAATTTAAGAGAGATAATATGCATGCATCCATAGGGTGGGTGCCAATAAATACATAAATATTTTAGACAGGGAAATCTTGTATTAAAATTGTAACACTAAATATATACCAATAATAATAGGTAATCAAGTCACGTTTAGTACCCCTTGTAATTGCTGAAGTCAAATGTGACTTGAGTATTACAAATTTAATACAGTTTTTTTCTTTTCTTAAAATTTTTTGATACCCCCTTGTATATATGGCATATACCTAACTACACACATACTATATACATACATATACATATATATGTATAACTATATACACACACATACAATATAAATATCTTAAGATATGAAGAAAGGAGGATCAAAACAATGGAGAGAGTATTTGTCATTTCATAGATTTCATCAGAAAATATACCTCAATATATGGAAGAAAATAAACTAGGTCCTCATTTTATATAACATATTGAGATGCAAATCAGTTTAAAGATATGGTGCATAATGCAAGGGTACATGTCGGACCTATTAGTATAGAGTATAATTGTTTTAACGTAATAATTAAGTAAATGAGATGAAGTATATACCCTGTTTCCCCCAAAATAAGACACTGTCTTATATTTATTTTTTCTCAAGAAGATACACTAGGGCTTATTTTCAGGGGATGTCTTCCTTACCCTGTAGAAATGCATGGCACTGCATAGCCACGCCCATCACTAGGTCTTATTATTGGAGTAGGGCTTATATTTAACAAATGCATAGCAATCCTTCTAGGGCTTATTTTTTGGGTAAGTCTTATTTTCAGGGAAACACGGTATTAACCAGTGTGATGTAAGCATTCCTAATTCTATATGAAATCAGCACAATATACACCATAAATGCATTAATGTATACATGATCTATGTGTTTATGATTTAATAAAAAAATGAAGATATAAATTTAAAATTTTAATGTCAATATAATAAGTGTAGGGGAATATCTCTGTAAACTTGCAATGAAAAAAGATGTACTTAAATAAAACACGTAAGATATGCTCACCACATCGACAGACATTGGCTATTTCTCTTTACAAATAGTAGAGACAAAATTAATAAACATAATGAAATGGCAGAGGACACCAATAATATCTGAAACTGTCAGGGGATTCATACCTCAATAACAGAAAACTCTTGCAAATCAAAAGAAAAGGAAATGACAAGGTATTAGAATAGAAATCACACTCAAAAAAAGGAAAACTGAGTAAATAAGAGACTCTAAACTCATCAATAACCAAAGACACCCAAATTAAATAAAAATCATCTATCACTTTAGAGCCATCAAATTAGCATATTTAAAAAATTGGATACTGCCTAAAATCAATGAGAATGTAAGTAAACTAGAAGCCCCATATGGGCTTATTGATGAAAGGAAAAGATCTGAGTTACTCAGAAGAACAATATAACAAATGAAATCCATCATGCACAATGCCTGAGATCCAGCTGTCTACAGTCTCAGAAACACGCTCTCAAAGTCCATGATGCAACATGTGCAAGAATAGTCATTGCAGCATTATTTGTGTTTTCCTAACTACACAGCAAAATACCACATGTGTACATTTACAACTCTTACAAACATGGTGGTTTGAAAGGGTAAATACATATCCCAAAAGTGATTACCTTATCAGAGGAGGGAGGGTGCTTGGTGGCCAGGAATAAAGGGAATGAAGAAAAGGGGACAAGGGAAGTGTCTTGACTGCACTGAGAACTATCGTCAACTAAGGGAAATGTGTTTACTTTTACATTCCAACAAAGAATCACGAAAAGTAATAACTTAAGAACTGTATAGAAATATAAACATGCAAGAAAGTAATGTAGAAAAAAGATTGGTGTGGTTGAGTAATACAATTATGCTAAAAATTCTTCTTTATTGTACCAGTGTTGCTAGTGTTAATGAGACTTTTCTTTAAATGTAATACATGGGAAATCTCTTTTCATGAGTGCTAAAAATTTTCCAGGAGTAGTGGGTAAGCAAAATTAATAGTCGGATTACTTATTTATTGGATCTTTTTAAAAACAAATTAACTGCCCTGTGAGCTGTATTTAACTCTCATTAGTTTTGAGCCTGGGCCTCTTGAAGTATACAGAGCTGACCAGTAGATGGGAAGGTCCGAGCATGCCTCTGAGCCGTGCAACCTCTGCTCATGTTTTCACTGTCATTCGGCACAACCCACTTACCTCCTGTCACCTTGCACCAGCCAGCCAGCCCTAGTGTGCCACTTGTGTTGGACTGTGTTCTTTGATTACTACAACTTCTGAGCCCACATTTCCCCTTGAATGTTTATCTGACCTTTCTTTGAAGAAAATTGTTATGATAGTATGTGGCAATGTGACATTGTTATATGTACTTAGAGGACATGATTCAGAGGCCATCATCCAAGACCACCCCAGATCCAGTCTAGACATAACCAAATACTTATGGAATGAAAAAAAGACTCAGTTCTCAGAAACAAATTCAATAAGTATGTTGTGAGTTATGTACAACTCACATGGCATGCAGTGCAAAAATTGATTATAGTGTGACATGAGTTGTGAGTTTCTTATCATTTGCGCACAGAAAACAATAAAAATTAAGAATTTTTTCATTAAATTAGAAAGGATCATTTTGTTTTTGAAGTTTTTATTCTATTTTCATAATAAAACGCCATAGCCTCAAGGAAAAATTTTTTTTCTTGTGTGGCAGTCAATGAGTCAATGTGTTAACTTTTTCACTCCATAATACTTACCATTGTTATTTTGACTATTTCTGGTATGTCATAATACTTTAGATTCATTCATTTCTGTTTGAATGTTTCTGTTTCGTTTTAAATGCTGGGTATGGTAGCCCTCAGTAATGAGGTCTGAGGTTAGGGCTAGGGTTAGAGTTAGGTTTAGTTTGGGTGCTGAGTCCGTAGCTCCCGCTGATAAGCTTTGGGATTGAGGAAAGGTAAGCTGTTCTGTTTCAACGCCCACTGGAAGGCAAATCTTGACACTGGGAAAGTTGAAGATCTTTTGTGCAACCCCCTACCAAGATTTGCCAATCCGTTAGTCTAAATTGGTAGAAAGAACTTCCTCAAATCTGCTACACCCAGTTTTTTCTGTTACACTCTTACAGAATGGTCTTGCTTATCCTTAGCCACGTGTATCTAAGGTAGCACTGCGCATGTCTGTCCTCACATTGCGTCTAGCTTACTGAGAGTCCTCAAACGTTATTTAGCTTCAGTTTTCCACTGACTAAGAGGCAAGCGCCTAGATCCATATCCAAACACTAGGATTTGTTGTACCTCCAAACATCCTCCTCCACTTTATCAGCTGGGGCTCCTGGGGATTCGGATACCCAAACCTCTCAGTTCTCAGCACACCTGCTTCCAGAGGTTCTTAATACCACAGCCCTGTGCTCCACTATTCCTGCTCTCTAGAAGGTCAAACCCAGAATATAAGAAAGAGAAAGAATGAGCAGTTACATGCATATGTCAGAGTGTTTTCCTATAAAAAAAAAAGTTATGGAAATTTTATTTGCCATCTCATTTTGGTTGTGTCCTTTGATGTTAACACATTGGTATAACTGTGTCATACAGCTGTGTGGAGTCACATAGTGTCAGATATTAGATGTGATTTAATAGTGTTAATTTAAACCCATTGTAGTCACTCCCCCCCCACCAAATATTGCCAGATGCTAAAATTCATTGATTTCTTTGCCTGCTCAGTTATAGAAAGTGGCGCTCAGTTGTAGGATGTAACGTACCTTTGAACACCTGATGTAAACATCCCATCTAACAGAAAGCGCAATAATAAATAGTGATCCTAAAGAAAGAAAAAAAAGATAGAATACCAGGAAGGAGGCTGTGAGTCCAATTGTAAATAAAACAAAGATCCTTTTATAGCCCCTATAGTGATAAATCAACAACTGATATTGCAGCTGAAATCTTCTTCACTGGATTTACGTTGATGTTGTCAATGAATAAAGAGATTAAATGTACTATCGTGGATGAATTAAGAACTTACTAACAGTGAAGTAGTTTTATAAGAAATTATGAAACTTAATTTGGCTTAAGGCAGGCAGGTAGTCCAATCAGCTTGGACACAATGTACGATCCACACAAGGCCCCACCTGTCTTACATGTGCCTGGGTATAAACCTTGTACCAAATGATAAAACTAAACAATTCTGTAGTATGACTGACCAGAAGCTAGTGTAGTCACAGATGAGACAGGCAGAAAAGAAAATAGATCACTCGGCTCAGCGCCTATAGCTCAACCGGCTAAGGCGCCAGCCACGTACACCTAAGGTGGCGGGTTCGAATCCCCAGCCTGGACCCGCCAAACAACAATGACGGCTGCAACCAAAAAATAGCCGGGCGTTGTGGCGGGCGCCTGTGGTCCCAGCTACTTGGGAGGCGGAGGCAGGAGACTCGCTTGAGCCCAGGAGTTGGAGGTTGCTGTGAGCTGTAATGCCACGGCACTCTACCCAGGGGGACAGCTTGAGGCTCTGTCTCAAAAAAAAAAAAAAAAAAAAAAAAAAAAAAGAAAATAGATCACTCAAAAAGAAGACACTGAAGAATTTCAGTGAAGACTTGATGATTGCAAATTTTGAATATAATAATTGCTTCCAGTCTCAGGAAAATAAAACTCTAAAGCAAGGGTGTCCAACCTTTTTGTTCTCCACCTCACATTGGAAGAAGAGTTGTCTTGAGCTGCACACTCAATACACAAACACGAATGAAAGATGATAGGTATGTCTGACACTACAAATAAGCAAAATACTCCTCAAATAACCTGCATTCAGCCTCCCAGCGTCATGGACACCACTGCAGGCTTACTGTTAACACTTGGAACCAATTGGATCTTGTTTACCTGCTGTTCTCAGACCCTCGGAAACTACACAGAACAGCGAACTATGTGTGAGAGAGTTTTGGAGAATGTAAGCAATGGAGTAAGTAATGCAATCAAGACTTTAATATTTGGAATTTGAATCTCTTGGTGACTCCATCTAAACTATCCACCCTTGTGTTATATTTATAAAATTACCATAATTCAAGTCTTGTATTTATAAAGTTATTGTTTGCCTTTTACCTGTCAGATTTGTAGCTAAAATGTTAGCTATTGGCGGGAACATTTGCCACCGTATGTCAAAGACGAACTATGGAATCTTAAGACTCCATCAGGCAGAAACTATCCAGATAAATAGGAGGGCCTATTCTTAAGGGAAAGGGACCCAGGTTCCAGAATTATATATTTTGGTAACTGAGGCTTGAACACATTCTTCTAAAATATAAAATATTTGATATCAGTTGAGTCTGGAATCTGGTAGGTAGATAGATCTGGTGGGACTAGAGGAGGCTGAGAGTGTGCAACTTGTTTCTTTTATTAATGGGACATTAACAGCTGGACATTGTCCTAGAATCATGAATCCATCATCCTGCCCAAGGTCTAGACTTTCAGAGACTAATATACAGATACTTCCATAGGTCTGAGGACACTACACAACCAAAAGCCAAACCAAACTGCTAGACGGAAATGTTCATAGCTGATCTCTGCATATATGCAAACGAAACTATGCTAACACTTGAATACTTATTAACAATAAATTGCAAAATCTAGAGTTCAGGTAGAGAGATCCTGTTTATTTAGATTAAGGATTCCAAACCCAAACCACTGAGCCTTTTAGAAATATGTGTGCAACTTTACATTGCTGAACAATTTGGTTGGAATTTTAGGTTAAAAAACTGTGTTTTTTCTCATAGGACAAGTTTCCTTTCACTGATTAAAATGTTGACAGCTGCAGGTGAGATGTATAGAGGATATAAATATATATCCGTATTTAAAAAAATCAAGAAAGGAGATGCATAGTCCTGCCTGAACAAATATCATTAACTCTGCCTAACCACACTCAGAGGGTAAGGGTTTCTGTCAGTTTTCTATCTCTGGCATCTGGGAAAATGCTTATAAACCGGAGACACTAAATAAATTTTTTTTTAATAAATGGAGTCAAATTTTTAAATCATTTTTTACTTAAAAATACAAATACTACATCTCACTTTCTCATTTATATTCCATTTTCTTTTCTTCTCTCTCTTTCTTTTTTTTGTTTCAGTCCTCCAGTATCTTTTTAACCATATCTCTGCCTGTTCCCCAAACAGGGCTGAGTTCTCCTCCCTGAATGCAGTTCACTGTGCTGTGAATGCACCAGCGTGGAGTTTCCTAAGGGAAGAGAGAGATCTTGGACTCTTGGAGGATCCAATATTACTTTTCAGAAATAATAACTGAATCACTGGATCTAGCAGACATTCACTCTTTAAATCACTTATTACCCCGGAAAACAAGGAAGAGCAAGGGTAGCATCCATATGGAACATATTTTATCTAAATAGGAAAGATTTGACTACCAAAATAAAAACAACAAAAACCAGGGATCCTGTTGGCTACAATCACATTTCAGGACAGCCACATAATTTTCATTATGCCAAGATATGTTGAAATACAATGAAATATATAGAAAATGAGCTGCTTGGGAGACTGAGGCAAGAGAGTCTCTTAAGCCCAAGAGTTTGAGGTTACTGTGAGCTGTGACACCACAGCACTCTACCAAGGGTGACATAGTGACACTCTATCTCAAAAAGAAAAGAAAAAAAGAAAAGAAAATGTCCATCTGAAATGCTTCACTGGGTGAAAATTTATTTCACAATAGGAAGCTCAAGCAGGAATGAAACCTCCGGTGCATTGGGGTGACCTTTTAGACTGTGCCAATGTTGACAAAATCAAGGAACTCTTTTGAAAACCTAGATAGGACAAGCAAATAAGAAATGCCAGGAGATCAGGCTACATATTTAAGTCAACCAAACCGAGCTTGTTTCTATGAATCAGAAATCATAATATCTTTTTAAAAATGTCTTAGGGTATTAATTTTTTTTCTTTGATCTCCTAAAATTGTTTTATGCCATGTTTAAGAGGTCATCATAGACTAGTAATTAGCTTAACTAGTTCTTTCCCAAACATACATTAAAGCTACTCAGCATTAGAATGCTCTACATTATTAAAACGTTAAAGCTACTGCAAGTGCTTGCCTGGAAATCATGGAATTACATGTATGTATACGTGTGTGTACATGCATGTGCATATATGTGGATATTTATGTATCTGTATAGTATGTAAATATCTTTAAGTATGAAAACAACAAAAAAGTCAAATACAATGCTTATTTAGGGCAAAATTAAACCTAGACTTTCAAGCCTTAGCACCTAAATGTTCTTTAGCTCAAAGAAGCATATCAGTATCCACAGCTCATGTGGCTCACCGAAGGCAACGGGGAACAAGAATCCCTCTCACGGCTGGGTGTCTTGTCTTATCAGCAAATCTTTCTCAGGAAGCTAATCCCTAGCTGGGTATGCAGTTTTGCCATCTAAGACATTTCTCTTACCACTTCCCTGAGTGTCTGACAGCATCTGTTCCAGCAGCTTAACTGCGGTATCATGTCATTAGTACATGATTCATTAAGTAGCTAAGGGTCAAACAAAACTTCTTTAAAGCCCACAGTAGGTTTCAATAATGTGGGCAGCACAATAAAAGAGATCCAAATAAACGAATGTGCTATAAATATTTTATATTAATGAAGTACATGGGAGAAGCTTTCGGCTTTCTCCAAGTCCTTCTGAAAGGATGTGGTTTTTAAACAAGAAAGCCACTTCACAACCAACTCTAAATTTAATCCAGAGATTATGCTTCTCCGTGTTCCAAAGTTGCACTCCTCTTGGTATGTAATTTCTAATGAGATTTCTATGTGAAGGACAATGCTCTGAATACCATTTTCACCTTGACAGCCTTTATTTGACAGCTCAATAGTACATGCTGCTATGAAGAAAACGTATGAAAGGGGACGATAATGCCAGTATTCAGGGAGCAAAGAATATTTTTTAAAAGTGATGGTAGAAAAGGATAGGCTGGGAATAGGCTTAGAATTTTCTAAGGAAAATAACTTGTTCACAAGTATTGGAAAAAATGAAAGTAACATCGCAAAACTAAGTCCCCTGCCTTCCGTTATAAAGACAAAGGATACTTCTTGGCAACTCTAGACTCACCTTGCCCTTATTCTTTTGCATTCTGGTAAGTTTCTTCCTTATTCCCTGCTGACACACCCCCATGGTCAGTACCACTTCTGTTTTTATTGTGGTAACAACATTTAAAATGAGATCTACCTTTTTAATAAATTTTCTGAGTGTATAATACAAACTTGTTAACTGTAGGCCAGATACTTAACAGCTGATCGCTACAGCTTATTCATCTTGCATGAGTGAAAATTTATGCCCTGGATCAGTATGAAGAACATTCCATTTCTCCTCCTCCCAGCCCCTGCATCCGTCATTCTAGTCTCTGCTCCTGGGACTTTGACTATTTTGATACCTCAACTAAGTGGGATGATCCAGTATTCACCTTTCTGACTGGCATATTTCACTTAGCACAATGTCCTCAGGGTTCATCACCATTGTCTCATATGGCAGGATTCCTTCTTTCTTTAAGACTGAATAAATATTTCACTGATTACACACACATATATATATATATATATCACATTTTCTTTATTTACTCATTTTTCAGTGGACATTTAGATTGTTTTCATCTCTTGGCTACTGTGAATAGCAATGAACTTAGGAGTGCAAGTATCTCTTTAGAATCCCGATTTCAATTGTTTTGAGTAAATACTCAGAAGTGGGATTACTGGATCATACAGCAGTTAATTTCCACGCCTGGCCCCATCTCCCTCCTCTGGGTAATCCCTACTCGCTCCTCAATACTCCTCTTGGCTGTCACTTCCCACAGAAAATCTTTCTGACTCTACTCTCTCTCAACTGTATTTTCCACAAGGAAGCATCACAGGTTGACCTGCACAGACTCAAGGCCACCATTCTCCACCAAACCTGTTCATCCTTCTTCTGTGCTCCCCATCTCAGTGAATGGTTCCATGTCCATGCAATAAATCCATGCAGGCATGCAGGGGCCCAGGACAGAAGTATGGTTGCTATTGCCATCTATGGTCCCCCTATTCCCATTCCCAGTATCAGTTTGGTCAACAGTTTCTCAGTCAAGTCTGCTCACTTCTCATCCTTGTCTACCCTGACCCATGATTCAGGTCACCATAAGTCTCTCATTTGCTTTACAGCCATTTCAAAGTTTCCCAGTCTTGGCTCGACGATACCCATCCTCAGTTGTCAGCCAGCTTTCTCCTATGGGAATCCAGCTAGTTATTCTTCAGTGTT
The DNA here is from genome assembly GCF_000181295.1 of Otolemur garnettii. NCBI lineage: Eukaryota > Metazoa > Chordata > Mammalia > Primates > Galagidae > Otolemur > Otolemur garnettii. The sequence goes on from NW_003852399.1 coordinate 39,392,066, forward strand.
AACCACATCACTAGTCTTCCCTCGTTTGGGGATATAATCCAACCATTAACCATGGTTGACAAGGTGCTTTATGATCCCTGACCTTTTCTCCTGTTGAATTTCACTCTATGAGATAGATACCCTCCCCTCTAATAGAGAGATAATCAAATGGTAGAGTCTCTACGATGTTGAAAACCCTGATTAGGATCCCGTGGCCAGGAATTGGTGTTGTTAGAGTTTAATTCATAGTCAAAGTTGGAATGAAGTATTCAGAAGGTGATTAAGAGTTATTTTTCCACAGGATATTATACATTCTAAAGTGCCACTTACCATGCTTCTCATTTCATACATATATACATACATACATACAATATTCATACATACATACAATGTGGTTACATTTGGTTACATTTCATTGGAATGTTACTTGTAGATAAATTTTTAGACCACCCTCACCTGTTATCTTAGTTGGGTTCTCTTGAAGGCAGAGCCTAAGGAAGGGCCTGTGTACAGGGGATTCATATGGGAGGTGATTCAGGGAGCAGGAGTGGAGGGGGATATGGGCAGAGGAAGAGGAACAGTCAGCAGAAATACATGTTGATGACATCAGTGTTTTGTCAGAGAAGCTTAATTCTGTCAGGACCTTCTGAGAAATATACTGGATGCCTCCCTGAATTCTACCTAAAGGATAGAAAATAGAATTTTTCTGGAGCTTCTGGCCCCATTGTTTGAAATTTACCCTTAGGGTTATTAACATCCCCTAAATTCTAAGCTGTACAAACGCACCATCCAAGCAAGATGTGCCAGCACCTGAGGTCCTCAGAGCCCCAGGGCAGAAAACTAAGACCAGCAGCTCCCACACTAAGCCTGACGTAGCCCTCAAATAATCATCTACTGAAATTCAAGATGGTGGTCTTGGGGATGGATCTGGGCACCAGAGGCACCTAAGATGCCCATTTCAGGAAATGAAATAACTTAGAAATAGAATGCTATTCACAAATATTTTTAGACTCACAGCACATTTCAGGTACAAAGAATAGGCTACAAATCAGCACAAATACATTTTTCATTGACTTTCCTCTGCAGAAAACAAAGATGATTGAATAATGTGTAGGTGGTTCTATGAAGTGATTCATTTGCTGCTAAAAAGTATCAGCATTTAGCTGCAAAGTTAGAGTGGTCAATAAATAATTCTCTTTGGAAAAGGAACAGAATTCTCTTTCTATAATAGTCCATTTATAGAAATATTAAATATTAAGAACCCTGAGTTCTAATTTTCCACATATAAAATGCTTTTAATCATTTTAAAAAATTAAGATCATATGAAGTCTGACAATTAAGTTCTCGAACTAATCCTAGAAAAAGTGCTACATACTCCATTACTAAATATTGCTTTAATCACTATTGAAGAATTCCATTTGGGAAGCTGTGCATGATGCTAGGCCCTGGTTCACTCTTCAAAGAAATTTTGGAACTCTTTTTCTATAATGGCCATCAGAGCTGTTGTTGTATTACCCCTGATATTCTGAATGTTATCAAAATGTCTTTCTTTCAATATTTCCTTTATCCTAAAGAAAACAGTCATTGGGGGTCAGACAAGGTGAGTAGGAAGGGTGTTGTAATACACTTATTTGTTTACTGGCTAAAACCTCCCTCATAGGCAGTCCAAGATTTTCTGTTAAGATTTTTCTTACCATTTCTTTACAGGGTTTACATAGTCTGTTATGTTTTTTATAGTCAGCCAAGGATTTTGATCCACAATTCAATGAATTTTTGCGATGTTTTCATCAGTTCTGCTTGTTACTGGCCCTCCCACCTCACTTCATTAGTGATGCTTTCTCTCCCCTCAGAGAAATGTTTAATCCATTTGTACATTGCCATTTTCTTCATGACATTATCCCCACAAATTTGGACTAATATGTCCCTGATTTCACTTCCACTTGCCAAGTTTAACAAGAAGTTTAATGTTTGTTCATTGCTCTAATTTAAGCTCTGACATTTTCTTAATTTTTTAATATTTTTGTGTGTTGATTTTAAAATAATTTTTTTTAATTTTTACTTTTTATTATTTGGGAGTCACTGAGGGTACAAAGAATTAGTTTACACTGATTGCATTTGTTAGCTAAAATCCCTCTTATAATTGTGTCCTGCCCCCAAGAGGTGTGACATACACCAAGACCCCCCATCCCTCTCCCTCCTCTTCTCTCCCCACTTGCTCATTCCCTATCTTCCCTTGTATTAGCTCATTTACTGCCTTCATATTAGAATTGAGTACATTGGATTCTTGCCATTCTTGTGATACTTTGCTAAGAAGAATGTATTCCATATCCATCCAGGTTAATACAAAAGATGTAAAGTCTCCATCTTTTTAGTGGCTTTATAGTATTCCATGGTATACATATAGCATAGCTTGTTAATCCATTCCTGGGTTGGTGGACATTTAAGCTATTTATACATTTTAGTAATTATAAATTGAGCTGTGATAAACCGTCTAGAGCAAATGTTCTTATGATAAAAGAATTTTTTTCTTCTGGGTAGATGCCTAGTGGGATTGCAGGATCAAATGGGAGGTCTAAATATGAATTCTTTGATCAAATGGGAGATCTAAATTTGAAATCTCCATACTTTTTCCCAAAAAGGTTGTATTCGTTTGCAGTCCCACCAGCAGTGTAACAGTGTTCCCTTCCTCCAAATGCATGGCAGCATCTGCAGCTTTGAGAGTTTATGTGGGCCAGTCTCACTGGTGTTAGGTGGTATCTCAGGGTAGTTTTGATTTGCATTTCTCTGATGATTAGGGATGATGAGCATTTTTTCATGTTTGTTGGCCATTCGTCTATCTTCTTTAGAGAACATTCTATTCATCACTCTTGCCCAGTGATGAATGGGATTGTTGGGTTTGTTGTTGTTGTTGTTGAGGATTAATTTAATTTCTCTATAGATCTTAGTTATCAAGTTTTTGTCTGATTCACAATATGCAAATACCTTTTCCCATCCTGAAAGTTGTCTGTTTGCTTTAGTTGTTATTTCCTTGGCTGTACAGAAGCTTTTCAGTTTAATTAAGTCCCATTTATTTATTTTTGTTGTTGTTGCAATTGCCTTGGAAGTTGTCTTCATTAAGTCTTTCCCCAGGCCAGTATCTTCAAGTATTCTCCCCACACTTTCTTTGAGGATTTTTATTGTTTCATGCCTTAGAGTTAAATCTTTTATTCATCTTGAATCAATTTTTGTGAATGGTGAGAGGTATGGGTCCAGTTTCTGTCCTTTACATGTGGTTAGTCAAATATCTTAGCACCATTTGTTTAATAGAGATTCTTTTCCGCAGTGTATGTTCTTGTTTGGTTTACCAAAGATCAGGTGGCTGTAAGAAGTTAGTTTCATTTCATGGTTTTCTATTCAGTTCCAAATGTCAGTGTCTCTATTTTTGTACCAATACCACGCTGTTTTGATCACTATGACCTTGTAGTATAGCCGATACCTCCAGATTCATTTTTATTCTAACATTTTTTTGGCACCCCATAAAACACACAACAGTAATTAATGCCACTCAGCAACACACCACTACAAATTGACATGACCCCAGCTGTGAGACACAATATACTAAGGTTATGAAATCTTACAGAGTTGTTTGTACAGTATTGCCAATGTAAGTGCATGGTGGAAAGTTCATATTCAGGCCTTGTATAACTGATATTTTCACTACTTTTTATTCTGTGTCTATTTTCAAGATTTTTTTGCTTCCTTATGTATTAAGGTATTAAAAATGCATCAGGGTAATCTATAACTTTCAAAAATGAAGTATTTCATATATTTTTGGAACATGCACTCTCTATATATTTAATCTTGCTTAAAAATATATGTTAATAAATTCTCAGACTAAAGATAAGATTAGGGAAATTTAACATATTGTTATAACAGTGGTTACTCTTGATGTTGGAATTAACGCAATTTTTATTTTCTACTTAAGTTCGTTCCAAATTTTCTATAATTCTTACCTAGATTTATTTTTGTAATAACAAACAAGCCTACTCTATATGTTATTTTTAAAGGTCAAATTAAAAAAAATACTTTGATAACCATGTCTAACTCAAATATGGCTCAAGATGCTTTTTTATGAAAAATTTCTACAACATAGCTCAGGTTATGAAGAAAAGTTTCCCTTGAAATAAAAAAAAAATCTCAACCATTTGATTGTATACAAAATTAGTTTCTTTCCCATTTGCCAGAGATGCTAATACCTTTGATTTGGAGGCTATGCAGAAAGGATCTGAGAAGTGCTGAAGTGGAGAACACTACAATTTTCTTTTCCCAAGATAGACTGGAGCAGATCCATCCAGGTAGGAGTATGGGAAGAATCATAACATTTCACTGACATTAATTTAGACTATAGAGGGACAAACATAGTATTATGACATTTGTCATTTCAAGTCACACCTTTCTGGACTGGTGATGACCTTGCAGTTTCTGAATAGATTTATACCATATGCTCCTGTTAGAAATGCTATTTTGGCTATATTCCTCTGTATTTCTCCTCCTATACTGATGGAAAATTCCAGAAAGCTACCAGAAATTTTTTACTTAAGGGAGTTGGTGAACCCATTAATCATTAACCATTGCAATTTCACCAAACCAGCCAGAAAAATAGGCTGACAGACAGAGCCAGTAATTCCATTAGGTTCACTGCTTACCACTAGCTAGCCCTGGATGGATATTTATGTTGTTAATCCTAGGTTACTTTCCAGACCTTTTTTCCCCAGAAATTCCTGAGGTTGGTCAGCTGTCATGGCATTTTTAGAGCTCCTTGTTCTTCCCCTCCCTGCAGAGTGGAGGAACTCAGTCTTTCCCCAGTGCCTTGTGATTTTCAAAGACAACCACATAGGCCCTTCTGGCTTATCAGTGTTTGGGCTTTTTGTTTGTTTATTTGTTTGTTTTGATTTTGGTTTTTGCTTTGCATCCTGACAAAATTGGGCATAACAGAAATAGCTAATGAAGACCACAGTCTAGTTTCTGAGAATCATAGTTTTTACCCTACAATGCTGATGATAGCATCCAGTTTCATTCTTTACATCCAGTTCATTCTTTACTTTGATTCCTCAAGTTTGTGCTCACCAAATATTCACTTATTTTCTGACCTCATGAAAAGGGAATGCAGGTTGTTCCCTATCTGAAGTCCTTACTTTTGCTTACATTGGCAAATAAAGGAACCAGGCTAGAGCAAGTACATCTTTTTTCTTTAGTGGTTAAGTTACCACTCTGTGAACTTGCATACTAGATGTTAGAGAGGCCTTGACTAATTCCCAATCCCTCCACTACTATATGTCCCTTTAATAGTGTATGGTATATACAGTAGAATCTCCATAGTTGACCACCTCCCTGCATTGACCACCTCATTAAATTGATCTAATTTTCATAGGCCAGACATGTCCTGCATGGACATATCAGTACAGTAGGCCTACCTCCTTATATTGACCATATACATCGCTGTATGTTGACCAGTTTGTTATAGTCCCTTGGGTGGTCAACTTACAGAGTTTCACATATGTATATATGCATATATATATATATATATACACATATGCAGCAGAAACTGTATGTGTGTGTGTGTTTATATACGTATATAAGAAAAAAAATTTTTTTTTGCAGTTTTTCAACCTCAGCACTACTGGCATTTCAGGCTGAAAAATGCTTTGCTGTGCAGAGTATTGTAAGACGCTTAGCTGTGACTCTGATTTCTACCTCCTAGACTCCATTAAGTAACTTCTCTCTCATTCTGGTCAGTTATGATAACCCAAATTGTCTCCTAACATTGCCAAAAGTTCTCTGGGGAATAAAATCACCCCCATTTGAAATTAAAAACAGCTTCTATAAAGAACTTATTTAATTTGTAAGTAAATGTTTTTGTGTGACTATAAGTAATTATTGTCTTTTCCCTTAAACTGTAAATTCCAGAGGGATAGGAATCATCTCTATTTTAAAACATGCCCAATTTTTCTTCCTGGCACATACTAGCTACTCAATAAATATATATTGACTTAGTTAAACAAATACAGTATATGGCCCATTTTATGAGCTATTATATTAATTATGAAAGACTCAGGGTCAAATATTATTCTCATATTTCATGAGAATAATGACTATTCTGGCTATGCAACAAAAATTATATTTCTAAACTTTAATAATATCTATGGGACATGACATTTTGGAAGGTGTAAGATTCTTAAATGTTTAAAAAAACTGGCTTAAACTGGTCAGGCATGGTGGCTCATGCTTATAATCCTAGCACTCTGGGAGGCTAAGGAGGAGAGGATCCCTTGAATTTAAGAGTTTGAGACCAGCCTGAGCAAGAGCAAGATTCCATCTCTACTAAAAATAGAAAATTAGCAGGGCATTTTGGCAGCTGCCTGTAATCCCAGTTACTTGGGAGACTGAGGCAGGGGGATCTCTTGAACCCAAGAGTTTGAGGTTGCTCTGAGCTAGGCTGATGCCATGACACTTTAACCTGGGCAACAGAATGAGACTCTGTCTCAAAAAATGTTGGTTTAAACTTAATTCACATTAATGATGTATTTCTCTATAAATTATATCTGAATATTTGTGGGTACAAGAATATACTTTTTAGTATTGATGTCTTAATAATTGCTTAGTTCTCTTAAAACATTTTATTCCTACATTTATTATATTTTTTAAAGTTTAATCACAAAATTAATATTTACTCACTCTTAAGAAATAAAGAATTCAAGTTAAACTGATAAAGTAAAGCCTTTGGCTTTCCCACAAATCAAGGTTCTCCTCATAGTTAAAAAGTGTTTTTCCAGGGCAGTGCCTGTGGCTCAGTGAGTAGGGCACCAGCCCCATATACTGAGGGTGGTGAGTTCAAACCCAGTCCCAGCCAAACTGCAACAAAAAAATAGCTGGGCATTGTGGCAGGTGCCTGTAGTCCCAGCTACTGGGGAGGCTGAGGCAAGAGAATCATCTAAGCCCAAAAGCTGGAGGTTGCTATGAGCTGCGATGCCACAGCACTCTACAGAGGGTTAATAAGTGAGACTCTGTCTCAAAAAAAAAAAAAAAAGGTATTTTTCCAGAGTTTATTTATACATGCATACATATATATTTGGTTTATTGTTTTGCTTATACAAATATTTTCACTCACATGTTGTGGTGTCATATTTATTTTTCTGCCACTTATTTTTCTAACAGTATTTTCAGATTCCACATAGGTATAAACCTATGTGGAGGTATTGGACTTGCTATAGTTTTTTGTTTGTTTATTTTTTATTTTTTTGCATTTAACAATAAGAGTAGAAATTAAGCTATTAATTATGTTTTCTTTCCCAGGGTAGTTATTCCCTGACCTTGGAATCTGCCTAGCTAGCTGCATTCATTGCCTCAGAAGGCTAACACACTCAAATGAACCAAACAGCTAATCCATTTCTTAAATTTTAAGTTTCTAAGTAAGCTGTGAAAAATCATGGCAAAAAAAAAGTCTGGAAAGCATTTTTTAAAAATTTTGACAAAAGATGTTTTATTTTTGAGTTTTGAGACTCAAAAGTAAAATTTGGGCAGAACTGAACAAAAGGTAAAGGAATAAAAAACCATCATAAACTATAGCTCACTAGCATAGAAAGAGGAAAGTCAGGATAACTCTGTTGGCTCCATCCTCACCCCAACAGCATACTAGATAATGTTGTCAGCACTGGGGAATACGAGAGGATTGAGGAATGGATGTCCATGTGGGTCTCCGGAAAGAGAAGATTTTGACCAGGTGCAACCAAATTGAAAGAAGGAGGGATGTCAATCATCTATTACTTTATAATAAATTACCACAAAAGTTTAGTAGATTAAAGCCAAAAAAATTATCTGATTATTTCTCATACTTTTTGTCAATCAAGAAATCAAGAAGAGCTTGGTTGCATCACTCTGGCTTTGAGAAACCTATATATTCGGTTTCTATGCCCTGACAATGTTATAGCACTCAGTAGATACAGACCCCAAGCAGTGGCAGACCTGCCCAACCGTCACGGGCACCTAGGAATTTACACAGCCCTCCCAGAGGAAAAGAAAGATGAAGGAAAAAGTCCTGAATTGATATCTGGAAGGGACCAGATCGAATTTTCTGCCATCAAACCAAATGAAAGCTGCCATATACTCTTGATCTTGATTTGTAGAAAAATAAAGACTATTAGCCATATTGTCTTTGTATATGGTTTTGGCTCACAAAAATTGTACCCACTATCTTCCCATTCTGACATCAATGGATTTAGATTGTTTTCCATTTTTTCAAAGCATATAGAAATTATACTGCAGTGATAGATAACTTGTATATATTTACATGTATGCATATCTATTTCTCTAGAAAAGACGAAATTATAGTAAAAATCCGGCAAATTCATTGTCCTTTTCTACAGGGATTATTCCACCTAATCATTCATTGTATTACCAGAATGTGAGCTACATATGGGCAGGGATTTTCTTCTGTTTTGTGTGCACTATTTGCGCAATAAATCTGTTGAATAAATAATTCACATTTTTATATCAAATAATCCTATGCTTTCTTCTCAATATGTTCATCTTTGAGGTAATCTCATGAACCACTTTTTCTCAGAGAGTTCCTTATTTCCTGAGCAGAGCTAATGCCAGATGCAGTGTTCTGAGCCAGCTAGTGGAGACTGAGTTGGAATTGGAATAGGAAGTTGGGTAGGGATCCTGACTCAAGGATATCAACCCTGTTACCTTTGAAGCTGCAATTTCTGTAGTGTAATTTGTAGGGGTCTTGGGGAGACTTGATCCTCTACTAAATGCAAGTGTTTTCAGTAGATAACCAATCTGCCTCCCACACCCATCACCATCAATTAATAAGTTCTGCTGTAGTTATCAGCTGATAGTTTAAACAGGGATTAACAGGAACAAATAAGATCAATTTTAATCAAGATTTAGAAAAATAAAAGGACCCAAAAAGAAGAAAGAACACCAAAAACATAATATCCCTTAACTTCATTTTGCCCTGGACCCACTCACCCTGAGGAATGAGGGAAGACAGAGTTCATGCATAGGGAACTTGTGTTCCTTGCCAGTTACATTATTTCATCTGGGAATATCACTCGTTCTTAACTTCTCAGGTTTTTTCTTATCAATTTACAGTCCAGATGACATCAATCTACCAGAAATGCGCCACATCTACTTTTACTTGATTATAAAGACTTCTACATTATTAGGCATCGGTAAGAGTCAAATTATGTCGCGTTTCACCCAGGCCAGGAGCAAGTGCTCTGTCACTCACACCACACTGCTGCACTCGAAATTAGGTTTTTAAAATCCCAAACAAGTGCCTGCACCACAACACAAAAAATGCAGTGCGGGGTGTTCTCTAGGGCATATTAAAAAACTAAAAATTTTTTTCGGTAAGTTTGAGATTTACACTCTAAACTAAATATAATTATGGAAAAAACAGATGCTGGAGAAAAGACAGGTGGGAGGAAAAAGAAGATATTGCCAAAGCACCCTCAAGGGTGTGCTTGAGAAGTTTAGGATTACAAAATGTATTATGTTCGGTTTTTCTAAATCAATAAGCAGTAGAAGATTTTACACACACACAAAAAAATCCTTAAAGGGAAAAATAAAAAACTAATGAAAAAAGAAAAATCTATATGAAAACAAATTTTTCATTCTTATTTCACTTTGTCAGTGGCTAATCAATAGCAGATGAGTGTATGACAGCTCTGCTGCACATTAATAATTCAATTTTTTTCTGGGCTGAAGCTTCTGTATCTCTTTCCAGTAAGGGAGGCTATTAGCACTTCAAAAGTTTATTAACAACACTATGCAGCCATTAAGAAAGAAGGAGACTTTACCTCCTTCATGTTTACACAGATGGAGCTGGAAAATATTCTTCTTAGCAAAGTATCCCAAGAATGGAAGAAAAAGCATCCAATGTACTCAGCCCTACTATGAAACTAATTTATAGCTTTCATAGGAAAGCTATAACCCAATTTTAGCCCAGGAACATGGGGAGAGGGGAGAGGGAGGGGAGGAGAGTGGGAGGGTGGGTGGAGGGAGGGTGATTGGTGGGATCACACCCATTGTTCATCCTATAAGGGTACATGTGAATCTCTCTAAATGTAGAATATAAATGTTTTAACACAATGACTAAGACAAAGACATGAAGGTCATGTTAACCAGTTGGATGAACATGAAAGTATTGATGAAAGTATTTCAGATTGTATACAGAAACAGTACACTGTACCCCATGATAGTATTAATGTACACTGCTATGATTTAATAATTATAAAAAAAAGTTTATTAACAACACAAGACATGAAGGTCATGTTAACCAGTTGGATGAACATGAAAGTATTGATGAAAGTATTTCAAATTGCATACAGAAACAGTATACTGTAAAAAAGTTTATTAACAACACAAGACATGAAGGTCAATTTCAAATTGTATACAGAAACAGTACACTATAAAATAGTTTATTAACAACACAAGTCATGAAGGTCAATTTCAAATTGTATACAGAAACAGTACACTGTAAAAAAGTTTATCAACAACACAAGTCATGAAGGTCAATTTCAAATTGTATACAGAAACAGTACACTGTACCCCATGATAGTCTTAATGTACACAGCTATGATTTAATAATTATAAAAAAAAAGTTTATTAACAACGCAAGACGTAGTCAAGTTGAACAGACCCGGATGATTCCCTCTGTTCATGTGGTTTGTTTGTAGATGATCTTCAGGTCTCTGTTTAGATGATGTTCAGCTATCATACATCAGTGCATACTGAGTGCTCACTACGAGCCTCGTAATGGCTACTGCATTTAATTCTCACAGCTTGATGATTTGGACACCCAATATTAGCCCAAATTTAGAGGAGAAAATTGAGGCATGTTTGTGCTAAACTCTTATGTCCTTAGCTGTATGTGGGATTGAATGGGATTAAAATGCAGGTAGCCAGGCTCCAAGGCCTGTCTTAATCATGGTACAATTAATCCTAGTCTAGTTATACACCTTCTTAGGTACACCCATGGATCCCAGGGCCTCTCCCATCTTTGAACTTTAAAACGTCACTGTGGCTGCCTGTTTAATTGCCCATCTCAACTACTGGATCACAAGCAACTTGACAGCATGAATTTTTTTGTCATAGTTTTATTTTCAGTGCCTAGCACATTCCCTGGCACACAATAAATGAAAAGGGAATATTTTTGAATGAGTAATTTTTCTTCTAGTGATAATAATTGTGAGAGCCTTAAGAACAAGACTACCTGAGTTCAAATCTTGGTGTTGAGACTTTACTTGCTATGTGACCATGGGCAAATCATTAACCTCAGGATACTGGTTTCTGCAGGGATAATAATATCCTTGCTTCACAGTATTTTTATACAGTTTAAAGTTTAAAGAGATTGAAACAGCTCTTAGCACACAGGAAACAATGTAATGAGGTATCCAATTCACAAATGTCTTTCTTGAATGATGAAGACAATGCACTTTGTTAAGGAAATAATTCTGTTATTAAAAGAGGTCTATTAAAATTCAAAGGAAGATCACATGTGAATGAATGACAGACAAGTAGGACATCTTATACAACAGATGTTATTATTTAGTTTTAAGTAGAATTTTACATATTTAAATATTAATGTCACCCTCTGCAGCACTGTGTGCTCTGGAATTATGATTAATGAAGTCTAGAAAAACCACCTGTGACTCTCAAAGCATGACCTCTCATGGTGGATCCCTGAAGTGGCTGACAAGAGGAATAATGGGGAGATTTCTAAAAACACAGCATTTTCTATCCTCTCTCCCAGATAGTTGACTTCTTCAGAACTAAAGTAGGAACAAGGATTTTTGCTTTGGGGGTGTCGTATAATTGATTTGTTTTGAATTTGTGATACCAGAGAGTTTTATTCCCATTAGAGAGTTCAGTCCACTACATTACCCTCCCTCCTTGACCCTATTTTTGGGGAGTACCAGCAGAAGTCAGGCCACAGGTGACAGCTCATCCTGGCACTCAGGACATGAACAAGAAAAACTCTGGGACATTTTCCTTGCAGTGATGCCCTTCCTCTTTTCAAAGATTTCCCACCCACCAACCATACTCAGCCTCTCTGGGGGGATTACTAAATTTTGAAGATTTTAAAAGTATCTTCTTAGAAACATATTAGCAGCCTGATGTTTCATTTTCTCAGTAATTAAATCTGTGATTCAAATTATTGACTCAGAAAAACACACTTTTTGGTAAACACTGCAGTTTTTTGAACAATTAAATCAGGTACATCATTCAGTTCCACGAAATAATGAAGAGACGAACATTACAATGAAGTGTCTACTCTGCCTTAGACACAAACTGATTCTTTAATATTAACTAGTTTACTCTTCATAACAACTTTGTGGGTGTCAGTATTATTTTACTATCTTGTTGATTAGGAAACTAACATTCAGGGCAGTCGAATAACCTGTTTAAGATCCCACAGCCAGTAAAAGGCAAAGCCCAGCTCCAGATCCAGGTTTCTGACGCCATGTCCAGGGACATTTTTCCTTTGCCAACCAGTAAAGGAGCATTTTTCCCTGCTGCAGTGAAAATTACATTCAAATAAGTTTTTCTCTAATGTATTATGAACTTATCACCACCTTGTTTGGTCTTTTGAATAGACGGGCCACATATTTTCTTGTTAGAATGACTCCACAGGCCCCACTGGGAACAGGCAGTAAAAACTGGCAGCACAGGCCAGAGTCTGATTTTGTCAAACATCAGTCCACTTGTAAAAGTTCTTGGAAAACAAAAAACGTCTTTAAGACTCTGCCAAGCCATGGCGAGGAGCCTGGCTTAGTTATGTGCACTGACTTCCTGCAGCTCAGAAGATTCTCCTTCACAGCTTCAAACATCAGATGTACTTTCTTCGTCTCCTGTGATCACTTTTATTATACTGAGGAATGTACTTTCCCCCATAAGACACACAGAACCTCTGGGTAACGCTCTGGGTGCCCACAGCTGTGTGTGACGCATCACATTGGGTTAAGTGCCCTACTAGGAGACCATTTGCATCCCCTGAGCAGGCAGCTCCTCTCACAACAGCCAGGGCTCCCAACCTGCCCCACTGCTTTGTCATTCCTCCCTTGAAGCTTTTGCCTGAAGTCTCTTGGTTGAGCAAGACCGGGACACTCCCCTCTAAGCAATGACTGAGCATTTCTGACCCACTTCTGAAATTTTCGATAAGGGCAAGGTGGTTAGGAGCTGAGGTCATTTTCCATTTTCAACCACTCACTTATTCACTCACTTACGTACTCAGTGTGTGCTTTTTAGGGAGCATCTGTGTGTGGAGCACTAGGATTAGTTATCTATTCTCTGCCCTCAAGAGGGTAACCAAGAGATGATTTTTAAAAACATCCTGGTGAGTGCTATGACGGAGGCAGGCAGAGGACATTGTGGGAGCCCAGAGGTGGTAGGAGGGGTGAGGGCAGGGGCCAGGAGGGGAGATGAGAGGAGGGCACTTCTTGGCTCATTTGATAGGGTGCCTGGGAGGAATGAGACTGAGGTGGGAGAGGGTGGTCCAGTGGAACTTGAGGAGGGGGGTTCTAGACAATAGAGACTTCAAGGAAGGTCGAGGGCATGTTAGTGTGAGGGGTAGGTGGGGTACACAGGGTGCGCGGGCATGTGCTGGGATAGGGCATGTGTAAGGAGGGGGAGCCACAGCAGTTGAGGCCAGAACAACAGGGAGTGAGGTCACTTTGGGGTCCTGGATCCAGTTAATGAAGTCAGTTCATGGTGTTATCAGGGAGCAGGAGAGAAAAGTACAGAATGACGGCTACATTGCTACCTGTCTGGTCAGAAATCATGAGGTGTGTCAAGTCTAACATACTCTAAACCCTGAAAAGTAAGATACACACTCCTCGGGATCCTGGGCAGCTCTTCCGCCAAAGGCTTCTCTGGACTATAGTTTTTTTTTAAATTGTGAAGCCACTGCCTGGGACTGAATCCTGACTCTGGTTGCAACTTCTATAAACTGAGGCCAATTGCTTAACTCTCCTAGTCTCCGTTTTCTTCTTTATGAAATGAGGAAGATTATGGTTTTTACCTTTGCGTTCTCCTGCGTTAAGTAGCCATAAAGAACATCGACACTTGTCTGGCACAAAAGAATCAGTGAGTGTTCATTGCTACTGTGGCTGTTACTGGAATAATAGAGACTTGTCTTGAATCTAATGGGCTCTCCAGTCATCTTGGGTATTCATGCTTAATCTACCCTGTGAAGGGTTAGTACATATAAAGAGAAATGAAATACCAGATTTGGGGGCTAGAGTGTCCTAAACTGCCATATTATAGCTATGAAAGCATTTTGTGTCTCTGTTTTCTTATAGTGAAAATGCAATTTATTAGACCAAAGTTCCTAATACCTATGTGTAATTCATACAGTTATTTTAGGATTAAATACCAGGAAGTATTTAAGGCTCCTGGAACATGTGGTATAGGTATCTGGTATTAGATGTGAAATAAATATGAATTCCATTCCCTTTTATGCAAATATAAAGGCTTACTACTTAGAGGAGAGAGGCTATAAAGAATAGAGTGTATGTAACTTCTTGCTGAGTCCTACGGATGTAAGGACAAGAGGAGGCCTGGAATGAAGACGCACTTTATTAAAAGCAAACTGAGTGAAAGTACTTTAATAGCCCCCTATGAAGTTGGGTTTGTTGCTAATACAGAGATATACTTAATAAGCATATTAAGGAGGAGTGTTTTATGAATATTAATGATATCAAAATTATGTAAGCTCAATGATAAAGATGACAATATAAAATCTCATGATGTATACCGGGAGGACGGGAGGGGGTAGAAATCCTCCCTTAATACAAAGCAAGGAGACGGAGAGGTGCAAACAAACTAAAAGATGGGTGAGCAAGGAGGTATTCTTAGAAATACTAGCCATGTTCCAACAGATATGTTAAGAAAAGGCCAGGTTGTAAATGGCAGGAAATCATCTATTGAATTGAACTAGTTCATGCATTTGTGAATGTGATTAAGGTAAAAGCAGAATTTTTAAGCAGTGTCTGAATAGAAGGAGAAAAAAATCAAAATAAGGCTTCCCTACAAGTGTCACTGGGTATTCTGACAGTGACAATAGGTCCAGCATGTACCAAGAGGGTGATGACTAGTTAACTGCCAGACCTGTTCCCTTCCCATGCCTCAGTCTTCTCTCACACCAGCCACCCTCTCTATTCTATTTCCCTCCTTAAACCTTACTTTTACGCCCCTGAAACCAAGCAGACTAGGAAAATACTGTCTTATTTTCTTACTCCTGGAGGGATACTTCAACCCTGCCAGCCACGATAATGGGGCACTTTTCTATTTAAATGAATAAAACCTATGCAATCAATTGATCAATCTTTTCTGCTTCTCAAGAAGTTTAAGGGGCAAGAATCCATGAAGGTAGCAAAAAAAATTACTACATTTCATTAACTCTATAATGCAGTCAGTTATAAGACACACCCTGACTTAAGTCAACCGAGAAAGGAGAAGCACTTCCAGCTAGCTGGCGACGCAGTGCTGTACCGGTTGTGTGACTGCATGAGTTGGTCATACCAGTTCTCGTTCATTGACATTTCTTTCATATATTCAGAGGCAATTTCATCTTTCTTCAACTACCTTGCTTGGCATATGCTAAAAAGTCTTTTCATCCACATTTTAGTATAAATGTATCAAAGCTTCCTTCACTTGTGGCCCTCTTTCTTTCTCAGATCATGGTAAAGCACTTAGTGACTGCCGTGAAAGGAAATAGGACACTGTAATCATCTCTCCAATCACTAATGTCTGCTTCACTACCATTACATTTATGCCCAACCCCTCTATTTCTGTGGCTTTGTATGTACAAATGGCTTTCCTGTCACTACAGAATTATAATGTATTCTTTCTGTCATTTTAAGTGGCAATTAAATTCAATATATGGAATATCAACAATGCCATAACTCGGCTATTATCAAGATCTGTAATCAAATTGACTCCCATGCAGGCAGTGACAACTCTGTCATGACAAGGATGGTGACAGTCTCTACCCAGTCTGCTTTCAGAGGGGGCGCCTGGGTAGAGTGCGTCTTAGAGTGTATGAAATGCAGTAATAAGGTTGATTTCTGTCTTCCCAATACTTATGATAATGTGGAAATAAGACACAGACGACAGATGGCACCACTAGTCAGTGACCTAGGTAACTTTCAAAGGGCTGTCACAGACAAAAAGTGCTCCAAATCTTCAGTGAAGAAAGGTAACTATTGTTTTAGATTCTTCTCTAAGGGAAACAAAGAAATCCCATGCTCCTTAGTATTAATTGCTGTGGTCCTGTTCCTACATGTGAAAATGGTGTACAGTAATGTTCTATGTAGGGAAATCTGCCCAATCCGCAGGCATTAGAGAGGTGTAGAATGTTATAACACAATCCAGAGAGCAGCACGCGCTTCCCGCATAGGCATTCATGCCACACGCGGAGAGGAATGCAGGACGCATGTGCTGGAAGTCAGCACTCTCTACACAGAACTCCACCCTGGGAAGCTAGGATGCCCTCTCCCTGGATGCTTCATATTTTAACATCTCTGTAATCAGGCCATCTTAAAGTCCACAGATTGTTACCACTCTTGTCACGACAGAGTTGTCATTGCCTGCACATGAGTGAGTTTGGTTGTCATTCTTCATAAAGTCATCACATCGGTTGAGTTTTGGCCTTGTTGATGTTCCATATATTGAATTTAATTGTCATTTAAAATGTGGATAGAAAGAATACATTATAATTCTGTAATGAAAGCCACTTATACATACATATAACTTTGGTCTCCCTCAGAGCTGACATACCTGTGGATCTGCACATTCTTATGCTTGAACCATGTCCCTAACACAAATATTCTCTCCAGCCTCAAACTACCAATCATTTAAAGAAAACACAACTCAAATCCTCAAGAGGAACCATGAAGTTTGAGGATTACCGGCTGACGGAGGTCAGCAGTGAAAAGAACAGTTCTGCAGGGATGGAGGGTTGACTGATGGACCATTGGCAACAATATTGCCCTGAAGACACCAGCATCTGTCAGGACAGCTGTGCAACCAACCATGACCTTCCTCTTCAAGCCCTACAGCCTGCTTCCACGTAAAACTTTCACTCTGCAAACCAAAGGTTGTGGTCTTCAATCTGAGCATAGTACCTTGTGTTTTGTGATTATTTAGAAAGATGTGCAGATGACATGTGCTGTGGGCTGAATTGTGTCCTCCCAAATGTAGGTCCTAACACCCCATACCTCAGAATATGACCTTATTTGGAAACACAGTCTCTGAAAAAGTAACAGAGTTGAAATGAGGTCATTAGGGTGAACCCTAATGCAATATCACTGGTGTCTTCACAAAAAGGGGGAATTTGGACACAGAAACAGATACACATAGAGCAAACAAAAGTTGTGAAGATACACAGGGAGAACCCTGTATGAAATAAAGGATTAGAAAGATGCATCTACAAACCAAGGAACACCAAGGACTGCTAGAAAAGGGCAAAGGAAGATTCTCTCTTTCAGGTTTCAGAGGGAACATGGCAATGCCAACACCTTGACTTCTGACTCTCATCTTATAGAACTGGGAGACAATGTATCTCTGTGGTTTTAAGCTACTCCCTTCCTGACACTTTGCATCCCCAGCTCTAAGAAGTGGGTATAACCTTGTACCACCTTTTACATAGTGCATTCCTGAGAAGGATCACATGCCAACACTTCATCATTTGCTCAAAATATTTTTAAACATGGGGGAAAGTGTGGAAAAGAAGAGCAAACATACTTCTGTTTATTTATTATGCAACAAGAGCTAGACAAATGTGATAGCAAAATTTGCCTGTGCTTCATTTCCAATCACTACCATAGGAAGAACCATTGTAAATTCTGCTACGTGGCTGTTTCCCACTGGATATGATCAGAATAAAACAATGCCAGACCACACCAAGGATCTCAGGCACCACTCCAGCTTTCCCAAGAGAGAAAGTTGATAAGCGCTGTAGTGCCTAAGGAACTTTTCAAACCAAGCACGTCACTGCTAACTGTGACAAGAAAGGGAGAAAGGGTCACAACCACGTAGGAAGTTCCTGTGTCCAGGAATCATGGATGTAGCTTCCTGTTGGTCCCCTAGGAATAAAATATTTTTAAATTGAAAAGTTTGTGGCTAAAATCTAACACCCACCAAGAAATGTTAAGGTATCTGCTCAAACATTTTAAAGACTTATATCAACCCAGACTTCATTTCTGTCCTAAAAAAAAAAAAACCCAAAACAAAATAACCAATTTTTCCAAAGAATATGTCAGATCTATTAATTCACGAACTCAGTTTTTCATAAAACCAAAGGTTAAATGAGCACTAGTTTCTTTTTAAAAGGGAAATATTATTCAAGTTTTTGTTACAATGACATTTTAATCAGACTTGTAGAAAAGTGTTCCCAAATCAGACTTTACTTTTTAGCTAATATGTCAAAGTAGAAATGTATTTTACTATAATGAGATGACATAGAATGGACACTCTATAAAATTCTCTTTAAAAAACAAAACATTAGGCCAGGCATGCTGGTTCATGCCTATAATCCTAGCACTCTGGGAGGCCGAGGAAGGCAGCTAAATTGAGCCCAGGAGTTGGAGGTTACTGTGAGCTATGACACTATGGCACTCTACCCAAGGTGACAGAGTGAAATTCTGTCTCACAAAAAAAAAAAAAAAAAAAAAAACAAAGGTAGATGTCTCTATTATGTCACTAAGAAGTTCCAAAAAGAGTAACAATGAAGTTAGCTGTATACAAAGGTCACATTTTACTACTGTTTTCAATTTTGCAAAATGTTTTAAGATAACTTATTTCTAAAGTCTTTTCACAGTTTATTCACACAAATCTCAACAATTACTTAGTAAAGAAATAATGAATTCCTTAATAAAGAAAGGAATGATTGCCCAAAGAAACCTACGGGGATGATGCTTTATGTCCCAGAAAATTAATCATCATTAATACTCATAATACCAGATAATCTATAGGTTGGAGATAGTTAGGATTTGTTATACTGTAGATGTGCCAAACAAAAGATTCATTTTCTTTCTCTCACATAATACACATTCTCTCGTAAAAACATGTAAACTATGCCAGATTATAAAAGTACACACTACTTGCTAACAGTTAATGAATATCATAACATTGTGTTACTTGCAACAGAACATACCAAACCTAAACCCTCAAACTGAATTACAGCCAATTAATACTATAAAATGAAAAGTGTATCCAGGCTTGGTGCCGTGGCTCAAGTAGCTAAGGCGCCAGCCACATACACCTGAGGCGGCAGGTTCAAATCCAGCCCAGGCCCACCAAACAACAATGACAGCTGCAACCAAAAAATAGCTGGGCATTGTGGCAGGTGCCTGTGGTCCTAGCTACTTGGGAGGCTGAGGTAGGAGACTCGCTTAAGCCCAGGAGTTGGAAGTTGCTGTGAGCTGTGATGCCACGGCACGCTACCCAAGGGGATAGCTTAAGGCTATATCTCAAAAAAAAAAAAAAAGAAAAAGAAAATATACCCTAAAAATCCATGCCCCTTAAAAGCTTGCATTAGGTGTACAATTCAATGATTTATA